>NW_027362764.1:702907536-703571036 GCF_046119375.1 Phyllobates terribilis | reverse complement strand
CAAGGAGTTTGTATGTTCTCCCCATGTTTGTGTGGGTTTCATCCAGGTTCCCTGGTTTCCTTCCACACTCCAAAGACATACTGATAGGGAATGTAGATTGTGAGCCCCAATGGGGACAGTGCCAATAATGTCTGTAAAGCGCTGTGGAATTAATGGTGCTCTATAAGTGAGAAAAATAAATAAATAAATACCGTATTTTGCTGATTATAAGACACACCCCAAATTTTGGGGTGCAAAATAGGAAAAAATATATATATATATTTTTTTAATAAAATGGGGCGTCTTATAATCCTTTTTACCTGGGGGAAGTGGTAGTGGAGGGGGGGGGGGCACAGGAGCCAGGATCACACATACCAGAGACTGGCGGCAGAGGAGGCTGCGGCAGGAGACGGGCGATGCTGCGGCCCTGTCCTCAGAAGTCAGCGGTGAGCGGAGGCAAGGTTTCCTATCCTGTACATAGCCCTGCGCTGTGCTTTTGTAAAATGGCCGCCGGAGCATGCGCAGATCGAGATCTCTAGAGAACTAGCCCAGTGTAACATACCTGGCGGCGTCCTTGCATGGTGGTCCATCTCCCACTGTGCAAGAGCGCGCACTTGATCTCCAGTCCAGAATGTCTCTCTGGCTTCCCTCCATGCTGTCTGTTTGTGTCTGTTTCTGCTGCTTAAGGGCGGCGCCCGATCACTTCCTGCTTTTTGTACCTGCTGTGGGTCACACCCCTTGTGCGTCCTCAGCCTATTGCTGTCTGTCACCTGGTATATAGCTCAGCTGCTCCCATCTATCCCTGCCTGAGCATAGTGTTTCATTCAGTGTGTGCGTGCACTCTGAAGGTGCCAGGTCCCGTTCTGTGTTCTCTTGTCTGCCTATCCTGGAGGCTGTATTTCCAGGCCTGTCTGAACACGCTCCTAGCCTGTTCCTCCTGCCTTCTAGGGGCCGATTACCTAGACCCGTTCCTGTATCTTGTCTGACCTGTCTGAACACGCTCCTAGCCTGTTCCTCCCGCCTTCTAGGGGCTGATTACCTAGACCCGCTCCTGTATCTTGTCTGTCCTGTCTGAACACGCTCCTTGCCTGTTCGTCCTGCCTCTCTGGGGGCCGTATTCCCAGACCCGCTCCTGTATTCCGCTGCAGTGTCGGTCTCCTCCGTACACTCAGTTCCAGTCTGAACTCTCTCCTATCCTTTACCTGTTTTGCCTCTGTCTGTTCCCTTCCTTTTTCTGCAGAGTCTGAACTCGTACCTAACTCCTGCTTGTTGTCTCTGTACTCCCGTTTGTGAGTTTGTGGTCCACTCGCTACTTCTCTGCTAGTACCCTGTGGGTGTCTGGCTCTGCCTTTCCCTTCCTGTCTGTTCTGTGTGAACAGAGCCCTGTCCCCCCTACTCAGCCTAGCCTGCTCTGACTCCTTTGCTCACCGCTCCGGCGGTTCTAGCCTGCTCTGACTCCTTTGCTCACCGCTCCGGCGGTTCTAGCCTGCTCTGACTCCTTTGCTCACCGCTCCGGTGGTTCTAGCCTGCTCTGACTCCTTTGCTCACTGCTCCGGCGGTTCTAGTCTGCTCTGACTCCTTTGCTTACCGCTCCGGCGGTTCTAGCCTGCTCTGACTCCTTGCTCACTGCTCCGCAGCCTTGCTCCGCTCTGACCCTTTTGCTCACTGCTCCGGCAGCCTTGCTCCGCTCTGACCCTTCTGCCCGCTGCTCCGGCAGTCCTGTCCTGCCCTGCTTCTGCCCGCTGCTCCGGCAGTCCTGTCCTGCCCTGCTTCTGCCCGCTGCTCCGGCAGTCCTGTCCTGCCCTGCTTCTGCCCGCTGCTCCGGCAGTCCTGTCCTGCCCTGCTTCTGCCCGCTGCTCCGGCAGTCCTGTCCTGCCCTGCTTCTGCCCGCTGCTCCGGCAGTCCTGTCCTGCCCTGCTTCTGCCCGCTGCTCCGGCAGTCCTGTCCTGCCCTGCTTCTGCCCGCTGCTCCGGCAGTCCTGTCCTGCCCTGCTTCTGCCCGCTGCTCCGGCAGTCCTGTCCTGCCCTGCTTCTGCCCGCTGCTCCGGCAGTCCTGTCCTGCCCTGCTTCTGCCCGCTGCTCCGGCAGTCCTGTCCTGCCCTGCTTCTGCCCGCTGCTCCGGCAGTCCTGTCCTGCCCTGCTTCTGCCCGCTGCTCCGGCAGTCCTGTCCTGCCCTGCTTCTGCCCGCTGCTCCGGCAGTCCCGTCCTGCTCTGTTCTTGCCCACCGCTTCGGGCGTTTCCTCTCTGCTGTGGTTGTCTACCGCATCTGCGGTTCTGTGACCCAGTCTGTACTGGGTCTTAACCTTTCTGTGCTCCAGCCCGTCCTTTCGGCCAGTACCTCCCTGCCTGCATACTCGCCTGTATCCACCCATCTGCATACCTGCCGTGTTTGCTTACATCCACCAGTCTGTGCCAGCCTAACCTGCCTGTTCCTGAGTCCCAGTGTGTACTGGGTCCTATCCTGCCTGTGTTCCTACCTGCTAGTGCCTCCCTGTCTGCACTCTAGCTGTGCTTGCCTGTACCCCTCTGCCTGTATTGTTCCTGAGTCCCAGTGTGTACTGGGTCCTATCCCGCCTGTGTTCCTACCTGCTAGTGCCTCCCTGTCTGCACTCTAGCTGCGCTTGCCTTTACCCGCCTGCCTGCATACCAGTCGTGCCTGCCTATACCCCCTTGCCTATACCCTCCAGTCTGTTCGCCAGCCTAACCAGCCTGTTCCAGTAATCCCTGTGTGGGTCAACCCCCGTGTCCGGAGTTTGACCTGGAGTAGCACCTGGTCCCTCTGCCCGGTTTCTCCCTGGTGCACTGGCGTCGTATGCCGTCGTGCCATCTTGGTCTGATCGGCCAGATACTTAGTCACGCCCCTCCAGACACTCTCCGGTTCATGGTCCAGTGGAACCACAACACCCGCACACGCCAGTCAGTCCGGGCGTGTGCATAACAGCATGCTCAGGCCATGGTTCCCGTTGAGCCCCACGGCCTTCGCTCTCTGAGAAGTTTTCCAGCGAATACATGCATTAAAAATAAATAATTAAATTTTTTTTTTTTTCTCAGCTGAGTTCCAGGCGAATTACGCACCCGTCCAGATGGATCTATCTGCTCTCGTTCCTGCGGATCCGCCACGTTACTATGGGGATCCAAGACAAAGTCGTGCATTTGTGGAGCAATGCATGCTACACTTCAAGTTCTACCCTCTGTTTTCCCACCGATCGGGTTAAGGTGGCATTCATTATGTCTTACCTGGCGGGTGATGCCTTGGAATGGATCAACCCCCTATATGAAACACAGGATCCGATCCTCCTGGACCTAATGGCCTTCCTGGTGGCCTTTCTAATGGTCTTCGATGATCCTAACCCGGAGGCTCCTGCTGAAGCTTCACCTCCCAATATCCCGGAGCAGCCCCGATGGGTAATGTGTGTGGGTAGCGCAATAGTCCTCCAGCCCAATGAGACTACTGTCCACCCAGAATCTTCACAGGGTGACTACGCTTTCCAGAATACATCTCCCAACCTCAAGAGGCAGTCCAGACGTGCTAGACGTAGAGGCAAGCCGTCACGCCAGGGTCTGTCCTCCGAGACCTCCTGACCCCAACCTTGAAGTCCCTACTGAAGCTTCATCTCCCTGTATCCCGGAGAAGCCCCAACGGGTAATGTGCGTGGGTAGTGCTCCGGTTCTCCTGCCCGAAGAGACTTCTGCCCATCCAGACTCCACACAGGAGAACTTCCTGCACCCGGCATCAGATGCTTCACCCACTTTAACCGGTGTGCATGTCCAAGGATGCTCCAAAGCTGTGGTTACCTCTGAGTCTGTGCACCTCTACTACCTGGCGGAGGACCCCCTGTTGCCTCCTGAATCCTCCGGGATACCACTCGATGACAAATGGAGAGAGACTTCTCTACACTCGGTACTCGATACTTTGTCCGCTTCGTCCTGTGAGCCTGACAATCGGTACCCCAAAGTGGTAGTTACCCCCGAGTCTCTACACCCCTCCGACCAGGCGGAGGACCTCCAGTTGTCTCCAGAACCCTTCGGGGTGCTACCTGGTAGCGAAAGGACAGAGACTCTCCTATACTCTGTACCTGATACCTCGCTCGCTTCGTCCAGTGAGTCCAACCTAGTGTACTCCGAAGCAGAGGTTACTCCCGAGTCTCTACACCCCTCCGACCAGGCGGAGGACCTCCAGTTGTCTCCAGAACCCTTCGGGGTGCTACCTGGTAGCGAAAGGACAGAGACTCTCCTTTACTCTGTACCTGATACCTCGCTCGCTTCGTCCAGTGAGTCCAACCTAGTGTACTCTGAAGCAGAGGTTACCCGTGAGTCTCTACACCCTTCTGACCAGGCGGAGGACCGCCAGTTGTCTCCAGAACCCTTCGGGGTGCCACCTGGTGGTGAATGGAAAGAGTCTTTCCTATACTCGGTACCCGATACCTCGCCTGCTTCGTCCAGTGAGTCCGACCTAGTGTACTCTGAAGCAGATGTTTTCTCTGAGCCTCTGCACTCTTCTGACCCGGCGGAGGACCTCCAGTTGTTTCCTGAATCCTCCGGGGTACCACCAGATAACAAAGAGACAGTGACTTTTCCTCATTATGTACCTGATAACCCGTCTATTTCTTCCTGTGAGCTTGACAAGATGTACCTCGAAGCAGAGATTACCCCCAAGTCTCTGTCCCCCTCCAACCCGGTGAAGGACTTCCAGTTGTCTCCTGTACCCTCTGGGGTGCCACCTGAAAATATATGGAGAGAGACTTCCTTGTGTGCTGTTCCTGGTACTCCACCCGTTTCGTCTGTTGCTGAGGATGGCTGGATAGGAGGTAGCATCCTAGCTAACCAGATGAGATCAGTTTTTCCTGTGGACAGTGAAAGTGATCTCCTTGAAGTGAACGACTGGTCCTCGAATTCCCTGCGGAAGATTCTGGCAGGCCTGAAGAAGAGGGGGCGTAAGGGGGGGGTACTGTAACATACCTGGCGGCGTCCTTGCATGGTGGTCCATCTCCCACTGTGCAAGAGCGCGCACTTGATCTCCAGTCCAGAATGTCTCTCTGGCTTCCCTCCATGCTGTCTGTTTGTGTCTGTTTCTGCTGCTTAAGGGCGGCGCCCGATCACTTCCTGCTTTTTGTACCTGCTGTGGGTCACACCCCTTGTGCGTCCTCAGCCTATTGCTGTCTGTCACCTGGTATATAGCTCAGCTGCTCCCATCTATTCCTGCCTGAGCATAGTGTTTCATTCAGTGTGTGCTTGCACTCTGAAGGTGCCAGGTCCTGTTCTGTGTTCTCTTGTCTGCCTATCCTGGAGGCTGTATTTCCAGGCCTGTCTGAACACGCTCCTAGCCTGTTCCTCCTGCCTTCTAGGGGCCGATTACCTAGACCCGTTCCTGTATCTTGTCTGACCACGCTCCTAGCCTGTTCCTCCCGCCTTCTAGGGGCTGATTACCTAGACCCGCTCCTGTATCTTGTCTGTCCTGTCTGAACACGCTCCTTGCCTGTTCGTGCTGCCTCTCTGGGGGCCGTATTCCCAGACCCGCTCCTGTATTCCGCTGCAGTGTCGGTCTCCTCCGTACACTCAGTTCCAGTCTGAACTCTCTCCTATCCTTTACCTGTTTTGCCTCTATGTCCGTTCCCTTCCTTTTTCTGCAGAGTCTGAACTCGTACCTAACTCCTGCTTGTTGTCTCTGTACTCCCGTTTGTGAGTTTGTGGTCCACTCGCTACTTCTCTGCTAGTACCCTGTGGGTGTCTGGCTCTGCCTTTCCCTTCCTGTCTGTTCCGTGTGAACAGAGCCCTGTTCCCCCTACTCAGCCTAGCCTGCTCTGACTCCTTTGCTCACCGCTCCGGCGGTTCTAGTCTGCTCTGACTCCTTTGCTCACCGCTCCGGCGGTTCTAGTCTGCTCTGACTCCTTTGCTTACCGCTCCGGCGGTTCTAGCCTGCTCTGACTCCTTGCTCACTGCTCCGCAGCCTTGCTCCGCTCTGACCCTTTTGCTCACTGCTCCGGCAGTCCTGTCCTGCTTCTGCCCGCTGCTCCGGCAGTCCTGTCCTGCCCTGCTTCTGCTCGCTGCTCCGGCAGTCCTGTCCTGCCCTGCTTCTGCCAGCTGCTCCGGCAGTCCTGTCCTGCCCTGCTTGTGCTCGCTGCTCCTGCAGCCCCGTCCTGCTCTGTTCTTGCCCACCGCTTCGGGCGTTCCCTCTCTGCTGTGGTTGTCTACCGCATCTGCGGTTCTGTGACCCAGTCTGTACTGGGTCTTAACCTTTCTGTGCTCCAGCCCGTCCTTTCGGCCAGTACCTCCCTGCCTGCATACTCGCCTGTATCCACCCATCTGCATACCTGCCGTGTTTGCTTACATCCACCAGTCTGTGCCAGCCTAACCTGCCTGTTCCTGAGTCCCAGTGTGTACTGAGTCCTATCCCGCCTGTGTTCCTACCTGCTAGTGCCTCCCTGTCTGCACTCTAGCTGCGCTTGCCTTTACCCGCCTGCCTGCATACCAGTCGTGCCTGCCTATACCCTCCAGTCTGTGCGCCAGCCTAACCAGCCTGTTCCAGTAATCCCTGTGTGGGTCAACCCCTGTGTCCGGAGTTTGACCTAGAGTAGCACCTGGTCCCTCTGCCCGGTTTCTCCCTGGTGCACTGGCGTCGTATGCCGTCGTGCCATCTTGGTCGGATCGGCCAGATACTTAGTCACGCCCCTCCAGGCACTCTCCGGTTCATGGTCCAGTGGAACCACAACACCCGCACACGCCAGTCAGTCCGGGCGTGTGCATAACACCCAGCTCCCGCCGCCACCACCACTGCCTTGAATCACTGACATTTCTTCTGAGGGTGGGGCCGAAGCATCGCACCGCTACTGCTGCAGCCGTCGCCAACCTCCTGTGTTTGGGACCCCATCCAACGACGCCCCCCAGGTAACCGTAACTTTTCATTATAAAACGCACACCCTTTTTCCTCCCAAATTTGGGGGGAAAACGTGTGTTTTATAATCCAAAAAATACGGTGAGTAAAATAAATAATATTGGCCACCACCACAATATGATGGTTGCCACAAGCCCCCCCACATCATATGATGACCCCCTTTCAGTAGTCCCCATCACAGTATAAGACCCCACAGACCCTTACAAGTCCTGAGTAGGAAAGCATGAGCTGCCATGCAGATAAATGTGTGTAAAGCAGTAATTTATACAATTTATTAATGTTCAGCTGTAATCCCCTCTGGTCCCAGAAGTTCCTCCTCAAGTCTTTTGGTGGCTGACACTGGATAGTGTGATAATGACTCGATGTGAAGGAGGCTTCATGACTCTTTGTGCACAATCACAGCCCTCCTCCCCAGAAACCTGTAAATAGTTAGCAGAATTCTATTTACGACCCCTCCCCCTGCCTTAACACCCGCACATCCAACAATCAGCATGCAGGTGGAAACTCACCTGACTGAGTCATTTCACACAGAGAACACAGCGCTGCCCTGCTAACCTGCAGTGAGTGTCACCCCTGCATCCAGGACGGCTCCCTCTGTCTCCATTAGCCAGGCTCCAATGATCACCACGCTCCGGGTGCTCAGCTTCTCTCTGCTGTGCACGCAGCGCAGTGATCTAAAGGGGCGTGTCTATGGACAGAGCAGCCGGCTCCGGGCCCCCTGAACGCTGGGGCCCCATAGAAGTCGCGTGGTCTGCCGCTATGGACGGTGCGCCACTGTTCGGAAAAATAGAAGGAAGAAGGCAAAGAGGAAGACCAGCAACCAATCCAAAGGATTGACACTATCAAGATAATGGTGAAGAAAACCCTAGTGGACCTATCTAGTCTTGCACAAAATTGATCTTCCCTAAGATCATTAATTAATCCAGTCGTCATGGCTAGAGTTTAAACCGAAGGCCGTTAATAGTAAAAAATGGACTGACTGACCACAGCATTCACACTATTTGTGGACTGCCAGATCATATTTACAGTAGACTGTGGGCCAACCTCTGTCTTCTAAAGTGAGGAATCCCCTATTCTATTTCATAGAATAGCCTTGTAATCAGCGGTGTAACAATCAATACCGTAATTACAAGAGACTGACCACACTGTTACGGATCTGGGTGGTGGAACCTCTGTGCCGCGATGCAAGGAGGGACCCAGAGGGGCGTAACTAAGTATCAACTCAGACCGACCCTGGTCGTACAGCGGCTAACGACTCCGTGACCAGGGAGGGACCGAGCAGAGGGACCAGGTGCTACTCTGGGGATGACCTTGAAAGAGAGCAGGTGACTTCCACGGGTCAGATGACTGGGACTGACCGGTATAGCGGATGGGCACAACAAGCAGACAGAAGTCTCTGGGTTAGCTGACAGGAGGTCACGGCATGTGACGGCAGAGCAGGTTGAAGTCTCTAGGTTAGCAGACAGGTGGTCACGGCAAGTGACAGCAGGAGCCTCCAGGTAGGCTATCAGGTGGTCACGGCAAGTGACGGCCAAGCAGGTGGAAGTCTCTAGGTTAGCAGGCAGGTGGTCACGGCAAGTGACGGCAGAGCCTCCAGGTAGGCTAGCAGGTAAAAGGCCGGTAACAGGCGAGTGCTCCCAGGTGAGCGGGCTAGCAGGCACGGCAAGTAGCAGGCAGGTAACTGGCAGGTGCTTCCTGGTAAGCAGGCGGACTTGCCCATAGACAGACTGGCGGGTTGAACGGAAGACAGACTGTCGGGCTGGAGAGTAGTCAGGCTGGCGGACTGGAACAGTAGTCAGGCTAGCAACTGGACCTGAGGGCTGAAGCAGAGGTAAGTATACGGTGCATCAACTATTGCTCGGGCACCTCCATTTTGGAGGAGGTGCCTTATATATGGGAGGTCCTACGGTCATTGGCCGGGGACTCCTTAGGACGGTGCGCGCGGCCCCTTTAAGAGAGAGGGAGTGCGCGCCCTAAGCACAGTGCACGGGAAGTTGTGCACGCCGGCAGCAGCAGGAAGAGGAGAGCAGGAGGATGCCGCGCGGGGAGCGAGGAGGTGAGAGGGACGGCATCTCTGCCTGGCTGGGGGCAGAGACGCCGATGCTACACACACTATTAAGATTACACTGTGGACTGAATGACCACAGCATTTAAAAGGACTGACAGTCCACAGCTTTTAAATTAGTTGTGGACTGACTGACAACAGCATTTACACTAGTCTAAGGTTTGACTGGAAGACAGCAATCACTGGAAAAGGACATCATACTTCGAAGTATACAAGGAAGAAAGCAAAGAGCAAGACCAGCAACCAATCCAATGGATTGATAATATCAAGATAATGGTGAAGAAGACCCTAGTGGACCGATCTAGTCTTGCACAAGATTGATCTTCCTAAAGATCATTAATTCATCAAGTCGTCATGGCTTGAGTTTCAACCGAAGGCCATTAATTATAAAGAAAGGACTGACTGACCACAGCATATATGTGACGCCTCGCAAGCCCTGCCCTGGGAAGATGGGGTACTCGGAGCCGGGTCAGATGTTGAGGGGGATGCAGTCGTGGCCTTGACCCGTTCCGTGTCCAGGGCCGTCACATTAAAAATGATGTTAGGGCTATCCTGGTTGGGTGGTAATTGTCGACTACGCCACCTGTGGTGTCTGGTGATGCGCCACCAGCGCCGCTAGCAGTCCGCTGAGGCTCGATGTCATGGCGGCTAAAGTTCTCGCTGCTTCCCACAGGCGGAGCGCGGCCTCAGGGCAGGCAAGGCAGGATAAAAGGAGGGTAGTAGTGTGGGAGTGCGGGCACCGTGTCGCGTGGTATGGCGCGTAATGAACAGTCCGGAGGCCATAGGGATGAATTTCCAAGGCTTTACTCACAGTTCTCATAAGCAGCGCAAGGCTTCTCCCTGCTCCTCGCGGAGTCCTGCGGCCACCAGAGACGGGGGGTCCGACTACCTCCGAGGAAGTCCAGTGTGAGGTAGCATCCCTACACCAGAGTGTTCCTGCACTACAGACTTCACCCTTTCCCGTCTGTGCGTGTGTAGATAGGCCGGGTCTCCCTCTGAGCTCCTCTCAAGTATATGGCTCGAGTGGCAATTCCTCTCCATCCCAAGCCCGGCGGGATCCTCAGGGCCTAACCGGGCTTTCCCGTCCTGGACGTAGAGTACGAGGTCGGGTGTCGGGGACCGGTACCCCTCTTGCAGCCGAAAGCCCTCTGAATAGATCAGGTAGAAGAGGACAGGTGGCGTACTCCGCTTCGTCTGCATCCTCCCCGGGACCCATTTGCTAGGGAGCCACACTCTAAAGCTCCCGGGCCTTCTTGATCCTGGTCCTTGGCCGGGTTGAGACATTCCTTGTCTGCAACCTCCCTCTCGTCCCATAGATTGGGGTACGAGGGCTGTGTCCCATGCCGGTGCAGGCCCACACAGGATCTGCGCTCCCGGAGGGAAGTCACATTACACACAGTATTTTGACAGCACAGGATGACCACTTGACAGACAGACTGTCCGAGACCACACAGGTCTGAAGGGCTGGACAGGTCCACACAGGACCAGAGCAGAGCCAAGATCAAAGGAATGAAGGACCAAGATCTAAGATGGCATTCTATTAAATATGAAATTAGAAGTGTCACAAACTAACTGTTCCTCCACCCACACCCACTAACTGGTTCCTACCACTTTGTGTTCCCCAGTCTCCCTGTAACCAGGGGAGCAGCACCTAGTGCATACTAGCCCCCTCTGGTGGAGATGTGGTGTTGGATGCAAAACTAGGTAACCACCATCACACCGGACGTACCTCAGAGGAGGAACACCACACTCCATTAAAGAAGTGCAGCATTCCTGTGGCGGCCGAACCCTCAGGGGCGCCACATATACACTAGATGTGGACTGCTTGACCACATTTACAGTAGACTGTGAACCGATTGAGCATAAAATTTAAAATAGACTGTGGACTGTCTGACTACTATTTTTATAATAAAATGCAGACCGACTGACCACAGTCTTTATCTCTGAAAGAAGTAATTTTGGCCCTAGAGTGTTATACTTTTTGGTGTGTATAGCATGTAGCAGGAACATATTATCACTCTTTTGAATATTTACAGGTGACTGACGCCCATTGACATGGTGGAATTTCAAATGTTTCCTTGTGGACCCAAGAAAAGAATGTGGAAAGTCACATAACAGGTAATTAATATTCATATTAATTACTGATAATAGTCAGTCTAGGCATAAGTTCTAGACCTGCGGAGGTGTGACAACACCTTTCTGATACATGAGAATATACAGTTAGTGGTTTACATATGTATATTTTCTATACACAACTCCTAGTATAACACAACCATATCTTAGGTACAGACATAAGGAACATTTCTTTTCCTTATCCTCTGTCTTCTAAAGTGAAGAATCCCTTATTCTGTTTCATAGAATAGCCTTGTAATCAGTGGTGTAACAACCAATACCGCGATTACAAGAGACTGACCACAGTATTAATACTACAATGTGGACCAATTAACCACAAAATTTACGAGGACTGACAGTCCACAGCATTTAAATTAGGTGTGGACTGACTGAAAACAGCATTTACACTAGTCTATGGATTGACTTGAAGACAGCAATTACTGGAAAGGGACATCATACTTGGAAGAATAGAAGGAAGAAGGCAAAGAGGTAGACCAGCAACCATTCCAAAGGATTGACACTATCAAGATAATGGTAAAGAAAATCCTAGTGGACCTTTCTATTCTTGCACAAAATTGATCTTCCCAAAGATCGTTAATTCATCCAGTCGTCATGGCTAGAGTTTAAACCGAAGGCCGTTAATAATAAAAAATGGACTGACTGACCACAGCATTCACACTAGATGTGGACTGCCTGATCATATTTACAGTAGACTGTGGGCCAACCTCTGTCTTCTAAAGTGAGAAATCCCCTATTCTATTTCAAAGAATAGCCTTGTAATCAGCTGTGTAACAATCAATACCGAGATTACAAGAGACTGACCACACTATTAAGACTACACTGTGGACTGAATGACCACAGCATTTAAAAGGACTGACAGTTTACAGCGTTTGAATTAGTTGTGGACTGACTGACAACAGCATTTACACTAGTCTAAGGATTGACTGGAAGACAGCAATCACTGGAAAAGGACATCATACTTTGAAGTATAGAAGGAAGAAAGCAAAGAGGAAGACCAGCAGCCAATCCAAAGGATTGACGCTATCAAGATAACGGTGGAGAAGACCCTAGTGGACCTATGTAGTCTTTCACAAAATTGATCTTCCTAAACATCGTTAATTCATCCAGTCGTCATAGCTCGAGTTCCAACCCAAGGCCGTTAATAATAAAAAATGGGCTGACTGACCACAGCATTCACACTAGGTGTGGACTGCTTGACCACATTTACAGTAGACTAGACTGTGGGCCAACCTCTGTCTTCTAAAGTGAGGAATCCCCTATCCTATTTCATAGAATAGCCTTGTAATCAACGGTGTAACAATCAATACCACGATTAAAAGAGACTGACCACACTATTAACCCCTTTAAAGCCCATGATGTACTAATACACGTCTGTGCCCTGGACTTTAAGAGCCTGACCAGTATTAGTACGTCATCGCGATCGCGCGCGCACACAGGCTGTGCGGGCTCGATCGCCGCCGGGTGTCAGCTGATTGTCACAACTGACACCTGGTACTATGTGCAGGGAGCGGTCCCACACCGCTCCCAGCACATTAACCCCCGCAATGCTGCGATCGAAGTCGATCGCAGCATTGCGGTGGTAATGGGAGGTGATCGCAGATACTCACCTCCTCTTCCGGCCTCCAGCGCTGTCTGCCGCGGCTTCCCGGGTGTTGCCATGACGACCCGATGTCGTCATGACAACATCCGGGTCACCAGACAACAGGAAGATTGTTTGGACATGCGCAGTACATCTCCAAACTATCTTCCCCCTCTCCAGCGCTGACAGCCTGCATGACACAGGGATGGTGCTGCATTCCTGTGCCATGCAGGCGATCAGAATAAAAAAAGTGAAAGTCCCATAGTGGGACAAAGTAAAAAAGTAAAAAAACTGTCTAAAAGTGAAAATAAAAAAAATAAAAAATTGTAAAAATATTTTAAAAAAAATAAAAAAAAATATTCCACTAAAAATAAAAATATAATGTACCCATCAATAAATATTATTATGAAAAAAAAAAAACTAACAATAAAAGTACACATATTTGGTATCGCCGCATCCGTAACGACCTGGCCTATAAAACTGTTCCACTAGTTAACCCCTTCAGTGAACATGGTAAAAAAAAAAAAACAAAGCAAAAAACAATGCTTTATCATCATACCGCCAAACAAAAAATGGAATAACACGCGATCAAAAAGACGAATATAAATAAAAGTGATACCGCTGAAAACGTCATCTCGTCCTGCAAAAAACAAGCCAACATACAGCTCCATCATCCGAAAAATCAAAAAGTTACAGCTCTCAGAATAAAGCAATGCAAAAGAATAATTTTTTCTATAAAATAGCTTTTATTGTGTAAACGCGCCAAAACATAGAAAAAGATATAAATGTGGTACCGCTGTAAACGTACTGACCCGAAGAATAAAGCTACCTTATCAATTTTACCACACCCGGAGCAGAATAAAAAAAATGTAAAAAAACACAACTCCTGAATTGTTGTTTTTTGTTTATTCTGCCTCCCAAAAATAGGAATAGAAAGCGATCAAAAAATGTCACATGCCTGAAAATGGCACCAATAAAAACGTCAACTCATCCCGCAAAAAACAAGCCATGACATGACTCTGTTGGCCAAAATATAGCGATGCAAAAACTAGATTTTACGAAATATGTGTCTTTTAGTGTGTGACAGCTATCAATCATAAAAAGCCGATATGATTCTGGTATCGCTGTAATCGCACCGACCCGAAGAATAAAGTAATCTCATCACTTATACCGCACGAGGAACGGCGTAAAAAATAAACGCTAGGGCTGGGGTTGGGGGTTGTGCTAATGTTAGGGTTGCGGTTGTTGTTTTTTTTTCAAAAGTAAAAAAAAAAAAAAAGATGACGATATGGCGACTAGTGTTGAGCGCAAGAGCTCGCTACTTGAGTTTGCATCGGGTGCTCGGGTATGCACTGAGTATCGCGTGTGCTCGAGTCTCCGCCCCATATGCTTCACGGCCAAAAAAACCTTGCGGGGATTGCCTGCCATACACGAGCGATCCCCGCATGTTTTTTTGGGGTGTCTAATAACCGTGAAACATGCGGGCGGGGACTCGTGCATTTCACTTGAGCACCCGTGATACATGGTGCATACCTGTGTACCCGATGCAAACTCAAGTCACCTATCTAGATGCATAGTGAGCACTTGAAACCCCCAGGTGCTTCACAAATTGATTCGTAAAAATGAAAAAGTGTTTTTTTTTCCACTTTTTCATTTTTACGAATCAATGTGTGAAGTACCTGGGGGTTCCAATTGCTCACTATGCATCTAGATAGGTGCCTTGGGGGGGTCTAGTTTCCAAAATGGGGTCACTTGTAGGGGAGCTCCAATGGTTAGGCACACAGGGGCTCTCCAAACGCAACATGGTGTCCGCTAACAATTTGAGCCGATTTTCCATTCAATTTGTTAGCGGACACCATGTCGCGTTTGGAGAGCCACTGATGCGCCTAAACAGTGGAGCTCCCCCACAAGTGACCCCATTTTGGAAACTAGACCCCCAAGGCACAAAATCTAGATGCATAGTGAGCACTTGGGGCCCTCAGTGCTTCACAAATTGATTCGTAAAAATGAAAAAGTGGAAAAAAATACTTTTTCATTTTTACGAATCAATTTGTGAAGCACCTAGGGGTTCCATGTTCTCACTATGCATCTAGATAAGTGCCTTGTGGGTCTAGTTTCCAAAATGGGGTCACTTGTGGCGGGTTTCCACTGTTTAGGAACATCAGGGGCTCTCCAAACGCAACATGGCGTCCGCTAATTATTCAAGAAAATTTTACAATCAAAAAGTCAAATGGTGCTCCTTCCCTTCCCAGCCCTGCCGTGCGCCAAAACAGTGGTTTTTCCCCACATATGGGGTATCTGCGTGCCCAGGGGAAATTGCACAACAAATTTTGGGGTCCATTTTTTCCTGTTACCCCTGTGAAAATAAAAAAATTGGGTCTAAAGTAACATTTTTGTGAAAAAAGTTAAATGTTCATTTTTTTCTTCCACATTCCAAAAATTCCTGTGAAGCACCTGAAGGGTTAATAAAGTTCTTGAATGTGGTTTTGAGCATCTTAAGGGGTGCAGTTTTTAGAATGGTGTCACTTTGGGGTATTTTCTGTCATAAAGACCTCTCAAAGTGACCTCAAATGTGATGTGGTCCCTAAAAAAATGGTTTTGTAAATTTTGTTGGAAAAATGAGAAATCGCTAGTCAAATTTTAACCCTTATAGCTCCCTAACAAAAAAAAATTTTGGCTCCAAAATTGTGCTTATGTAAAGTAGACATGTGGGAAATGTTATTTATTAACTATTTTGTGTGACATATCTCTCTGATTTAAGGGCATAAAAATTCAAATTTTGAAAATTGCAAAATTTTCAAAATTTTCACCAAATTTCCATTTTTTTCACAATTAAACGCAAGTGATATCGAAGAAATTTTACCTCAATCATGAAGTACAATATGTCACGAAAAAACAATCTCAGAATCAGGGGGATCCGTTGAAGCGTTCCAGAGTAATTACCTCATAAAGTGACAGTGGTCAGAATTGTAAAAATTAGCCTGGTCATTAACGTGCAAACCACCTTGGGTTGTAAAGGGGTTAAAATTACACTGTGGACTGAATGACCACAACATTTAAAAGGACTGACAGTCCACAGCGTTTGAATTAGGTGTGGACTGACTAACAACAGCATTTACACTCGTCTAAGGATTGAATGGAAGACAGCAATCACTGGAAAAGGACATCATACTTTGAAGTATAGAAGGAAGAAAGCAAAGAGGAAGACCAGCAGCCAATCCAAAGGATTGACACTATTAAGATAATGGTGAAGAAGACCCTAGTGGACCGATCTAGTCTTTCACAAGATTGATCTTCCTAAAGATCATTAATTGATCAAGTCGTCATGGCTCGAGTTTCAACCGAAGGCCATTAATTATAAAGAATGGACTGACTGACTGACCACAGCATATACACTAGATGTGGACTGCCTGACCACATTTACAGTAGACTGTGAACCGATTGAGCATAAAATGTAAAATAGACTGTGGACTGTCTGACTACTATTTTTATAATAAAATGCAGACCGACTGACCACAGTCTTTATCTTTGAAATAAGTAATTTTGGCCCTAGAGTGTTATACTTTTTGGTGTGTGTAGCATGTAGCAGGAACATATTATCACTCTTTTGAATATTTGCAGGTGACTGACGCCCATTGACATGGTGGGATTTCAAATGTTTCCTTGTGGACTCCAAGAAAAGAATGTGGAAAGTCACATAACAGGTAACTAATATTCATATTAATTACTGATAATAGTCAGTCTAGGCATAAGTTCTAGACCTGCGGAGGTGTGACAACACCTTTCTGATACATGAGAATATACTGTTAGTGGTTTACATATGTATATTTTCTATACACAACTCCTACTATAACACAACCATATCTTATATACAGACATAAGGAACATTTATTTTCCTTATCCTCTGTCTTTAAAGTGAGGAGTCCCTTTTCTGTTTCATAGAAAAGCCTTGTAATCAGTGGTGTAACAATCAATACTGTGATTACAAGAGACTGACCACAGTATTAAGACTACACTGTGGACCAATTGACCACAAAATTTACGAGGACTGACAGTCCACAGAATTTAAATTAGGTGTGAACTGACAGACAACAGCATTTACACTAGTCTATGAATTGACTGGAAGACAGCAATTACTGGAAAGAGACATAATACGTGGAAGAATAGAAGGTAGAAGGCAAAGAAGAAGATCAACAACCAATCCAAAGGATTGACACTATCAAGATAATGGAGAAGAAAACCCTAGTGGACCTATCTAGTCTTGCACAAAATTGATCTTCCCAAAGATCGTTAATTCATCCAGTCGTCATGGCTAGAGTTTAAACCGAAGGCCGTTAATAATAAAAAATGTGCTAACTGACCACAGCATTCACACTAGGTGTGGACTGCTTGACCACATTTACAGTACACTAGACTGTGGGCCAACCTCTGACTTCTAAAGTGAGGAATCCCGTAGTATGACACAACCATATCTTAGGTACAGTCATAAGGAACATTTCTTTTCATTATCCTCTGTATTCTAAAGTGAGGAATTCCTTATTCTGTTTCATAGAATAGCCTTTTAATCAGCGGTGTAACAATCAATACCGCGATTACAAGAGACTACCAAGGTATTAAGACTACACTGTGGACCAATTGACCACAAAATTTACGAGGACTGACAGTCCACAGCATTTAAATTAGGTGTGGACTGACTGACAACAGCATTTACACTAGTCTATGGATTGACTTGAAGACAGCAATTACTGGAAAGTGACATCATACACGGAAGAATAGAAAGAAGAAGGCAAAGAGGAAGACCAGCAACCAATCCAAAGGATTGACACTATCAAGATAATGGTGAAGAAAACCCTAGTGGACCTCTCTATTCTTGCACAAAATTGATCTTCCCAAAGATCATTAATACATCCAGTCGTCATGGTTAGAGTTTAAACCGAAGGCCGTTAATAATAAAAAATGGACTGACTGACCACAACGTTCACACTAGCTGTGGATTGCCTGATCATATTTACAGTAGACTGTGGGACAACCTCTGTCTTCTAAAGTGAGGAATCCTCTATTCTCTTTCACAGAATAGCCTTGTAATCAGCGGTGTAACAATCAATACCGCGATTTCAAGACACTGACCACACTATTAAGACGACACTGTGGACTAAATGACCACAGCATTTAAAAGGACTGACAGTCCACAGCGTTTGAATTAGTTGTGGACTGACTGACAACAGCGTTTACACTAGTCTAAGGATTGACTGGAAGACAGCAATCACTGGAAAAAGGCATCATACTTTGAAGCATAGAAGGAAGAAAGGAAAGAGTAAGACCAGCAGCCAGTCCAAAGGATTGACACTATCAAGATAACGGTGGAGAAGACAGTAGTGGACCTATGTAGTCTTTCACAAAATTGATCTTTCTAAAGATCGTTAATTCATCCAGTCGGCATGGCTTGAGTTTCAACTGAAGGCCGTTAATAATAAAAAATGGGCTGACTGACCACAGCATTCACACTGTGTGGACTGCCTGACTACAGCATTCACACTAGGTGTGGCCTACCTGACTAAACAATTCTCATTAGGTGTGGAGTTCTTGACCACATTTACAGTAGACTAGACTGTGGGCCAACCTCTGTCTTTTAAAGGGAGGAATCCCCTATTCTATTTCATAGAATAGCCTTGTAATCAGCGGTGTAAGAATCAATACCACGATTACAAGAGACTGACCACACTATTAAAATTACACTGTGGACTGAATGACCACAGCATTTAAAAGGACTGACAGTCCACAGCGTTTGAATTAGTTGTGGACTGACTGTCAACAGCATTTACACTAGTCTAAGGATTGACTGGAAGACAGCAATCACTGGAAAAGGACATCATACTTTGAAGTATAGAAGGAAGAAAGCAAAGAGGAAGACCAGCAACCAATCCAATGGATTGATACTATCAAGATAATGGTGAAGAAGACCCTAGTGGACCGATCTAGTCTTGCACAAGATTGATCTTCATAGAGATCATTAATTCATCAAGTCGTCATGGCTCGAGTTTCAACCGAAGGCCATTAACCGGTTCCCGACCGCCCACTGTAGATAAACGTCGGCGCTTGTTGGGCTCTGTGCAGCGCCGACGTTTAAAAACGGTGGGTGGTCTCGCAGCGCTCAGGACCCCCAGGGTCCTGCAAGCGCTGCGATTCTGGTGCAGAGTGTTAGCTCTGACAGGGAACATCATCGGGACCTGATTAGATCAGGTCCCAGTGATGTTAACCCTTAGCTGTCTTCTATATGCTGCGATCTATAGTGATCGCGGCATATAGGAGACAGCAGGAGGAGAGGGGGTCGTCAACTTACCTCTCCGAAGACCTCCGAGTCCTTCCAGGACCTGGGGTTGCTATGGCAGCTGGAGGTCACATGACCGCCTCCAGCTCTGCCATATATGGTGTCCCCTGTCTGGCTCAGCTGCAGCTGTAGCCAGACAGGAGACTCTGACTGAAACAGTCAGGGAAGATCTCATGTAATGTAATGTAATACATGTCTATTACATTACATGAGATCAGTGATCAGAAAAATAAAAATTAATGTCCCATACAGGGACTAAGAAAAATTGTAAAAAAAAAAGTTTTTAAACTATTAAAAAAAAAAAATCACAAAATAAATAAAAATAAATAAATAAAATATTAAACCAATAAATCCGTATATTTTTACAAAACCAAAAAAAGTACACATATTTGGTATCGCCGCGTCCGAAACAACCCGAGCTATAAAACTGTCACACTAATTAACTCCTTCTGTGCACACCGTAATAAAAATAAATAAAAAACGGAGCAAGAAAATATGCTTTTTCATCATAT
Source organism: Phyllobates terribilis (assembly GCF_046119375.1). Taxonomy (NCBI): domain Eukaryota; kingdom Metazoa; phylum Chordata; class Amphibia; order Anura; family Dendrobatidae; genus Phyllobates; species Phyllobates terribilis. Next base: position 703,551,549 of record NW_027362764.1, on the reverse strand, counting down.
CGCCAAACAAAAAGTGGAAAAAAATGCGATCAAAAAACAAAATGGAAATAAAAATGGTACCACTGAAAATGTCATCTTGTTCCGCAAAAAACAAGCCGCCATACAGCTCCATCAGCCGAAAAATAAAAAGTTATAGTGCTCAGAATAAAGCAATGCAAAAAAAATATTTTTTTCTATAAAATTGTTTTATTGTGTAAAAGCGCCAAAACATAAAAAAAAATACAGTAACTGTAGTATCGCTGTAAACGTACTGACCCGAAGAATAACGCTGCCTGATCACTTTTACCACACGCAGAACAGCATAAAAAAAACCTCAAAAAACAATTCCTGAATTGTTTGTTTTTATTAATTTTACCTCCCAAAAAACGGAATAGAAAGCGATCAAAAAATGTCACGTACCCAAAAATGGTACCAATAAAAATGTCAACTCGTTCCGCAAAAAACAAGCCGTCACATGACTCTGTCGGCCGAAATATGGAAAAATTATAGCTCTCAAAATATGGTGATGCAAAAACTAGATTTTGCAAAAAAGCGTCTTTTAGTGTGTGACAGCTGTCAGTCATAAAAACCCGATATAAATCTGGTATCTCTGTAATCGCACCGACCCGAAGAATAAAGTAATCTAATCAGTTATATCACACGAGGAACGGCGTAAAAAATAAATAAAACCAATTCTTCACCTGCTACTGATTTGTTTATTATGTCCCCAAAGATCCCAGTAAGGCTCTGCCCACATTTATCCTGTGCTCTGCGCTGAGCACTTACACCAGAGTTTCCGTGTAAATCTCTGAAATACATGATTCAGCCGGAACCCATGATGTAAGATTCCCTGTAATGAGGCAGATATAGGCCACTGTGGACTCCGTCTAGCCTGGGATCCCACGGTGTCATTTGTTTTAGGCGTGCATAAAAGTGCGGTTGGCCACAGTTTTGTGCACTTCTGAAAAAAAGGATACCGCTAAACAGAGGCCAGACGGTGTCCAGAGTAACTCTGCTGCCTCATTATAGTGAATGGATCCCTCAGGGGTTTCATCTGAATTATATCACTTGGAAATTTAGATGGAAACCCCGATGTAAGTGCTCAGCCTAGAGCGCCGGATAAATGTTACGTAAAATGTTCCCAATAAAAGCTTCAACTCAGTCCTCAAAAAATGCTAGTCCCCACTCAGGTCCGTCATCTGTTAAAAATATAAGGGACTTCCAAGTTACTGGTAGCAGAAAGGCTCTGGAAAAGCAAAATGACCCTTGCCCCCCAAAAGAAATTCAGAAAATTTTGTGCTCCCAAATCCAAATGCCTATTCTACAATAATTTGTTCTCCAATTGTCAAATAGCGCTCCGTCCCCCCCAGATCTCACCGTATGGTTAAGCGGTACGATACAGCCACATATGGGGTATTGACACTTTTAGAAGAAATTGTGTGACACATTTCGGCACCATTTTTACCCATTGCCCTGTGTGAAAATGTAAAATCTGAGGGTAAAACATTTTTGTGCGGTAAAAATATAATTATGCTTTTTTCACTGCCCAATGGTATAAATGAAAAATTAAAAAATACTCACTACTTCCCTAGATGAATTCCTTGAGAGGTGTAGTTTACAAAATGGGGTCACTTGTGGGGGTTTCTGCTGTTTTGGCATGTCAGCGACTCTTCAAATGTGACATGGTGTCTGCTGCCTATCCCAGCCAACATAGCGCTCCTTTCTCTTCCGAACCCTGCCGTACACCAAAGCAGTGGTTTTCCCCCACATATGGGGTATCGGTGTACTCAGGAGAAATTGTACAACAAATTTCATGGTGCAATTTATCCTGTTACCCTTATGATAATGCAAAATTAGGGAATGAAAAACATTTTTTATGGGAAAAATGTGAAAATTTTATTTTTACGGCTCAATATTATAAACTTCTGTAAAGCAGCTGTGTGCTCACCACACATCTAGATAAGTTCCCTAAGGGGTCTAGTTTCCAAAATGGTGGCACTTGTGGGGGGTTTCCACTGTTTAGGCACATTAGGGGCTCCCCAAATGTGACATGGCGTCCGCTAATTATTCAAACAAATTTTACATTCAAAAAGTCAAATGGCGCTCCTTCCCTTTCAAACCCTGCCGTGCACCCAAACAGTGGTTTGCCTCCACATATGGGGTATCAGCGTGTTCAGGAGAAATTGCACAACAGATTTCTTGGTGCAATTTTTCCTTTTACCCTTATGATAATGCAAAATTAAGGGATGAAAAACGTTTTTGTGGGAAAAATGTGAAAATTTTATTTTTACGGCTCAATATTATAAACTTCTGTGAAGCAGCTGGGAGTGCAAGGTGCTCACCACACATCTAGATAAGTTCCCTAAGGGGTCTAGTTTCCAAAATGGTGGCACTTGTGGGGGGTTTCCACTGTTTAGGCACATTAGGGGCTCCCCAAATGCGACATGGCGTCTGCTAATTATTCAAACAAATTTTACATTCAAAAAGTCAAATGGCGCTCCTTCCCTTTCAAACCCTGCCATGCGCCCAAACAGTAATTTGCCTCCACATATGGGGTATCAGCGTGTTCAGGAGAAATTGCACAACAAACTTCATGGTGCAATTTATCCTATTACCCTTATGATAATGCAAAATTAAGGGATGAAAAACGGTTTTGTGGGAAAAAATGTGAAAATTTTATTTTTACAGCTCAATATTATAAACTTCTGTGAAGCACCTTGGGGTTCAAGGTGCTCACCACACATCTAGATAAGTTCCGTAAGGGGTCTAGTTTCCAAAATGGTGTCACTTGTGGGGGGTTTCCACTGTTTAGGCACATCAGGAGCTCTCCAAACGCAACATGGCGTCTGCTAATTATTCAGACAAATTTTACATTCAAAAAGTCTAATGGCGCTCCTTCCCTTCCGAACCCTGCAGTGCGCCCAAACAGTGGTTTTCCCCACATATGGGGTATCAGCACGCTCAAGAGAAATTGCACAAAAAAATTTGGGGTCCATTTTTTCCTGTTACCCCTGTGAAAATAAAAAAATTGGGTCTAAAGTAATATTTTTGTGAAAAAAGTTAAATGTTCATTTTTTTCTTCCACATTCCAAAAATTCCTGTGAAGCATCTGAAGGGTTAATAAAGTTCTTGAATGTGGTTTTGAGCACCTTGAGGGGTGCAGTTTTTAGAATGGTGTCACTTTTGGGTATTTTCTGTCATAAAGACCCCTCAAAGTGACTTCAAATATGATGTGGTCTCTAAAAAAATGTTTTTGTAAATTTCGTTGGAAAAATGAGAAATCGCTGGTCAACTTTTAACCCTTATAGCTCCCTAACAAAAAAAAATTTTGGTTCCAAAATTGTGCTGATGTAAAGTAGACATGTGGGAAATGTTATTTATTAACTATTTTGTGTGACATATCTCTCTGATTTAAGGGCATGAAAATTCAAAGTTTGAAAATTGCAAAATTTTCAAAATTTTCGCCAAATTTCCGATTTTTTCACAAATAAACGCATGTTATATCGAAGAAATTTTACCACTATCATGAAGTACAATATGTCATGAAAAAACAGTCTCAGAATCAGGGGAATACGTTGAAGCGTTCCAGAGTGATTACCTCATAAAGTGACAGTGGTCAGAATTGAAAAAATTGGCCCGGTCACGAAGGCAAAAACAGGCTCTGGCGCGAAGTGGTTAATTATAAAGAATGGACTGACTGACTTACCAAAGCATATACACTAGATGTGGACTGCCTGACCACATTTACAGTAGACTGTGAACCTGACGCGCCCCTGGGCCTGAGTCGCGCAGCGTTGCGCACGCGGGAGCCTACCCGGAGCCGGATCTGATAGGGGTAGTAGTCTCGTGGCGGTGACCCGGTCCGTGCCCAGGGAGTCAAGCTGAGTGGCAGTTTTTAGCAGAAGATGGTACGGTGTTCGACTACGCCACCCGTTGAATGCGGCTATGAAGCCGCCGCTGTAGGGCAGACCGCTGAGGCCAGTGGTAAGGTCGTGCAGCGTAGCTGGTAGAACCCCCAACGGGAGGGGTATGGCCTCAGGGCAACCGACGTGTTTGAAGGGGGTAGCAGGAACCACTCAGAGACGGTGCGGTGTAGTTCTGGGTCTTTACTGGTGACAAAGTAGACCCTCCCGGAGTACTGGCTAGCGATCGGGGCCTGGTCAGTCCGTGAGCTGATGGGATCTCCCCTGGCCAGGCGGAGTTGTAGGCCTCCCCAACTAATCGTACTCTTCTGGCTACCTTGCTAGAGGCTGATAAAAGTAGCCCACGTCCCTGAGTGTACCGTGTGGTGCTCACCCGTATGGCCGGTGACTCGGGGCCTTTTGGTAGCTTCCGCTCCACGTCGCGGTGCTGGTCCCTTGCGTGTGACCGTGCCTTCGGGTTTCTTGGCCAGAGGACCTGAAATGCCCTGCCGGGCGGTTTCTGCTGCTGGGTAAGGATTAGTCCCCACAGCCTCGGACTCCGGGTCCGGTAAGAACTCTTCAATCAGGGCGAGCTCTACAGCTTCCAGCCCCTGACCTCTTTTAGTACAGCTCCCACAGAGCTCCTGATTAGAGATGAGCGGTGTTCGACTAGAACTGTTCGCCAATCTCAAATTCGAGCTGTTTTGGGCGGTGTTCGAGTTGTTCGACGAACCCGAACGATTTGCAAAAAATTCGGCTGTTCGAGGTTATGTTCGATAACTGTTCGTGCACCAAAAGTGTGTCCTGCATGTCTGGCGCTATTTAGAGCACCAATCATGCAGGGATTGTCTGCCACTCACTGTAATGCCACAGCCATGGTGGTTGTGGCATTACAGTGATTGCCCAAATCGATGGGAACAGTGCTCACAGTGAAACATGAAAAGCCGGCAATTCAGCAGCGGCATACACCGGTACCCGACAATTTAGAACCGAAAGAATAGAGCTTCACACATAGATTAGATAGATAGAAACATGTCAGCCACATATATATGAAGTACAGTGAAAGTGCTGCTTACTGTACTTGTCATTTAGCGTAAAGGATTTATCAAAAAAAATAATAGTGTTTTCATGCACCGTCTCTTTAAAAAAGCCGGCCGGCAATTCAGCAGCGGTACCCGATAATTTATAACAGACAGAATAGAGCATCACACATAGATTAGATAGATAGAAACATGTCAGTCACATATATATATAAAGTACAGTGACAGTGTTGGTTACTGCACTTGTCATTTAGTATTAAAATAAAGGATTTATTATTAAAAAAATTGGCGTGGGGTTCCCCTTAATTTTAGGCTCTAGCGGAGGTTAAGCAGACGGCTGGGGCAGATGTTTGAAGCCTGGGAAGGGGGTAATACCCACGGAGCTTCCCAGGCTACTAATATCAGCCCCCAGCTGAATACATAGCCTTTACTAGCTATTAAAATGGGGGACACCCCAAAAAAAATGACGTGGGGTCCCCCCTAATTTAATAGCTAGCAAAGGCTAGGCAGACAGCTGGGGGCTGATATTAATAGCCCAGGAAGGGAGCCATGAATATTGGCCCCCTCCCAGGCTAGAAACACCAGCCGTCAGCCGCCCCAGAAATGGCGCATTCATAGGATGCGCCAATTCTGGCACTTAGCCTCGCTCTTCCACGCTGCCCTGGTGCGGTGGCAGGGGGTAATAGGGTTGGGGTTGATGTCAGCTTATAATGCCAGCTGACATCAAGCCCAGGTTAGTAATGGAGAGGCGTCTATAAGACACCCCCATTACTAACCCCATAGTCAAAGTTAAAAAAAACACAAACACCCAGAATAAAGTCCTTTAATTGAAATAAAGACACAATCCTTTATTGTTCTAAATTAAACCATACTTACCGTCACGCCCATTCCAGCTGAAGCCAACGATCTCCTGCAATAAAAGAAAAATAATAAAGCAACCTCATCCTTACCTTTCCATGGTTCCCACGACAGCTTCAGCTCTGCTACATCGAGATGACAGGCTGGACCGCAGCAGAACGCTGCCATCCAGCCTCTCATCCCGCAGACACTGAGAAGCGCAGGCTTGCTTGCGCTGCTCAGCGTCTCTCTGTGACGACATCCAGATGAGCCGAGTTCATGTCCAATGAACTCGGCTCACCTCATGCACGTCACTGACAGCGTGGGAAAATTCTCACGCTGAAGCGGTGAGTGCAGGAGAATTCTCCCACGCTGTCAGTGACGTGCATAAGGTGAGCTCATGTCCAATGAACTCAGCTCACCTCCTGCACGTCACTGACAGCGTGGGAGAATTCTCCTGCACTCAGCGCTTCAGTGTGAGAATTCTCCCACGCTGAAGCGCTGAGTGCAGGAGAATTTTCCCACGCTGTCAGTGACGTGCATGAGGTGAGCCGAGTTCATTGGACATTAACTCGGCTCATCTGGATGCCCTCACAGAGAGACACTGTGGAGCGCAAGCAAGCCTGCGCTTCTCAGTGTCTGCGGGATGAGAGGCTGGATGGCAGCGTTCTGCTGCGGTCCAGCCTGTCATCTCGATGTAGCAGAGCTGAAGCTGTCATGGGAACCATGGAAAGGTAAGGATGAGGTTGCTTTATTATTTTTCTTTTATTTCAAGAGATCGTTGGCTTCAGCTGGAATGGGCGTGATGGTAAGTATGGTTTAATTTAGAACAATAAAGAATTGTGTGTTTATTTCAATTAAAGGACTTTTTTCTGGGTGTTGTGTTTTTTTTAAATACTTTACTAGAAATTCATGGTGGTCATGTCTAATATTGGCGTGACCCCATGAATTTCGGGCTTAGGGCCAGCTGATAATGCCAAGCTGGCCCTAACCCCTTTATTACCCAGTGAGCCACCGCATCAGGGCCCTGGATGAGTTGGGTACAGCGCCAGAAGATGGCGCTTCTATGAACGCGCCATTTTCTGGGGTGGCTGCGGACTGCAATTTGCAGCGGGGGTGGCCCAGAAAGCTTGGGCCTCCCTGCGCTGCGGATTCCAGCCCCCAGCTGCCTAGTTGTACCTGGCTGGACACAAAAACAGGACGAAGCCCCACGTCAATTTTCTTTAAATTATTTCATGAAATAATTAAGAAAAAAAGGGCTTCCCTATATTGTTGTGTCCGGCCAGGTACAAATAGGCAGCTGGTGGTTGGGGGCAGCCCGTTCCTGCCTGCTGTACCTGGCTGGACACAAATATAGTGCGAAGCCCCACGTCAATTTTTTTTAAATTATTTCATAAATTTCCTGAAATAATTTAAAAAAATTGAAGTGGGGCTTCGCACTATATTTGTGTCCAGCCAGGTACAGCAGGCAGGAACGGGCTGCCCCCATCCACCAGCTGCCTATTTGTACCTGGCCGGACACAACAATATAGGGAAGCCCTTTTTTTCTTAATTATTTCATGAATTTCATGAAATAATTAAAAAAAAAGTACGTGGGGCTTCGCCCTATTTTTGTGTCCAGCCAGGTACAACTAGGCAGCTGGGGGCTGGAATCTGCAGCGCAGGGAGGCCCAAGCTTTCTGGGCCCCCCCCCGCTACAAATTGCAGTCCGCAGCCACCCCGGAAAATGGCGCGTTCATAGAAGCGCCATTTTCTGGCGCTGTACCCAACTCATCCAGGGCCCTGGTGCGGTGGCTCACTGGGTAATAAAGGGGTTAGGGCCAGCTTGGTATTATCAGCTGGCCCCAAGCCCAAAATTCATGGGGTCACGCCAGTATTAGACATGACCGCCATGAATTTCTAGTAAAGTATTTAAAAAAAAACACAACACCCAGAATAAAGTCCTTTAATTGAAATAAAGACACAATTCTTTATTGTTCTAAATTAAACCATACTTACCATCACACCCATTCCAGCTGAAGCCAACGATCTCCTGCAATAAAAGAAAAATAATAAACCAACCTCATCCTTACCTTTCCATGGTTCCCATGACAGCTTCAGCTCTGCTACATCGAGATGACTGGCTGGACCGCAGCAGAACGCTGCCATCCAGTCTGTCATCCCGCAGACACTGAGAAGCGCAGGCATGCTTGCGCTCCTCACTGTCTCGCTGTGACGGCATCCAGATGAGCCGAGGTCATGTCCAATGAACTCGGCTCACCTCATGCACGTCACTGACAGCGTGGGAAAATTCTCCTGCAATCAGCGCTTCAGCGTGAGAATTTTCCCACGCTGTCAGTGACGTGCATGAGGTGAGCCGAGTCACTCGGCTCATCTGGATGTCGTCACAGAGAGACGCTGAGCAGCGCAAGCAAGCCTGCGCTTCTCAGTGTCTGCGGGATGAGAGGCTGGATGGCAGCGTTCTGCTGCGGTCCAGCCTGTCATCTCGATGTAGCAGAGCTGAAGCTGTCGTGGGAACCATGGAAAGGTAAGGATGAGGTTGCTTTATTATTTTTCTTTTATTGCAGGAGATCGTTGGCTTCAGCTGGAATGGGCGTGACGGTAAGTATGGTTTAATTTAGAACAATAAAGAATTGTGTCTTTATTTCAATTAAAGGACTTTATTCTGGGTGTTTATGGTTTTTTTTTAACTTTGACTATGGGGTTAGTAATGGGGGTGTCTTATAGACGCCTCTCCATTACTAACCTGGGCTTGATGTCAGCTGGCATTATAAGCTGACATCAACCCCAACCCTATTACCCCCTGCCACCGCACCAGGGCAGCGTGGAAGAGCGAGGCTAAGTGCCAGAATTGGCGCATCCTATGAATGCGCCATTTCTGGGGCGGCTGACGGCTGGTGTTTCTAGCCTGGGAGGGGGCCAATATTCATGGCTCCCTTCCTGGGCTATTAATATCAGCCCCCAGCTGTCTGCCTAGCCTTTGCTAGCTATTAAATTAGGGGGGACCCCACGTCATTTTTTTTGGGGGGTCCCCCATTTTAATAGCTAGTAAAGGCTATGTATTCAGCTGGGGGCTGATATTAGTAGCCTGGGAAGCTCCGTGGGTATTACCCCCTTCCCAGGCTTCAAACATCTGCCCCAGCCGTCTGCTTAACCTCCGCTAGAGCCTAAAATTAAGGGGAACCCCACGCCAATTTTTTTAATAATAAATCCTTTATTTTAATACTAAATGACAAGTACAGTAACCAACACTATCACTGTACTTCATATATATGTGACTGACATGTTTCTATCTATCTAATCTATGTGTGAAGCTCTATTCTTTCTGTTCTAAATTGTCGGGTACAGATGCTGAATTGCCGGCCGGCTTTTTTAAAGAGACAGTGCATGAAAACACTAATATTTTTTTTAATAAATCCTTTACACTAAATGACAAGTGCAGTAACCAACACTGTCACTGTACTCATTATATATGTGACTGACATGTTTCTATCTATCTAATCTATGTGTGATGCTCTATTCCTTCTTGTCTAAATTGTCGGGTACCGGTGTATGCCGCTGCTGAATTTGCCGGCCGGCTTTTTTAAAGAGAGTGTCTTCTGAGCAGTTTGTCAGCTTTTGGACACCTTTGCAGGTGTTTTCTATGTGTTTCTATGTGTTTTTGTTTGCCTGCTATTGGTTTTAACGGTGTTCGACGGTGTTCTAAGGTGTTCGACGAACAGTTCGACGAACAGTTCCTCGAACATCCCGGTGTTCGACGAACCGAACCGAACCCGAACACTACGGGGGTGGCTCAACACTACTCCTGATCTTTCTTTCCCTATAGCTGCTCCACTACAGACCAGACTGTGTCTCTGTCTGTGTTCTCTCACTCTACTCACTAACCCTGCCTCAGCCCCAGCTTTATATAGGGGAAGTTCTTCCCCTCCCAGGACTGGGCAGGAGGTGTGGCATGCATAGGATGTCTGACCAGGAAACCTCCCACCTGCTCACAGACGTAATATTGCTATTACTGTGGGAACCAGACCCCTGGGGTGCCACATTCCCCCCTAGTGAAATTTAGTACTCCGGGACTAAACATATTTTTGTAAAACATAACAAGTAAAAACAGAAACAGTACAATAAAGAAAAACACATTATGATGGTCACGGCGTGTCCGCAACCGGGTGCAGTTTTTGAAGAAAACAAGGGTGTCCATTGCACCAAGAAACAGGGAGCCGTAACCAGGTAGGGGTCTGTCCTACCCGAGTCTTTAACAGTCTTAGTCCTTTCCTGGGTTACGCTCCAAACATATGTACAAAGGATTCCGGATAATCCATAAACGACACCTATAAAATAACTAAAAATACACAATTATTTACAGGCAACAAAAAACAGGTAAATACAAATAAACAGTCTAAACACTTAGATCCTCCAACGTACAGGTAACTGGCCTCTAGTGGCTCTAGTGGACCTACGGAGCTGACTGACTGGTCCTGAGCTACCAGGTGTAGGAGCTGTCAAAGGTAAACTGGGCAGCTGTCTACGGGCTCTTTGGCTCACTAGGGGTACGGCAGGCTCACTATAAGCAGAGGGTTGATCCTCCTGGTCTGCTTGTGTGGGGTCTTCTGCCTCCTGGACCGGCTGCTCTTCCAGCTCTACCTGTTTCTCTGTAGGTACTTGAGATGCTGGTTGGAGGAAGGTGAGGACGGGTACCACAACTGCGCCATTGACTTGAGTCCAAGACCGAGGGAAGTCTCCGAGCACAGTACTAACCATATCTTCCCTTTCCTCTGCGGGTCGAGGGTCTTCTTGTTCTTCTTCAGGGCTTCGTAGCTGTTCGGGACACTTCTTCAGATGATCTCGGGATACTATGGCTGTGGTTTCTCCTCCATCCTTACTGATTATGCAGACTTTCGGGTTCTCATGGCTTGAGGGCAGTACGGTGTACGGGTCCTTCTCCCACTGGTCGTCCAACTTGTGGAGGCGTCTCTTCCTCTTCAAGACCTGCTCTCCAGGTACCAGGGGAACAGCGGGAGCATACTGGTTGTAAGTCTTCTCCTGTCTTTCTCTAGCTTGACAGAGACTTCGCTCCACGCTCTCCTGTACTTTCCGGTACTGCTGCTGCCTTTCTGTGTCCCAGTCTGCTTCTGGTGAAGTGTCCTCGGGTGTCAGGACTCCCATCTCCAGATCAACAGGAAGCTTACCAGGTCTTGCTCTCATTAGGTAAGCCGGGGTACAGTTGGTAGAACCTACCGGGATGTGGTTGTATAGGTCCACCAGATCAGGCAGTTTCTCAGGCCACAGACTGCGTTCCTCCAGGGGCAATGTTTTCAGAAGATCTATCACCACCTGGTTCATTTTCTCGCAGAGCCCATTGGTTTGCGGATGATAGGGTGTTGTTCTTATCTTCCGGCAGCCATACAGAGTACAGAACTCCTGGAAGACTTCCGCTTCAAAGGCAGGTCCCTGGTCCGTCAGCACCTGCTCCGGGTATCCGTGTGGACGGCAGAAGTGCTGCTGGAAGGCTCTAGCTGCTGTTTGAGCCGTTAAGTCCTTGACCGGGACCACCACCAGGAACCGGGAGTAATGATCTACGATTGTGAGGGCGTAGACATACCCAGATCTGCTTGGAGCCAGTTTCACATGGTCCAGGGCTACCAGTTCCAGTGGCTGTCGGGTGATGATGGGCTGCAAGGGAGTCTTCTGGCTGGCACGGTCCTTCCTTCTTAGGTGGCACGGTCCACAGTCTCTGCACCACCTCTCGATGGTTCCCCTCATGCCTACCCAGTGGAACCGCCCGCGCAGCAGGAACTCCAGCTTCTTCCACCCGAAGTGCCCAGCTCCGTCGTGGTATGCCTCCAGTACCATAGCCGCGTCTCTTCTTGGCACCACTACTTGCCAGATCAGTTCATGCGTCCGGGAGTTAACCATTCTGCGGCACAACTTCCCCTTGTAAAGGAACAGTCGACTCTTCTCAGCCCACAGTTGCTTGGTCTCCTCCGGAGCGTCTGGGTCAAGGCGGGCATCTGGCTGAGTCAGCATCTCCTTCACCAGTCGGACGGCGGGGTCACTGTCTTGCGTTTCCGCCCAGTTGTAATGAGGTAAGGGGTTGAACGTAGCGGATTGCTTACTCCTTACCCGGTGGGAATACTGGATAGTCCCATGCCGGTGGAACGCGGGAAGTTCAACCTCTTCCAGTTCCTCTGGATCTTCCCCCACGTCCGGTAGGTTTGGCATTCTGGACAAGGCATCCGCGTTGGTATTGGAGCGTCCTGCCCGGTATTTGATTGTGAACTCAAAGTTGGACAGGCGGGCCATCCATCTCTGCTCCAGGGCACCGAGTCTTGCTGTGTCCAGGTGTGTCAACGGGTTGTTATCCGTGTACACGGTGAACCGGGAAGAGACGAGGTAGTGCTTAAAGCGTTCGGTGACTGCCCACACCACTGCCAGGAACTCTAGCTTGAATGAGCTGTAATTCTCAGGGTTCCTTTCGGTGGGTCGCAGTTTTCGGCTGGCGTAAGCAATTACTCGTTCTTTCCCCTGCTGGATCTGGGACAGTACGGCTCCTAGCCCGATGTTACTTGCGTCGGTGTAGAGGATAAAGGGCTGGCTGTAATCCGGGTACGCCAGGATTTCATCCCCCGTGAGGGCCATCTTCAGCTGGCGGAAGGACTCTTCTTCCAGCTTCTCCCATCTGAAGGGCGGCTTCTGGTTCTTGGCCTTCCTGGACTGGCCTATCAGGAGGTCCTGCATAGGAGCTGCCTTTTTGGTGAAACCGGGAATGAATCTTCGGTAGTAGCCTACCAACCCGAGGAACTGCCGCACTTCCTTTACGCTGGAGGGGCTTGGCCATTCCTTAATTGCGGTGATCTTATCAGGGTCGGGAGCCACTCCGTCAGCACTCACCACGTGTCCCAGGTACTGCACCTTTGGTTTCAGGAGGTGACACTTGGAGGGTTTCACCTTTAGGCCGTAGTTTGCCAGGGCTTCGAACACTTCTGCCAGGTGTTTCAGGTGGTCCTCGTAGGTCTTGGAGTAGACGATGACATCGTCCAGGTATAACAGGACCGTCTCGAAGTTTCGGTGTCCCAGACAGCATTCCATCAATCGTTGGAAGGTTCCTGGTGCGTTGCAGAGTCCGAACGGCATGCAGGTAAACTCGCTAAGTCCCATCGGGGTGGTGAATGCGGTCTTCTCCCGGTCCGCCTCTGCTACAGGAACCTGCCAGTACCTGCTAGTGAGATCCAAAGTAGAGAAGAAGTTAGCAGATTTTAAAGCAGCCAAAGACTCCTCTATCCTTGGTAAGGGGTACGCATCTTTGTGTGTGATACGGTTGATTTTCCGGTAATCTACACACATTCTCATGGTGTTGTCTTTCTTTTTAACCAAAACTAGTGGAGCTGCCCAGGGGCTACAGCTATCCCTGATTACCCCAGCCTCCTTCATGTCTCTAAGCATCCCCTTGGCGTGTTGGTAGTGTGCAGGGGGTACGGGTCGGTATCTCTCCTTTATGGGAGGATGGTCTCCCGTGGGGATGTGGTGTTCTACCCCCTTTACTCGCCCGAAGTCTAACGGGTGTTTACTAAACACTCTCTCGTACTCTTGAACCACCCGATAGACTCCTTGTTTCTGGCGTGAGGGAGTGGAGTCAGTACCCAGATGTAGTTGCTGACACCAGTCCTCCATTGGTTTCTTAGAGCCGTTACCTTCCTCTGGTTGAGATGGAGGCAAGGGTTCCACGGCCTGTACAGAATTCTGGTTTATGGTGAACAATTTAGCTAGCGTGGCATACCGGGGCAGGTGTACTTCTCTCTTCCCGATGTTTATTATGCGAACGGGCACCCTCCCATGGCGTACATCAACCACCCCCCGTGCTGTCAAAATGGTGGGCCTACTGTCTGAGTAAACTGGTTCTACCATTGCCTGGTAATCTCTACCTCTTAGACCAATAGCTGCCCGGCACCAAATCATCATTTCACTTTTTGGGGGCATGGCAATAGGGAAAGGGTCACATATTCTCACGCTTCCAATCTCACCACCGGAGAGTTCCACCTGTTGCCGTCGCATCAGTGCCCGGATCTCTTTTTGGAGCACTCGCTGCTGGCCGGAGCTGGCGTTCTTGGCAACCTGCTGTAAAATGAAAATCACCTCTGCAAGACAATTTTCAATCACATTAGTTCCTAACGTTATCTTTGGGTGACTCTCGCGCTTGTCAATGTCTACAATGATCAGTCCCTGTGCTGCCAGTTCGACTCTACCGATTTTAATGGTCACCTCTTTGAATCCGATCTGTGGCACGGGTTGACCATTGCTGGCGATGATACTCAAGTCGTCGTCTGGGTAGCGGGTTATATCCGAGTCATTCCAGTACTGCTTGAAGAGCACGTACGGGATGGTGGTGACCTGTGACCCGGTGTCAAGTAGGGCACTCATAGGAATGCCATCCAGTACCACAGGCAAGACTGGACGTCCTCCCACATATTTGTCACGCCAGTTCGATGGGCCTGGTGATCTTATTCCTAGGGGTCGGCCCTCTACCCCAGGTTGTGCCAGTTTAAAGGACAGTACCTTGCCATATGTCCGGGTTGATTGCAGCGGCGGCAGATGGGTTGTCCGTCCTCGTTGTATCGGTCGCTGGGTCTTCCTCTGGCCGGTGGGGTCCTCCTTGGTCGACGCCACGGGATGTCCTCCGGTCCGGATGCCAGCTGGATCTTCACTGGAGCAGAAACCTGTAACGACTGCACAGTTCGGGTTAGCGCAGCAACGCTTTTAGCTAGCTCCTGGACCTGATGGTGCAGGTCTGGAGCCGGGTCATTGTTCAAAGCCTGCGCATCAGCCCCCACAGGCCCTGCCGACAAGGGCGCCGCCTCCTGGTGGTAAGCGGTAGTAGGGCGCCTGTGGGTCACAACGCCACCCGGTGCCGGTTCTCGGAGCACCCGGATGGCTCTGTCCTTGAACTGTGCAAAGTCCAGATGAGGATCCTGTAAGGCCATTGCCCGCAACTGGGTTCGGTGGGCATTGCAATATAGTCCCTCTATAAATTGTTCGGTCAACAGCCTGTCCTCGTTTCCCACGCCGTCAGGGTCGGTCTGCTTAATGGCTCTCAGGGCCTCTTATAGGTTTAAAGCATAGTCTCTTATACTCTCATGTGCTCGCTGTTTGCACCTGTAGAATCTAAGCTTAATCTCGGCTGAGGTGCGGGTATCAAAGGTGTCCTTCAGCCGGGTTAATATCCCTGCGACAGTCCTCCTCCCAGGTGGCCAGGACTTTACCTCCCTTTGGGCTGCCCCGGTTAGTTGGGCCACCAGGATGCTCACTTTTTGCTCTTCTGTGAGGGGGTACACCTGGAAGAGGCTATCCAGCTTTTCTCTAAAGTCATTCAGGGTATGTGACTCCCCTGAGTACTGGGGTAGCCAGGCTGCCCCCGGGATATAGGGCATAGTGAAAGGCATGACCGCAGCAGCGGTGGCGCTGGCGGTGGCTGCGGCAGTGAAGCTCTCCTCCGTATCCGACATCTTCCTCCCCCCTAGTGGACCGTGGCCTACCTTGCAATGATCCTCTTCCGTAGGCCGCGGCTCCGCAGTGGATCGTCAGGGTCGAGGACCTTCCGTCGCGCTCCTGTGACGTCGGCGTCTGCTGGGTTCCTTCCAGGACCTTACGCAACGTCCGGACGTGAGGCGGGGCTTCAGTTCTCGCGGGCTTTTCGGAGTCCACGCCCCTCTTCTTCCCGCGCGGCGCCCTCAAGATGGCGCCCAATGGCGGGAAAACTCCACGGATGGCGGGAAGAAGGCAGAAGATGGCGTCCAACGGCGGGAAAACTCCACGGATGGCGGGAAGAAGGTAGAAGATGGCGTCGGATGGCGGGAATCTTCACCACAGGTAAGTTTAAAAGTCTCTTTTTCAGGCACGCAGTACCCGGTGGTTGCGGGCACGAAATCCTGCCGACTACGCCAAAAGTTGACGCGCCCCTGGGCCTGAGTCGCGCAGCGTTGCGCATGCGGGAGCCTACCCGGAGCCGGATCTGATAGGGGTAGTAGTCTCGTGGCGGTGACCCGGTCCGTGCCCAGGGAGTCAAGCTGAGTGGCAGTTTTTAGCAGAAGATGGTACGGTGTTCGACTACGCCACCCGTTGAATGCGGCTATGAAGCCGCCGCTGCAGGGCAGACCGCTGAGGCCGGTGGTAAGGTCGTGTAGCGTAGCTGGTAGAACCCCCAACGGGAGGGGTATGGCCTCAGGACAACCGACGTGTTTGAAGGGGGTAGCAGGAACCACTCAGAGACGGTGCGGTGTAGTTCTGGGTCTTTACTGGTGACAAAGTAGACCCTCCCGGAGTACTGGCTAGCGATCGGGGCCTGGTCAGTCCGTGAGCTGATGGGATCTCCCCTGGCCAGGCGGAGTTGTAGGCCTCCCCAACTAATCGTACTCTTCTGGCTACCTTGCTAGAGGCTGATAAAAGTAGCCCACGTCCCTGAGTGTACCGTGTGGTGCTCACCCGTATGGCCGGTGACTCGGGGCCTTTTGGTAGCTTCCGCTCCACGTCGCGGTGCTGGTCCCTTGCGTGTGACCGTGCCTTCGGGTTTCTTGGCCAGAGGACCTGAAATCCCCTGCCGGGCGGTTTCTGCTGCTGGGTAAGGATTAGTCCCCACAGCCTCGGACTCCGGGTCCGGTAAGAACTCTTCAATCAGGGCGAGCTCTACAGCTTCCAGCCCCTGACCTCTTTTAGTACAGCTCCCACAGAGCTCCTGATCTTTCTTTCCCTATAGCTGCTCCACTACAGACCAGACTGTGTCTCTGTCTGTGTTCTCTCACTCTACTCACTAACCCTGCCTCAGCCCCAGCTTTATATAGGGGAAGTTCTTCCCCTCCCAGGACTGGGCAGGAGGTGTGGCATGCATAGGATGTCTGACCAGGAAACCTCCCACCTGCTCACAGACGTAATATTGCTATTACTGTGGGAACCAGACCCCTGGGGTGCCACAAACCGATTCAGCATAAAATTTAAAATAGACTGTGGACTGTCTGACTACAATTTTTATAATAAAATGCAGACCGACTAACCACAGTCTTTATCTTTGAAATAAGTAATTTTGGCCCTAGAGTGCTATACTTTTTGGTGTGTATAGCATGTAGCAGGAACATATTATTACTCTTTTGAATATTTACAGGTGACTGACGCCCATTGACATGGTGGGATTTGAAATGTTTCCTTGTGGACTCCAAGAAAAGAATGTGGAAAGTCACATAACAGGTAATTAATATTCATATTAATTACTGATAATAGTCAGTCTAGGCATAAGTTCTAGACCTGCGGAGGTGTGACAACACCTTTCTGATACATGAGAATATACTGTTAGTGGTTCACATATGTATATTTTCTATACAGAACTCCTAGTATAACACAACCATATCTTAAGTATTGACATAAGGAATATTTATTTTCCTTATCCTCTGTCTTCTAAAGTGAGGAGTCCCTTTTCTATTTCATAGAATAGCCTTGTAATCAGTGGTGTAACAATCAATGCCGTGATTACAAGCGACTGACCACAGTATTAAGACTACACTGTGGACCAATTGACCACAAAATTTACGAGGACTGACATTCCACAGCATTTAAATTAGGTGTGGACTAACAGACAACAGCATTGACACTAGTCTATGGATTGACTGGAAGACAGCAATTACTGGAAAAAGACATCATACTTGGAAGAATAGAAGGTAGAAGGCAAACAAGAAGACCAACAACCAATCCAAAGGATTGACACTATCAAGATAATGGAGAAGAAAACCCTAGTGGACCTATCTAGTCTTGCACAAAATTGATCTTCCCAAAGATCGTTAATTCATCTAGTCATCATGGCTAGAGTTTAAACCGAAGGCCGTTAATAATAAAAAATGTGCTGACTGACCACAGCATTCACACTAGGTGTGGACTGCCTGACTACAGCATTCACACTGGGTGTGGACTGCTTGACCACATTTACAGTAGACTAGACTGTGGGCCAACCACTGACTTCTAAAGTGAGGAATCCCCTAGTATAACACAACCATATCTTAGGTACAGACATAAGGAACATTTCTTTTCATTATCCTCTGTATTCTAAAGTGAGGAATTCCTTATTCTGTTTCATAGAATAGCCTTGTAATCAGCGGTGTAACAATCAATACCGTGATTACAAGAGACTGACCAAGGTATTAAAACTACACTGTGGAGCAATTGACCACAAAATTTACGAGGACTGACAGTCCACAGCATTTAAATTAGGTGTGGACTGACTGACAACAGCATTTACACTAGTCTATGGATTGACTGTAAGACAGCAATTACTGGAAAAAGACATCATACTTGGAAGAATAGAAGGAAGAAGGCAAAGAGGAAGACCAGCAACCAATCCAAAGGATTGACACTATCAAGATAATGGTGAAGAAAACCCTAGTGGACCTATCTTGTCTTGCACAAAATTGATCTTCCCAAAGATCGTTAATTCATCCAGTCGTCATGGCTAGAGTTTAAATCGAAGGCCGTTAATTATAAAAAATGGACTGACAGACCACAGCATTCACACTAGTTGTGGACTGCTTGACCACATTTACAGTAGACTAGACTGTGGGCCAACCTCTGTCTTCTAAAGTGAGGAATCCCCTATCCTATTTCATAGAATAGCCTTGTAATCAGCGGTGTAACAATCAAAACCGCGATTACAAGAGATTGACCACACTATTAAAATTACACTGTGGACTGAATGACCACAACATTTAATAGGACTGACAGTCCACAGCGTTTGAATTAGTTGTGGACTGAATAACAACAGCATTTACACTCGTCTAAGGATTGAATGGAAGACAGCAATCAATGGAAAAGGACATCACACTTTGAAGTATAGAAGGAAGAAAGCAAAGAGCAAGACCAGCAACCAATCCAATGGATTGATATTATCAAGATAAAGGTGAAGAAGACCCTAGTGGACCGATCTAGTCTTGCACAAGATTGATCTTCGTAAAGATCATTAATTCATCAAGTCGTCATGGCTCGAGTTTCAACCGAAGGCCGTTAATAATAAAAGATGGACTGACTGACCACAGCATTCACACTAGTTGTGGACTGCCTGATCATATTTACAGTAGACTGTGGGCCAACCTCTGTCTTCTAAAGTGCGGAATCCCCTATCCTATTTCATAGAACAGCCTTGTAATCAGCGGCTTAACAATCAATAACGAGATTACAAGACACTGACCACACTATTAAGACTACACTGTGGACTAATTGACCACAAAATTTACGAGGACTGACAGTCCACAGCATTTAAATTAGGTGTGGACTGACTGACAACAGCATTTACACTAGTCTATGGATTGACTGGAAAACAGCAATTAATGGAAAGGGACATTATATTCGGTAGAATAGAAGGAAGAAGGCAAAGAGGAAAACCAGCAACCAATCCAAAGGATTGACGCTATCAATTTAATGGTGAAGAAAACCCTAGTGGACCTATCTAGTCTTGCACAAAATTGATCTTCCCAAAGATCGTTAATTCATCCAGTCGTCATGGCTAGAATTTAAACCGAAGGCCGTTAATAATAAAAAATGGACTGACTGACCACAGCATTCACACTAGTTGTGGACTGCCTGATCATATTTACAGTATACTGTGGGCCAACCTCTGTCTTCTAAAGTGAGGAATCCTCTATTCTATTTCACAGAATAGCCTTGTAATCAGCAGTGTAACAATCAATACCGCAATTACAAGAGACTGACCACACTATTAAGACTACACTGTGGACTGAATGACCACAGCATTTAAAAGGACTGACAGTCCACCACTTTTGAATTAGTTGTAGACTGACTGACAACAGCATTTACACTAGTCTAAGGATTGAATGGAATACAGTAATCACTGGAAAAGGACATCATACTTTGAAGTATAGAAGGAAGAAAGCAAAGAGCAAGACCAGCAACCAATCCAATGGATTGATACTATCAAGATAATGGTGAAGAAGACCCTAGTGGACCGATCTAGTCTTGCACAAGATTGATCTTCCCAAATATCATTAATTCATCAAGTCGTCATAGCTCGAGTTTCAACCGAAGGCCATTAATTATAAAGAATGGACTGACTGACTGACCACAGCATATACACTAGATGTGGACTGCCAGACCACATTTACAGTAGACTGTGAACCGATTGAGCATAAAATCTAAAATAGATTGTGGACTGTCTGACTACAATTTTTATAATAAAATGCAGACCAACTGACCACAGTCTTTATCTTTGAAATAAGTAATTTTGTCCCTAGAGTGTTATACTTTTTGGCGTGTATAGCATGTAGCAGGAACATATTATCACTCTTTTGAATATTTACAGGTGACTGACCCCCTTTGACATGGTGGGATTTGAAATGTTTCCTTGTGGACTCCAAGAAAATAATGTGGAAAGTCACATAACAGGTGATGATCATTCATATTAATAACTGATAATAGTCAGTC
Source organism: Phyllobates terribilis (assembly GCF_046119375.1). Classification (NCBI taxonomy): domain Eukaryota; kingdom Metazoa; phylum Chordata; class Amphibia; order Anura; family Dendrobatidae; genus Phyllobates; species Phyllobates terribilis. Next base: position 703,531,328 of record NW_027362764.1, on the reverse strand, counting down.
TAGGCATAAGTTCTAGACCTGCGGAGGTGTGACAACACCTTTCTGATACATGAGAATATACTGTTAGTGGTTTACATATGTATATTTTCTATACACTACTCATAGTATAACACAACCATATCTTAGGTAGAGACATAAGGAACATTTCTTTTCATTATCCTCTGTCTTCTAAAGTGAGGAATCCCTTATTCTGTTTCATAGAATAGCCTTGTAATCAGTGGTGTAACAATCAATACCGGGATTACAAGAGACTGACCACAGTATTAAGACTACACTGTGGACCAATTGACCACAAAATTTAAGAGGACTGACAGTCCACAGCATTTAAATTAGGTGTGGACTGACTGACAACAGCATTTACACTAGTCTATGGCTTGACTGGAAGACAGCAATTACTGGAAAGGGACATCATACTCGGAAGAATAGAAGAAAGCAAAGAGGAAAACCAGCAACCAATCCAAAGGATTGACACTATCCAGATAATGGTCAAGAAAACCCTAGTGGACCTATCTAGTCTTGCACAAAATTGATCTTCCCAAAGATCGTTAATTCATCCAGTCATCATGGCTAGAGTTTCAACCGAAGGCCGTTAATAATAAAAAATTGGCTGACTGACCACAGCATTCACACTAGTGGTGGACTGCCTGATCATATTTACAGTAGACTGTGGGCCAACCTCGGTCTTCTAAAGTGAGAAATCCCCTATTCTATTTCATAGAATAGCCTTGTAATCAGCGGTGTAACAATCAATACCGCGATTACAAGAAACTGACCACAGTATTAAAATTACACTGTGGACTGAATGATCACAACATTTAAAAGGACTGACAGTCCACAGCATTTGAATTTGTTGTGGACTGACTGACAACAGCATTTACACTAGTCTAAGGATTGACTTGAAGACAGCAATCAATGGAAAAGGACATCATACTTTGAAGCATAGAAGGTAGAAAGCAAAAAGGAAGACCAGCAACCAATCCAGTGGATTGATACTATCAAGATAATGGTGAAGAAGTGGACCGATCTAGTCTTGCACAAGATTGATCTTCCTAAAGATCGTTAATTCATCAAGTCGTCATGGCTCGAGTTTCAACCGAAGGGCATTAATAACAAAGAATGGACTGATTGACCACAGCATTCACACTAGCTGTGGACTGCCTGACCACATTTAAAGTAGACTGTGAAGCGATTGAGTAAAAAATTTAACCCCTTTCTGATGTGTGACCTAAGAGTAAGTCATGGTGACCTGGGCCGATTGGACCAATGACGTACTATTAGGTCATATGGCGATCGCGCCAGCACACAAGCGGTGCGGGGCGATCGCCGCTGGGTGTCAGCTGATAGTCACAGCTGACACCCGGTGCTATGTGCAAGGAGCGGTCCCGCACCGCTCCTGGCACATTAACCCCCTCAATGCTGCGATCGAAGTCGATCGCAGGCTTGCAGGGGAAAGGGAAGGTGATCGCAATACTCACCTCCTCTCCCGGCCTCCAGCGCTGTCTGCCGCGGTTCCCGGATGTTGCCATGATGACCTGATGTCGTCATGACAACATCCAGTTCACCAGACTGCAGGAAGATATTTTGGTCATACTCCGTGCATGACCAAAGTATCTTCTGCATCTGCAGCGCTGACAGCCTGTATAGCACAGGGATGGCGCTCCATCCCTGTGCTATACAGGCGATCAGAATAAAAAAAGTGAAAGTCCCATAGTGGAACACAGAATAAAAGTCCAAAAAGTGTTAAAAAATGGAAAAAAAAATGTGTAAAAATATTTAAAAAATAAATAAAAAAAATAATCCACTAAAAATAAAAATATAATGTACCCATCAATAAATATTATGAAAAAAAAAACAAAACAATAAAAGTTCACATATTAGGTATCGCCGCGTCCGGAACGACCTGACCTATAAAACTGTTCCACTAGTTAACTCCTAGTGAACACGGTAAAAATAAAAAATAAAACAATAAGCAAAAAACAATGCTTTATCATCATACCGCCAAACAAAAAATGGAATAACACGCGATCAAAAAGACGAATATAAATAAAAATGGTACTGCTGAAAATGTCATTTTGTTCCGCAAAAAATAAGCTGCCATACAGCTCCATCACCTGAAAAGTAAAAAAGTTATAGCTCTCAGAATAAAGCGATGCAAAAAAATATTTTTTTCTATTAAATTGCTTTTATTGAGTAAAAGCGCCAAAACATAGAAAAACAATATAAATGTGGTACCGTTGTAAACGTACTGACCCGAAGAATAAAGATACCTTATCAATTTTACCACACGCGGAACAGCATAAAAAAAAAACATAAAAACAATTCCGGAATTGCTGGTTTTTGTTTATTCTGCCTCCCAAAAATCGGAATAGAAAGCGATCAAAAAATGTCAAGTGACTGAAAATGGTAACAATAAAAACATCAACTCATCCCGCAAAAAAACAAGCCGTCATGACTCTGTTGACCAAAATATGGAAAAATTATAGCTCTCAAAATATGGTGATGCAAAAACTAGATTTTACAAAAAAAATGCGTCTTTTCGTGTGTGACAGCTGTCAATCATAAAAACCCGATATGATTCTGGTATCGCTGTAATCGCACCGACCCGAAGAATAAAGTCGTCTAATCACTTATACCGCACAAGGAACGAGGTAAAAATAAACTCTAGGGTTAGGGTGGGGTTAGGGTTGGGCTAGGGTTAGGGTTGGGCTAGGGTTGGGGTTGGGGTTGGGCTAGGGTTAGGGTTGGGGTTGGGGTTAGGGTTGGGCTAGGGTTAGGGTTGGGCTAGGGTTGGGGTTAGGGTTAGGCTAGGGTAAGGGTTGGGCTAGGGTTGGGCTAGGGTTAGGGTTGGGCTTGGGTTGGGGTTTTATTAGGGTTGGGGTTAGGGTTGGGATTTTTTTCAAAAGTAAAAAAAAAAAAGATGACGACTAGTATTGAGCGCAAGTGTTCGCTACTTGAATTTTCATCGGGTGCTGGGGTATGCACGGAGTATCGCGGGTGCTCGAGTGACATGCTCGAGTCTCCACCCCATATGCTTCGTGGCCAAAAAAACCTTGCGGGGATTGCCTGCCATGCACAAGCGATCCCCGCTTGTTTTTTTTGGATGTCTAATAACCGTGAAACATGTGGGCGGGGACTTAAGCATGTCACTCGAACACGTGCGATACACGGTGCATACCCGAGTACCCGATGCAAACTCAAGTAGCGAGCACTTGCGCTCAAGACTAATGACAACTTATTCAATATGATGACCTAATGTTATCAAATTCTGTGTCGTACCTCTGGGTTCAAAATGTTCACTATACCCCTTGATAAAATCCTTGAGGGGTGTAGTTTCCAAAATGGGGTCACTTGTGGGGCGTTTCCACTATCTAGGCACATCAGGGGCTCTCCAAACGCGACATGGCATCCGCTCTCAATTCCAGTCAATTTTGTGTTCAAAAAGTCTGAACCCTGCCGTGCGCCCAAACACTGTATTTTCCCCACATATGGGATATTTGTGTACCCAGGAGAAATTGCACAACAAACTGCATGGTGCAATTTTTCCTGTTACCCTTATGACAATACAAAATTTGGGTCTGAAAAACATTTTTCTGGGAAAAATGTGAAAATTTTATTTTTACGGCTCAATGTTCTAAACTTCTGTGAAGCACCTTGGGGTTCAAGGTGCTCACCACACATCTAGATAAGTTCCCTGAGGGGTCTAGTTTCCAAAATGGTGTCACTTGTGGGGGGTTTCAACTGTTTAGGCACATCAGGGGCTCTCAAAACGCAACATGGCGTCCGCTAATTATTCAAGCAAATTTTACATTCAAAAAGTCAAATGGCGCTCCTTCTCTTCCGAGCCCTGCCGTGCACCCAAACTGTGGTTTTCCCCCACATATGGGGTATCTACGTGCTCAGGATTAATTGCACAAAAAATTCTTTGGTGCATTTGATCCTGTTATCCTCATGAAAATGCAAAATTGGAGGCTGAAAAATATTTTTGTAGCAAAAATGTGAAAATTTTATTTTTACGGCTCAATGTTCTAAACTTTGTGAAGCACCTGGGGGTTCAAGGTGCTCACTACACATCTAGATAAGTTCCCTGAGGGGTCTAGTTTCCAAAATGGTGTCACTTGTGGGGGGTTTCCACTGTTTAGGTACATCAGGGGCTCTCCAAACACAACATGGCATCCGCTAATTATTCAAGCAAATTTTACATTCAAAAAGTCAAATGGCGCTCCTTCCCTCCCGAACCTGCCCTGCGCCCAAACAGTGGTTTTCCCCCACATATGGGGTATCTGCTTACTCAGGAGAAATTGCACAATAAACTGCATGGTGCAATTTCTCCTGTTACCCTTATGAAAATGCAAAATTGGGGGCTGAAAAACATTTTTGTGGGAAAAATGTGAAAATTTCATTTTTACGGCTCAATGTTCTAAACTTCTGTGAAGCACTTGGGGGTTCAAGGAGCTCACCACACATCTAGATAAGTTCCCTGAGGGGTCTAGTTTCCAAAATGGTGTCACTTGTGGGGGATTTCCATTGTTTAGGCACATCAGGGGCTCTCAAAACGCAACATGGCGTCCACTAATTATTCAAGCAAATTTTACAATCAAAAAGTCAAATGGCGCTCCTTCCCTTCCGAACCCTGCCGTACGCCCAAACAGTGTTTTTTCCCCACGTATGGAGTATCTGCGTGCTCAGGGGAAATTGTACAACAAATTTTGGGGTCCATTTTTTCCTGTTACCCCTGCGAAAAAAAAAATGGGTCTAAAGTAACATTTTTGTGAAAAAAGTTAAATGGTAATTTTTTTCTTCCACTTTCCAAAAATTCCTGTGAAGCCCCTGAAGGGTTAATAAAGTTGTTGAAGGTGGTTTTGAGCACCTTGAGGGTTGCAATTTTTAGAATAGTGTCCCTTTTGGATATTTTCAGTCATAAAGACCCCTCAAAGTGACTTCAAATGTGATGTGGTCCCTAAAAAAATGGTTTTGCAAATTTTGTTGGAAAAATGAGAAATTGCTGGTAAACTTTTAACCCTTATAGCTCCCTAATAAAAAAAAAATTGGTTCCCAAATTGTACTGATGTAAAGTAGACAAGTGGGAAATGTTATTTATTAACTATTTTGTGTGACATATCTCTCTGATTTAAGAGCATAAAAATTCAAATGTTGAAAATTGCAAAATTTTCAAAATTTTCACCAAATTTCCGTTTTTTTCACAAATAAACGCAAGTACAAAAGTACCAAAATCATGAAGTACAATATGTTACGAAAAAACGGTCTCAGAATCAGGGGGATCCATTGAAGCATTCCAGAGTAATTACCTCATAAAGTGACAGTGGTCAGAATTGTAAAAATTGGCCCGGTGATTAACGTGCAAACCACCCTCGGGGGTAAAGGGGTTAAAGTAGACTGTGGACTGTCTGACTACAATTTTTATAACAAAATGCAGACCGACTGACCACAGTCTTTATCTTTGAAATAAATAATTTTGGCCCTGGAGTGTTATACTTTTTGGTGTGTATAGCATGTAGCAGGAACATATTATCACTCTTTTGAATATTTACAGGTGACTGACGCCCATTGACAAAGTGGGATTTGAAATGTTTCCTTGTGGACTCCAAGAAAAGAATGTGGAAAGTCACATAACAGGTAATTAATATTCATATTAATTATTGATAATAGTCAGTCTAGGCATAAGTTCTAGTCCTGCGGAGGTGTGACAACACCTTTCTGATACATGAGAATATACTGTTAGTGGTTTACATATGTATATTTTCTATACACTACTCCTAGTATAACACAACCATATCTTAGGTAGAGACATAAGGAACATTTCTTTTCCTTATCTTGTCTTCTGAAGTGAGGAATCCCCTATTGTTTCATAGAATAGCCTTGTAATCAGCGGTGTAACAATCAATACCGTGATTACAAGAGACTGACCACACTATTAAGACAACACTGTGGACCGAAAGACCACAGCATTTACAAAGACTGACTGTCCACAGCATTTAAATTAGGTGTGGACTGACTGACAACAGCATTTACACTACTCTATGGATTGACTGGAAGACAGCAATCACTGAAAAAGGACATTATGCTCGGAAGAATAGAAGGAAGGAGGCAAAGAGGAAGACCAGCAACCAATCAAAAGGATTGACACTATCAAGATAACGTTGGAGAAGAGCCTGGTGGATCTATCTAGTATTGCACAAAATTGATCTTCCTAAACATCATTAATTCATCAAGTCGTCATGACTCGAGTTTAAACAGAAGGCAGTTAATAATAAAAAATGGACTGATGACCACAACATTCACATTAGGTGTGGACTGCTTGACCACATTTACAGTAGACTAGACTGTGGGCCAACCTCTGTCTTCTAAGGTGAGGAACACCCTATTCTATTTCATAGAATAGCCTTGTAATCAGCGGTGTAACAATCAATACTGCGATTATAAGAGACTGACCACACTATTAAGACTACACTGTGGAATGAATGACCACAGCATTTAAGAGGACTGACAGTCCACAGCGTTTGAATTAGTTGTGGACTGACTGATAACAACATTTACACTAGTCTAAGGATTGACTGGAAGACAGCAATCACTGGAAAAGGACATTATACTAGGAAAAGGAAGAATGCAAAGAGGAAGACCAGCAACCAATTCAAAAGATTGACACTATCAAGATAACGGTGGAGAAGACCTTAGTGGACCAATCTAGTCTTGCACAAAATTGATCTTCCTAAAGATTGTTAGTTCATCCAGTTGTCATGGCTCGAGTTTCAACCAAAGGCTGTTAATAACAAAGAATGGACTGACTGATCACAGCATTCACACTAGGTGTGGACTGCCTGACCACATTTACAGTAGACTGTGGGCCGACCTCTGTCTTCTAAAGTGAGGAATCCTCTATTCTGTTTCATAGAATAGCCTTGTAATCAGCGTTGTAACAATCAATACCGTAATTACAAGAGTCTGACCACAGTATTAAGACTACACTGTGGACTGAATGACCACAGCATTTACAAGGACTGACAGTCCATGGCGTTTAAATTAGTTGTGGACTGACTGACAACAGCATTTACACTAGTCTAAGGATTGAATGGAGGATAGCAATCACTAGAAAGAGACATCATACTTTGAAGTATTGAAGGAAGAAGGCAAAGAGGAAGATCAGCAACCAATCCAAAGGATTGACACTATCAAGATAATGGTGCAGAAGAGCCTGGTGGACCTATCTAGTCTTGCACAAAATTGATCTTCTTAAAGATTGTTAATTCATCAAGTCGTCATGGCTCAAGTTTCAACTGAAGGGCGTTAATAAGAATGTACTGACTAACTACAGCATTCACACTAGTTGTGGACTGCCTGACCACATTTACAGTAGTCTGTGGGCCGACCTCTGTTTTCTAAAGTGAGGAATCCCCTACTCTGTTTCATAGAATAGCTTTGTAATCAGTGGTGTAACAATCAATGCCGCGATTACAAGAGACAGACTACACTGTGGACCAATTGACCACTGCATTTACAAGGACTGACAGTCCACAACATTTAAATTAGGTGTGGACTGACTGACAACAGCATTTACACTAGTCTATGGATTAACCCGAAGACAGCAATCACTGGAAAAGGACATTATACTCTGAAGAATAGAAGGAAGAAGCCAAGAGGAAGACCAGCAACCAATCCAAAGGATTGACACTATCAAGATCAGCATGGATTCATGAAAAATAGGTCGTGTTTAACCAACATATTGGATTCTATGAGGAGGTAAGTACAAATCTAGATGTTGGTAATTCGACTGATGTGATTTATCTGGACTTTGCAAAGGCATTTGATACTGTACCACATAACAGCCTTATACTGAAGCTACAGAAACAAGGACTTGGGGAACTATATGCAGATGGGTAAAGAAGTGGCTAAAGGTAGGAAACAAGAGTCGTTATAAATGGTACGTTCTCTAAATTTCACTCAGCAGTGTGGTGCCACAGGAATCTGTGCTAGGACCGATTCTTTTTAACCACTTTATTAATGACCTTGGGGATGAGATTGAGAGTAAAGTGTCAGTCGTTGCTGATGATACCAAACTATGTAGGATATTAAAATCTGATCTTGACGTTATAATATTGCAGAATGATCTGGATAATATGACTGAATGTGCAAACACTTGGCAGATGAGGTTTAATGTAGATAAATGTAGAGTAATGCACTGAAGATGGAGTAATCCTGTTGCTGCATACACATTAAATGGCAGTATACTCGGGAATGCAGAACAGGAGAAGGACTTGGGTATTCTGTGCAGCAGAACTCAATGTCAAGCAGCAGCCGCAAAAGCAAACAAGATTTTAGGATGTATAAAAAGAGAAATAAAATCCAGCTATCCCAATGTACTGTTACCCCTTTATAAATCACTAGTGAGGCCACATCTGGAATATGGGATCCAGTTTTGGGCTCCACATTTTAAAAAGGATATTCAGAAGCTAGAGTCAGTTCAAAGGCGGGCAACTAGATTATTACAAGGGATGAAAGGCCTCACATATGATGAGAGGTTGAAAAAGTTGAGTCTGTTTAGCTTAGAAAAACGACGCCTCAGAGGAGATCTCATTTACATGTATAAATATACTAGCTATTGAACCCGTTCTACGCCCGGGTGGCGAGCATTTTTATTGGTATATGATATCCCATGCTGGTATGTGCTGACACCATCCTGTTCTGGTATGCATGGCACCGCTCATCCCTATCCTGGTATGCATGGCACCGCTCATCCCTATCCTGGTATGCATGGCACCCCTCATCCCTATCCTGGTATACATGGCACCCCTCATCCTTATCCTGGTATGCATGGCACCCCTCATCCCTATCCTGGTATACATGGCACCCCTCATCCCCAATCCTGGTATGCATGGCACCCCTCACCCCCAATCCTGGTATGCATGGCACCCCTCATCCCAATCCTGGCATGCATGAAGCCCCTCATTCCTCATCCTGGTATGCATGGCTCCCTCATACCCAATCCTGGTATGCATGGCCCCCTCATACCCAATCCTGGTTTGCATGGCCCCCTCATACCCAATCCTGGTATGCATGGCCCCCTCAGCCTTATCCTAGTATGCATGGGCCCCTCACCCCCATCCTGGTATGCATGACTCTCCTCATCTCTATCCTGGTATGCATGGTCCCCCATCCCTCATCCCTATCCTGGTATGTATGGTACCCCTCATCCTGGTATGGATGGTACCCCTCATCCCTATCTTTGTATGCATGGCACCCCATCCCTCATCCTGGTATGCATGGTACCCCTCATCCCTACCCTGGTATACATGGTATCCCTCATCCCCAATCCTGATATGCATGGCACCCCTCATCCCCAATCCTGGTATGCATGGCACCCCTCATCCACAATCCTGGTATGCATGGCACCCCTCATCCCCAATCCTGGTATGCATAGTACCTAATCCCTCATCCTGGTATGCATGGCACCACTCATCCCCCAATCCTGGTATGCATGGCACCCCATCCCTCATCCTGGTATGTATGAATACCCCTCATCCTGGTATGCATGGCACCCCATCCCTCATCCTGGTATACATGGCACCCCTAATCCCAATTTTGGTATGTATGGCACCCCTCATCCCCCAATCCTGGCATGAATGGCACCCTATCCCTCATCCTGGTATGCATGGTACCCCTCATTCATATTCTGGTATGTATGGTACCCCTCATCCCTATCCTGGTATGCATGGTACCCATCATCTAGGTATGCATGGCACCCCATCACTCATCCTGGTATGCATGGTACCCCACATCTCTATTCTGGTATGTATGGTGCCCCTCATCCTGGTATACATAGCACCCCTCATCCAAATTCTGGTATGTATGGCCTCCTCATCCCCCAATCCTGGTATGCATGGCACCCAATCCCTCATCCTGGTATGCATGGCTCCCTCATCCCCAATCCTGGTGTGTATGGCCCCCTCATCCCTATCCTAGTATGCATGGCACTCCGCGTCCCCCAATCCTGGTATGCATGGCACCCCATCCCTTATCCTGGTATGCATGGTACCCCTCATTCCTATTCTGGTATGCATGGTACCCCTCATCCCTATTCTGGTATGCATGGTACCCCTCATGCTGGTATGCATGGCACCCCATCCCTCATTCTGATATGCATGGTACCCCACATTCCTATTCTGGTATGCATGGTACCCCTCATCCCTATTCTAGTATGCATGGTACCCCTCATCCCCATTGCTGGTATGCATGGCACCCCTCACCCCCCAATCCTGGTATGTATGGTCCCCTCACCCCCCAAACCTGGTATGCATGGTCCCCTCACCCCCCGATCCTGGTATGTGTGGTACCCCTCATCCTGGTATACATGGCACCCCATTCCTCATCCAGGTATGCATGGTCCCCTCACCCCCCAATCCTGTTATGCATGGCACCCCTCACCCCCCAATCCTGCTATGCATGGCACCCCTCATCCCCCAATCCTGGTATGCATGGCACCCCTCATCCTCCAATCCTGGTATGTATGGCCCCCTCACCCCCGAATCCTGGTATGTGTGGCCCCCTCACCCCCCAATCCTGGTATGTATGGCACCCCTCATCCCTTTCACGCTGCACACATACAAACATTTTTGCTGAAGACACACTGAAAATGTGACTTCAGTAAAATGGCGCCGGATAGCGCTATGCTTATGCGCCGATTCCGATGCCTCACTCCTGCCCTGGTCTCCGGCGAGAAGAGAGGCGCCGCAGCAACGCTCCTCCCGGTCAGGTAAGTATGTAAGTATGGCGCCGGAGATCGCGGTATGCGTTCAGTGCCTACGCATACCGCGATCTCCGGCTCCATACACACTCCTCTTACCTGCAACGGCTCCATGAGTTCTTCTGTCTGGAGCAAGACTGCGCAGGCATGTCGCACTTGCGCAGTCTATAAAGGCTTCAGATAGAGGTATGCATCTCCGGTTATATTATAGATGTGTGGTCAGTACAAAGGTCTAGCATATGACTTATTCCTTCCAAAAACCATACTAAGGACCAGAGGGCACTCATTACGGGTACGAGAAAGGCGATTCCGGCACCTAAACAGGAAAGGTTTCTTTCCATGAAGAGCGGTGTAGCGTAATAAGGAGGTACTTGAAGAAAAATGGGCTGCATAGTTGAGTCGCCAGAAGAAAGCCATTACTGCGCAAATGCCACAAAGTATCTCACCTACAATACGCCAAACAGCACAGAGACAAGCCTCAAAACTTCTGGAACAATGTAATTTGGAGTGATGAGACCAAAATTGAACTTCTTGGCCACAACCATAAACGTTACATTTGGAGAGAGGTCAACAAGGCCTATGATGAAAGGAATACAATTCCTACAGTAAAGAATGGAGGTGGATCGCTGATGTTTTGGGGATATGTGAGCTACAAAGGCACAGGAAACTTGGTAAAAGTTGAATGAAAGATGAATGCAGCATGTTATCAGCAAATACTGGAGCAAATTTGCACTCATCAGCCCAGAAGCTGCGCATGGGACGAACTTTGACGTTCCAACACGACAACGATCCATAACACAAGGCCAAGTCGACCTGTCATTGGCTACAGCCGAACAAAGTGAAGGTTCTGGAGTGGCCATCTCAGTCTCCTGACCTCAATATCATTGAGCCACTCTGGGGAGATCTCAAGCACGCAGTTCATGCTAGACAGCTCAGGAATTTACAGGAACTGGAGGCTTTTTGCCAAAAAGAATGGGCAGCTTTACCATCTGAGAAAACAAAGACCCTCATTCACAACTACCACAAAAGACTTCAAGCTGTCATTGATGTTAGAGGGGACAATACACTATTAGGAACTGGGATATGTGAACTTTTGATCAGGGTCATTTGGATGTTTTTGGTGGTCATTAAGATTTAAAAAGAGAAAACACAGTAGATTGACAATAAATGGCTTCACCCAATCAATAACCATGAGTGGAGAAAAAGTTTTTTTGTTATCATTCATATTCTCTGAAACAAGGCCAAGAAAGGAAAAATTCTGCTGAGGTATGTAAACTTTTGAGCACAACTGTAGATATTTTCTTTTGGTATATAATTTATCCCTATTGCTAAAATTGTTAATTGTGTAGAGAGTCTTATATTATTGTGTGTAATCTGTTGTATCAGTTGTTCCACTCTTTTCCATGTTTCTTTAATGGAGGTACATTCCCAAAAGATATGCTTGATGTCTCCTTTTTTCCCGCATTCCCTCCAGCACAAGGGTGACTGTGCTGGGAAATTTTATTTCGTCTAACTGGGGTAAAATACCATCTTGTGATCAGTTTATAATAAGTTTCATGCAGTGTAGCGCATGTATTGGATTTATATACTATTTTAATAGATTTTTCTCATTGTTCTGAATTTTGAGTAAAGTTCAGATCTTTCTCCCAGTTTGTCATGTTATTTGTTTTTTTAAGATCAGTTTCATTATTAAAAAGTTTATATATACTACATGTTTTCCATTTTATTTCATTCTTGGGTTCCTCGATCATAGTGATTATTGGTTTAGGTATTTGTAATTGTTGGTTCTGTTTTCTTTTTTGTTTTATGTATCTTTTAATGTCCAAGTATTTTACGAGCTCTGTATCATCTAATTTATATTTTTCTTGAAGGATATAGAAAGGTAATAGTTCTTTAGTTCTTTCTTGATATAGGTGATTGACACTTTTTTTTCCCATTCCTCTAATGTTACATATGGCAATGCTGATTCCAGAATCCTTATTGGAATATTTTTTATTTTACCCTGGATGGGATGGTCTATTAGTTTTTTGTTTAGTAGTTTCCATGATCTAATTGAAGCTTGTAGGGTTGGAAATTGTGGCATTTGAAGAGATGAATCCAAGATATGGGCTAAAATTAAAGATTTTAATGATTTGTTTTTGTTTAATGTTTTTTCAAGTAATACCCATCCTGTGTTATCATTACTGTTGATCCATTTTTGACTTTGCTTGATTAAGTTGGTTAGATAGTAGTTCATGATATTTGGTACACTTAGGCCTCCTTTTTTTTCCAGTTTTTCCTGAGAGGCAACTCTTGGTCTTTCACTGCTCCAAATAAATCCCGAAACTTGGGTTTGTAATTTCAGCAGCCAGTTTTGAGAAACTTCAAGGGGGATTGTTCTAAATACATACAGTATTTAGGGAGACAAAACATCTTATATGTCAATATTTTTCCCAACCGAGATATGTCTTGTTAGGCTAAATTTGTGATATCAATCTTTATGTTGTTCTGATTTAAGGCCAGATTTGTATCTAGTTTTCTTAATCATTTGAATTACCAAATATGGTATAGTGTCTTTTTACCATACATACTTGAATTCTTTCTTAATACTCTCCTTTTTTTCCTCATCCAAGCATAAATCTGAAAATTGTGATTTGTTCTGGTTGATTTTATAAAACGAGACCTTGGAAAATTCATCTATTGTTTTGGTTATCTCTCTAAGTGATTCTAGAGGATTAGTTATGGTGAGAATTACATCATCTGCAAATTAGACTTATTTTATAGTTTCTGACTTTTGTTGGAATGCCTTTAATTTAGTAGATTTGTTCTAATTTTTTCTGCAAATGGTTCCATTACTATTGCAAATAATATGGGGGAGAGAGGGCAACCTTGTCTCGTTCCATTGGTGATGTTCAAGATTTCCGAAGCATAGGTATTTGTTATTTTAGCTGAGGGATATTTATACAGTGCCATTATTCCATTCATGATGGGACCAGTAAAGCCAAATTTTTCAAGGGTGGAAGTGAGAAATCCCCAATGAATCCTATCAAATCCTTCTCCGCATCCAGGGTGAGTAGCAGAGAAGGCATTTGCTCAACCTCTACTAGGCTAATGAGGTTGATAAGACTTCTGGTAGCATCAGAGGCCTGTTGACCATATACAAATCCTACTGGGTCCTGGTGTATAATTGTGGGTAAGATTTTTTTTAGTCTATTGGCAATAGCTTTTGAATATATTTTGATGTCCGAATTTAGTAGTGATATGGGCCAGTAATGTTTTACTAATGTTTGGTCACCTTTGTTTTTTAGTATGACTATTATACTTCTATTATTTTTTTGGAATGTTTCCTTCAATTAAAAATTTGTTGAATACTCTACTCTAGTTATATGGGGGTTAATTTGATTGTGTATGCCATATAATATTAAATAATAATAATAAATAATAATAATATTCGGTACTAAACCCATCTGGGCCTGGGGCCTTATTGTTTTTAAGTGTACTTATAATTTCTTCTATTTCAGGTTCCGTAAATGGTTTGTTTAGACTTTCTAACTGTTCACAATCTAACTTTGGTAACTGTAGATTCTTAAAAAAGTTGTTTATGCTTTTTTCTGTTGGTTGAGTTGTTTGTCATTTTTTAGATTATATAATGCCTCATAGTATTCTGCAAATGCTTTTGATATATCTTTTGGGTGTTCATGCCTTTCTCCTTTCTCATTTTTGATTAGTACAATTCTTGATTTGACTTTTTGCTCTTTGATCCTCCTTGTCATGAGTTTTGTTGGTTTATTATTAGAAAAATAGTAATTAATTTTCATATTCTTGATGTATTTATCGTATTCGTCTGATAAACAGGCTTTAAGTTCTATTGTTAATCCTATGATTTTTTTATGAAGGTCTGGTGAGGGTGTAGTAAATTCTTGATGGGCTTTTAAGGCGTTTTTTATTTGTTTTGTAATTTCCACAATTTATCTTTTTTTCCTCTGATATCTCGATGAGATCTAAATTAATATCCCTCTCATAACGGCCTTATGGGCGCTACAGATTGTATGTGATGATAAATTATTTGATGAATTTTCTTTAAAATTTTCTAATGCCTCTTCGATTTATTTTTTATCCTGAGGGAGTTGAAGTATATAATTATTGCATTTCCAGATTCTGCAATTTTTAATAGTGTTTCTTGATTCGATCTCAAATTTCAATCGGGCATGATCAGACCCAGTGATCGTACCAATTTCTACCATTTAAATTTTTTGTAGCGTATATATATTGGTAAGTAAGCGGTCAATCCTTGAAAAGCTTTTATGCCTATTAGAATAGAATGTATACTCTTTTGAAGTTGAGTTTAAACACCTAAAGGTGTCATAAAGGTCTTCTTTGTGTAGCCATTTATTTAAATTCGTTTTTGAGTTTCTTATTGTAGAAAGTGAGTCTATACTCTCATCTGGAACTGCATTCAAATCTCCAAATATTAATATTTCTCCTTTTTGGATTTCTTTCATTTCTTTCTTTTACTTTAAGAATGTAATCTGACCTTTGTTAGGTGCATAAATATCTGTTATAGTGTACAATGTATTGTCAGTTGTACACACCAAAATAATGAACCTGCCTTCATTATCAATTATTTGGTGTATGATTTGAAAATTAATAGTATTTTTTATAATAAGCGTGACTCCTGCTTTTTTTTATTATTACAAGATGATATAATGTCTGGAAAGTCTTTGTTTGGGAATTTGAGTTTTTTCCCCTGAGCAAATTTAGTTTCTATAAGCCAATTATTTCAACATCGGATTCTTTAATTTCTTTCCATAATATGTGTCTTTTATTTGGTCTATTCAAACCCTTTACATTTAATGATAAAAATCTTACTTTCATTTTTATACCTCTGGGCCCTCAAGTGGCTGGAAAGTACCCCCCCCCCCAATCTGTGTAAGAAAGGTTAATACAAAGCAAAGAAAAAGACAGTACGTTTGTTACAGCAAAATTAAGTATTATGTATAAATATTACTGATAGCAGAAAAAACTATAAGACAACCACAATATATTCCTTGTTGGTATATAAGAGAAAAGGAATCTTAACACTATCAATACTGACTTCACAAAACTAAAACTAAATGTCTCAAAACCTCTAGGTGCACAGTTCTGGCATTACCCCTGGAAAACTGAATGTTCAGTAAAGAAAATATAAAGGATATTTGTTGGCTCCTGGATCCTTGTAAATCTTCACAATAGTTTGGGCTTGTGAGACCCCAAATGTATATAAAACCTAAAGATTGAACTTTATGATTCATAGTGTTGGAGGGTGAATTCTTCTGTCAGTTGAAGGTAGATAGTTCTTTCCAATCCTTTTTAGTGTCTCTTTTGCATCCTCATGTCTGATGAAGAATGAGGATTGACATGGGAAAGCCCTACCTGTAGGGGATCTCTTCTCGTCTCAGAAAGGAAGTGACATCACTATATGTTCTTCTTGTTGCCAGTGTTTCTTTAGAAAAGTCTGAGAATACCTTAATCTTCTCAAATGGAGCTGGGAGGTTGACATTTTATTTTATGTATTCCGTGATCTTTTCTTTTGTCTGATAAAAATGAAAACGCATTATTACGTCCCTCGATAACTCAGTGGAGATGTTTTTTGGTCTTGGCCGTCTATGAATTCTGTCCACCTTCCTGTCCACTTCCTTAATGTCTGGAATAGTTTTCCTGATTAAATCCTGAATGAAAGGTTGGAGTTTGGATTGTGTGATAGTCTCATGGATACCTTTCATCTTCAGGCTGTTTCTTCCGTTTCGGTCCTCCAGATCTGCCATCTTTGCTTTTAGATTTTTTTATTTCCTCACTTAATTCTTTCTGGTCCTTATTAGTTGATTCTATGGCTTGTTCCATGTTATTTATCTTTCTATCGTACACTTCCAGTTTTGTAATAATATTTTCTATTGAGTCTTGGATAATATTAAAGTGTTTTTCTATGCTTGCTTGAATTGACTTTCCAAATGCTTTAAGGGCTTCAGTAATGTACTCTTCTGTTGATAAATTCTTCCCCATTGGTCTAATATTCTCCCATGGGTGTCCTTGATTTTTTTCTAATGTGCGGTGGTATACTGATGATTTTACGTTAGGTGAGTCATTAAAGTCACTTTTTATTCTATGTTTGTTTCGGCTAACTGAGGGAGATGAGTATTCAGAATCTTCTTCATCTTGGTCAAAATCCTCTTCTGCTCCAGCTGCCCATTTTAGGAAGGCACAGCTTGATTCCAGTGTTTTCCTTAACACTTTCTTTTTGAGGAGTTTGTACTTCTATTTCTGTTCCCTCTGTCTGTGAACACTGATATCTGCTACTGTCCTCACTTCTGCCTGAGGATTGTGTACATAATGAGTCATCAGACACAACCTGTTCAGACTGCTTGTAGACTGCTTGTAGCTGTCCTCTGCTTGCTGACTTGAGCTCCATGAGGAGCTGCCTGATATCATCCCTTCCTCTGCTTGCTGGGAAGTCCTGTGCCTTGTCTGAGGCTGGTATGGGGGAGCAGACTGTCTCTGATTTTAAGGTAAGTGGCTTAGCCCAGCTCCCTGACAGTACCTTGCTTTGCTTGATCGGTGTGATTGCGGGGTTCACAGGTGTCTGCAGAGGTGGACTCAGGCATCTAGGTGTATCTTCTCCCCTCTGTTGCAGCACTCTCTGTGAGTGTGGGTGCTTTGATGTTCTATCCTTTTCTTTTTTTCAGGCAGCTCTTATTAGGTGATGGTAGCGCTGGAAATGGGTCTTGCACAGGACCCTGTACAGGGGTTACAGCCTTCATTTTGTTCTGTGGGTCTCTCAGGCCACGCTGTACTTTACCCTCAGGCTGAGGAAGCTTGCTGTAGGCCGCAACTTTCTTGGGGGAATCTCTTTATCCTTTGGGGACTTTGGGGCCCTTAGGCGGCATCTTTGTATTCCAGGAGGGTTTATGAACCTGGATGACCACTTATTTCCTTCGGTAGTCTGCTTCAGGGTATGTGCACACGATGCAGAAATGAAGCAGAAAATTTCTGCATCATTTCTGCATCTCCCTGGCAGAAAAACGCATGCGGATTGTACATGCATTTTTCCTGCAGAATACATGCGGATTCACATGCGTTTCCACATGTGTTTCCGCATGCGGATTGACAAGCGCTTTCCAGGCGATTTTAGCATCACTTGGAAAGTGCTTGACAACTAGGTCACACTATATAAATCCATGCAAACAGCATGGATTTATATAGTGTGACCGTAAGAATGTTTAAAAATAAAAAAATAAATCTATACTTACCCTCCGATGGCCCGGCGTGTGCTGCCGCGTTCGTTCCTGGCTTGTTCCTGGCTGCCGGGATATCGCGAGACACTGCGCTGAACGGCCTGCGGTCACATGACTGTGACGTCACCGAAGGTCCTTCAGTCTTGCATGCAAGCAGAGGGAAGGAGACCGGGGGCCGTCGGAAGGTGAATATATCTTATTTTTTTATTTTATTCTTGTTTTTACAGCTTTTTAATGGTACCTGGGTGTGGAGGAGAGTCTCATCTTCTCCACACCCGGGTACCATCCGCACATTAGAACGCGCCAATAACGCAAGTACAAATGCAGTCTTGCGGTATTGGCGCGTTCTAATGCAAGTCAATGGCAGCGAAAATGCCGCGTTTCCGCAAAATTAATGGACATGTTGCGGATTTTTGAGCGCAGCATAAACGCTGCGGAAAAATCCGCAGCATGGGCACAGCATATGCGGATTTCCATTGGGGAACATTGCTGCCCTTCTACTATGCGTTTTTAATGCGTTTCCGCAGCTTTTCCTCAGTTGCAGAAACACTGCGGAAACGCATAAAAAACGCATCGTGTGCACACAGCCTTAAAGTTGCATTTTTAGCTTTTTTCCTTGGAGCGCAGTCTTACTGCTGCTGCATGGACTGAGTGCAGGCCACACACCCCCAGCCTTGCCATTTTTGACCCCTGGACAAAAAGTGACAACAAAATTGAACCTAGTAAAAAACAGGGACCATCTGACTTGCCTAGGGTTGAGACATTTAGCTGACTGGAGATATGACTGGTTCTTATGGTCAGTAATAACAGTAATAGGTTGGACAACCCCCTCCAACCAATGTCGCCATTCTTTGAACGCCAATTTGATGGCTGAAAGTTCCCTATTACCCACGTCATAATTTCTCTCGGTCGATGATAATTTTTTAGAAAAGAAAGCTCATGGATGCCATTTACTAGAGAACGGACCCTGAGACAACACAGCCCCAACCCCCACATCCGACGCATCAACTTCCACAATAAAGGGTTCTTCTCCGGATCCATCCGAAAACCCGAAGATGACAACAGGTACCCCAAAAACTGCACCTCAGGTGCATTTGTCAAACTAAAAGGCATAACCAGACTCTCGAAATGCCCTTCAGGGTTATTGAATGGATTCGTCTCCTTCTCTAATTCTAACCAGATTGTAGGCTCCCCTTAAATCCAACTTGGAGAATACCTTAGCTCCTACAACCTGTATGATCAAATCTGGAATCAGAGGAAGAGGGTATGGATCTTGGATGGTAATTTGATTTAATTCCCGGAAGTCTAAACAGGAACAGAGACCGCCATCTTTTTTCTTCACAAAGAAGAACCCTGTCGCCACAGGCGAACAAGAGGGCCTAATGTGTCCCTTCTCAAGACTTTCCGCAATGAAATCCTTCATGGCTTGTCTCTCAGGGCCAGGAAGATTATACATTCTGGACTTCGGTAGTTTAGCTCTGTTTTTTCTGAGAGGGGGTGTCAGGATTTGCTTCCTCATCGTGCATATGACTGTCCTATTAACCTGACACCCCTCTCAGAAAAAACATCCTCAAAGCCAGTGTTATAGCAGAAGATGAGGTCCCTCAAGTCAAAGACCCGATCTATGCTATATAAGTCTGACGGTTACCTTAGGTCAACAACAACAACTAAATGTTCCTTCCTTGTTTTTTTTTGTTTGCACAGCTAAATTGAATGATCGGACCATATATGGTAAATCCGTTTCTGCCTCCAGGGTGTATATAAACCCTATGCTTTGTAATAAAGTTAGAGTCTGTTGACCCATACTACCTGTCTTGTGTCTTATTCTCTCCGGGCCTGTATACTAAAGGATAGAAGAACCAGAAAGCAGTGACGACAAGCTGGCGCCCGAACAGGGACCTGAATTAATCTGCCCAGGGGTGCTCGACCGGTCCGAGACGTGGGACGAGCGAAGCTCTCTGTTGGTGATATATACAGCGCTGAGGTAAGAATAACTGTTATATTCTACCTAAATTATATCACTACATAGAAGAGACTCCCTCACCCCCGAGCGGTTAGCTCCCAGGTAATTCACAGATTGTTGTCTGGCTCAGGTCCCTTTGAACCAGTAGAATCCCCTAAGATAAATTGTCAGTCCTGCCTTCTATCATTTGGAGAACTTAAGAATGACAGCATGGATCCGATGATTGTGTTGTGGGTGTGTCTCGGGATCGGTGTTTTTGGTCTGTCTTTCTGGTTGGCGTATAAGTCCTGGAGGGCAAGTAGTGGCGTGGTTCAGAAATCTTTGTGACCCATTGTCTAAGTGATTAAGGAGTCTACTCTGAGTGAGGAGAACCGAAAGAATGGGGAACCAAAATGCCAAAGAAGGCATTACAGCCAAAGACTTAGTAGTACGCAGAGAAGGGAAACAGGCACTGATTGGAATTGACAAAATATTGTGTAAGGCGGGAATGAATGAAAATGGAGAGATGAACGGAGAGAAATGGAAATCCTTCTTTAACTCCTATCATGGATGGCTGAAAGATAAGGGTCTGTTGGAGACAGTGGATGTATGGATGAATCCATGCGCTCATTTTGAAGGAAGAATTGAAGAATTAGGAAACGGATGTTACAGACTGACAAAAACCGGAATGACAGATTTTCCTCCCTATCTGCCCCCAATGTCACCCCCACCCCAGTACCAGAATTCCCAGGAACCCAATTGCTGGGTTTGCCCCAGATGTGGACAGCAGAATCCTTTGACTGTAGATATCTGTGTGGCATGCGGAGGACCGAGACCCCACCCAGCTAGACTATTCCCAATGAGGACGGTAGTTGTGCCAGGAGCACCAGGCGCAGCAGCAGCAGCAGTAGGGGACGCAGTTGTTCCAGGTCAATGTTAATGTATAGACCATGGAGTCCCTCAGAACAATTGGCGTTGATTTCCCAGTTGCCAGATCTGTCCCAGTCCCAATGGGTTTTGCCAGAATGATAAGAACCATACAGGATACGTATAATGCAACTAGGTTGGATTTACAAGGGGTAATTAAGGGAAAATTGGCAGATGAAGCCCGCTATGATAGGTTGATAGACGAAACGTACAAGCAGTATAACAATAGGACCGGACCCGAAGACGCAGAACCCAATAATGCAGCGGCCGGAGTCCTGTTCACAACAGCATTGGTAAAAGCATGTAAAGACAGGCAGGGAGAAAGGCAGGTTACACTAGAAGACCGAGTTCAGGGTAAGGAAGAGGACCCCAAAGACTATTTTTGGGCTCTAAGGAAGACTTGGTCAGAAATGGGGTTCATTCCTGAAAATAAGATTAGTGAGAGGGTATTAGCAAGTGCTTTCATGAACGGACTAAAGAAAGAGATTGCAGAAAAGGTAAAAGCAAGTAGACCAGAGTGGAGATCAGTGAAGACAGAGGATTTGGCCAGGATAGCTCAGGGGGCACAGCATGACATAATACAGGCAAAAAGAGCTGCCAGAATACACATAGTAGAGACGACCCCCAGAAACAACAGAGGCAGAGGACGGACTGCAGGAGGGGGACAGAGACTATGTTACGGATGTAGAAAGCCAGGACATTTTAGAAAGGACTGTAGGACCAACCCGTATCCAGATGCTCAGAGTACGGGTCCTCCAGCCAACCAAACAAGGCCCCATAGGATGAGGGTAGCTTGCACATGAACCCCCTCATCTCCTTACCCCCAACTCCCAGTTGTATAGTGCAGGTGAACCTACCAGGGGGACATGAAATAGATTTCCAAGTAGATACGGGGGCCGACAATTCAGTAATTACGCAAGGTGATTGGCCATACACTGACACTGATTTTTCACATCATGTCATTGCTACCCCTTTCAATTCCCCGTCTGTCCTGCTCCCTGTCACTAAAAAAATTCCCCTACAAATTCAAGGAGCTACTGTACATAGCCAGCTCATGGTATCGCCCCGAGGCCAATGTAACCTTTTGGGAAACGATGTATTGTCTCAATTACAAGCACATATCGAATATCATCCTGATGGCACTGTCACCATGACCCCAGGTTTAAAACCAAGCACCCTTTGCAAAATTATGTCACTAGATATTGCCAGCATAGAAGAGACAAACGATTTTCCCCTGATATTGGAGCAAGCTGTACCCTATGACTTTTGGGCCTCAGATAACACAGATGTTGGTAGGTTAAAAGTTCAACCAGTAATGATGAATCTAAAACCAGGAGCCATCTTGCCTCAACAGAAGCAGTATCCCCTTAGCTCGGCTCAGGAGAATGCCATAGCCCAACAAGTCCAAAAATTACTACACAGGGGAGTCCTAGTCAAAACCCAGTCCCCTTGCAACACTCCCCTGTTCCCAGTAAAGAAAAAGAGCGTGCCAGGACAACCAGCCTCATATAGAATGGTCCATGACCTCCGGTTGGTTAACAAAGCCACAGAACTTCTAACACCAGTTGTGCCCAACCCGCATACTCTTCTGTCACAGATACCTTCTAACTCTCTTTGTTTTTCAGTAGTCGATTTGGCAAATGCATTTTTCAGTGTACCATTACATCCTGACTGCCAGTACCTGTTTGCTTTCACGTTCCAGGGCAGTCAATATACATGGACAGTGTTGCCACAGGGTGCCCAGAATTCACCCACAATGTACACTACAAGTCTGCAGGAAATACTGGAGGGATGGTCTGAACCACATATCATTGTTCTGCAATATGTCGATGACCTGCTCATTTGTGCCCCCTCCAGGAAACAATGTCATAACGCAACTATATCACTTATGTTGTTTCTCTATCACGCTGGCTGCAAGGCGTCGAAAGATAAGCTTCAGTTTTGTGAAGCTTCAGTCACCTTTTTGGGACATTGCATTACACCAGGAGCCCGCCATTTGACAAATGCACGTAAACTAGCAGTACAGGCATTCACCGTTCCCATTAATATTGCAGCCCTCAGAACTTTTCTTGGACTTGTTTCCTATTGCAGACAGTGGATTCATGCCGTCTCTGTTTTAATGCAGCCCCTCTATGACTGTCTTACCCCAACACCTTTTGTACTAACACCAGAGGCAATAGACTGTTTTTATTCTCTCAAAAACTGTATTTTGGCCGCTCCAGCTTTGGGTACACCTAATTATGAGCTCCCATTTACTCTGTACCTTCACGAGCAAGCTGGACATGCAGCAGGAGTTTTAACTCAATTACATGGTGACAATCAGAGACCTGTTGCCTATTTTAGTGGCAGATTGGATGCGGTAGCCAAAGGTGCACCATCCTGCGTACGTGCTCTGCATGCTGTTGGACTGCTACTCCACAAATCTGCAGACATTGTTCTAGGTCATCCGCTCACCGTGTTAACACCTCATGATATCTATACTATATTGAATCAAGTGCAACCCACTCACCTCTCAGCAGCACGTCATCTCAGGTTACAATGTGCACTGTTAATGTCTCCCAATGTTTCTTTACAGAGGTGTACTACTTTGAACCCAGCAACTTTGTTACCTCTCTCGGATCTGAAGGAGGGGTCAGGTACTGTGCTTTTTAAGGAAGATCCAAGAGAGGATGTTCCTCATGACTGTGTACAAATGATGACACAAGAAAAGGCAGGTTTACCTACTGTATTTGAACATGAATTAGAAAATGCAGATTTTGAATTTTTTGTAGATGGATCCCGTCATCAGGACGATTCAGGTACTTTCCATACTGGATATGCAGTTGTCTCCCTCAATGCAGTAATCAAGGCAGAACCAATGCTCCCACACCAATCTGCTCAAGAGGCCGAACTTAGGGCCCTAACCGAGGCCTGTAAATTAACAGAAGGTAGTGTTGTTAACATTTACACGGATTCTAGGTACGCCTTCGGTATAGCGCATGATTTTGGTCCAATATGGAAATCAAGAGATTTCCTGACGGCAGCAGGACACCCCATAAAGAATGCTGATGCGGTCCAGCAGTTAATTGATACGCTACAATTACCCAAACAAGTAGCTGTCATAAAGGTAAGAGCACATACCAGACGCACCAACCAGGTAAGCAGAGGTAATGCGATGGCCGATGCAGCAGCAAAAACAGCAGCCTGCAAGCCACAACAAGGGTCAACAGTACGTCAGTTAAGTGCCCCTAAAAACCCCTTTGTGTCGGAGGACATCTTATCCCAAATGCAGGCTCAGGCTCTGAAGGAGGAGGTTGATAAGTGGTTAAAGGAAGGTGCATGCCTGAATGAAGCAAATGGGGTATGGGGGAAAGGGACACGACGATGCCTTCCAAGGGCACTGTACCCAGCGGCTGCCCAGATGCTACATGGGCTGGTACACCAATCTAAAACGGCTGTGATGAATGTGATGCAGAAACATTGGGTGGCACCAGGATTCTCCACCTGTATTGAACGACTGATAAAAGGGTGCATGATATGTGCTACACATAATCAGGGTAGAGTAGTTAAAACACCACCCAAACACACCCCCCGGCCCCTCTATCCATTCCAGAGACTGCAAATTGATTATATTCAGCTGCCGAAGTCAGAATCATGGGAATATGCGTTGGTCTGTATTGATTTGTTCTCAGGATGGCCAGAGGCTTTCCCGATTGCCAAAGCCATGGCTGCGGCAACCGAAAAGAAACTGCTTGCGGAGGTGGTCTGCAGGTATGGGGTACCAGAGGTAATTGAGAGTGACAGAGGTACACACTTCACGGGTGAAATAATGAATGAAGTCATGTCAGCTCTAGGAATTCAACAAGCATTCCATACCCCATATCACCCACAAAGTAGTGGTAAAGTGGAAAGACTGAATGGGACATTGAAATGAAAAATTCAGAAAGCCATGGCTGAGACAGGAAAACCATGGCCGGATTGTTTACCACTTGCTCTGTTTTCAGTAAGATACACGCCCAATAAAAAGACTGGACTCTCTCCATATGAGATATTGTTTGCCAACTTACCCAGCCTAGGGTGTTTCTATCCGCAAGCATTAGAAATGAACAACCATGTGCTAAGTTCCTACGTGAGGGCTTTACACAAAAAGATCAAGCAAATACATGATAATGTCTTCAGTTCTCTTCCAGATCAAGACTCTAGCAGCCATACGCTGCAACCTGGAGACTGGGTGGTTATAAAAAGACACGTGAGGAAAAGCCTAGATCCACGGTTTGACGGACCCTTTCAAGTTCTGCTGACCACAAGCACAGCCGTTAAGCTAGAGGGAAAAGAGGCCTGGATCCACGCGTCCCATTGCAAAAAGATACTAGGAGACCCAGCGGACAAAGAATAAAGACATTGTTTATACATACCTGCATCCTTGCGACCACAGGTGCATGGACTACGTTAGGCACTACAGATGGAGATGACAATAGATTCATTAAACACCATCTTGCTCTAATCGATGGACTAAAGGAGCAAAACCAGACTATTGCTAATTGTTGGATATGTACACATGCCCCTGTGACGTCCACTAGCATACCCTTTCTCGCTGTCCCAGTCTCATGGGAAGAGATAAACTTTTGGGAGAACTGCTCAGATACTTTGGCCAATAATTCCACACAGTGATTATGGAATACCACCGTTGGGATTCCTGTGGTAGGATGAACAGAATTTCCTTGGTGGCAAGGGAATCTGACAGGTCAAGTAATCCCCAGGATATATCTAGCTTTTAAAGGAGGGGAGTGGGTACCCCGAAACAAAACAAAAATTACTGATTTTGGTAAGATACCTCAACAAGGGTTAAAAGTAAGTTTCAAGCCCACCTCAGGCACTAGTGACGCATTTAAACCTTCCCTGTTGGAGAGATATCTACACACCCCTGATTGGGTGAACAATGTTTATTTTAAAAACGGGACAAGTGATACCTGTGCCGACGTACCTGGCAATCTACAATGTAATGACAGTTCAAGTTACGAGCAGGGTGCCCCCACTTGTGGTGCGCCCGATGCAGGGTATTGTTCTCCCTTAGGTCAGCAGCCTGGATGGTGTATGATGTCTAATGTTTCCAAGTTTGTTGATTTAGTTCACCGTTTAATATTGCAACATTCAGCATTATGGGATCTTCCCTCATCCATGTATTAGGTATGTGGAGACAAGGCATTCAAGTGGCTCCCAGTAGGAGTAACAGGAACTTGTACTTTAGCCAGATTGACACCCGCAACTTATATTGTTACTCCAGACCAGCTAGATCCCTTGTCTATCCCGAAACATGCACTACATAAAAGAGCCGCGGATAACAATCCTAGGCCGAATGGGAGACCCCCACATAGTTCAAATGGGGGGAGTAAATAAGTTTTTCAGTGCATTGTTTATATACCCTATGCTGACGCAAATGTGAGATAAATTAGTTGAGGCTACAGATTATTTGGATGATCAGATCTGGGGGATTTTAGAAGTAGTTAATGGGTCTCTTGCAGTACAAAATCAATTGATTATTGTCACGAACCAACATACCCTTGTACTAGATTATTTGACGGCGGCACAAGGAGGAATGTGCCAGGTAATAGGGCCCGCGTGTTGCCACTATATAGATAATTCTAGTGTGTTGACACTCAAACATAAATTAGAAGATGCTGTAAAATTAAGGAAGCTTTATGATGAGGCCAACCTTAAGAACCAGGATTCCTGGTGGGCAAACACCTTTTCCTTTCTGAATCCCGCCAATTGGTTTAAAGGTATTGGTGGGTGGTTGGCTAGTATAGTGCAAGCTATTTTTCAGGTTTTGCTAATGTGTCTTGCGGTTTATTTGGTTTTTAAGCTTGTTCTAATGTGTATTCAGCGTTGTACTAAAAGAAAAAGAAAATATAGAGATTCATATTGATAAATGAAGGAACAAAAGGACGAAATGTTATAGCAGAAGATGAGGTCAAGTCAAAGACCCGATCTATGCTATATAAGTCTGACGGTTACCTTAGGTCAACAACAACAACTAAATGTTCCTTCCTTGTATCAATAGAAACTAACGTGTCCTTGCTAGTCATCAGAATGTGTTTGATTAAATGTTTCAACACAAGCATAGGCACCACGAGAACAGAAACCAGTTTTTTTTTGTTTGCACAGCTAAATTGAATGATCGGACCATATATGGTAAATCCGTTTCTGCCTCCAGGGTGTATATAAACCCTATGCTTTGTAATAAAGTTAGAGTCTGTTGACGCATACTACCTGTCTTGTGTCTTATTCTCTCCGGACCTGTATACTAAAGGATTGAAGAACCAGAAAGCAGTGACGACACCAGATATAAAAGCTGGTAATATTTCCGTAGAGACTGTAGCAAGGGAAATATCTAAACAGTTTTCATGGCAGTAATCTCTCCATTTAATAATCTCCCCTGCTTGCCAATCCACCAACAGATTATGTTTCACCAGCCAGGGAAGACCCTAAACAATTGGGGTGGGAAGACTGTCCGGACATAGCAAGGGATTATTTCACAAAGAATCGACCCAACCCTCAATTTTACATTAAGTACAATCTGAGTAAATGCTTTCTGTGCAAATGGCGCCGAGTCGATAGCGAAGATGGGAACAGGCCTAGCTAACGCACAGCAAGCAAGACCATGAGTTTTCACAAACTCAGCATCAACCATGCTGACTCCAGCTCCATTGTCAACAAACAAGTTGTCTCGGTTTTGCTCTCTAGCACCACCTCTGCTGTCAGGACAAACCGGGAACTGCAGGTTGGCGAGAAATGCACTCCTTGCTTATCCATCTCCAGACTACCAAGAGTTAATCGAGTCTTCTTTTGTTTATGAATTGAAGGACAGGTCCCAATAAAATATCCCTTTTTCCCACAAAAAAATCACACGCTTTTTTTCTTGCGAATCTCTGGGGAAATGTATGATGTAAAGACACCCCCTAACTGCATGGTTTCCTTTACCTCCCCCAGTACTGGTTCACCTCCAGACTGCTCCCCCCAGCAGAGGTACATAACTCCGACAAGAAGGACCCAGAGAAGGTGGTCTCACCCGTCTATCTCGAAGGCGTATATCAAGACGTATGGCCAATGACATGGCAGCCTCCAAGGACTGAGTGGTTTCATATAATGCCAAAGCATCTTTCAACTTTTCAGTAAGACCCTCACAAAATTGCCTTCTAAGGGTTGAGTCATTCCATTTAGAATCTGTTGCCCATCTACGGAATTCAGAGCTGTACGTGTCCACTGACCGATTCCCCTGCTGAATGCGACGTAGTCTAGACTCAGCCAAGGAGACTCAGTCAGGGTCATCGTAGATGAGAGCCAGAGCCCCAAAAAAACCCTCTACAAACCGAATCCTGCGGTAAACAAAAAGCCCAGGATTGCGGATCTCCCTGCAACAAAGATCACAATTCCTACTTGTTGCTCCTTACTTCTGGGGGAGTAAGGACTATGTTTAAAATACAGTTTGCAGGCCTCCTTAAATACAAAAAACTTGTCCCTACCTCCTGAAAACCTGTCCGGGAGGGCAACCTTGGCTTCAGACTGGACAGGCCTTCCTGCGGAGACTACCCATATTAGTGACCTGTAGCCGCTGATGGTGTTGTTGAACCTCACAACGGAGGTCATTCACCTCCAGAGACAGACAGCGCAGCTGCTCTGCAACTGAACCCATACTAAAGAGAGAAAAAAAACACCCGAAAAAACAGCACACAATTAAACCCAAGTGTCAGGTTTTTTTTTTCCTAAATGTGCTCGGCCACTGATAATGTCACGCACAGTGTAGGAAAGACAAAGTGCAACATGAAGAGATGAGGGGAGGGGAGCCCAGACACTTAGGAAAGAGGGGGTGGAGACCTCCTAGGCTGATCTGATATCACCCTGTTTTCCCTACCGTCCCTATATTGGTTGCTCACTAGTCGCTGAACAGGAACCTAAAACCCTGTATCTCCCTATAGCTAGTCCAGCGCTCAATCCCCACTAACAACTAAAGACAGCAAGGGGAGACACACAGGGGAAGTAACTTAGCTTGAGCCGACGTCAGAGAGATTACAAACAGCCTCTTAGCACCAGAGAGGAAGTAAGCAGACTGCAACAGCTTCAAGCCTTCACAAGGGGTCATGTGAATATTACCGGCACCTCCCTCTAGCAAACAGCAAGTATTTAAACACCCAGGCCTGGGTGTCAAATAGCCGGAGGAAGGTAGCCGCTGGGTCCTAGAGCGAGACAGCTAAGAAGGTGTCTGTAATGCCAAATAAAGAGATCTTCTGCAACCAACTGCAGGACGACTGTCTGACATTTCTGACACACCCGTGACAGAAATATCAGGTTGACTGAGTATGGGTGCTATGGCAAAACAACTCTTTAGGAATTAAAAAGCCTGCTGGGCGGTATTCAACCATTTAGAAAAATCAGACGCCTTCCTTGTCATGTCAGTGAGGGGTTTCACAATTACCGAATAATTTTGGATGAATTTCTGGTAAAAATGAATAAAGCCTTCAGGTTCTCAGTACGGTCCCAAACAAGGACAGCACAGATCTGCTCCGGATCCATCCGAAAACCCGAAGATAACAACAGGTACCCCAAAAACTGCACTTCTGGGACGACAAAAACACATTTATCTAGTTTGCATATAGTTTGTTATTCCTTAATATCTGAAGCACCTGTTTAACATGCCCCCGATGTGTCTCAATATCAGGTGAGTAAATCAAAATAGACCACCACAAATCTGCCCATCAAATGATGGAAATAATCATTTTTGAAATGCTGGAACACCGCAGGAGCATTGGTCAGACCGAAAGGCATAAACAGACTCTCAAAATGCCCCTTAGGGGTATTGAACACTGTTTTCCATTCACCCCCTTTTCTGATTCTAACCAGATTGTAGGCTCCCCTTAAATCCAACTTCGAGAACACCTTAGCTCCCACAACCTGGCTGAACAAATCTGGAATCAGAAGAGGGTATCGATCTTGGATGGTAAATCTAAACAGGGAAGGAGACCGCCATCTTTCTTCTACACGAAGAAGAACCCTGTGCCACGGGTGAAGATGAGGGTCTGATATGTCCCTTATCTCCGCAATGCAATCCTTCATAGTTTGTCTCTCAGGGCCAGAAAGATATTACTGTCTGGAGTTAAGTAGTTTAGCTTCAGGGGTCAGGTTAATAGGACAGTCGTATGCACGATGAGGAGGCAAATCCTGGCACCTCTTCTCAGAAAATACGTCCTCAAAACCAGACAAACACAGGTGAGGTCACCGTAGAGACTGCAGAAAGGGAAATGTTTAAGCAGTTCTCATGGCAGTAATCTCCCCATTCAACAATTTCTCTGGATTGCCAATCCACTATTGGATTATGTTTCACCAACCAGGGTTGACCCAGTACAATCGGAGTGGGAAGGCTCTACAGGACATAACAATGAATTATGTCATAATGAATAGACCCCATCCTCAGTCTCACATTATGTACAATCTGAGTCAGAGCTTTCTGTGCAAGTGGCGCTGAGTCGATGGCATAAATAGGAATGGGCTTAGCTAAAGTATAGCAACCAAGCCCATGAGTTCTCACAAACTCAGCATCAACCATGCTGACTCCAGCTCCACTGTCTACAAACAAAGACATTTTCTCAGTCCTGCCCTCTAGCACCACCTCTGCTGTCAGGACAAACTGAGAACTGCATGTTGACGACAAACACCCCCCCTGATTATCTAACTCCAGACTACCAAGGGTTAATCAAGTTTCTTTTTGCTTAGGAATCGAGGGACAGTCCCTAATAAAATGTCCCTTTTTTTCCACAAAAAAACCCACCCTTTTTCTTTCAGTTCTCAGGGGAAACATATAACGCAGAGGCACCCCCTAACTGCATGGGTTCTTCCAACTCCACAACAACAACTGGTTCACCCCCAGACCGCCCTCCCGGCAAAGGGGCATGACGCCAAAAAGAGGGCTTCGGAGAAGGTGGTCTCACCCACATATCCTGAAGGCATCTATGAACACATATAGCTAATGACATGGCAGCCTCCAAGGACTCCGGGGTTTCATACACTGACTAGGCATCTTTCAACCTTTCAGTAATGCTCTGACAAATTGACTTCTAAGATCTGGGTCATTCCAGTTAGTATCGGTTGCCCATACACTGAATTCAGAGATATTCATCTCCACTGACCGATTCCCCTGCTAAAGGTGACGCAGGCTGGACTCAACTAAGGATATTCAGTCAGGATCATCATAGATGAGGGCTAGAGCCCCGAAAAACCCTCTACTGACTGGAGAAAAACAGAACCTTGTGGCAAAGAGAGAGCCCAGGATTGAGGATCTCCTTGCAATAGTGAGATCACAATCCCCAGTCACTGCTCCTCATCTCCAGAGGAGTAAGTACGAAGTTTAAAATATTTGCAAGCTTCTTTGAATACAAAAAAAATTGTCACTACCTTCTGAAAACCTGTCCGGGAGGGCAATTTTGGGTTCAAGCTGAGCCGGCCTACCCGCAGAGTCCCCAACATTAGGAGTCTGCAGCCGCGGCTGTTGCTGCTGAACCTCAGAGCGAGAGTCAGTCACCTCCATTTTTTTTTTTTTTTTTTTAGGTAGGGCCGGTGATAATGTCACGCAAGGTGAGGGAAGAAACAAGTATACAACAACGGGAAGAGGGGGGTGGGAGCCCAACAACTAGGGAAAGGGGGAGTGGAGACCCCTAGGCAGATCTAATATCACCCTGACTACCCTATCGTCCCTAAATAGGTTCCGCACCTACTGCCGAGCAGGAAACCTAATCACTGAATGTCCTCAGAGCTAGGCCCTAGGTAGGGAGGGGACAGAGTGAACACTAGTCAGGCCCCACTGTAACTAAAGACAACAAGGTAAACAAACAAAGGGGATACACTTAGCTTGAGAAGACACCAGAGAGATCACGCCAACTATCCTCTAAGGGAACGCCAAGAAGAAACTAACTGACTAGTAGTATTCCAGGCCTGGACAGAGTAACATAGAGCTATCACAGGCGACTCTCTGGAGACACTGACAGTTTTTTACTACCAAGCTAGGGTGTGTCAATTAGCAGCAGAAGGTGGAGGGGTTCTGGGTTCTAAAGCGAGAAGAATATCACTACACTACAGAGATGAGAGGATCAAGAAGGCATCTGCAATGCCAAGCAGAGTGACCTTCTACAGCTGGATCCAGAACGACTGTCTGTCACACTTGATACACCCGTGACAGTAGCGCATAACAATCCCCTCTTCTGTTTCACAGAATAGTCTTGCAATCAGTGGTGTAACAATCAATGCAGCGATTACAAGAGACTGTCCTCAGTATTTACTCTACACTGTGGACTGAATGACCACAGCATTTACACTACACTGTGGACCAAATGACTACAGCATTTACACTACACTGTGGAACAAATGACTACAGCATTTACTAGACTGTGGCCTGACTGTCGACATCATTTACTGTTGACTGACTCGCCACAGAATTCACACTAGGTGTGGACTGCCTGACCACATTTACAGTAGACTTTGGATGGACCATAACATTTACAGTAGTATGTGGACTGACCACAGCATTTACACTAGGTGTGGACTGACTGACCACAGCATTCATACAAGCGCGTATATAGAAATCACTAGGCCCCATAGCAAAAGTCCTAATTGGGCTCCCCCCGAAAAAATAAATACTCAGCAGGGTCACAGAAGTTCATACCTCACAACTTTGCAGAACTGACAATGTAAATTTGTCCCTACTGAACCCCCTTAGTGTTCCCAAGCCCTAAAATACCCCTTTCATTGCCCGCATAAAGTGTGATATCAACAAAAGAAGTGCTATATTACATCTATTTTGATAACAATTTTGGCTGGAATAGATTGTGAATGCCATGTCACATTCCTCTCGAGGAATTCATATAGGGGTATAGTGAGCATTTTTAACCCTCAGGCGATTCACAGAATTGTACAATTTCCATATTTTCCATGAAAAAAGTTGTTTTGGCATTAAGTTTTTAACTTTCAATTGGGATAATAGAAGAAAATGAATGGAACAATTTGTTATGCAATTTGTCCTGGGAATGCCAAATATCTCATACTAGATGGTGGCCCGATTCTAATGCATCGGGTATTCTAGAATATGTATGCGGCCGACCGGGCGCAATCAGCAGAGCGGTGTTTAAATTTGGCGCCAATAATGCTGATTGGTTGCGGCCGGTGGTCTCGACCAATCAGCAGAGTGGTATTTAAATTTGGCGCCAATAATGGTGATTGGTCACGGCCGCAACCAATCAGCAGAGCGGTGTTTAAATGTGGCGCCAATAATGCTGATTATTCGTGACCGGTAACCGCGACCAATCAGCAGAGCGGTGTTTAAATTTGGCGGCAATGGTCGCGGCTGGCAGCCGCGAACAATCAGCAGAGTGTTATTTAAATTTTGCGCCAAAATTGCTGACTGGTTGCGGCTGGTGGTCGCGACCAATCAGCAGAGCGTTGTTTAAATTTGGCACCAATCTCGCTGATTGGTCGCATCTGGCATCCGCGACCAATCAGCAGAGCGTTGTTTAAATTTTGCGCCAAAATCGCTGATTGGTCGCGGCTGGCGGTCGCAACCAGTCAGCAGAGCGTTGTTTAAATTTGTCGCCAATCTCGCTGATTGGTCGCGGCTGGTGTCCACGACCAATCAGCAGAGCGCTGTTTACATTTGGTGCCAATGTCGCTGATTGGTCGCGGCTGGATTTATATAGTGTGACAGCATGGATTTATATAGTGTGACCGAGAGAGTGGTTAAAAATAAAAAAATAAATGTATACTTACCCTCCGATGGCCCGCGGTGTCTTTCTTCGCTCGGTCCCGGCTGCCGGCAGCGGTGAATTGAAAGACCTGCCGACGTTAGCGTTGCGTCACCTGTCACATGACTCTGACGTCAGCGCAGGTCCTTCAAGCCACTGTGAAGTCCCGGGAAGCAAGTAGGAGCGCAGCGCGGGCCGCCAGAAGGTAAGTATACATTTATTTTTTATTTTATTCTTTTTTTACAGATTTTTTAATGGTACCTGGGTGTGGATGAGACTCTCCTCTCCTCTACACCCGGGTACCATCCGCACATTAGAACGCGCCAATTACGCAAGTACAGATGCAGTCTTGCGCTATTGGCGCGTTCTAATGCAAGTCAATGGCGGCGAAAACGCAGCTTTTCCGCAAAATAATTGGTAGTGCTGCGTTTTTTTACGCAATGATAATCCGCAGCGAAAATTTCCGCAGCATGTGCACAGCACATGCGGATTATCATTGGGGAACATTGCTGCCCTTCTACCATGCGTTTTTAATGTGCTTCCACAGCTGCAAAAATGCGGCAGAAACGCATTAATAACGCATCGTGGGCACACAGCCTAAGTATTCCCTTTATTTTTTTGATCAGTGTATATTTTTTTATGTTTGGCTACTATCACACACTAAAAAAATGTGTTTTTTTTATCAAAAAATGTTCTTGCATCGCCATATTTTGAGAGTTATAAATTTCTATGTTTCTGCTGACATGTCATGTGAGGGCTTCTTTTTTTGTGAGATGAGTTGACCTTTTTATTGGTACCATTTTCGGACACATAACATTTTTTAATCTATTCTGATTTTTGAGAGGCAGAATAAACAAAAAACAGAAATTCAGGAAATATTTTTGGGGTTTTATTTTAATGCCATTCACCGTGTGCTAAAAGTTATAAGACTTATCTGACCTTCTTAGGGTAAGTACGATTACAGCAATACCACATTTATATCGTTTTTTTTAATGTTTTGTCACTTTTGCCAATAAAAGAGCTATACATTTTTATTTCACTGCTGATGGCTCTGTATGGGGCTTGTTTTTTGTGGAACAAGATGACATTTTTAACTGTACAATTTTTATTTACATATGACTTTTTGATCTCGTTTTATTCTACTGTTCGGCGGCATGATGAAAAAGCAGTGTTTTGCCACGTGTGTTCACTGAAGGGATTAACTAGTGTGACAGATTTATAGGTCAGGTCGTTGCGGATTCAGCGATACCAAATGTGTACTTTTTGTGTATTTTTGTTTTTACATAAATAGATGTATTTATTGGTATAATATTTTTTCATTTTTTTGTTCTTTATTTATTACTAGTGGTGGTTCTGGTGATGTATTACTGTACTGATGGTGGTTCTGGTGATGTAGAAGTGTAGCTGTTGCAATTTTTAATTTATCAGACATGATTAGAGTTGAGCATTCTGATACTGAAATATCGGGTATCGACTGATATTCGCGGTATCGGAGTTCCGATACTGAGTTCCGATACTTTTAGAATATCGAATACCGGAATCGGAAGTTCCCATAATGCCTGCGCTCTGCAGTGTCTCTGAAGGATGACAAGCTGGATGGCAGCGCTCAGCTTGCTGTACTTGTCATTTAGTGTTAAAGGATTTATTAAAAAAAATAATAGTGTTTTCATGCACCCTCTCTTTAAAAAAGCCGGCCGGCAATTCATCAGCGGCATACACCGGTACCCGACAATTTACAACAGAAAGAATAGAGCATCACACATAGATTAGATAGATAGAAACATGTCAGTCACATATATAAGAAGTACAGTGACAGTGTTGCTTACTGTACTTGTCATTTAGTGTTAAAGGATTTATTAAAAAAAATAATAGTGTTTTTATGCACCGTCTCTTTAAAAAAGCCGGCCGGCAATTATTCAGCAGCGGTACCCGACAATTTAGAATAGAAAGAATAGAGCATCACACATAGATTAGATAGATAGAAACATGTCAGTCACATATATAAGAAGTACAGTGACAGTGTTGCTTACTGTACTTGTCATTTAGTGTTAAAGGATTTATTAAAAAAATAATAGTGTTTTCATGCACCGTCTCTTTAAAAAAGCCGGCCGGCAATTCAGCATCGCTACCCGACAATTTAGAATAGAAAGAATAGAGCATCACACATAGATTAGATAGATAGAAACATGTCAGTCACATATATAAGAAGTACAGTGATAGTGTTGATTACTGTACTTGTCATTTAGTGTTAAAATAAAGGATTTATTAAAAAAAAAATTGGCGTGGGGTTCCCCGTAATTATAGGCTCTAGCGGAGGTTAAGCAGACGGCTGGGGCAGATGTTTGAAGCCTGGGAAGGGGGTAATACCCACGGAGCTTTCCAGGCTACTAATATCAGCCCCCAGCTGAATACCTAGCCTTTACTAGCTATTAAAATGGGGGACCCCCCAAAAAATGATGTGGGGTCCCCCCTATTTTAATAGCTAGCAAAGGCTAGGCAGACAGCTGGGGGCTGATATTAATAGCCCAGGAAGGGTGCCATGAATATTGGCCCCCTCCCAGGCTAGAAACACCAGCCGTCAGCCGCCCCCGAAATGGCGCATCCATAGGATGCGCCAATTCTGGCACTTAGCCTCGCTCTTCCCACTGCCCTGTAGCGGTGGCAGTGGGGTAATAGGGCTGGGGTTGATGTCAGCTTATAATGCCAGCTGACATCAAGCCCAGGTTAGTAATGGAGAGGCGTCTATAAGACACCCTCATTACTAACCCCATAGTCAAAGTTAAAAAAAAACACGAACACCCAGAATAACGTCATTTAATTGAAATAAAGACACAATTCTTTATTGTTCTAAATTAAACCATATTTACCATCACGCCCATTCCAGCTGAAGCCAACGATCTCCTGCAATAAAAGTAAAATAATAAAGCAACATCATCCTTACCTT
The DNA here is from genome assembly GCF_046119375.1 of Phyllobates terribilis. Taxonomy (NCBI): domain Eukaryota; kingdom Metazoa; phylum Chordata; class Amphibia; order Anura; family Dendrobatidae; genus Phyllobates; species Phyllobates terribilis. The sequence continues at coordinate 703,494,751 of NW_027362764.1, read as the reverse complement.
TCCATGGTTCCCACGACGGCTCCAGCTCTGCTACATTCACATGACAGGCTGGATCGCAGCCGAAAGCTACCATCCAGCTTGCCTTGCCACAGACACTGAGAAGCGCAGGCATGCTTGCGCTCCTCAGTGTCTGGCTGTGATGGCATAAAGATGAGCCGAGGTCATGCCAATGTACTCAGGTCACCTCATGCACGTCACTGACAGCGTGGGAAAATTCTCCTGCGCATGCGGTGAGTGCAGGAGAATTTTCCCACGCTGTCAGTGACGTGCATGAGGTGAGCTCATGTCCAATGAACTTGGCTCACCTCATGCACGTCACTGACAGCGTGGGAAAATTCTCCTGCACTCAGCGCTTCAGCGTGAGAATTCTCCCACGCTGTCAGTGACGTGCATGAGGTGAGCTGAGTTCATTGGACATGAGCTCACCTCATGCACGTCACTGACAGCATGGGAAAATTCCCCTGCACTCAGCATTTCAGCAGGAAAATTCTCCCACGCTGTCAGTGACGTGCATGAGGTGAGCTCATGTCCAATGAACTCAGCTCACCCCTTGCACATCACTGACAGCGTGGGAAAATTCTCCTGCACTCAGCGCTTCAGCGTGAGAATTTTCCCACGCTGTCAGTGATGTGCATGAGGTGAGCTGAGTTCATTGGACATGACCTCGGCTCATCTTTATGCAGTCACAGCGAGACACTGAGGAGCGCAAGCATGCCTGCCTTCTCAGTGTCTGCGGCATGGCAAGCTGGATGGCAGCTTTCGGCTGCGATCCAGCCTGTCATGTCAATGTAGCAGAGCTGAAGCTGTCGTGGGAACCATGGAAAGGTAAGGATGAGGCTCCTTTATTATTTTACTTTTATTGCAGGAGATCGTTGGCTTCAGCTTGAATGGGCGTGATGGTAAGTATGGTTTAATTTAGAACAATAAAGAATTGTGTCTTTATTTCAATTAAAGGACTTTATTCTGGGTGTTTGTGTTTTTTTTTTAACTTTGACTATGGGGTTAGTAATGGGGGTGTCTTATAGACGCCTCTCCATTACTAACCTGGGCTTGATGTCAGCTGGCATTATAAGCTGACATCAACCCCAGTCCTATTAGCTCATTGCCACCGCTACAGGGCAGTGGGAAGAGCGAGGCTAAGTGCCAGAATTAGCACATCCTATGGATGCGCCATTTCTGGGGCGGTTGACGGCTGGTGTTTTTAGCCTGGGAGGGGGCCAATATTCATGGCACCCTTCCTGGGCTATTAATATCAGCCCCCAGCTGTCTGCCTAGCCTTTGCTAGCTATTAAAATAGGGGGGACCCCACGTCATTTTTTTGGGGGTCCCCCATTTTAATAAATAGTAAAGGCTAGGCATTCAGCTGGGGGCTGATATTAGTAGCCTGGGAAGCTCCGTGGGTATTACCCCCTTCCCAGGCTTCAAACATCTGCCCCAGCCGTCTGCTTAACCTCCGCTAGAGCCTATAATTACGGGGAACCCCACGCCATTTTTTTTTAAAATAAATCCTTTATTTTAACGCTAAATGACAAGTACAGTAATCAACACTATCACTGTACCTCTTATATATGTGACTGACATGTTTCTATCTATCTAATCTATGTGTGATTCTCTATTCTTTCTATTCTAAATTGTCGGGTACCGCTGCTGAATTGCCGGCCGGCTTTTTTAAAGAGACGGTGCATGAAAACACTATTATTTTTTTTAATAAATCCTTTACACTAAATGACAAGTACAGTAAGCAACACTGTCACTGTACTTCTTATATATGTGACTGACATGTTTCTATCTATCTAATGTGATGTTCTATTCTTTCTGTTGTAAATTGTCGGGTACCGGTGTATGCCGCTGCTGAATTGCCGGCTTTTCATGTAATACATTCTACATTATTCTTAGTTGTTTTCCTTCATGTAGAATTAACCTACAAGGAAAGAAAGGGTTTATTTTTATTCCGATATTTGTGTCCCATTGACTTGCATTGGTTTCCGGTATCGGAATCGGCGATATCCGATACTTTTTGGGTATCGGTCCAATCCAATCCGATCCGATATTTCCCGATATCGGAAGGTATCGCTCAACACTGGACATGATACTAACAATTTATTTTTTGGGTGACAAAACTGTGGGAATGCTTGTGTTCTAGAAGACAAGCTGTTGATTTAATTAAAAACAGTTTTGGTTACATTTTACTACATTTTACTTTTTCATCACTTTTGATTTTCACTAGCAGCATGTCTGTCATTGTTTAACTGTTTATTTTTTTCTTTAGACTTTGGCTATGACAACTGCCCTGCGACTAAATTCACCAGTTGTCGTTGCTACATCACAGCGCAATATAAGTCAATGATGCTCCACTGCAACCTGAAGAGAATTGCAACAAGCAAGTCCAACTGCAAACGATTTTTTGCAACTTTGACTTGCGCTGCAGCGACACTTAGTGAACTTTTGTTGCGCAACAGCATAATAATTATTAAAATCTTTGAATCTCTGCCCTGGAGTCCTAGGATGCATAGAAGCACTATGATTATGTTAATTGTAATTTGCTGGTTAATATGATTATGGTGTATATAGTTTGTTTTTTTGCCATACTACTTTTAATAATTAAAAAAAAGTTTCTGCTTATGAAGCTGTGTGAAGTGCTGCTCTTTATAGGAAGAATTGTTGTTTTTATGGGTATAATTTTGGGGCACGAATATCATTTTTTTTTTGTGAATGTATGATGATTAGAGATTGGCGAACCCGAACAGTAAAGTGCTCGGGAACAGACCCTATATACGAACTTCCTCATGTTCGCATTCGGCACCCCGAACATCGAGTGTTTCCCGCGCTGTTATCAGCGTGACAGCACGGGAAGCAGGGGCTCTGATCGGCAGAACATTGTTACTGCCGGTTAGAGCGCTGTGGGCTCATCAGCCAGTGCCTGGGCTAAAAGTAAGAGAAAAAAAAAAAAGTTAAAATTAATAAATAAATATTGAAATAAAAAAGTTATATTCACCTTAATGCCTAATCCCTGAAGCCCTTGTCCCCTGTAAAAAAATCAAAAATAAAACACCATAATACTCACATCCTTAATGCCTAATCCCCAAAGCCACTGTCACCTGTAAAAGCGAAAAAATAATAAACCACCATAATACTCATCTATCCGCCTTAATGAATACTGTCCCACAACGATCCGGGTCACTTGTAGAGCAGTCACATCAGCAGATGTGACTGCTCTACCCGGCAGCCTGCTATACCCTGATAGCGTGAGAAGCCACGGATGTTCATATGAATGGGGCCGGGTTCAGGTACTGTTCTAGTTCCTGAACTTTTAATAAAAGTTTGGCGAGACCCGCCGGACCCGAACATCAACGGGTCTGCCTGTCACTAATGATGACCATCAATTTTGGAATGTGTCTCTGCTTCTGTGTGCATTGGGTTACCATAATAAACCAGTATTCACCTCTGATGTCAAATGCCCTGATGTCAAATGCCCAGGTCTATTTAGACCAAGGGTGCACAAGCTGCTGCCCGGGAGCCATATGAGACCCACAATGCCATTGTGTGCAGCTTTCAACCATATAGACAGAAAAATGCTTGTCTGACAGGTTAACTATATGCGGGCAGTCACACATGAGAGCATTGGCAGCAGTTGAAGAGCAGGGACTGGCAAGTACTAATGTTGCCCTGTGTAGACATCCCTGGATGCCTCATAAATCAAGAGAATGGGGTCTCTGAACCCGTTCAGCTCCAAAAAGTAGTATGTGAATTAGACAGGTGGCCTCCATGTCTGTGCTCGCTCTACTGTAGTTTATGGGAGTTCTGAATAATTAGGCAGTAAGTAAAAAACCCATAATCTATTATAGAGAGCTGTGTGCAGGCATCACCTCTTCCTCTTTAGGGCCTATTCATACAGTTTTATTTACGAGGATTTAGAAGCAGATTTTAATGTAAATCCACATAAAAATGCTTCAAATACTCTTGATATAAGCTGCCTATTAGTTTTACTGCAAAATGATCAAAATAACATGAAAAAACAGCACTGTGTGCATTAAAGGAGCTTTTCACATTAAAATCAGCGGGAAATTTATTCAAAGTTTTCATGTGGATTTTTATGTGGATTTCGGAGCAGAATCTATTTAGTTAAAAAACTCAGTGAGAAAATACTATTAGAGCACTGATTTCTGGATGTAAGAACCCTGTAAGCATAATTGGTACCTATCAGACATTTATGGTATATACTTTTAATATGTCTCAAATGTCACAAAGTAATACCCCTTTAATTTTGAGTGTGACCCCCTGGATTGGTTCAGTATGACAATGTGGCCTTTGGACCAAAAAAGGTTGTGCACCCCTGGTTTAGGCTAAGTCAGGTGGTAGCACATCGCCTGAGTACTCAGATATTTACACCTGTTCACCACTACTATTCCACCAGGCTCTGCTCATTCAGTGTTTCTCCAAACATAGCTTTGCTATACTGCTGGGCTCTGCTACTCCATCCAAGTGAGACTCCTGACATATCTGTGCCGTCCTGCTTACTCGGCTCTACCATTGCAGGATCAAGGTGTCATCCAGCACACTCAGCTCCATTCAGGGGCATACATAGCATACATAGAAAGCATAGCAGAAGTTCTAAAAAAAAAATCACAAAAGAGCCTATCTTACAACTTTGCAGATCTTTCAAAGTAATTTTCCTACTATTGAATCCCCTAGATTCCCTTTCCATTGCCCCCTGTAATGCAGCGGCTTGCTGCATTACTAAAATGTCCAGGGGGTGTGTTCTGGCTGACCACGTACCTCCCCTTCAGGTGACTGATCACATGACTGTGACATCATCACAGGTCCTGTGCGCACGGAGGGATATATAAATCCTGGTGGTTTTTGAAACAGTGGAGAGGCAAGAGGCCTGGTCCCTGTGTCTGGGACACCATTAGCCTTGGAGAGGCAAGAGGCATGGTCCCTGTGTCTGGGACACCATTAGCCTTGGGAAGGCAAGAGGCCTGATCCCTGTGTCTAGGACACCATTAGCCCCGGAAGGCACGTGGCCTGGAGACCACGTCTGGTGAGCCTTAGACCACAGCGGTGGCAGAACAGAGCTGATAGAAGCAGCCAAGACCTGGCAAAGGTAAAAACGGTGCTTGAAATGGACATTGATGTTGTTACCTTGTTGAAGGCTGTATCTGAAGGCAGGTGGGCATAGCAGCCACTGGAAAAGCTCTAGGATATTACATGTGTAACATTCCTGCGAGCCACTGAGATGGACTATGTTATAAGCAGTTTATGATGTGTAATAAACTGCTGGACTTCAGATTACTTGATAACGTTGCATGTGTGCTTTAATTGACCCGGTGAAGTGAGTGCCCCTCAACATGATCATTAGTGCTACCTTACAGTTGGTTAGAGAATGCGGGAAACTGCAGCCTGGTTGCAAGGGGCAACGGCACAGGACGAAGAACGTGGATGCAAGCATCTGGCTGTTGCTCGGCGGGGCCACGAAGATTAAAGCATCTGTCTGTAACTCGGTGGGGTTACGAAAATTGTCATCGCACTCAAACCTGGTTTGCTGTGGCTCGGCGGGGCCACGAAGATTAAAACATCTGCCTGTAACTCGGTGGGGTTACGAAAATTATCGTCGCACCCAAACCTGGTTTGCGGTGGCTTGGTGGGGCCACGAAAATTTTTCAGAGGAGGCGGAGTTTCAAAAGGGGGTGGAGCATACAAAACCAGAATTGGTTACTGGTCATGTGTTGGTACTGCCTAAAAATGACAATTCGACCATTGGTAACTGGGTAGCTCCAGTAGAAGGGGTTGACATCAAAGTGGGAGGTGACTTGTTGGTCCACAACACCAGGGGGAGTGACACAGACCCCACAGCTGATGGTGACACTACAAAAGTAGAAAGAGAGTTCAGTCAGGAGGAGTTAAACGAGGTGAGAAAGTCCCACTCTCGTCGTCGAAGGCGCAAAGGCCACAAAAAGTTTTCTCCTGTAGCCTTTGTTGAAAGGGTAAATAAAGAAAATGCAATGCTGTGTGCCTTTATTCCTAGTGTGGATCCTGCTTCAGACAATAAAGAAGACCAGGAAGAAGAGTTGGATGCAGTTCTGCAGATTCGGTACAAGCAGGATGATCTACACAAACAGAAGGATCAGGAACTGACAGCCCTGAAGGGGGCGCTGAAGGAGCAGGTGGCCAATCATGACCAAGAGCTGGAGCCTGACAGGCAGCAGTATCAGAGTGATGTGCAGCAACTAAGGAAAAACATGAGAACGTGTCCCAGGACCAGCTGAGTCTGGAGTCTGAACGGCAGAAAATAAACCTGGTTGTCAGGAACTTGCAGCGAGAACTGGAGGAAAGCCGCGAGGAAATCAACAAATGGAAGGAAATGTTCCATAAAAATAAAGAGGACCTCCGCAAAACCAAAGAGGAGGTTTTTCAGTTGAAGTTTGACAAAGCGGTGTTTGAAGATGAGCTGTACGAGATGAAAGATTGTTTCTCCCTGGTACAGTTAGAGCTGTACCAAGCGAAGAAAGGCTCTGTGGATGCGGAAGAAGCAGAGGTCTCAAGAAAGGAAGTGCAGAGATTGCAGGAGAAGCAAAGGCTGGATGAGAGTCTACACCAGAGGGATAAGGAGCTATCTGCCTTAAAAGGGGCATTAAAAGATGAAGTGTCTGGTCACGACCGGGAGCCAGAAAAGATGCGTGAAAAATTCAATAGGGAACTGCAACAAACCAAGAGAGACTATGAGGATCTCCTCAAGGTTAAGAAGAAACTAGAGGATGATAAGGCTGATGCAGAGCACATGAGCCAAGTTATTGAGACCACTCTACAGGACACCCGTGATGAGAATGATGATCTCCGCAGAAAGATCCCGGGACTGGAAGCTCAGGTGAATGAGCTGCAGACGTTCTGTGATGATCTCCAGAGGGCAGAGATGTGCCTTAAGGATAGAATCTGCAGGATGGAAGCTGAACAGAAAAAGGTGGAGGAGTCTATCAGAGAAGCCACAGACCAGGGTCAGGAGTTTGCCATTGGAGAAGGGAGGTATGAAGTAAATACCACCTCGTATACTGCGAGCCTGGATGATTAGGTGGGTGTAAGAGCCGAGATCAAGGGGCTCAAGGAGAAGCTACAAGCCCATTTGAAGCAAGAGAAGCTTGAGAGACTGGCTGTCGAGAGCTGAGTGAGCGCATTGGAGACAGAGAGGTCTGAGAGAACTCTACTGATAAAGGAGCAGTTGAAGCAGGAAGAGCTTCAGAGATGGGCTGCTGAGAGGCAAGCAGCTGAGCTAGGAAAAAAGTTTGAGCTCAAAGGTCGCCTGGGAAAGTACCAATCAGTGAACGAGGCCGCCTTGGAGAAGGAAAAGGGCAAACAAGGTGCGCTTAATCCTTTATACCATGAGAAGGTGGACCTGAGGAGAATTCTTGAGTTCATAGCTGTAAGTCAGCTCAGGGGAAACATGCAGGGTGAAGAAGCTGAAAGTCAGTTGTCCGTGAATCCTGAGCCAGATGATCGTTTGGAGACCACTGGTGAGACAGAAACTTCTCGGTACAAGTGCCTCATAGATGTACCCGAAGATTTGAGAGAAGAATGCACCAGCGAGTCCGTGCATGAAGAGTTTAAGAAGGCCGTGGGAGCCTGTAAGGTGTACTCGACCTCAGAAGCTAAACAGCTGGTGGTCCTGTCCACAACCGAAGTCACAGTGAAGAGGGTGGCTATCCTAAGTGACATGCACCGGCGATGTGTTAGCATGAAGCGGTTTATCCGGTTGAAGACGGAACAAGCCATTAGACAACTGGAGCTTATGAGAAAACCTCAAAGTCTGCGGAAAGAAGTCATCCGGGTGCCTCATGCTCTGGTAAGAAAGCTCATTGGGAGAAATGGCCAACCATGCAACTGATGGTAAAGAAGTCTGGTGTGATAAAAATAAGCAGTCCACGTGATCATCAGTACTGGATACCGGATGAAGACGGAATGGTGTCATTCTCTGCTGTAGGCACGGAAGAAAATCTTGCATATATACGAATGCTGATGGAGTACCGAGTGACCTACCAGCGAGAGGTAGAACAGTTGAATCTCGCCAGACTACGAATAGAAAGACAGCGTCGCCTGAGCAGCAGAAGATGGCAGCCATCTATAAATAGTGAGACCAGACAGAGAAAGGGCCCCCTGAATAATATAACCGCTACAGAGGAAGTTAGAGACCTTTCAGGATATCCTGAGGGTAGTGGGCGTGGGTTTAGAGGTAGTGAGACCTCCAGTAACTCAGGTCTGAGAGGCCCATACAAACGACCCAATAGAGTACGAGACAGTACGGAGTCGGACCGGACCTTAGATACAAGCGCAAGTGAGTCGCACTGCTGTATTGACCGCTGGGAGCGGGGGAGGTCTGACAAGGTTACGACTAGGAAATGTGACTTGACAAAGTTGGGGACAACGACAGATGGTAGGTCCCTAAGGAATGGGCTAATGTTGATGACTAATGTTCCAGGGGCTGAGAAGCGCAAATGTCAAGTACATGGTCTCTGTGTGAACTGTGGGTTATAATGTGATTGTGTATATTATGTGTTCAACCCCACAAGTTTGAACAGGGGGGGGATATTTAATGCAGCGGCTTGCTGCATTACTAAAATGTCTAGGGGGTGTGTAAGCAGTTTATGATGTGTAATAAACTACTGGACTTCAGATTACCGGATAACGTTGCATGTGTGCTTTAATTGACCCGGTGAAGTGAGTGCCCCTCAACATGATCATTAGCGCTACCTTACACCCCATAAAGTATGATGCCAACAAAAGTGCCCCCCCCAAACATAGTATGATACTCCCACAGTGAATTCCACCATAGTACCCTCCGTATGATGACCCTACTGCCCCCCGGGCAAAGTATGGTGACCCCAATACAGCATGATGCCCTAACTGTAACTCCATATAGTATGATGGCCCCAACACAACCCTCCACAGACTATGCAACACAACCCTCTACACCAGGCCTGGGCAAAGTGAGGCCCGCTGTAGCTGTCCCCGTTCGGACCGAGACAGCGGTGGGCTGAAAACAGTGGCCCACTGACCGCATCGCACTCTCCCCCACCTTCCCGTCAACGCCGCGCCACCCGCCCACTGTCACCGTCATGTGCATCCTCAGGATGCAGACAGCGGTGACTGAATTGGTGGAAGATGGCGCCACCGGCCCCTTCTTACACCAATCAGCGAGTGAAACAGCTGACGCAATGACGCAGAGAGGCAGCGCGTCGGGACAACGGGAACAGGGGGGGGGTCTGTTGCTGGACATGGGGAGGAGGCCATTAGGGGGTCTATTGTTGGACATGGAGAGGTCATGGGGGTCAGTTGCAGGCCATGGGGGATCAGTTGCAGGCCATGGGGATCTCCTGCTGGACATGGGGGTCAATTGTTGGACATGGGGATCTCCTGCTGGACATGGGGGTCAGTTTTTGGTCATAGGGATCTCCTGCTGGACATGGGGGGTCAGTGGCAGGACATGGGGAGGCCATGGGGGGGTCAGTTGCTGGACATGGGGAGGCCATGGGGGGTCAGTTGCTGGACATTGGGAGGCCATAGGGGGTCAGTTGCTGGACATGGGGAGGCCATGGGGGTCAGTTGCTGGACATGGGGAGGCCATGGGGGTCAGTTGCAGGGCATGGGTAGGCTATGGGGGTCAGTTGTTTGACATGGGGGTCAGTTGTTGGACATGGGGGGTGGACATAGGGGTCTCTTGCTGGACATGGGGAGGTGGACATGGGGGTCTCTTGCTGGACATGGGAAGGTGGCCATGGGGGTCTCTTGCTGGACATGGGGAGGTGGCCATGGGGGGTCTCCTGCCGGACATGGGGAGGTGGCCGTGGGGGGGTCTCCTGCCGGACATGGGGAGGCTGTGTGGAGGCTCTTATGGTATACTAGATAGTGGCCCGATTCTAATGCATCAGGTATTCTAGAATATGTATGCGGCCGACCGGGCGCAATTAGCAGAGCGGTGTTTAAATTTGGCGCCAAAATCGCTGATTGGTCGAGGCCGGCAACCGTGACCAATCAGCAAAGCGGTGTTAAAATTTGGCGCCTATATCGCAGATTGGTCACGGCCGGCGGTCGCGACTAATCAGCAGAGCGGGGTTTAAATTTGGCGCCAATAATGCTGATTGGTCGCGGCCAGCGAACGCGACCAATCAGCAGAGTGGGGTTTAAATTTGGCGCCAATAATGCTGATTGGTTGCGGCCGGCGGTCGCGACCAATCAACAGAGCGGTGTTTTAATTTGGCGCCAATAATGCTGATTATTCGCGACCGGTAACCGCGACCAATCAGCAGAGCGGTGTTTAAATTTGGCGCCAATATCGCTGCTTGGTCGCGGCCGGCCACCGCGACCAATCAGCGAAGCGGTGTTTAAATTTGGCGCCAATATCGCTGATTGGTCAAGGCCGGTAGTTGTGACTAATCAGCAGAGCGGTGTTTAAATTTGGCGCCAATATTGCTGATTGGTCGCGGCCGGCGACCGCGACTAATCAGCAGAGTGGTGTTTAAATTTGGCGCCAATAATGCTGATTGGACGCGGCCGGGGACCGCGACAAATCAGCAGAGCGGGGTTTAAATTTGGTGGCCGCAACCAATCAGCGTCGTATTAGTGAGGACCGAGGAGCGGCGCTGCCTGTGCAGGTACTTCCGCTGCGAGCAGCTGGGAGATGAGCGACTGCTCGCAGCAGAAGTATCCCGACCCGCAGCTCCGCTCCCTGGTCCTCCCTTGACACCCTAGCCGCATGGATGTCAGCGCCGCGGCCTGTGCGGCTACTTCCGCTACGAGAAGCCGGGAGATGAGCGACTGCTCGCAGCAGAAGTATCCCGACCCGCAGCTCCGCTCCCCGGTCCTCCCTTGACACCCTAGCCACATGGATGTCAGCGCCGCTGCCTGTGCGGCTACTTCCACTGCGAGAAGCCAGGAGATGAGCGACTGCTCGCAGCAGAAGCATCCCGACCGGCGGCGCCGCTCCTCGGTCCTCCGTTCACACTTGCCGTTGGGAGATCAGAGCGTTGTTTAAATTTGGCGCCAATCTCGCTGATTGGTCGCGGCTGGAGTCCGCGACCAATCAGCAGAGCGTTGTTTAAATTTAGCGCCAATCTCGCTGATTGGTCGCGGCTGGAGTCCGCGACCAATCAGCAGAGCGTTGTTTAAATTTGGCGGCAAAATCGCTGATTGGTCGCGGCTGGCGTCCGCGACCAATCAGCACAGCAGTGTTTAAATGTGTCGGCAAGATCGCTGATTGGTCGCGGGCAGCGTCCGCAACCAATCAGCACAGCAGGGTTTAAATGTAGCGCCAAAATCGCTGATTGGTCGCGGGCAGCGTCCGCAACCAATCAGCACAGCAGTGTTTAAATGTAGCGCCAAAATCTCTGATTGGTTGCGGGCAGCGTCCGCGACCATTCAGCATAGCAGTGTTTAAATGTGGCGCCAAGATCGGTGATTGGTCGCGGCCGCTATTTAAATGTGGCGCCCAAATCGGTGATTGGTTGCGACCGGAGACCGCGACCAATCAGCGAATCGTATTTGTGAGGACCGGGGAGTGGAATCGTATTGGTGACGACCGGGGAGCGCTGCTGCCTGTGCAGCTACTTCCGCTGCGAGAAGCCGAGAGATGAGCGACTGCTCGCAGCAGAAGTATCCCGACCCGCAGCTCCGCTCCCCGGTCCTCCCTTGACACCCTAGCCGCATGGATGTCAGCGCCGCTGCGTGTGCGGCTACTTCCGCTGGGAGAAGCCGGGAGATGAGCGACTGCTCACAGCAGAAGTATCCCGACTCGCAGCGCCGCTCCCCGATCCTCCCTTCCGCATGGAGGTCAGCGGCGCCGGCGGTCGAGGTCCTTTTGCTGCTTCCGGCCTCGCGCCGGTCATCTCCTGGCTACATCTCCGTCCCACAGATGAGCCGCTAACGGCCGCCATTTTTTTTTTTAAATCCCACGTCACTGATTGGCCGCTGCCGGACCAATGAGCGACGCGGGATTTCCTGGACAGACAGACAGAAAGACAGACAGACGGGATAAGACGATTATATATATATATAGATAGGGGGCTGTGTGTTTGCTCATACTGTATATAGGTGGATGTCTGCATACTTAACTCTGCTCAATATTAAGTGATTCAATTAATATAAATTCTAATTAATACGTTAATATTAATATTGAGCAGAGTTAATTTCAGCCTATTGGTTCGGCCCTCCACAACAGTCACGGTCTCTCATGTGGCCCCTCTGGAAAATTAATTGCCCACCCCCGCTCTACACTGTATGATGGCCTCCACTAGCTCTCTGAACAGCATGATGGTCCCCACATAGCCCTCCAAACAGCATAATGGCCCCCACATAGCCCTCCAAACAGCATAAAGCCCCCCATACTGCCCGCCACACAGTATGATACACCCAACACAAACCTTCCCACTGTATAATGACTCACATACAGTATAATGGCTCCCATCATAACCCCCCCCCATATAGTCCTGAAAACAGTGTAATGGACCTCCACATAGCCCTGCAAACAGTATAATGCCCCCTACCTAGCCCTGCAGATAGTATACTGCACCCCCACATATCCCTCCAAATGGTATGATGGCCCCAAATAGCCCTCCAAATATTATAATGACTCCCACATAATTGTTATGTTCTGCAAGTAGGAACTAAGGAATGGGAGGGAAAAGCTGTCCCTGCACTGAGACTCCGCTTAAACCCTATGCTAGGGTGGGTGCCCTATTCCTTGTGAATAGCCCCACCGACGATCCTGCACTGAACTCAAACAAAGACCTGAAGGAAGGGGAAGGGAGTCCCTAAAAGATCTAAGGACTGGGAGCAAAACACAGGTGACCTCCTAAGAGAGAAGTTAGTTGCAGAAACGAAGATTAAAAGAAACAAAACTGGTGGAACCAGAAGTCCCAGGATATCAATTGTCCTAAGCACAAAGAACTAACAAGGCAACTTAGCCAGCGCAAGCGTAACAACACTGATGTCCAGCGAGGAATGAGAGACAGGTGCTGAGCAATAAAGAGTGAGGAGATCACGTGGCCAAGACACCCAGCACCAGAGGAAAAGACTAGAAGCCAGCAAACTACAAAAAGATGTCCGAAAAGTGAAACAACATAGAAACCTCCCCTTTTACGAGGATCTTCCGGATCCTCTAGGCCGAGCCTCACCAGTAAATCTCGAAGTCGATCGCAGCATTGCGGTGGCAAGGGGAGGTGCTCGGTGTACTCACCTCCTCTTCCTGCCTCCAGCGCTGTCTGCCGCGGCTTTCCGGGTGTTGCCATGATGACCCGATGTCGTCATGACAACATCCGGGTCACCAGACAGCAGGAAGATTGTTTGGACATGCACAGTGCATCTCCAAACTATCTTCTCCCTGTCCAGCGCTGACTGCCTGCATGGCACAGGGATGGTGCTGCATTCCTGTGCAATGCAGGCGATCAGAATAAAAAAAAGTGAAAGTCCCAGAGTGGGACAAAGTAAAAAAGTAAAAAAAACTCCCAGAAAGTGAAAAAAAAAATAAAAAAAAATTGTAAAAAAATAAAAAAAAAATAAAAAAAAATAATCCACTAAAAATAAAAATATAATGTACCCATCAATAAATATTATTATGAAAAAAAAACAAACAAACAATAAAAGTACACATATTTTGTATCGCCGCGTCCGTAACGACCTGGCCTATAAAACTGTTCCACTAGTTAACCCCTTCAGTGAACACGGTAAAAAAAAATAAAAAAAACAAAGCAAAAAACAATGCTTTATCATCATACCGCCAAGCAAAAAATGGAATAACACGCGATCAAAAAGACGAATATAAATAAAAATGGTATCACTGAAAACATCATCTCGTCCCGCAAAAAACAAGCCACCATACAGCTCCATCATCCGAAAAATCAAAAAGTTACAGCTATCAGAATAAAGCGATGCAAAAAAATAATTTTTTCTATAAAATAGCTTTTATTGTGTAAAAGCGCCAAAACATAAAAAACTATATAAATGTGGTACCGCTGTAAACGTACTGACCCGAAGAATAAAGCTACTTTATCAATTTTACCACACCCGGAGCAGAATAAAAAAATGTAAAAAAACACAATTCGTGAATTGTTGGTTTTTGTTTATTCTGCCTCCCAAAAGCTGGAATAGAAAGCGATCAAAAAATGTCACATGCCTGAAAATGGCACCAATAAAAACGTCAACTCATCCCACAAAAAACAAGCCATCACATGACTCTGTCGGCCAAAATATGGCGATGCAAAAACTAGATTTTACAAAATATGTGTCTTTTAGTGTGTGACAGCTGTCAATCATAAAAACCCGATATGATTCTGGTATCGCTGTAATCGCACTGACCCGAAGAATAAAGTAATCTCATCACTTATACCGCAGGAGGAACGGCGTAAAAAATAAACGCTAGGGCTGGGGTTGGGGTTGTTTTTTTTTTCAAAAGTAAAAAAAAAAAAAAAAAAAGATGACGATATGTCAACTAGTGTTGAACGCAAGTGCTCGCTACTTGAGTTTGCATCGGGTGCTCGGGTATGCACTGAGTATCGCGGGTGCTCGAGTCTCCGCCCCATATGCTTCGCGGCCAAAAAAACCTCGCGGGGAATGCCTGCCATGCACGAGCAATCCCCGCATGTTTTTTTTGGGGTGTCTAATAACCGTGGAACATGTGGGCGGGGACTCGAGCATTTCACTTGAGCACCCGTGATACATGGTGCATACCTGAGTACCCGATGCAAACTCAAGTAGCGAGCACTTGCGCTCAAGAGTAATGACAACTTATTCAATATGATGACCTAATGTTATCAAATTCTGTGTCGTACCTCTGGGTTCAAAATGTTCGCTATACCCCTTAATAAAATCCTTGAGGGGTATAGTTTCCAAAATGGGGTCACTTGTGGAGGAGCTCCACTGTTTAGGCACATCAGGGGCTCTCCAAACGCGACATGGTGTCTGCTAACAAATTGAATGGAAAATCGGCTCAAATTGTTAGCGGACACCATGTTGCGTTTGGAGAGCCCCTGTGTGCCTAAACATTGGAGCTCCCCCACAAGTGACCCCATTTTGGAAACTAGACCACCCAAGGCACCTATCTAGATGCATAGTGAGCACTTGGAACCCCCAGGTGCTTCACAAATTAATACGTAAAAATGAAAAAGTGTAATCTCTGAGGTGGTAAAGCTTTCGACTCCACCTCCAAAGAAACCCTCCAAAAATCCTGAATGGGTTCAGGCAACTACCCCTTCACAACAGCCGCAATGTGAACATTACAACACTTACCATAACACCCCTAACCCCAGGATCTTATGGAACCAGACGACCAGTCCAGCAAAGGATTATGCACTTTTAACCAGGGCAACCCCAGGACGATCGGGAAGGCAATTTAGCAAGTACAAATAAGTCAATCTGCTCCTGATGTTCCATATTCATAGTAAGCGGAAACCCAGTGACCTTTCGAAGAATGCTCCCATGCTCCAGTGGAGTATTATCAATCGCCACCACAGGAAAAGGAGACAACAAACGTTCAGAACTGAACTTATACTTTTCAAGAAATTGTTGATCAATCAAATTGAGTGCAGAACCACAATCCACCATTACCTGAAACTCAATCGAACGACCCTGACAGGTGGTATTACCAGGAAAAAACACCCCAGCAGAACGTAAAAACGCAATGTGAATGGGAGTGTTATTTCTGCTGACCTTTTTTTGCTTTAAAAAATGATCACCCTTACCACAATACAAGCAAAGTCCCTCAGAGAACCTCCTGTCCCTCTCCTTGGAACGGGATGACTTTGCCCCCATCTGCATAGGTTCCCTAGTGTCGGCAGGATTATCGTGAGAAACAGAATCCAGCAATATAGGAGACTTCTCCTCATTCTGTCTGGACCTCAACCTTCTATCCACACAGATAGCTAACTGCATGGCAACTTGCAAAGTATCAGGTGCAGGGAATGCAATGAGCAACTCTTTAACCCTTTCACTCAAGCCTGTCAGAAACTGAAACTTGAGTGCAGGGTCGTTCCACCTGACCTCTGCAGACCATCGTCTGAACAGGGTGCAATAACTCTCAGCATCAAGAGAACCCAGTTTGAGACGACTGAGCTCTGCCTCAGCTGATGTTACCTGATCAGGATCATCATACAGGAAACCCATGGCATCAAAAAATGCCTCCACAGACCTCAAACAATGATCATCAGGAGACAAGGAAAACGCCCAAATTTGTGGTTCTAATAATCCTTACACACTGTAGTTCACTCCCAGAAGATCTACGTCTGAGCCGAAAATACAACAAACAAGCATTTTTAAATGAAAAAAAATCCTGTCGTTTCCCCGAGAAACACTCAGGTAATCCTACCTTAGGTTCTTCATAGCGTTCTGCAGGGTATTTACTCACATACTGCTGAAGACCGGCAACCTCCAGAGTCAACCCTTGCAAGCGTTGAGCAAGCTCCTGGACAGTACTCATAATGAAGAAAACCCAGGAAGAGGAGAGGAAAAAAAACAAATTTTTTTTGTTTTTAAACGGGGCTGGACATACTGTTATGTTCTACAACTAGGAATGAAGGAATGGGAGGAAAAAGCTGTCCCTGCACTGAGACTCCGCTTAAACCCTACGCTGGGGTGGGTGCCCTATTCCTTGTGAATAGCCCCACTGACGATCCTGCACTGAACTCAAATGAAGACCTGAAGGAAGGGGAAGGGAGTCCCTAAAAGATCTAAGGACTGGGAGCAACTAACAAGGCAACTTAGCCAGAGCAAGCGTAACAACACATATGTCCAGACAGGAATGAGAGACAGGTGCTGAGTAATAAAGAGTGAGGAGATCACGTGACCAAGACACCTAGCACCAGAGGAAAAGACTAGAAGCCAGCAAACCACAAAAAGGTGGCCGAAAAGAGAAACAACTTATATTCTAACAATAATATAATAAGCCCCATATAGCCCTTCAAATAGTATAATGGCCTCCACATAGCCCTGCAAACAGTATAATGGACCCCCATAGCCTTGCAAACAGTATAATGGCCCTCACATAGCCCTGCAAACCATATAATGGCCCACCACATAGCCCTCCAAATAGTATGATGGCCCCCATATAGCCCTCCAAATATTATAATGGCTCACACATAGCCCTTCAAATATTGTAATGGCCCCCACATTGCCTTCCATAAAGTATTATGGGTTCCACATAGCCCTACATGTAGTATAATTGGCGCCACATTGCCTTCCGTGTAGTATAATGCACCCCATATTGTCCTCCATGTAGTATAATGGGCCCCACATTTTCCTCCATGTATTTTAATGTGCACCACCACATAGCCCTCCATGTAGTATAATGGGCCCCACATTGTCTTCCATGTAGTTTGATGGGCCCTACATTGTCCTCCATGTAGTTTAATGCCCCTTATGAAGTAAATTCACTGCACATTCTTATCCAAAAGATGTAGGTTATTTTATTGTTTCAAAGCAGACATGCAAATAACGTCAATGATGCTGGGAAGTAAGTGACATAGACTTTAAGATGTTTAGACCTTTCCTGTGTCTTTGTCACAATAGTTGCTTACTGTAGAGGAGGAACAAGGCACTCCCATGCCTATGTCAATGGCGTCTGGCCACTGCACCCCACATTGTCTTCTACGTAGTATAATGCAACCCACATTGTCCTCTATATAGTATAATACACTACACATTGTTCTCCATGTAGTATAATGCGCTCCACATTGTCCTCCGTGTAGTATAATGTGCCCCACATTGTTCTCCATGTAGTATACTGGGTCCCAGATTGTTCTCCATGTAGTATAATGCGCCCCCCCAGCCCTCCACACAGTATAATGGGCCCCAAAACGTTCTCACCGATTAAAAATAAACATAAAAAAACTATTTTCCCTAGTCCCCTGCTGCATCAGTCTCTGCAGCATGTGTTCTGAAGCGTTGCACATCTCATCACAGAGGACGCCATGTAGTGACATCACCGCACCTGCTTCACTGAGACATCAGAGCTCAGATGCAGAGAGAGTGATGAAGGAGGGAATGTCATCTGACGCTCCGTCCTTCATCATTGTTTTCAACTTTATCGACATCCAGGATGCTGATACAGTTGAACATGCGATGACGAGGAGGTGTGCCTGATGCCAGTGCTGACACTGGCCCCCCCAAACTCATGGGCCCCATAGCGGCCTCGTGGCCCATGGCTCCACTTTTCCTCCAGCCAGCATTCAGCTCTTGCAACCTCTGTTACTCCAGCTGCCATCCAGTTTCCATGGCTGCCTTTGCTCCACAGGTTCTCCTCGTTGCATCAATGTCATCAGTCCATGCTGAATTCAATCTGCTCATCCGGCTCAGAGGCTATGAGGATCCACCTGACCAGGTGAACCATAACAGTGCAAAAATCTATTGGATGTTTAACTGATGTGGATGTGTGCAATTTCCATGGTCCAATTGTGATAGCAACAGGACCAAAAAATTTGTTTAGTGGAAGTTATCACCTGACCCATAAGTCATTTACCAGTTAGAGAAAAACAATTGTGTTGGATCACGCTGGTCCCCCACACAGAACACCACAGTGCCATACACTGTGTAGTGGCCATTTCCAGGTACTGCAGCTTAATTCTTGTTCACTTTAAGATTTGGTCCACATGATGACTTTGGCTGCAACACATACCGTACGGGCAAAGATTGCTATGTGTCACTGCTACTTAGCACTGAAAAACAAGAGAATAGGGTTGCATTGTGGCCCACTAGGCAACTGAGACATGCAAGTTGCAAAAAATAGGAGCTGGCTGGATTTTTTACAACTTGCTTTTCATGGTCACATCACCCTTAGTGTCACAATGCGATCCCATTGCACAGGAGTGTAGCAGAGACACATAACAATCTTTGGCAGCCAGCAAAACCTGTGTTGAGGCCAAAGTTGCCGTGTAGGCATAGCCTAACGGTATCTGAAGTGCAGTACCTGAAAATGACCACTACATGGTGTAAGGAGCCGTGGAGATACGGCTGTGTACACTCTGTACATTTGACATCTGTTACCTCAAGTTGAGGCAATGGTGTTTCATCATTCTCAGGTATTACTTTATCTAATGTCTCATTTCTTCCTACATTAACAGATTGATCTATTGACATTAGAGTAACGCAGAAAATGACACCATGTCCTACAGCAGATTTTCCACACTGTGTAATTGTACTTTTTTCACGTATTTGAGGAATGTATTGATTTTGTTATTTTTTGGTACGATTCCCACAAGATGATTTTTGTGAGGACAAATTGCAATTTTGTAAATTACAGGATGAGAAGATCATTATATACTGAGATACACAGCCAGGACCCTGGGAATAGATCTCGCCCTTCAATGATTCATAGTTTCCAGTGATTTATTACATCTTGTTCTCACCAGAGCATCTTTTGCCTCATTACTACAAGTTTTCCGAGTGCAAAAGGCATGAATTAATACGTTTCTTATACCTTATGAATAATAGCATCTTCTTCATGTTCCTAAATGACTTAAGTAATGCTAAGAAGCAATCAGGTGAACTTCTGAGTCCTGGCTTTGGGTGCAAGTCCTCTGCTCCAACCTCTTTTATAAAACCCTTAGTGAGGAGAGGTGACATACAATAATATAACTGAAGGTCTTTAAATCATCGCTCAGCAAAGTATTTAACAGATTGGTCAGCTGTAGGGCTTGTTCAGATGACCGTATCATACATACGAGTGCTGTCCGTGTTCACCATGGTCCACACACTAAGAGCACATTGACCCATTATAGTCAGTGTGCCAGTGCACATGACGGATTTTTCCACATGGACCAATGGTCTGAGTGGAAAAAATCGCAGCATGCACTAATCTGGTCTGATTTACGGACCAGACTAGTGCAAGTAAATAACTGGCAGCTCCTGCATTCCTTCATTTTGCAGATGAGCACATGGAGCAAGTCACGTCAGAATACTGGCCTGAGTTTTACTATGGTGGCTGAACCCAGTGCAAAAACGCTGCAGGTTCTTTCCACAAGTGTCTGCACGAAAATACGTCATAGTAATTTGGTCTGATCATTTTTGCTGAGCTTTTAATGTTTTTTGGCAGATCTGAAGCAGTGTTTTTTTTATTTATTTTTTTTAATTTTTCTGTTGTTGCATTTTTAGTGTAGAAATGGTCAGATTCTGCACTTAAAAACACTACGGATTTTTCTACATGCATTTTTATCAGGATTCCCATAGAAGCCTATTTGGAAAAATGCACTAAAAAAAATGCACAGTGGGACGAGTTTTCATGAAATCACATCCACTTTTTCTTGAACTGATAAACCCAGCAGACTTTTTTTTTTATACAAAAAAAACGCTGTGGAAAAAAACTCAATCTTTAAACTTTGTTGGAACATGGCCTAAGACATCCTATTAAGCAATGTTGAGGTAACTGATTTTAATTCATAGCAGTCAATCATGATTCTGAGGCTTGGACCCAGTGGCTCTAGCTAGATTGTAAATCTGGTCATATACTTAACTTGGGATAGCTGTTGGCAGCTATTCTCAATTCCACCATAAAAATGCACACTCTGCATGCATATTTACTTCAATGTATAGAGAGGACTTGACACTTGACAGTGGCTTTTGTTCCCTGGGAACTATGGATTGAGCAAGCCCGAACCCTCTTTTCTTTGATATATGTTGTTGGGGAACAATTTGTAGGCTCCAATACACATGATATGGATGGGTATCCCTGTCAAAATTAGTAGGATTGTCTAAATTTTATCTCATGCGTATGGCCAACAACAAAGTTTATGCCAAGTGTGGACCATCAGTGTACGATTGTGGCCAAAAGTTTTGAGACTGATCCAAGTTTTGTTTTTTACACTTTGAGGCTTCATTGTTTTTAGATCTTTTAGTCAGATGATTACTGAAGTACAATTATCAGCATTTCATAAGTTTTTACACTTTTATTGACAAATATATCAAGTTTATGCAAAACTCAATATTTACAGTGTTGTCCCTTATTTTTGAAGACTTCAGCCCTTCATCCTGGCAGCTGGATATCAGCTTCTGAGACAAATCCTTACTGATGACAGCTCATTCTTACCTTTACCGGTGCTTGGAAATTATCACAATTACTATTTTGTTTGTCCTCCAGCTTTTTGTGGATTGACCGCAGGTTGTTAATGGAATTGAGATCTGGGAAGTTTCATGACCATGGACCCAAAAGTTCAATGTTTTGCTCATGGAGCTACTGAGTTAAAAACTTTGCCTTGTGACATGGTCTCCATCATGTTGGAAAAGCAGTTTTGTATCAACAAATTGGTTCTGGATCGTTGGGTGATGTTGTTCTTAAGATCGCATTCTTTATTCATGATAGTGTTCTTAGGCAAAATTGTGAATTAAGCCACTCCATGGATAAGAACCCCCCACACTGGACCGCCATCAGGGCATTACTGTCCTTACTGCTGTATGGGGCCCCATGAGCAGCAGTACAGAGGGGGGGCCTTCGTCGGCGCATGCCCCAGTGCTAAGTACCTTACCGGAGCTGCGCCAGCAGCTCCCTCACATTTCTCCTTACTTCTGGTCAGGTGACATCACGTACGCGCCGTCAGCTGACCAGAAGTCAGGAGAACCCGGCGCACGTACCTCTCCTGGTGCAGGTTCACAGCCTTCAACAATGAACGGCTGTGCAGCAGCTCCAAGGGGGTCCCTCCTCCCCGTGATGCGCTGGTGAAGGCACGTATGCGATGACTCATCACGTACGCGCCTTCAGAGAGCGGGAGCCGCGCCAGGATACCAGCACAACTGCAGGGATCGTAGGAGAGGTAAGTATGAAAACTTTATTTTTTTAAATTAATTACTGGTCTTGGGGATGAGCACATGGAAGGTGGGAAGAGCGCACGGGGAATTTGGAGAGGAGGGTGGGAAGAGCACATGGGGAATTTGGAGTGGAGGGAGAGTGGGGAGAGCACATGGGGAATTTGGAGTGAAGGTAGGGTGGGAAGAGCACATGGGGAAGTTGGAGAGAAGGGGGGAAGAGCACATGTGGAATTTGGAGTGGAGGGAGGGTGGGGAGAGCTCATGGGGAATTTGGAGAGGAGGTTGGGAAGAGCACATGTGGAATTTGGAGTGGAGGGAGGGTGGGGAGAGCTCATGGGGAATTTGGAGTGAAGGTAGGGTGAGAAGAGCACATTGGGAAATTTGGAGTGGAGGGAGGGTGGGGAGAGCACATGGGGAATTAGGAGTGGTGGTTTGGAAGAGCAAATGGTGAATTGGGAGTGGGGGAGAGTAAATGGTGAATTGGGAGTGGGGGAGAGTAAATGATGATGAATAGAGGGTGGGAAAAGCACGGACATGACATAATGAATTGAGGCAGAGGGTGCATGTAAATATAATGAATCTGGGGAGCAGGAGGTACAGATAAGGGGGTGTTGAGTATGCAGGAGTATGACTGGTAATAAATTGGGGGAAAGAGTACAGGTTCTAACTAATTGATATATTAGGTGGGGAAGTGGCTATTTACAATCAATGGGGGCACAGTGGTGTATTACAATTTATATTTGGAATGGGGGGTTGCATAATGACTAATAATTATATATTAATGGTGGGTTCACATGTACAAGTTGGGGAATGTGCTCTAGATAACTGTGCTATTTTATGCAGAGACGAGTCCTGGCTGGAAGAAGTGATGGAGGTCTGTGCTGGATGAAGGAGAAAAGCGAAGATGAAGGACTTCACCTAGAGATGTCACCGGTGAGTCAGTGTATTACATGTACACTGACACTATACACTGTATACTATGTACAGAGCTCCTGTGTATAATGTCACTGGTGATCACTGTATTATCTGTACACTGACACTATATACAGAGCTCCTGTGTATAATGTCACTGGTGATCACTGTATTACCTGTACACTGACACTATATACAGGGTTCCTGTGTATAATGTCACCGGTGATCACTATATTACTTGTACACTTCCATTATCCATTGTATACCATGTACAGAGCTCCCATGTATAATGGCACTTATGTTTTTTTTTATTAATGATCAGTATTGTAGTATTCGGTCACTATGTGGTGGTAATATGTGGTCTAGTCATGGTGTGGCAGTTTTTGTCTCTTGTATGTGGTATTATTCGGTCACTATGTGGTGGTAATATGTGGTCTGGTCATGGTGTAGTGGTATTTGATCCTTGTATGCGATATTATCGGTCATTATAAAAAATGCATGACACATTCCCTTAAAGAAAAATAAATAAAAATATACATAAAAAGAGTATTGGATATTTTAAGAAATTTTTAATAGGTTACAGTAGAGTAGGGCCCAGCCAGAAGAGTCTACCTTATCATGGTGGCGGCTATAAAAATCTTTTGGCCAAAACAAAAGCTGCAGCTATGTATATGATCTGGTGTTCACGGGGAACTGTTAATGTGTGATTGGTGAGGATGTGGTGCAGAAGTGGAGTTTTTCCAACAGTGGGCGGTGGGACTGTAGAAGGTTCGAAGGATGGAGGCAGAGCTGGGGTGGAACCTGGGTGGAGTCTCAAGGGGGCTCGAAAATTTTGCCAGGTTGCTTTACTGTTGGCATGACACAGGACTTATGATAGCACTCACCTTTTCTTCTCCGAACATTCATTCTTCCAGATGTCCTGGTCTGAAGGGGACTTCATCAGAGAAAATAACTTTACCTCAGCCCTCCGCAGTCCAATCATTGTACTTCCTGCAAAGTTATTTTTCCTTTGAGAACCCGGAGTCAATCCATAAAAAGCGGTGGACAAACAAGAACACAGCACTTATAAGGCAAGAATGAGCTGTCATCAGCCAGGATTTGGCCTAGAACCTGATATCCAGCAATCAGGATGAATTGCACAAGTCTTGATAAATAAGGGGCAACACTGTAAATATTGAGTCTTTGCATAAACTTGATTTGTCAGTAAAAGTGTAAATAAATTCTGAAATGTTGATAATTGTACTTCAGTAACCATAGAAACATTCGACTAAAAGATCTAAAAACACTGTAGCAGCAAACTTTTTGAAAACCAAAATTAGTATCAGTCTCTTTTGACCACGACTGTAGTAAACTAGCTATTTAAAAAAAAAAAAACATATACGGTAATTAACCATTGTACAAAAACAGCAACAATAGTAACTATACTTTTAATGGAACAGTAGTGTTCAAAATAATAGCAGTTCAATATGACTAACTAGTAGTGTTGAGCATTCCGATACTGAAATATCGGGTATCGGCCGATATTCACTGTATCGGAATTCCGATACTTAATTCCGATACTTTTATAATATCGAATACCGGAATCGGAAGTTCCCATAATGCCTGCGCTCTGCAGTGTCTCTGAAGGATGACAAGCTGGATGGCAGCGCTCAGCTGCGATCCAGCTTGTCATCAGAATGCCATCCCAGCGTGGGAGAATTCTCCTGATTGTTTAAAAGCCGGCGCGCGGTAAAAAGCCGCCGGCTTTTAAACAATCACGCAGCCCCATACTGCTTCCCCGCAGCCTCCCACCCCGATCCTCCGCTCCCCTCGCCACCTCCCATCCCGATCGTAAATTAGGACCGGGCGGGGAGCGCAGCACCAAGGAGCGAAGGACCCGGGCGGGGAAGCCGGCAGTGAAAAGACTTCACCGCCGGCTTTCCCGTTCTGTGCTGCGCTTTCCCGCCGGTTATTTCAAATGAACAGCTGAGGTATCAGGTGATGCCGATCAGCTGTTCATTTGAAGTCGCCGCGGTGCCCTCAGAGGGTTCATGTGAGTTCATGCTTGACTGCATGAACTCACATCAACTTTCCCACGGCCGCACAGGTCAGCCTCACCTCCCGGACCCGTCATGATTAGTGTGTGCGGGGTGTGTGTGTGTGCGGGGTGTGTGTGCGGGTGTGTGTGCGGGGTGTGTGTGTGCGGGTGTGTGTGCGGGTGTGTGTGCGGGCAGACATAGGCCAATGTGACACTACTACTCCCATCGGCCTATGTCTGTCCCCCGTCCACTCCTGCCAGCAGGATCAGCTCGATGGGAGCAGTAGTTCCCATCAGCCTGATCCTGCTATTTAAATTGCCCTACTGTGTCCCCAATAAATGTTAAATACATGTCATTGGTGGCCAGTGGTTACCTAAAAGAAATTAGTTCATACATTACCTGTCCCCGCCGATCGCCACCTAAAATAAAGTAAAAAATAAAAAACTACACCTATACTCACCAAGACACCTAATTCCCCGAAGCCATCGATCTCCTGTAATAAAATATAAAATAATAAACCACAACCTTATCCTTACCCCTCCGTAGTAGTCCACGAGTGTCCCACGAAGATCTCCAGTTCAGAGCAGCCACATAGAATGTGACCGCTCTGAACCGCTGCCGCCGCTAGAATGACGGGGCCGTAAGGGTTCACCGGAGTTCAGGCAGCGCTGCTCCGGTTAGCTCCTTTACGGCACTGCTGTATCGTGAGAAATTCCCACGGTACAGCACTGCCGTAAAGGAGGTCTCCGGAGCTGCGCTGCCTGAATGCACTCCGGTGACCTCAGTCAGTGGCTCCTGCTGCCGGGAGCGGACGTGTTCCCGGCAGCGTGAGCTTACAGCAGCCATGCACAGCTGTCACCATCTCCAGATGTGACAGCTGTGCATGGGAGATCAGCGCAGGAACGTGGACAGGTAACTATTTTTTTTTTAGTAAACTAAGAATTAAATAAAATGGTGTTTTATTTCAAATAAATTATTTTTTTCTGGGTGTAGTGTGTTTTTTCTTTTTAACACTTTGTAGGTTAGTAATGGGGGTGTCATATAGACGGCCATCATTACTAACCTGGGCTTCATGGCAGCTGGCGCTGACATGAACCCCACCACTATTACCCCCTGCCACCGCACCAGGGCAGCGTGGAAGAGCGAGGCTAAGTGCCAGAATTGGCGCATCCTATGGATGCGCCATTTCTGGGGCGGCTGACGGCTGGTGTTTCTAGCCTGGGAGGGGGCCAATATTCATGGCACCCTTCCTGAGCTATTAATATCAGCCCCCAGCTGTCTGCCTAGCCTTTGCTAGCTATTAAAATAGAGGGGACCCCACGTCATTTTTTTTTGGGGGGTCCCCCATTTTAATAGCTAGTAAAGGCTAGGTATTCAGCTGGGGGCTGATATTAGTAGCCTGGGAAGCTCCGTGGGTTTTACCCCCTTCCCAGGCTTCAAACATCTGCCCCAGCCGTCTGCTTAACCTCCGCTAGAGACTAAAATTATGGGGGATCCCACGCCATTTTTTTTTTAAATAAATCCTTTATTTTAACACTAAATGACATTTGAGGACTTAATAAAGATGCAGTCCCTAAATTATTATTTATTTTTTAATTAATTTTTCCCAAAACTTTTGACGTGGGCTTCGCCATATTTTTGTATGCCAGCCAGGTACAGCATCCAGCTTCTATGAACGCGCCATTTTCCGGGGCGGCCGCGGACTGCAATTTTCAGCGGGGGGGGGGAGGGCAAAAAGCTTGGGCCTCCCTGCGCTGCAGATTCCATCCCCCAGCTGCCTAGTTGTACCTGGCTGGACACAAAAATAGGGAGAAGCTCCACGTTTTTTTTTTTTTAATTATTTCATGAAATTCATGGAATAATTAAGAAAAAAAGGGCTTCCCTATATTGTTGTGTCCGGCTAGGTACAAATAGGCAGCTGGTGGTTGGGGGCAGCCCGTTCCTGCCTGCTGTACCTGGCTGGACACAAATATAGTGTGAAGCCCCACGTCAATTTTTTTTTAATTATTTCAGGAAATTCATGAAATAATTAAAAAAAAATTATGTGGGGCTTCGCCCTATAATTGTGTCCAGCCAGGTACAGCAGGCAGGAACGGGCTGCCCCCAACCACCAGCTGCCTATTTGTACCTAGCCGGACACAACAATATAGGGAAGCCCTTTTTTTCTTAATTATTCCATGAATTTCATGAAATAATTAAAAAAAAAAATGTGTGGCGCTTCGCCCTATTTTTGTGTCCAGCCAGGTACAACTAGGCAGCTGGGGGCTGGAATCTGCAGCGCAGGGAGACCCAAGCTTTCTGGGTCCCACCCGCTGCAAATTGCAGTCCGCAGCCGCCCCGGAAAATGGCGCGTTCATAGAAGCGCCATCTTCTGGCGCTGTACCCAACTCATCCAGGGCCCTGGTGCGGTGGCTCACTGGGTAATAAAGGGGTTAAGGCCAGCTTGGCATTATCAGCTGGCCCTAAGCCCGAAATTCATGGGGTCACGCCAATATTAGACATGACCGCCATGAATTTCTAGTAAAGTATTTAAAAAAAACACAAACACCCAGAAAAAAGTCCTTTAATTGAAATAAAGACACAATTCTTTATTGTTCTAAATTAAACCATACTTACCGCCACACCCATTCCAGCTGAAGCCAACGATCTCCTGCAATAAAAGTAAAATAATAAAGCAACCTCATCCTTACCTTTCCATGGTTCCCAGGACAGCTTCAGCTCTGCTACATCGAGATGACAGGCTGGACCGCAGCAGAACGCTGCCATCCAGCCTGTCATCCCGCGGACACTGAGAAGCGCAGGCATGCTTGCGCTCCTCAGTGTCTTTCTGTGACGTCATCCAGATGAGCCGAGGTCATGTCCAATGAACTCAGCTCACCTCATGCACGTCACTGACAGCGTGGGAAAATTCTCCTGCACTCAGCGCTTCAGCGTGAGAATTCTCCCACGCTGTCAGTGACGTGCATGAGGTGCGCCGAGTTCATGGGACATGACCTCACCTCATGCACGTCACTGACAGCGTGGGAAAATTCTCACGCTGAAGCGCTGAGTGCAGGAGAATTCTCCCACGCTGTCAGTGACGTACATGAGGTGAGCCGAGTTCATTGTCGGCTCATCTGGATGCCGTCACAGCCAGACACTGAGGAGTGGAAGTATGCCTGCGCTTCTCAGTGTCTGCGGGATGACAGGCTGGATGGCAGCGTTCTGCTGCGGTCCAGCCTGTCATCTCGATGTAGCAGAGCTGGAGCCGTCGTGGGAGCCATGGAAAGGTAAGGATGAGGTTGCTTTATTATTTTTCTTTTATTGCAGGAGATCGTTGGCTTCAGCTGGAATGGGCGTGATGGTAAGTATGGTTTAATTTAGAACAATAAAGAATTGTGTGTTTATTTCAATTAAAGGACTTTTTTCTGGGTGTTTGTGTTTTTTTTAAATACTTTACTAGAAATTCATGGTGGTCATGTCTAATATTGGCGTGACCCCATGAATTTCGGGCTTAGGGCCAGCTGATAATGCCAAGCTGGCCTTAACCCCTTTATTACCCAGTGAGCCACCGCATCAGGGCCCTGGATGAGTTGGGTACAGCGCCAGAAGATGGCGCTTCTATGAACGCGCCATTTTCCGGGGCGGCTGCGGACTGCAATTTGCAGCGGGTGGGGCCCAGAAAGCTTGGGCCTCCCTGCGCTGCAGATTCCAGCCCCCAGCTGCCTAGTTGTACCTGGCTGGACACAAAAATAGGGCGAAGCTCCACGTTTTTTTTTTTTTAAATTCATGAAATTCATGGAATAATTCAGAAAAAAAGGGCTTCCCTATATTGTTGTGTCCGGCTAGGTACAAATAGGCTGCTGGTGGTTGGGGGCAGCCCGTTCCTGCCTGCTGTACCTGACTGGACACAAATATAGGGCGAAGCCCCACATCAATTTTTTTAAATTATTTCATGAATTTCCTGAAATGATTTAAAAAAAATTGACGTGGGGCTTCGCACTATATTTGTGTCCAGCCAGGTACAGCAGGCAGGAACGGGCTGCCCCCAACCACCAGCTGCCTATTTGTACCTGGTTGGACACAACAATATAGGGAAGCCCTTTTTTTCTTAATTATTTCATGAATTTCATGAAATAATTAAAAAAAAAAAATACGTGAAGCTTCTCCCTATTTTTGTGTCCAGCCAGGTACAACTAGGCAGCTGGGGGATGGAATCTGCAGCGCAGGGAGGCCCAAGCTTTCTGCCCCCCCCCCCTCCCCCCGCTGAAAATTGCAGTGCGCAGCCACCCCGGAAAATGGCGCGTTCATAGAAGCTGGATGCTGTACCTGGCTGGCATACAAAAATATGGCGAAGCCCACGTCAAAAGTTTTGGGAAAAATTAATTAAAAAATAAATAATAATTTAGGGACTGCATCTTTATTAACTCCTCAAATGTCATTTAGTGTTAAAATAAAGGACTTATTTTAAAAAAAATTGACGTGGGGCTTCGCACTATATTTGTGTCCAGCCAGGTACAGCAGGCAGGAATGGGCTGCCCCCAACCACCAGCTGCCTATTTGTACCTGGTTGGACACAACAATATAGGGAAGCCCTTTTTTTCTTAATTATTCCATGAATTTCATGAAATAATTTAAAAAAAAAATGCGTGGGGCTTCGCCCTATTTTTGTGCCCAGCCAGATACAACTAGGCAGCTGGGGGCTGGAATCCGCAGCGCAGGGAGACCCAAGCTTTCTGGGCCACCCCCGCTGCAAATTGCAGTCCGCAGCCGCCCCAGAAAATGGCGCGTTCATAGAAGCGCCATCTTCTGGCGCTGTACCCAACTCATCCAGGGCCCTGGTGCGGTGGCTCACTGGGTAATAAAGGGGTTAAGGCCAGCTTGGCATTATCAGCTGGCCCTAAGCCCAAAATTCATGGGGTCACGCCAATATTAGACATGACCACCATGAATTTCTAGTAAAGTATTTAAAAAAACACAACACCCAGAAAAAAGTCCTTTAATTGAAATAAACACACAATTCTTTATTGTTCTAAATTAAACCATACTTACCACCACGCCCATTCCAGCTGAAGCCAACGATCTCCTGCAATAAAAGTAAAATAATAAAGCAACCTCATCCTTACCTTTCCATGGCTCCCACGACAGCTTCAGCTCTGCTACATCGAGATGACAGGCTGGACCGCAGCAGAACGCTGCCATCCATCCTGTCATCCCGCAGACACTGAGAAGCGCAGGCATACTTCCACTCCTCAGTGTCTGGCTGTGACGGCATCCAGATGAGCCGAGGTCATGTCCAATGAACTCCGCTCACTTCATGTACGTCACTGACAGCGTGGGAAAATTCTCCTGCACTCAGCACTTCAGCGTGAGAATTTTCCCACGCTGTCAGTGACGTGCATGAGGTGAGCTGAGTTCATTGGACATGACCTCACCTCATGTATGTCACTGACAGCGTGGGAGAATTCTCACGCTGAAGCGCTGAGTGCAGGAGAATTTTCCCACGCTGTCAGTGACGTGCATGAGGTGAGCTGAGTTCATTGGACATGAACTCGGCTCATCTGGATGACGTCACAGAGAGACACTGAGGAGCGCAAGCATGCCTGCGCTTCTCAGTGTCTGCGGGATGACAGGCTGGATGGCAGCTTTCTGCTGCGGTCCAGCCTGTCATCTCGATGTAGCAGAGCTGGAGCTGTCCTGGGAACCATCGAAAGGTAAGGATGAGGTTGCTTTATTATTTTTCTTTTATTGCAGGAGATCGTTGGCTTCAGCTGGAATGGGCGTGATGGTAAGTATGGTTTAATTTAGAACAATAAAGAATTGTGTCTTTATTTCAATTAAAGGACTTTACTCTGGGTGTTTGTGTTTTCTTTTAACTTTGACTATGGGGTTAGTAATGGGGGTGTCTTATAGACGCCTCTCCATTACTAACCTGGGCTTGATGTCAGCTGGCATTATAAGCTGACATCAACCCCAACCCTATTACCCCCTGCCACCGCACCAGGGCAGCGTGGAAGAGCGAGGCTAAGTGCCAGAATTGGCGCATCCTATGGATGCGCCATTTCTGGGGCGGCTGACGGCTGGTGTTTCTAGCCTGGGAGGGGGCCAATATTCATGGCACCCTTCCTGGGCTATTAATATCAGCCCCCAGCTGTCTGCCTAGCCTGTGCTAGCTATTAAATTAGGGGGGACCCCACGTCATTTTTTTGGGGGGGTCCCCCATTTTAATAGCTAGTAAAGGCTAGGTATTCAGCTGGGGGCTGATATTAGTAGCCTGGGAAGCTCCGTGGGTATTACCCCCTTCCCAGGCTTCAAACATTTGCCCCAGCTGTCTGCTTAACCTCCGCTAGAGCCTAAAATTAAGGGGAACCCCACGCCAATTTTTTTTTAAATAAATCCTTTATTTTAACACTAAATGACAAGTACAGTAATCAACACTGTCACTGTACTTCATATATATGTGACTGACATGTTTCTATCTATCTAATCTATGTGTGATTCTCTATTCCTTCTATTCTAAATTGTCGGGTACAGATGCTGAATTGCCGGCCGGCTTTCTTAAAGAGACGGTGCATGAAAACACTATTATTTTTTTAAATAAATCCTTTACACTAAATGACAAGTTCTGTAAGCAACACTGTCACTGTACTTCTTATATATGTGACTGACATGTTTCTATCTATCTAATCTATGTGTGAAGCTCTATTCTGTCTGTTATAAATTGTCGGGTACAGATGCTGAATTGCCGGCCGGCTTTTTTAAAGAGACGGTGCACGAAAACACTAATATTTTTTTTAATAAATCCTTTACACTAAATGACAAGTACAGTAAGCAACACTGTCACTGTACTTCATATATATGTGACTGACATGTTTCTATCTATCTAATCTATGTGTGAAGCTCTATTCTTTCTGTTGTAAATTGTCGGGTACCGGTGAATGCCGCTGATGAATTGCCGGCTTTTCATGTCATTCTACATTATTCTTAGTTGTTTTACTTCATGTAGAATTAACCTACAAGGAAAGAAAGGGTTTATTTTCATTCCGATATTTGTGTCCCATTGACTTGCATTGGTTTCCGGTATCGGAATCGGCGATATCCGATACTTTTTGGGTATCGGCCCGATCCAATCCGATACGATATTTCCTGATATCGGAAGGTATCGCTCAACACTACTAACTAGATAAATCAATGTTTTTGGTATAAATTATATTACCAAATGTCAAACAATTTATCAGTTGGTAGATTCTAAGAAAACCAACAGACTCAGCATTCATGATCTGCATGTTTCTGAGTCTGTGTATTTGAATAATTAGTTGAAAGGGATTTTTTCAAAATAACAGCAGTGTGGAGTTCAATTAGTGAGGTCAATCATTCTGTGAAGAAACAGGTGTGAATCAGGTGGCCCTTATTTAAAGATGTCCACTACTTTTTATTGCCATCCCTCCCCCCAATGTATTCCCCCTGGGCCCACAAGGGTTTTTGTAAATACTTTGTGTTGCAGTTACTGCCTGTGAGCGGCCACTCACAGGCATCACATGACCTGCCACTGATGTCACGTCAAGTGAGGCGTGACATCAGTGACGCGGTCCACCGCATGCTTTCCCAATGAATGGGGAGAGGGAGAGCACGCGGTGTATGCTGGGTGTGATGTGCGGGGTAACCCCACCCACAGCCCAGCATCCACATATGGAACACAGAAGAGAGACCCCCGGCTGCATCCGGACATGACGAGACATCAGCGGATGTCAGAGTCGGCTGCAGCCGGGGGTCACGTGATGCCTGTGAGCGGCCAGTGCTAGCGCCACTCACAGGCAAGAAGGACAGCAGGAGGTAATTAGAAAAACACTTATGGGCCCCGGGGGAATACATTGGGGAGGTAATAAATAGTAGTGGACAACTCCTTTAAGGGTGAAGCCAGCACATGTTGTACATGCATTTTTCCTTGAAAGCCTGAGAAATATGGGTCGTTTGAGACATTGTTCAGAAGAACAGCGTACTTTGATTAAAAAGTTGATTGGAGAGGGTAAAATAAAGAAGTGCAGACAATGATAGGCTGTTCAGCTAAAATGATCTCCAATGCTTTAAAATGGAAAGCAAAACCAGAGAGACGTGGAAGAAACCGGAAACCATTCGACTGGATCGAAGAATTGCCAAATTAGCAAAGGCTCAGCCAATGATCAGCTCCAGGATGATCAAAGACAGTCTCAAGTTACCTGTGAGTACTATGACAGTTAGAAGACGCTTGTGTGAAGCTAATCTCTTAGCAAGAAGTCCCTGCAAAGTCCCAAAAAGACAAAAAAAAAAAAGAAAAGACATGTACTGGACAGGATACTATTTGCCAAAGAATACATCAACTGGCCTCAAGAGAAATTGAGAAACATTTTGTGGACTGATGAGAGTAAAATTGTAAAATTGTTCTTTTTGGGTCCAAGGGCCACAGACAATTCATCAGATGACCCCCAAACTCTGCATTCAAGCCACAGTACACTCTGAAGACAGCGACGCATGGTGGTGCAAGCATCATGATATGGGCAATGGTTCTCTTACTATGGTGCCGGACCTATTTACCGCATAAATAGGACCAGTTTGCATATATTAAAATACTTGAAGAGGGCATGTTGCCTTACGCTGAAGAGGATATGCCCTTGAAATGGGTGTTTCAACAAGACGATGACCCTAAACACACCAGTAAATGAGCAAAATCTTGGTTCCAGTCCAACAAAATTGAGATTATGGAGTGGCCAGCCCAATCCTCGGACTTTAATCCGATAGAATACTTGTGGAGTGATATCAAAAATGCTTTTCTGAGGCAAAGCCAACAAATGCCAAAAAATTGTGGGATGCAGTCAAAGCATCCTGGGCTGGAATAACAGATGACAGGTGTCAGAAGTTGGTTGACTCTATGCAACATAGATGTGAATCAGTTCTAAAAAAAAACTGTGGGTATACAATTAAATATTAGGTTAGTGATTCACAGAAATGCTAAACCCTAAAAAAAAGTACATATTGTGAGTTTGTAAAAACAAATGCAGACACTGCTATTTTTTTAACAGCCAAATGTTCATTTTTTGTTTTCTGTAAAGTAGTTAAAAATTATACACATTTCTCGTCATGTTTTGATTTAGAAAACAGTGTGCAATGTTCCCAATGCATGGAAATAAAAACTAGTATAAGGATTATGTGCTTAACTCATGTTTTTGAACACACTGCTATTATTTTGAACACTACTGTATACAAATGGAAATTAAAGTCTACTTTATGTAATATGTATTTCCAAATGACAAATATATGGGTCGTACCAATAAGGTTTCTTTTCGTGATGGTTTATACAGTCACAACTTCCATTCCAAGGTTATGAGGACTCCAAATTGGAGTGGTTCTCATAGCTTTGTTTGGAAGTAGAAAATGGAAGTAATATAGGTTCATACTACCCAAAAGGATTGTTGGGACAGAGCTAATGGTTTCTGGAGAAACAGTGGCAGTCCATCCTGATGCTGGGGTCTAACGTACTATTCGGTGTCGGTGTGTGTGATGCATATCCGATATGCAATGGCTAAGGAGCCATTTCTTAAAATCCAACCCTCTTGCTGCTGTATCAATAGAAATTAATTACAAATTAATTACTTACAGTTAATGGCTGCACAGTTTCTGTACACCCATGCAGCCATTAAAATAAACAAGCAATTTGCAATTAATTTCTAATTAATGTTCCGAACTCTGAACTCAGTGTTCTAAGTGGTAACATCTCTTCTTGTGGAGAGGAACATGCCTGACATGCCAGGGTAAGGAGACTTATAGGCCATGCAATGCTCCCCTGGGAAATTAAATAGGCAAATTGCCTCTTCAAACAGGAAGATGACTTAAACTCTAGTGCTACCTATTGGAAGTAGAAATCCTAAAAATGTGAAATATTTGGCTGTAACAGAAGACAGTTTGTTCTCCAAAGGGCAGGAGACTGACACAATAATGAGTGTCTGCAGGCAACAGTGAAATCTGGTGGATGGTCCTGTAATAGAAATCCAAAGTTAAAGGAGTATTCCCATTTCCAAAATCCCATCCCAATATGTAGTAGGTGTAATAATATTAATATTAGCAAATATCTCTAATTAAAAATGTAGTATAGTTTTTCTGATTTGCCATGTCTCTTTCCTCATGTGCAGGGCATTGCAGGACCTTAGGTATCCATGGTTATGACCACTGATAAAGTGACAGTTAGCTAGTTGCTAGTGGTTATAACCATGGATACCTAAGGTCCTGCAATGCCTGCACATGAGGAAAGAGATAGCGAATCAAAAAAACTATACTACATTTTTAATTGGAGGTATTTGCTAATATTATTATTATTACACCTACTACATATTGGGATAGGATCTTGGAGATGGGAATACCCCTTTAAGTCAGCTCACCCACTTGATTGTCGAGAGCACGGAATCAGCTGTGCAGCAGGGTTCCAAATCAGACGTAAGAAGGTTTCCAGCTCCAGGTAAAAAATCCAAATTTTATTAGAAAACTTTTTAATAACATGACAGTCACCAACCTCTCCCATAATATAATTAGACGCAGACGCGTTTCAAACTGCTGTTCTTATTCATTGCAATGAATGCTGAGAAATACAGACAGATATTAAAGAAGTTGTCCACTACTTTATATGAACACCCCAATGTATCCTCCCCTGGGGCCCAGAAGTGTTTTTGTAAATAGCTTGTGGTACCTTTTCTGTCTCTGAGTGGCGCTGTCGTTGGCCGCTCAGAGCCATCACGTGACCCCTCACTGATGTCACGTCAAGTGAGGCGTAACATCAGTGATGCACTCCCCACGGTGGATGCTGGGCTGTGGTCGGGGTTACCCCGTGCGTCACACCCAGCATCTACCGCACACTTTCCCAGTGAATGAGCAGAGGGAGAGTGCACGGTGGATGCCGGGTGTGACGTGCTGTGTAAGCCCGCCTACAGCCCAGCATCCACCGTGGAACGCAGAAGTGAGTACCCCCTGCTGCAGCTGGAACTTGACGTGACAGCGGATGTCAGAGTCGGCTGCAGCAGGGGGTAACGTGATGCCTGTGAGCGGCCAGTGATAGGGCCGCTCACAGGCAGAAAAGGCACCACAAGGTATTTAGAGAAACACTTATGGGCCCTGGGTGAATACATTGGGGGATCATATAAAGTAGTGAACAACCCCTTTAATTCAACATGCAATAAGGGAGGCGTTATTATTTTACAGTAGGACAATGACCCCAAGCATGCAGCCAATGTCATTACGAACTATCTTCAGTGTAAAGAAGAACAAAGAGTCCTGGAAGTGATGATCTGGCCCCACAGAGACCTGATCTCAATATCAAGTCTGTCTGGGATCACATGAAGAAACAGAAGGATTTGCACAAGCCTATAACCGCAGAAGATCTGTGGTTAGTTCTCCAAGATGCTTGGAACAACCTTCTCACTCAGTTCCTTCAAAAACCTTTGATGCTGTTTCGAAGGCAAAGGGCGGTCACCTCAAATATTGATGTAACTTTAGATTTTTTGTTTATTCAATTTGTATTTTGTTAATCGATAAAAATAAATTATTAACACTTTTTTTAAGCATTCTTACTTTGAGGGGTTTATTTCACAACTGCCTAAAACTTTCGTACAATATTCGACTTGCCACATCTGACACTCACAGTCCAATTATGGACCACGATGGATGGACAGGCTGACAGTCTTTTGACCTCCCACTCAACTGTCTCATATGAGGATGTTGAGTTCAGGTCAGGATACCTGCGGCTAGTTTATAACATAATTCTGGAGCATGTTTTTAAGAATTCTGCATTGCCTTTCTACTGTTATTTCTCTTACAAATATATGAATAAATTGACAACTGGGTGCTACTACGTGGGGGTGTATCCCTACACATGATGACATGGTCGAGTCAGTGTTGACAATGCAAGACTGGTCGGCACACCCCTTTGTCAAGGAAATAGTAACACCCAGTGGTCAATTTATTTATACAATTTCTAGGACTAATAAAGGAGGAATGGTACAATGGACAGTTGTAAAAAATATAGTTGAAAATTATTTGAGTACCGTTTTTCTAAACCAAACTGGTCAGGTGCAGTGACAGGTCTCTTTAAAGGGAATCTGTCAGCAGGATTTAACACTCCAAAATATTTATATGCACCTGTAACTCTTTCAATGACAAGTCCAGTAACACTTTTTACACAGCCAGTCCATTCCCCCATTACTGAGAAATCGGTGTTTGAATTGATATGCAAATGAAGCTGAAGAACCATTTGTAGATCTGAAGCCTCTGTGACTCCAGCTCTATTCCCTGCCTAGAGCCACCTTAATCTGCTTGACTGATGGCCATTATGCTATCTGATTTCAAGCAAAGGAGCAGTCAGTCAAGCAGGATGAGGTGCTGGTAGATGGAGAATAGAGCTGGAGTGACAGAGGCTTTCGATCTACAAAGAGCACTTCAGCCTCATTTGCATATCAATTCAAATCCTGATTTCTAAGTAATGGAGGAACAAACTGGCCATGTAAAGCTATTGCTGGATTTGTCTTTGAAGGAGCTACATCTGCTTAAACATACTTGGTTGCAGAGGGGTTTTTTTGTTTGTGTTTTTTTTTAAACAAAGGAAGGGTCCATCAGTTAAAAGTTTCCGAAAATGTTGGATTCAACGGCCATTTGTTCTCTCACTCAGTTATTAACAGTTGGCACTGCAGCACTTTTCATTAGGGGAAAATGTTTGTCGTTTTCAGCACAATAACCTGGTGGAAATCACTGACACATGCCCACACCTCCACATTTTGCAAACACAAGCTCTGGTACTAGTGACTCTTTCTTTAGTAACACTGTAATGTGGAGTGCATTGGTCCACACCGACACAAGCTCCGGTGATAGCCTTGTATATGCTCACTTGATCAAGGTCAACGTCCATCACATGACTGAGATCCTACAGCACATCAAAAATGCTACCCTGACCTCTTGTATCACCCAGAGGAGGTAAGAGGGCTTATTAAAAATTCTCTCCACCTAGTATGGTGCGGCACAAAATAACTCCATACTGCACCAATGATTACTAGGGATAAAATGACTCCTTTTGTTGATTGGAATATAAATTACAGTTTTGTTAAGGAATGTGAGAGATCATCCACCATTACCAAAATGGAAAATAATAGTTCAGCAACAATTAGTAGAAGGAACAGACTGCTCTATGAAATAGAGGTAACAATCCAAATCTCCAGTACAGCCAAGCCTGGTCATAGCCCAATCAAGAACACATCAAAGCACAAAGATTCATGCTGGAAACTATGATATCAGCCCCTAGTGATGGAAGAACTTCTCACCACCCACCGACAGAACACTGATCCCACTCTAAAGAGTTCACAAATACACAAGCTTATGATAAAAGGTCTAGTCATGTCAGACGCACATGAGATCACGTCCATTCCCACATCCTTCAATCAACTCCTAAAGTAAACTGTGAGACTTGACGTGCAGAGTATGCTTCATTGCCATCCACCATCCATCTCGGCTCATCAACAGGGAATGCGACTCCTCAATACATACAGTAAGGATGTTTATTAATTCAATAGCTGGTAATGTGTTTATATTATAAAGTAGGGCTAAATGACATACATAGATGTAATAGCACCAAATCTTACCCAGATGTCTTGTCTTTAGTGGTGGGAACAAGATTTTCTCTAGAGCCATTAATAGTACATTGCTTTATCTCTATGGTGCTTATGTCGATGCTACCAAGCTAAACTATTCTGACTCATATGAGGATCTCGCCACTCAACTCTCTGGGATCCCCAAATATCAATAATGCATCCACCTTGCATACCTGTGTGACCAATGTCCATCTCCTTGTCTCACTGCCACTAAACTCTCCACAATTATGAAAACAAAAACGCAGCACTACCGCGAGAGGTGCTCGAGCAAGGTCCAAAACCAATCTTGTATGAGAAAACCTCGGCAATCAATAAGGTAATTCAGAAGAAAATGTTTTAATGCAGTCCAGGAAAACAAACGATTCGGCCAACATGGCCTTCATCAGTGCAGCCTAAATAAACAAAATAAATAAATAAAATAAACAAAATTGAGTCAACAAAACAAAACATATACAGCAAATATAATTAAAGTGTCTAGTTCATAGAAGGACCTCAAACAATGCAGTGAAGATGGTAAAAATGAAGCACCCATATAAGATAGCATGAGACAGAAAACCTACCCGACCGCTGTTGGGATAAAGTTGGAGGGGCAAGAGACACTGTGTCTCTGTGGTGAGGGTCCCCATAACCTAAATGTGGGCATAATGAGACTGAATGATGTTCAACAAGGTAAAGGAAGGTAAGGAGAGGTTGCGTACCTGTATCACCCAAAGTGGAATAACCTGTGGCTAGAACGAGGTGCCCATACGGTCTCATATACGTGGGAGAAACAACTCAATCTGTAAAGGATAGAATCTCAAAGCACAAATCTACAATACGTTGCAAAAATCTTTTACTACCAATTCCACAACACTTTGTAGCAGCAGGACACAACATCTCTCAATTAAAATATCAGGTCCTTGAACAGGTTCTCCCACCAAGCTTGGGGGGGTGACCGGGTGCATCTCCTTAAACACCGGGAGGCATATAGGATCCAAGAG
This sequence comes from Phyllobates terribilis, assembly GCF_046119375.1. Taxonomy (NCBI): domain Eukaryota; kingdom Metazoa; phylum Chordata; class Amphibia; order Anura; family Dendrobatidae; genus Phyllobates; species Phyllobates terribilis. The sequence continues at coordinate 703,455,436 of NW_027362764.1, read as the reverse complement.
CTCCAGTCATTGTCAACGAAAGGTCTTAACAAGGATTACGACCTTTTATCATTTATGTGAGATCATCATGGACTGTTATGTCACACAGAATTACCTACCGAGTACTACATAACATAGTCCTCATGTGGGACTATGTTTCAAGGAAGCGCCCATAGATGAGCCACACTGACATTACAGTGTGGTGTATTGTCATGGACATTTGTCTCTACATTTGAGAATAACTGTATGATGTTTGGTTTGATGTTCTACAGCATCACTTGAATAATTTACTATTTATAGGAATCGTAATCTCAAATGTCATTTTACTGATACATGTCTTCTATGTTTCAGATGGCCCTACTATATGGGATGTCTTCTTCTAATTGTTTCCACTGGTCGTTTTACCTGGACCCACCTCCTTTTCACCTGTACGCCCATCTCTCCTACATTTCCGGCTCGCAGAACACAAATGGAACGCTAGTGTCGTTGTTGTGGAATGCACAGCTGCGCCACCTACACCGCATGACGCACTTCTGGTAGGCGGTTCGGGACCGCACGTCACTTCCAGCAACATCACCGCATATACCCGTCCCTCTGCCTGTTGCGCTGACGGTGACTGGCCGCAAGCGCTTAGGTTCCCGCCCCCAAACAGCGACGATTCGCTGCACAAGGGGCGGCCTCCGCCCAGATTGTTTTTGATTGGCCGGCGCCCACGTTTGGGATCCTGTCCCCTACACATTTAAACAGGTCTCTTATATCTCCATACCATGGCGGACACATGAACAAGAGGTGGACACCGCACTCTAGCCACAGGTTATTCCACTTTGGGTGATACAGGTACGCAACATCTCCTTACTTTCCTTTACCTTGTTGAACATCATTCAGTCTCATTATGCCCACATTTAGGTTATGGGGACCCTCACCACAGAGACACAGTGCCTCTTCCCCTTCCAACTTTATTCCAACAGCGGTCGGGTAGGTTTTCTGTCTCATGCTATCTTATATGGGTGCTTCATTTTTACCATCTCCACTGCATTGTTTGAGGTCCTTCTATGAACTAGACACTTTAATTATATTTGCTGTATATACTTTGTTTTGTTGACTCAATTTTGTTTATTTTATTTATTTATTTTGTTTATTTAGGCTGCACTGATGAAGGCCATGTTGGCTGAAACGTTTGTTTTCCTGGACAGCATTCAAATTTTTGTTCTGAATTACCTTATTGAGTTCATACTAAACTCTCCACAATGGCATGTGTGATGTCTTCCACGTGTTTTTCAGTTTGGCATCAGTTTTTCTCTCCTTGTTAGACAGTAAAAAGCAGATAGCACATATTAGACATGGATGACACCCTAAGATTTTTTCTGCATATATACTGTATTGCTTTTTAATTATATTTTCAAAAAGAACCTAAGATAATAACTGTTACGCTCGCGCCTGGACTGACTGGCGTGAGCGTGATTAGTGATCCCACTGTACCATGAACCGAGGAGTGCCTGGAGGGGCGTAACTAAGTATCAACCCGATCCGACCAAGGTCGCATGGCGGCTCAGTCGACTCCGTGAACCAAGGAGGAACCGAGCAGAGGGACCAGGTGCTACTACAGGTTAGACCCCGGTCACAGCTGTTGACCCACACCGGGGAATGCAGGAACAGGCAGGTTAGGCTGGCATACAGACAGGTGGGTATTGGCAGGCACGGCTGGTATGCAGACAGGTGGGTACTGGCAAGCACGGCTGGTATGCAGACAGGTGGGTACTGGCAAGCATGGCTGGAGTGCAGACAGGGAGATCCTGGCAAGCACGGCTGGAGTGCAGACAGGGAGGTATTAGCAGGTTGGAGCGCAGGCTGGATAGGGTCCAGTACAGACTGGGAGACAGGAACAGAGCCGCAGATGCGGTAGACAAGCAGAGTAAAGCGAAACCACCGGAGCGGAGGACAAGGCAGAGCAGAGCGGAACCGCCGGAGCGGTGGACAAGGCAGAGCAGAGAGGAACCGCCGGAGCGGTGGACAAGGCAGAGCAGAGTGAAACCGCAAGTGCGGCGAGCAAGCAGAGCAGAGCGAAACCGCAGGTGCAGTGGACAAGGCAGAGCAGAGAGGAACCGCCGGAGCGGTGGGCAAGGCAGAGCAGAGAGAAACCAATGGCGCGGTGAGCAAGCAGAGCAGAACAGGGCTGCAGGTGCAGGCAGAGAGGACAGGGCTCTGTGCACATGGAACAGACTGGAAAATACAGGAAGATGGCTAGAACGCAGGAGGTAGATACGGAGGAAGGGAAAAGGAACAAGCAGAACCAGATACACACAAGGTACTTACAATGAAGTAGCGAGTGGACACAAAACTCACAAACAGAAGTACAGAGACAACGAGTTGGAGTTAGGTGCAGGTTCAGACACTGCAGGAAAAGGGAAGGTACGGACATAGAGACAAACAGGTAACAGGCTAGGAGACAGTTCAGACAGGAACTGACACTGCAACGAGATACAGGAACGAGCCTGGGTATACGGTCCCCAGAGGCGGAAACAGACTAGAAGTCACAGGTAACAGGCCTGGGTATACAGCCCTCAGGGTGGCGGAAACAGACTAGAAGTCAGAGATAACAGGCCTGGGTATGCAGCCCCCAGGGTGGCAGAAAAAGACAAGATACAGGACAAGACCTGGCAACTCAGATGCAAGGAGCACACTGATAGAAAGTGTTGCTCAGGCACCTCCTTCTGGGTGGAGGGGGTTTAAATATCCAGTGACTCACAGTAATAGGCTGGGGATGCATTAGGAGTGCACCCACTGCAGCTATAAGAATCAGGAAGTAACCGGGCCGCGGCCCTAAGCAATCAGACAAGAGACATGCACACAGCAAGAACTGGAGCAAGGTTTGCAGACTGGACTGATGGGTAAGATTGCAGTCTTGCATGGTGGGAGGTTGTGCACTATGCAAGCACGCCGCCAGGGATGTTACAGTACCCACCCTTTATGCCCCCTCTTCTTTAAGCCTACAAGGGTCTTCTGCAGAGAATTTGGAGGCCAATCCTTCTCTTCAAGAGGATTACCTCTTCTGTCCACTAGAGGAAACGAAACTGGTCTCATCATCTTGGTGACTAGGATGCTTCCTCCTATCAAGCCATCCTCAGCAACAGATGAAGTGGGTGAAGTACCAGGAACAGCACACAGGAAAGTCTCTCTCCATTTGTTATCAGGTAGCACCCCGGAGGATTCAGGAGACAACTGGAGGTCCTCCGCCTGGTTGGAGGGGTGCAGAGACTCAGGGGTAAACACCGCCTTGATGGACGTAAGCCCAGATTTATTAGAGACGGAGGGTCCTTGCTTTGGGACCATCTTCAATCTGGTTTCAGAGATGACATGTCTGTGAGGCGGGACGGTACCTGAAGCCAGATCATTGCTACAATCGTAGAGACTGTGTGGGGACATCGCCTCCGCTTCTCTTCCTTCGGAGACTTCAGCGCACAGCGAGTCAGCGACTAGCAGATCTGGTGAAGAAGAAGAAACTGCTGACTGTCCTGAAGATATGGGGACTGGACACCCCTTGTACCTTAGCAGTCCCCCAGGATACACCATGCAGGATCTCCAGACCAGAGCGGGCACTAGATCTCTCGGCTCTGGACGACCTGTGGGTAAACCAGTCAGCACCTGAAATGTGAACTTCTTCATGTGTAATGCTCCAATCTGGAGCTTAATTTGTACAGACATATTTTGACTGTTTCTGAGTAGGGCTCGTCCTTCCGCTGACAATGCCCAAACCGGCTTCTGGAGTTTTTGAACGGGAATCAAACACTGACTCTTCAAGGCTTTAAGCCCGAAACTTCCGGTTAATCCGAGGCCTTCACTTGCACGGAGACAGTCATGGTCATCTGTGGGGAGGAAACACTAACGCCAAGGGCAGCCTCTCCTACAGGCCTAATGTCTTGGGATTCTCCAACCTTCGCTGGACAAAGACCATCAGGGGGTCCCAAACAACCGCAGCGGGACCGCAATTCGATTTTGTGACTAAGTTCCGTCCTCTGCTTTGTCTGATGAACATGGTCAACCTTCATGGATTCAGTGCGGATAGCTGCCGCTACAGGCTGGGGAATAGAAGGTCTTTGGGAGGACAGAACCTGGCGTGATGGTTTACCTCTACGCCTTGCACATCTGGACTGCCTCTTGAGGTTGGGAAGAGAAGTATTCTGTGGAGCATAGTCATCCTGTGTGGATTCTAGGTGGGCAGCAGTCTCTTTGGGCTGGAGAATTGGTAGGCTACCTACACACATTACCCATCGGGGCTGCTCCGGGATATTGGGAAGGGAGGCTTTAGCAGAGGCTTCAGGATTAGGGTCATCGAAGACCATTAGAAAGGCCACCACGAAGGCCTGCAGGTCAAAGACGATAAGATCCCATGCTTCCCATTGGGGGGTGATCCATTTCAAGGTATCACCCGCTAGGTAGGGCATCATGAATGCTACTTTAACCCGATCAGTAGGAAAATAGTGAGCATAGAACTTGAAATGCAGCATGCATTGCTCCACAAATGCACGGCTTCGTTTTGGATCCCCATAGTACCGTGGTGGATCCTCAGGAACGAGTGCTGATAGATCCATTTGGGCTGGTGCGTAAATCGCCGGGACCTTGGCCTGCGAAAAAAAATTTTTCATGGTGCACGTATTCGCCAGACAAGGATTCAAAATGTCTCTGAGAGCGAAGGGCCGTGGGGCTCAACGGGAACCATGGCCTGAGCAAACTGTTACGCTCGCGCCTGGACTGACTGGCGTGAGCGTGATTAGTGATCCCACTGTACCATGAACCGAGGAGTGCCTGGAGAGGCGTAACTAAGTATCAACCCGATCCGACCAAGGTCGCACGGCTGCTCAGTCGACTCCGTGAACCAAGGAGGAACCGAGCAGAGGGACCAGGTGCTACTACAGGTCAGACCCCGGTCACAGCTGTTGACCCACACCGGGGAATGCAGGAACAGGCAGGTTAGGCTGGCATACAGACAGGTGGGTATTGGCAGGCACGGCTGGTATGCAGACAGGTGGGTACTGGCAAGCATGGCTGGTATGCAGACAGGTGGGTACTGGCAAGCACGGCTGGAGTGCAGACAGGGAGATACTGGCAAGCACGGCTGGAGTGCAGACAGGGAGGTACTAGCAGGTTGAAGCGCAGGCTGGATAGGGTCCAGTACAGACTGGGAGACAGGAACAGAGCCGCAGATGCGGTAGACAAGCAGAGTAAAGCAAAACCGCCGGAGCAGAGGACAAGGCAGAGCGGAACCGCCGAAGCGGTGGACAAGGCAGAGCAGAGCGAAACCGCAAGTGCGGTGAGCAAGCAGAGCAGAGCAAAACCGCAGGTGCGGTTGACAAGGCAGAGCAGAGAGGAACCGCCAGAGCAGTGGGGAAGGCTGAGCAGAGAGAAACCGCTGGCGCAGTTAGCAAGCAGAGCAGAACAGGTCTGCAGGTGCAGGCAGAGAGGACAGGGCTCTGTTCACATGGAACAGACTAGAAAATACAGGAAGATGGCTAGAACACAGGAGGTAGAAACGGAGGAAGGGAAAAGGGACAAGCAGAACCAGATACACACAAGGTACTTACAATGAAGTAGCGAGTGGACACAAAACTCACAAACAGAAGTACAGAGACAACGAGTTGGAGTTAGGTGCAGGTTCAGACACTGCAGGAAAAGGGAAGGTACGGACATAGAGACAAACAGGTAACAGGCTAGGAGACAGTCCAGACAGGAACTGACACTGCATCGAGATACAGGAACGAGCCTGGGTATACGGTCCCCAGAGGCGGAAACAGACTAGAAGTCACAGGTAACAGGCCTGGGTATACAGCCCCCAGGGTGGCGGAAACAGACTAGAAGTCAGAGATAACAGGCCTGGGTATGCAGCCCCCAGAGTGGCAGAAACAGACAAGATAGAGGACAAGACCTGGCAACTCAGATGCAAGGAGCACACTGATAGAAAGTGTTGCTCAGGTACCTCCTTCTGGGTGGAGGGGGTTTAAATATCCAGTGACTCACAGCAATAGGCTGGGGACACATTAGGAGTGCGCCCACTGCAGCTATAAGAATCAGGAAGTAACCGGGCCGCCGCCCTAAGCAATCAGACAAGAAACATGCACACAGCATGAACTGGGGCAAGGTTTGCAGACTGGACTGATGGGTAAGATTGCGGTCTTGCATGGTAGGAGGTGGTGCACTATGCAAGCACGCCACCAGGGATGTTACAATAATAAAATGAGAAAATACCCTTTAGTAAGTAAATAAATAGTAATAGTACATGTAAATCACATAGGGTAATTGTAATTAGTTAACATTGTTTTGATAAAAAAAGTAAAAGCCATTCCACCATGACAAGGTGTACCCCAATTGGGACATTACCTAACTCTTTGTTTATATAGCTTTCCACGGGCAGGTGTCTGAACAGTCAGGACCCAGCTCCTACCCTGTCCTCATCTATTTTTACGTCTGCTGACACATAGTGAGGTGAGCTACAAGAGTTAAGTACTGTCCCGATTGGGTACACCTTGTCATGGTGGGATGGCTTTTATGCTTTTTTGATCAAAACAATGTTAACTAAGTAACCTATGTGATTTACTTGTACTAGTACTATTTATTCACTAACTACAGGGTATTTGCTCATTAAAACTGAAAGTTTTATTAAGTTTTATCAACATAGAAGAAGAAAGCCAACAAGAAAAACACAAGAGATAGTAGTTATAATCGCAAACAGGAGGCCCAGAAAAATAGCTGTCCTCCAACAAAGTTTCTCATATTTTTTATCTTAGGTTCTGTTTGTTAAATGGCCACAGTGTGAATGCACACCTATGCACTGCACTGGCTCAATTTTTTTTGTTTTAATTATAATTTACGTATAATATACTGATAAAAAACTAATGCAATTTCACAGGTAACAACAGCAGTATTGCGGATTACTAATGTCTACTAAAACTCTCTTTTGAATGTGTCAGGCCACTAGACTGTGAGATGGACCGACGCTGTCACTAGTCAATTTGGTTTAAGGCTAAATTTGGGGTCTGAGTCTAAAGGATTCTCCAATTTTCATCTTTGAAGTATTGTCCATTGCTGGAATGTGTTTAAAAAAACATCTAGAATGCTGTAAACTGATAAAATAAAGTATAATTACCTTATTCATCCCCTGCCTTACTTCTTCCAACTTTGCCTGAGTTGAGTTGCCTCTCAATTTCCTGTTTGCACTAGATGTGCATATAACTACTGCAGCCAATCATTGGCCACGGCGATGACTAACCCTTCACTGCTACGGCCAGAGATGGGCTGCAGCGATCATATGTCTTTGCGGACAGACCAGAGGCATTTTGTACATCCTGTTCAGTTAGGAAGGACGTGTGACAGCAAATCCCTCACAGAGAATGGAGTTCAGCTAAGAAATAATTTAGGTGAGACTCCATTGTAGTCTCTGATAGCAATGTATCCTCATTCTGAAACTATTAAAAACATCTAACAGTCAAAATATCTGCACATACACTGAATATAAAAAGTCTACAAACCCTAGTTAAAATGCCAGGTATTTGTCATGTAATAAAATCAAGCCAAGAACAATCATTTCAGAAGTTTTTCTACCTTTAATATCACCCATGTTCTGTACAATTTAATTGGAAAATAAACTGAAACCTTCTCAGGTGCAAAAAAAATTATAAAGAACTAAAATAATGTGGTTGCATAAATATACACATCCTTAAACTAATACTTTGTTGAAGAACTCTTTGAATTTATGACAAGCATTCAGTCTTTTTGGATAGGAGTATAATAGCATGGCACATCTAGAATTGGAAACTTTGGCCACCCTTCTTTGCACTAGCTCTCCAAATTTGTCATATTACATCCTTTTCAGGTCACCCGTGGGTTTTCAATTGGATTCAGGTCTGGTTTCTGGTTGGGCCATTCCAAAACTTTGATATTCTTATGGCAGAGCCATTCTTTTGTTGATTTGGAGGTATGCTTAGGGTAATTGCTGTGCTGAAAGGTGAAATTCACCTTTGAATTTTAGCGGAGACCTGAAGATTTTATTGCAAAATTGACTGATATTTGGAACTTTTCATATTTTCCTCCATTTTGACTAAAGCTCCAGTTCCAGCTGCCAAAAAGAAGCTCCAAAGCATAATGCTGCCTCCACCATCCTTCACTGTGGGTATGGTGTTCTTTTGGTGATGCGCAATGTTGTCTTTACATCAAACATACCTTTCGGAATTATGACCAAAGAAGTTCAACCTTGGTCTCATCAGACCATAACACATTTTCCCACATGCTTTGGCAGAGTTGGTGTAGGTTTTAGCAAAATATAGCTGGGCTTGGATGTTTTTTTTGTAAGAAAAGGTTTCTGTCTTGTCACTCTACCCACAAAACGGTCATATGAAGAATATGATGAAGAATTCTATTACAGAATATGGGATTTGTTGTCACATGCAATACACAACCAGTACTTGACAGAAATTCCTGCAGTCATTTAATATTGCTGTAGGCCTCTTGGCGACCAATTTCCTTTTCTTTTCAACAATTTTTGAGGGACGTCCAGTTCTAGGTAATGTCATTGTTGTGCCAAACTTCAGCTGCTTCTTGATAACCGTCTTCACAGTGGTCCATGGTATATCTAATGAATTGGAAATGTTTTTGTATCTTTCTCCTGACTGATAATTTTCCACAATGAGATCATTTTGCTGTGTTGTAAGCTGTGTATGGACCATGACTTTTGCTGTTAAATGCAACTAAGAAAATGCCAGGAAAATCCTACTAGTACAGCTTAAAGGAATTGTCTGGGACTTTAACACTGGTGGTCTATCCTTAGGATAGGTCATCAATATCTGATCGGTGGGGGTGCGACATTCGGCAGCTCCGCAGATCAGCTGTTCCCAGTGCCGTTGACTGCATAGTGGCCACGGCCGGGTACTGCACATCTGCCCCCTATTCAAATCAATTGACGGAGCTAAGCAGTGCAGCTCCATAACTGAGCAGTTTTGGCCGCCGACACTTAGAATAGCTGATCGGTGGGTATGCCCGGTGTCATACGCCCACAGATCAGATACTAATGACCTATCCTAAGGATAGGCCATCAATGTTAAAGTCCGGGACAACCCCTTTAAGTTTATATGGGGTTAATCAGAATCACTGTTAATGATGGCAGCTGTGTACTGACTAGTGATGAGCGAGTATGTTCTGTTAACCCTTTTGGTGAGCATGCTCGAGTGCTTGCCAAGTATCTTCAGCGTGCTCGATGTTATGTTTGAGTCACTCCCGTGTGCATGATTTGCGACTGTTTGACAGCTTTAATACATGTGAGGAATGCCTGTTTCTTAAGCATTCCTCACATTTATTAAAGCTGTCAAACAGTCGCAAATCATGCACACAGGAGTGATTCAAACATAACACCGAACACGCTGAAGATACTCGGAAAACACCCGAGCGTGCTCGTAAATCTCGAGTAATGAGCATGCTCGCTCATCACTAGTACTGACTACCATTTAACATGGATGTACAGGTGTATCTCACTAAATTAGAATATCATCAAAAAGTTAATTTATTTAAGTTATTCAATACAAGGTAACTAGAAGGAATATAGAGCGCACATAGGGTCTTAACCGAGATAAAAGGAATATATGTGAAAGATAAATCAAATTCACTCACCTATTAGGGTTGTGTAAGACACAACCACTGTACTTAGCATTGGCGGCTGCTGTAAACCCCGAAGCAATGATCCTTTGTTGGGTGAAAAGAATGGGGCATCAGACTGCGCAGCTCGCCTGTCAGAATTATGTACCAGAGGAATCCAAGTCGATGTAATGATAAAATAGACTTTATTTCTACGCGTTTCGTGGTGATCACACCACTTTATCAGGACAGTCTATATCTAGACAGGCTGATCTAGACAGGCTATATCTAGACTGTCCTGATGAAGTGGTGTGATCACCACGAAACACGTAGAAATAAACTCTATTTTATCATTACATCGACTTGGATTCCTCTGGTACATAATTCTGACAGACAAGCAGCGCAGTCTGATGCCCCATTCTCTTCACTCAACAAAAGAGTTATTCAATACAAAAAGTGAACCTCATATATTATATAGAGTCATTACAAACAGAGTGATCTATTTCAAGAGTTTATTTCTGTTAATGTTGATAATTATGGCTTACAGCCAATAAAAACACAAGAGTCATTATCTCAGTAAATTAGAATACTTTATAATAACAGCTTGAAATGTTGGCCTACTGAAATGTATGCTCAGTAGTGTTGAGCATTCTGATACTGAAATATCGGGTATCGACCGATATTCGCGGTATTGGAGTTCCGATACTGAGTTCCGATACTTTTAAAATATCGAATACCGGAATCGGAAGTTCCCATAATGCCTGCGCTCTGCAGTGTCTCTGAAGGATGACAAGCTGGATGGCAGCCCTCAGCTTACTGTACTTGTCATTTAGTGTTAAAGGATTTATTTAAAAAAATAATAGTGTTTTCATGCACCATCTCTTTAAAAAAGCCGGCCGGCAATTCAGCATCGGTACCCGACAATTTAGAATAGAAAGAATAGAGAATCACACATAGATTAGATACATAGAAACATGTCAGTCACATATATATGAAGTACAGTGACAGTGTTGATTACTGTACTTGTCATTTAGGCTATGTGCCCACGATGCAGAAATGAAGCAGAAAATTTCAGCAGCATTTCTGCATCTCCCTGGCAGAAAAAACGCATGCAGATATTAGTAGCCTGGGAAGCTCCATGGGTATTACCCCCTTCCCAGGCTTCAAACATCTGCCCCAGCCGTCTGCTTAACCTCCCCTAGAGACTAAAATTACGGGGAACCCAACGCCAATTTTTTTTTTAATAAATCCTTTATTTTAACACTAGATGACAAGTACAGTAATCAACACTATTACTGTACTTCTTATATATGTGACTGACATGTTTCTATGTATCTAATCTATGTGTGATGCTCTATTCTCTCTGTTCTAAATTGTCGGGTACCGGTGTATGCGCTGATGAATTGCCGGCTTTTCGCATAATACATTCTACATTATTCTTAGTTGTTTTACTTCATGTAGAATTAACCTACAAGGAAAGAAAGGGTTTATTTTCATTCCGATATTTGTGTCCCATTGACTTGCATTGGTTTCCGGTATCGGAATCGGCGATATCCGATAATTTTTGGGTATCGGTCCGATCCAATCCGATCTGATATTTCCTGATATCGGAAGGTATCGCTCAACACTAATGTTCAGTAAATGCACTCGATACTTGGTCGGGGCTCCTTTTGCATCAATTACTGCATCAATGTGGCGTGGCATGGAGGCGATCAGGCTGTGGCACTGCTGAGGTGTTATGGAAGCCCAGGTTGCTTTGATAGCAGCCTTCAGCTCGTCTGCATTGTTGGGTCTGGTGTCTCTCATCTTCCTCTTGACAATACCCTATAGATTCTCTATGGGGTTAAGGTCAGGCGAGTTTGCTGGCCAATCAAGCACAGTGATACTGTTGTTTTTAAACCAGGTATTGGTACTTTTGGCAGTGTGGACAGGTGCCAAGTCCTGCTGGAGAATGAAATTTCCATCTCCAAAAAGCTTGTCGGCAGAGGGAAGCATGAAGCGCTCTAAAATTTCCTGGCAGACGGCTGCGCTGACTTTAGTCTTGATAAAACACAGTGGACCTACACCAGCAGATGACATGGCTCCCCAAACTATCACTGATTGTGGAAACTTCACACTAGACCTCCAGCAGCTTGGATTGTGGCCTCTCCACCCTTCCTCCAGACTCTGGGACCTTGATTTCCAAATGAAAATTGGAACTCTGGGACCTTGTGGAGTGTGTCAATGACTGCCTTCTGGACATCTATCAAGTCAGCAGTCTTCCCCATGATTGTGCAGCCTACTGAAACAGACTAAGGGACCTTTTTAAATGCTTAGGAAGCCTTTGCAGATGTTTTTTTGTTAATTATTTTAATTTACTGAGATAATGACTTTTGTGTTTTCATTAGCTGTAAGCCATAATCATCAACATTAACAGAAATAAACACTTGAAATAGATCACTCTGTTTGTAATGACTCTATATGATATATGAGTTTCACTTTTTATATTGAAGAACTGAAATAAATTAACTTTTTGATGATATTCTAATTTAGAGAGATGCACCGGTAAATGTGATTGGCTAATTCTGTACACAACCACATCCCCAATTATAAGAGGGTGTTCACATTTATACAATCATATTACTTTAGCTTTGTTATTTTTATTTTCCTTAAAATGATTTACGTTTGTTTCTCAATAGATTTGCACAGTTAATAAGTGTCATTAAAGGTGGAAAAAGTTCTGAAATGATTGTAATTGGTGTCATTTTTTACGTGACAAAAACCTGGTATGTAATCTTTTTATATGCACTGTAGGTTTCAACTCTCTGTTGAAATTCATGTGTCAACACTGATAAAGTATAGCTAAACCTTTATAACAGTTTTTAAAAATATTTTAGTGCACTTTTAATTGCACCAATCACTCAAAATTCCTCACCAAGAGGTATGCAGCTCAGGCGATGGGAGAGCATATAGCATATATATCGGAGTACGTATTCAAAAGAAAACCTAGACTTTGAAGCCTCTGCTTTATATTGAATCTGTACCCCACTCTGTGTTTGCATGCTCCTGTGGTCCGAGCTGGGCAGTTTTTTTGGTGGGAGGTCTTTCAGCGAACAGTGGGGGTCTCAGGACCCAACCCCCCCCCCCCACAGATCTGTTTGCAATTAAAAGGTTACTCAAATATATATATAAAAAAAACAACCTTAAAGGTTTAATTAATCTTTAGTGCCCACTAATTCTTGGATTATGTATATTGGTCCCAGATCCATGTACAAAGCAAAACTAAGAGATCTTTGTAGACATTATATAGTCCTCACAGCCATGGAGGCATTCAAATAAAGTACTAGAATTGGCTTCTAATGCAAATGAACTATTTTTATGGGTTCTAACACTGGCATCCACCGTCGGTTGTCATAGAGGTATTTCTAGAGTCCCCTTTACATTTATTACTGTTTTTGGCTTCATGCAGTCATAAATACCCTGTTAGAAGTTAAACGTTGTAACACTCTATGGGGAAAATATGACGCTCTTATACCAAACTCCGCTAGCCAAATATATGCCTGTAAAGCCAATAAATCTGTATTTTACAGACATCGCTGACACGACTGCTGGTTGCCAGAGCTATTTGCCCTATGAAATGGTGCACACAGAGACATGAGAACGAATTTTCCTAATCTGATTGAAAAAGATATAAATGCGACACAGACAAACGATTACATTTCTCCTGCCATGGTCGTCGTCTTCTCCTGCCATGGTCATGTTTTTTTAGTTTTAATAATCTGGGTAAAACACAGTGCAACTTATAACGCTGATTTCATCAAAAATAATGGAAGTCTTCAAACAGAGGTTGGACAGACAGCTGTCTGAGAGGGTTAAGTGAATCCTGCTTTGAGCAGGGGGTTGGACACGATGACCCTGGAGGTCCCTTCCAACTCTAACATTCTAGGATTCTAAAAAAATAAACCAAAGATTTTGGATTGTTCACCTCGAGGTCTTATCTGAGGCTTTACAAGAATATAGCAGATTTATGTAGATTGGCTTATCCCACAGAAATCCAATGGGCCACGGCCCACGGTGGTGAACCTGACCCTACCGACTACCCCAGATGGGGCAATTTTATAATGTCTTGAGAGTTTACCTGGTGTGAGGATGGTGCAACGTAGGGGTATCTTCTCTCTTGAGGTTCCCCTTTACTCGGAGACAGCATCAGACAAATCCAAATTTGACCAGTCCAACATTACGGTACACAGTTGCAGATATAGAGGTAGTATGTCACTATAATATGCAAAGCTGCCATATGATCGGAGCTTTTATGTAGAAAATAAGTCACTGAGGGCAGAACAATCCATGTGAACAGGCATGTGCTGCTGGTAATAATGGATCTGTATACGAACGAGCAACCACACTAATGCCAGGTTCACACGAGCATATAAAAAGTCAGCCAGTGTTTCCTCCAGAAAACTCGGACGAATCTTTTCTCACTTGTCATCCATTATTTACAGCAGCGACTATTAATCATTTACAGTTTCTTATGTTACAGAATTGTAATGTATCCATAAAAATCGGATGCTATACAGATGGTCCAAATGGCATCCGATTTTCTTGTGCTTCCATATACTTGTATCGGTGAGTCTCTTCCAATTTACTGAAAAAACTAGTGCATGCTGCGATTTTTTTTTTTGGTCAGTGAAAAAAATTGTTCACCTGCACTGTCCTATTGAATAACATTGATTTGAGTGCTGTATATTTTTTCAGCATTCGGACCGAAAATACAGTCGTGTGAACAAGTCATCTCTGTGACTCATTGACCAGGCCCCACTCGGCAGGGAAGCCATAATGCTCTCTTCTCCTAGGTCTAGTTAAAAGTCAGGCAAACCATGCTGATTTTCGCAAGATCAGTCGACTCACCTATTTGAAGTGGGTGGTGGGGTGAGGGGCCTCAATTTTGTCCATATAAAGTGGTTGAAATTACATTTCCTAAACATTCTGTTCATTTAGAATTTGGTCAGTATTTTACATCAGTATTTGTAAACCAAAACCAGGAGTGGGTGATAAATACAGAAGTGGTGACGTGTTTCTATTATACTTTTCCTCTGATTGTTTCACTCCTGGTTTTTGCTTACAAACACTGATGTAAAATACTGACCAAATACTGAATATGTGAACGCAGCCTTATAGGGAAGATGAGCTGCTGCCAGAGGAGTGTAGCAGAGACTCTCAGATGGAAAACACTTGTGTGTATTTACTAAAGAATCCCATTGCCACTATTGTCATTTCTTCTACGTACTGTAATACTGTCCCTAAAGGGACTGCAAAATAAAGATAAAAATGAAGAAAAAAGTTTTTAAAAATATTAAAGTTTGGATCACAGCCTCCCTCCTGCCTTTTCCCATTAAGAAAAAAAATTGGTATTGCCACGTTCAGAAAAGACTGATTTATCAAAAATATGAAACTCCTTAAAGGGCTATTCCTATCTCCAAGATCTTATCCCAATATGTAGTAGGTGTAATAATAATAATATTAGCAAATTCTTCCAGTTAGAAATGTCGTATAGTTTTTCTGATTCGCTATGTCGCTTACCCTCACGCCGATGTCAGCTTCCGGATGGGCCCAGGTTGGGAGACATATATACCAGGATGGGCCCAAGATGGGGGACATATATACCAGGATGGGGAACATATATAACCAGAATGGGAGACATATATACCAGCATGGGCCCAGGATGGGGAACATATATACCAGGATGGGGGACGTATATACCAGGATGGGAAACATATATAACAGGATGGGAGACATATATACCAGGATGGGAGACATATATACCAGGATGGGAGGCATATATATCAGGATGGGGAACATATATAACCAGAATGGAAGACATATATTCCTGCATGGGCCCAGGATGGGGGACGTATGTACCAGGATGGCGGACGTATATAACAGGATGGGGGACGTATATATCAGGATGGGGGACGTATATACCAGGATGGGGAACATACATAACCAGAATGGGAGACATATATACCTGCATGGGCCCAGGATTGGGAATGTATATACCAGGATGGGGGACGTATATACCAGGATGGGGGACGTATATACCAGGATGGGGGATGTATATACCAGGATGGGGGACATATATACCAGGATAGGAGGCATATATATCAGGATGGGGAACATATGTAACCAGAATGGAAGACATACAGTACAGACCAAAAGTTTGGACACACCTTCTCATTTAAAGATTTTTCTGTATTTTCATGACTATGAAAATTGTACATTCAAACTGAAGGCATCAAAACTATGAATTAACACATGTGGAATTATATACTTAACAAAAAAGTGTGAAACAACTGAAAATATGTCTTATATTCTAGGTTCTTCAAAGTAGCCACCTTTTGCTTTGATGACTGCTTTGCACACTCTTGGCATTCTCTTGATGAGCTTCAAGAGGTAATCACCGGAAATGGTCTTCCAACAATCTTGAAGGAGTTCCCAGAGATGCTTAGCACTTGTTGGCCCTTTTGTCTACACTCTGCGGTCCAGCTCACCCCAAACCATCTCGATTGGGTTCAGGTCTGGTGACTGGAGGCCAGGTCATCTGGCGTAGCACCCCATCACTCTCCCTCTTGGTCAAATAGCCCTTACACAGCCTGGAGGTATGTTTGGGGTCATTGTCCTGTTGAAATATAAATGATGGTCCAACTAAACGCAAACCGGATGGAATAGCATGCCGCTGCAAGATGCTGTGGTAGCCATGCTGATTCAGTATGCCTTCAATTTTGAATAAATCCCCAACAGTGTCACCAGCAAAGCACCCCCACACCATCACACCTTCTCCTCCATGCTTCACAGTGGGAACCAGGCATGTAGAGTCCATCCGCTCACCTTTTCTGCGTCGCACAAAGACACGGTGGTTGGAACCAAAGATCTCAAATTTGGACTCATCAGACCAAAGGACAGATTTCCACTGGTCTAATGTCCATTTCTTGTGTTCTTTAGCCCAAACAAGTCTCTTCTGCTTGTTGCCTGTCCTTAGCAGTGGTTTCCTAGCAGCTATTTTACCATGAAGGCCTGCTGCACAAAGTCTCCTCTTAACAGTTGTTGAAGAGATGTGTCTGCTGCTAGAACTCTGTGTGGCATTGACCTGGTCTCTAATCTGAGCTGCTGTTAACCTGCAATTTCTGAGGCTGGTGACTCGGATAATCTTATCCTCAGAAGCAAAGGTGACTCTTGGTCTTCCTTTCCTGGGGCGGTCCTCATGTGAGCCAGTTTCTTTGTAGCGATTGATGGTTTTTGCAACTGCACTTAGGGACACTTTCAAAGTTTTCCCAATTTTTCGGACTGACTGACCTTCATTTTTTAAAGTAATGATGGCCACTTGTTTTTCTTAACTGCTTTTTTCTTGCCATAATACAAATTTTAACAGCCTATTCAGTAGGACTATCAGCTGTGTATCCACCAGAGTTCTGCACAACACAACTGATGGTCCCAACCCCATTTATAAGGCAAGAAATCCCACTTATTAAACCTAACAGGGCACACCTGTGAAGTGAAAACCATTTCTGGTGACTACCTTTTGAAGCTCATCAAGAGAATGCCAAGAGTGTGCAAAGCAGTTGACGCACCCCTGGGCCTGTGTCGCGCAGCGTTGCGCACGCGGGAGCTTACCCGGAGCCGGATCTGTTGAGGGTTGTAGTCTCGTGGCGGTGACTCGGTCCGTGCCCAGGGAGTCAGACTAAGTGGCGCTGTATTAGTGGTAGATGTTGTACGACTACGCCACCCGTTGAATGCAGCGAAGGAGCTGCCGCTGCAGGGCAGACCGCTGAGGCCGGTGGTAGGATTGTGCAGCGTGATAGTATCACCCCCAACGGGAGGGGTATGGCCTCAGGGCAGCCGACGTGGATGATGGGGGTAGCAGGAACCACTCGGAGACGGTACGGTGTAGTTCAGGGTCTTTACTGGTGACAAAGATAGACTCTCCCGGAGTACTGGCTAGCGATTGGGGCCTGGTCAGTCCTTGAGCAGATGGGATCTCCCCTGGCCAGGCGGAGTTGTAGGCCTCCCAAACTAACTGTACTCTTCTGGCTACCTTGCTAGAGGCGGGTATAAGTAGCCCACGTCCCTGAGTGTACCGTGTGGTGCTCACCCGTATGGCCGGTGACTCGGGGCCTTCTAGTAGCTTCCGCTCCACGACGGCGGTGCTGGTCCCACGCGTGTGACCGTGCCTTCGGGTTTCTTGGCCAGAGGACCTGAATTCCCCTGCCGGTCGGTTTCTGCTGCTGGATAGGAGTTAGTCCCCACAGCCTCGGACTCCGGGTCCGGTGATAGCTTCTCAGTCAGGGCGAGCTCTGCAGCTGCCAGCCCCTGACTCTTTGTAGTACTGCTCCCACAGAGCTCCTGTTGTTTCTTCCTATGCTGCTTCTCTTCTCTGTCTCTACTTCTTCTCTACTCCCTAACCCTGCCTCAGCCCTAGGTTTATATAGGGGAAGTTCTTCCCCTCCCAGGACTGGGCAGGAGGTGTGGCATGCACAGGATCCCTGACCAAGAGACCTCCCACCTGCTCTCAGACATAACATTGCCGTAACTGTGGAAACCAGACCCCTGGGGTGCCACATTCCCCCCTAGTGAAATTTAGTACTCCGGGACTAAACATATTTTTAGAAAAACATAACAAGGTATAAACAATAATAATACAATAAGAAAAACACATAAAGATGGTTACGGCATGTCCGCAACCGGGTGCAGTCTTTGAAGAAAAGCAAGGTGTCCATTTCACCAAAACAGGGAGACGTAACTAGGTAGGGGTCTGTCCTGCCCCGAGTCCTTAACAGTCTTTAGTCCATTCCTAGGTTACGCTCCAACCATGTACAAGGATTCCCGGTAAATCCACCAAGGACTCCTATAAATAACTAGAAACACATAATTATACACAAGCAACAAGAAAAACAGGTAACCACAAATAAAACAATTTATACACTTCAAATCCTCCAACGTGCGGGTAACTGGCCTCTAGTGGCCCTAGTGGACCTACGGAGCTGACTGTCTAGCCCTGAACTACAGGGTGTAGGAGCTGTCAAGGGTAAACTGGGCAGCTGTCTACCGGCTCTTTGGCTCACTAGGGGTACGGCAGGCTCACTATAAGCAGAGGGTTGATCCTCCTGTTCTGCTTGTGTGGAGTCTTCTGCCTCCTGGACCGGCTGCTCTTCCAGCTCTACCTGTTGCTCCATAGGCACTTGGGATGCTGGTTGGAGGAACGTGAGGATGGGTACCACAACTGCACCATTGACTTGAGTCCAGGACCGAGGGAAGTCTCCGAGCACAGTACTAACCATATCCTCCCTTTCCTCTACGGGTCGATGGTCTTCTTGTTCCTCTTCAGGGTTCCGTAGCTGTTCAGGACACTTCTTCAGGTGATCCCGGGATACAATGGCTATGGTCTCCCCTCCGTCTTTACTGATGGTACAGACTTTCGGGTTCTCGTGGCTTGAGGGCAGTACGGTGTACGGGTCCTTCTCCCACTGGTCGTCCAACTTGTGGAGCCGTCTTTTCCTCTTCAAGACCTGCTCTCCGGGTACCAGGGGAACAGCGGGAGCATACTGGTTGTAAGTTTTCTCTTGTCTTTCCCTAGCCTGACAGAGACTTCGCTCCACGCTCTCCTGTACTTTCCGGTACTGCTGCTGCCTCTCTGTGTCCCAGTCTGCTTCTGGTGAAGTGTCCTCGGGTGTCAGGACTCCCATTTCCAGGTCAACAGGTAACTTACCAGGTCTCGCCCTCATTAGGTAAGCTGGGGTACAGTTGGTGGAACCTACCGGGATGTGGTTGTATAGGTCCACCAGATCGGGCAGCTTCTCAGGCCACAGACTGCGTTCTTCCAGGGGCAACGTTTTCAGGAGATCCATTACCACCTGGTTCATTTTCTCACAAAGTCCATTAGTTTGCGGATGATAGGGTGTCGTCCTTATCTTCCGGCAGCCATACAGATTGCAGAATTCCTGGAAGACCTCCGCTTCAAAGGCAGGTCCCTGGTCCGTCAGCACTTGGTCCGGGTACCCGTGTGGACGGCAGAAGTGCTGCTGGAAGGCTCTAGCTGCTGTTTGAGCCGTTAAGTCCTTAACGGGGATGTGATGAACCTGTAGCCGCCATCTTGGTAATGATAAATCATATCCAGGGATGGCCACACTTCAGCAGCCCCCACCCTTGGGACCTTCTGTTAAAACGTCAACTAGATAGTTTCCCCCCATCCAGGCTCCTGTAAGATAAGAAGCCTACTTAACACTTGAATGCTAGGAGCTTCAAAGACTTCGAGAGGAAACACAGCCAGCAGGGGGGGGTGCTTCGTCTATCTGTACCTGACCATTTGTCCCATAGGACTAGTTTCTTTGTCTGTCACAAGCATGGAGGCATAAGATATAGAAACATGAATAGTACACGCATGTTGCGTGGGATGGGCCAATAAAAAAATATCACGGCGTCCCGGAGCCATTGCGCACACAAGCCTCCGCGGTAGACGTTTGTACGTGCTCTGGAAGCCAAGATATAGCGCGGAGCCATTCCTGAGGACCGTATGGTATCATAATTGATATCAAAAGGTCGGTTACGGCGGCCCGAATCCATGGGAACCCCTGGGGGTATCATGAGACCATCCCAGAAGAAGTTATTGGGTTCCATAGAATTTGGGCTTCTGATCGAAGTTAGACCTGAGGGTGGAGACTGAGCCAGCTGACCTCACCAGCAGTGGGCGGGACGGGGCAGGTAAGATAGCAGGACAGACAAGAGACAAGTCAGTTTTTGACCCAAGAGTGGTGTGCTGAACATCTGAGCACCAGCTGAGGCCACCAAGGGGAGGAGCAGTTTGACCATGCGGTGGTAGGCCTCAGCCTGTAACAAAGAACCGTGCCTGCGATCGCAGAATCCTCTCCCTGCGTCACAAGAAAATCAAGAAACCGGTAACTGATATGCTGTGGTGATTCTGTGTGTTGTATTCCATTGTTGTATAGTTTAGCCTGACCTTATACCTGTGTATATTTAGTTGTATATCGTGTATCTAGTGTATTATTATAATCAATTACCTCAAGTAATTGTGGGCCTGCCTTTTATTCTGCATAACGAACGCACGTCCGTGTGAGCTCGGCTCAAGCCAAAACGCTACCCAGGGTTGGTTCCTGACCCGATATAGGCCCATTCACGGACTGGGCGTATATCTAAAATAGGGACTGGTGGCAGCATACCAACTGGGGATTGGGGAAGGCTGGTAGTGACGGTCGGAGGTTCAGATATATATATTCCTGGCGCGGCCAAGGAAGATATATATACCGCCCTCACTACAGAGGGCCCCGATACCCAGTAGGTTACAGGACAGTCTCTCTGGCGACCGCTTATCCTAGGTGCAGTTCCTTGACTGACCTGAGGCTGAGAGGGCGCTAGCGAGTTGTGCTGTGTAGTGACGTTGAAGGGATAACACACTACCGTGTTCCCTACGCTGGTTGCAGCTACCTGGCACTACTTTCTCTAGGTGCAGTACCTTGACTGACCTGAGAGGTAAGGGGGCGCCAGAGAGCTGCACCCACCGGCCGGCTTTCATCACATTGGTGGCAGAGCGGTGGGATTGCAGAATAATAGTGTTGTGGGACCCCTACTCCCAGGCACTAAAGACTGCCAGTGGTAACTTCCACTGCTGGAGTCTTAAGGTCAGCCCAACGTTAGACGGTCAGGCTAAAAGTATAACAAGGTGTGTGCAAACTCAGGGTTGCAGCGGTGTCGGTTACCAAGATGGCAGACGGCACCAGGAGCAAGACCCTGCAGGAGGCTAATGCTACGGTCCGTGTGGCAGGAGGGGAGGACATTGTTACTCATGGCGAGGAGGAGTCCAGCCCGGGCACCTCAGGGAGCCAGTCCCCAGTATACGGTCCCGCAGTGGGCTGCCCACCACCTACCCAGCCCAGCCTGTCCAGATCACAAGCCCTTTTACAAGCGGCTATGGCAAGTCTCCAGTCTCATGGCGATGCCGTCTACAAAACCCTCCTGGCAGCATCAGAGAAGGCAGCGGAGGAGGAGCGTGCAGAGCGGGCTGCGGAGCGGGCTGCGGAGCGGGCTGCGGAGCGTGAAGCTGCAGAGCGCCGGGAGGTTGCGGAGCGTGCAGAGCGAGCTGCGGAGCGCCAGCACCAACTGGACCTGGCCCAGCGGGGGCTTCCGCTAGAGCAACCAACCCATCAGGAGACCAAGTCGTCCAAAGTCCGAGCTGAGGACTTCCCTCTACTGGAGAAGGATGGGGACCTGGACTCCTTTCTGGTGGCATTTGAACGGACCTGTCTTCAGCACCATCTGGCCCGGGATCAGTGGGCCAGATACCTGACCCCCCGTTTGAGGGGTAAGTCCCTGGATGCCTTGGGGGACTTACCTGCCGGGGAGGTACAGAACTACGACTGCATCAAGCGGGCCCTGATCCGGCAGTACAACCTCACTCCCGAGTCGTACCGCCAGAAGTTCCGGAGCCTGCTGCGTGGCCCCAAGGACACCTGGACCGATCATATGCGGGCGCTGTTGAGAGCCGCAGAGCACTGGACCTCGGGTCTAGCGCTTACTACCCGCCAGGAGGTCCAGGAACTGTTCGTCACGGAGCAGTTCTTGTGGAACTGCCCAGAGGACCTCCGACAGTTCCTCCGTGACCGAAAACCAACAGGGGCTTCTGCTACAGCCGCCCTGGCAGACGAGTATGCCAATAACAGGGCGCCTGAGCTGAAGAAGTCTGCCAGCAGCACCTGGAGAGGGGGTAAGCCCAGTCATGCCCCTGTTTCCCCGGCCCCTAGAACACAAGGGGTGTATCCCCCTGTTGCCCTCTCCAGGCAAGGACCAGACGTAAGACGTTGTCATCTATGCAACAAACCAGGACACTTTAGGGCTGAGTGTCCCCAGCGCCAAAAGACCCCATCCCAGTCCCAGAGAGCGCCCAATGTTTTGTGTGTGGGAGGGGGTGGTGGTAGGTCCCTGGACAACATCCAACCCGTCACCATAGGCCGTTCTGCGGTCATGGGACTGCGGGACACGGGCGCTGAACGAACACTGGTACGGCCTGAGGTGGTGTCCCCCCAGGACTTGGTACCAGGAAAGACTCTTTCCGTCTCCGGGGTTGGAGGCGTGGAGCCGGCCCTTCCCGTTGCCATGGTGTATTTGGACTGGGGTGCCGGGAGGGGGATGCGGGAGGTGGGAGTAACGCCAAATATTCCCGCAAATGTTTTATTAGGGACCGACTTGGGGCGTCTAGTATCGCAGTATGTACCCTCTGAACCCCCAAGTTCGGCCCCCCAAGAGTGTATTGATTTGTCAGCTGCTAATGCCAACCATGTTGTATGTAGTGTGCGTCCTGCTGAGGAGGAGGGAGTGAAACCTGAGGGTAACACCTGCACAGACACAACACAAACAGGGTTAGTGAAAGCAGGTGGGGAGTGTGGGGATGCCCGCAGAGGTGCTCAGCCGGCGTGCCGTGACCTCTTGTCCTCCGGTGAGGGAGGGGGCGGGCAGGATTCTGTAGAGGGAAGCTCAGGGATGGAGAGGGGGGCAGCTACCGGCAGTGTAGGGCTCCCAGGGGTATCCAGGCTGCTGAGTATAGGCCCACTGCAGGGGGAGGAACAGGCCATGGGAGGTGGGGGTGTCCCAAGAGAGGAGCCGCCAGGTAAGACCCCAGGGCAGGAGTTCCCCACATCCGAGATGTCCAAAGGCCTAGGAAGCCTGCCTGATCGGGCGGCTTGGTCAGAAACAGAGGGGAAGCAGGCACTACCCACGGTCACAGCGGTCATAGCCGCTGTCACCAGGAGTGGGAGCGCCGGAGCCCAAGGAGCCTTGCAGAGGTCCGACGGCTTCCCCACTTCTGACCAAGTGTCTGCCGGGTCAGACAGCGGCCAGGTGACATGCCCGGAGGGGCTGACAGAGGATGTGGCAGTTTCGTCGATTCTGGCCACATCAAGTCAGGAATTTCAGGCTGCGTTGGAAGCAGACGACAGCCTGAAAGCTCTCAAGGAACAGGCGGCACAGCCTCCCATGGAGTCAGACTGCGAGCGTGTGGTCTGGGACCAGGGACGGCTGTACCGGGTAACGGTCCAGCAGGGTTCACCGGAGGCGTGGCCCAGGGACCGACAGTTAGTGGTACCCTATCCGTTCAGGGCGGAATTGTTGCGGATCGCACACGAGATTCCGATGGCCGGACACCTAGGGATCGCTAAAACCAAGGCCAGGATAGCTCAGCATTTCTACTGGCCTGGGATGGGAGCCGCGGTGGGTGCCTACTGCCGTTCGTGTGACACCTGTCAGAGGGTGGGGAAGGCGGGGCCGCGCCCCAAAGCCCCACTGGTAACTCTGCCAATCATCGAAGAGCCTTTCTCGAGGGTCGCTGTGGATCTTATTGGACCTCTGTCCACTCCCAGCCACTCCGGGAAATGCTTCATACTCACGGTAGTGGACTATGCCACCCGGTACCCGGAAGCGGTAGCTTTGTCGTCCATTCGGGCCGACAAGGTGGCTACCGCCTTACTGGAGATCTTCTCCAGAGTGGGTTTCCCCCAAGAAATGCTCACCGACCGAGGGACCCAGTTCATGTCGCGGCTGATGGAGTCCCTCTGTAAGCAAATGCAGGTGCAACATCTGGTGGCCAGCCCGTATCACCCACAGACTAATGGCCTGTGTGAGCGGTTCAATGGCACCTTAAAGCAGATGCTTAAGATGTTGGTCGACTCCCACGGGAGAGACTGGGAGCGTTACCTCCCACACCTCCTATTTGCTTACCGGGAGGTTCCGCAGGCCTCAACGGGGTTCTCCCCCTTTGAGCTCCTGTACGGGCGACGGGTACGGGGCCCCCTGGCTCTGGTGAAGGAAGCATGGGAAGGGGATTTGGCCACCCCCGAGGTGTCGGTCATCGAGTATGTCGTGCGCCACCGGGACAGGATGATGGCCTTGGCAAAGCTGGTGCAGGACAATATGGCCCAGGCCCAGGCCGACCAGAAGCGGTGGTACGACCAGAATGCTTGTGAGAGGACCTACCAGGTGGGTCAAAAGGTGTGGGTACTGGTCCCCGTACCACAGAACAAGCTTCAGGCAGCCTGGGAAGGTCCCTACTTCGTGCACCAGAAACTCAATGCCGTCACCTATCTGGTCACCCTGGATCACGCCCGTGGAAGGAGGAAGGCCTTCCACGTGAACATGATGAAGGCTCATCATGAGCGGGAAGCGACTGCCCACCCAGTGTGCAACCTTCCCGAGGAAGGAGAGGTAGAAACCCTCCTGGATCTGCTCACCCAAGCCAAGGCGGGTGGGTCCATCGAGGATGTGGGGGTTGGCCACCAGCTCACGGAGGACCAACGGTCCCAGCTGGGGACCACCCTGCACCCCTTCCGGGGGCTGTTCAGCAGCCTGCCCGGAAGGACTGAGATGGCTGTCCACGACGTGGACACTGGCGATCACCCGCCGATCCGGCGTTCAGCATATCGGGTCTCTTTCGAGGTGCAGGGAAACATGCGCCAAGAGATAGACGAGATGCTGAAGCTGGGGGTGATCCAGGCATCCAGCAGCGCGTGGGCCTCGCCTGTAGTCCTCGTACCAAAGAAGGACCGAACTACACGGTTCTGCGTGGACTACCGGGGGCTCAACGCTGTAACGGCCACCGATGCGTTCCCCATACCACGCATCGATGACCTGCTCGATCGGATGGCCGGGGCTAAGTACCTGACCATCATGGATCTGAGCCGGGGGTACTGGCAGATTCCTCTGACCCCCGCGGCAAGGGAACGCTCTGCCTTTATCACCCCTTTTGGACTGTACGAGTCCACAGTGATGCCATTCGGCATGAAGAATGCCCCTGCCACTTTTCAGCGGATGGTCAATACGCTGCTTGAGGGACTTGAAGGGTACGCGGCTGCGTACTTGGACGATATTGCAGTCTTCAGTCCCACTTGGGAGGATCACCTAGAGCACCTGCGGCAGGTGCTCGGTCGGATCCACCGGGCAGGCTTGACCATCAAGCCGGAAAAGTGCCAGCTGGGCATGAGTGAGGTCCTCTACCTGGGTCACCGGGTAGGCGGGGGGGTTCTGAAGCCAGAACCGGGGAAAGTGGATGCCATCGCATCCTGGCCCACTCCTAGGACCAAAAAGCAGGTGATGTCCTTCTTGGGGACCGCCGGGTACTATAGGAGGTTCGTCCCACACTATAGCACCCTGGCCAAGCCCCTGACGGACCTCACCAAGAAGAAGCTGCCCGTCGCAGTCGACTGGACAGTCGCCTGCGAGACAGCTTTCGGGGCACTCAAGGCCGCCCTAAGTAGCTCCCCTGTACTGCAAGCTGCCGACTTCGACCGGCCGTTTGTGGTACAGACCGACGCCAGTGACTTTGGCCTCGGTGCTGTGCTAAGTCAGGTCAACACGACAGGCCAGGAACATCCTGTCTTGTACCTGAGCAGGAAGCTACTGCCCCGGGAGGTGGCTTACTCCACGGTGGAAAAAGAATGCCTGGCAATTGTATGGGCCCTGCAGCGTCTGCAGCCCTACTTGTACGGGAGCCATTTCACCGTGGAGACGGACCACAACCCCCTCAGCTGGTTACACACGGTCTCTGGGTCGAATGGCAGGTTGCTACGCTGGAGCCTCGCTCTCCAGCAGTACCACTTCTCCATTCGCCACAGAAGAGGCCGTGACCACGGTAACGCTGACGGGTTATCCCGGCAAGGGGAGGGTGCAGAAGGACGCACGGGGGAACACAGGAATGTGCTACCCCCTCGCGCCCTCGTATAGGGGGAGGTGTGATGAACCTGTAGCCGCCATCTTGGTAATGATAAATCATATCCAGGGATGGCCACACTTCAGCAGCCCCCACCCTTGGGACCTTCTGTTAAAACGTCAACTAGATAGTTTCCCCCCATCCAGGCTCCTGTAAGATAAGAAGCCTACTTAACACTTGAATGCTAGGAGCTTCAAAGACTTCGAGAGGAAACACAGCCAGCAGGGGGGGGTGCTTCGTCTATCTGTACCTGACCATTTGTCCCATAGGACTAGTTTCTTTGTCTGTCACAAGCATGGAGGCATAAGATATAGAAACATGAATAGTACACGCATGTTGCGTGGGATGGGCCAATAAAAAAATATCACGGCGTCCCGGAGCCATTGCGCACACAAGCCTCCGCGGTAGACGTTTGTACGTGCTCTGGAAGCCAAGATATAGCGCGGAGCCATTCCTGAGGACCGTATGGTATCATAATTGATATCAAAAGGTCGGTTACGGCGGCCCGAATCCATGGGAACCCCTGGGGGTATCATGAGACCATCCCAGAAGAAGTTATTGGGTTCCATAGAATTTGGGCTTCTGATCGAAGTTAGACCTGAGGGTGGAGACTGAGCCAGCTGACCTCACCAGCAGTGGGCGGGACGGGGCAGGTAAGATAGCAGGACAGACAAGAGACAAGTCAGTTTTTGACCCAAGAGTGGTGTGCTGAACATCTGAGAACCAGCTGAGGCCACCAAGGGGAGGAGCAGTTTGACCATGCGGTGGTAGGCCTCAGCCTGTAACAAAGAACCGTGCCTGCGATCGCAGAATCCTCTCCCTGCGTCACAAGAAAATCAAGAAACCGGTAACTGATATGCTGTGGTGATTCTGTGTGTTGTATTCCATTGTTGTATAGTTTAGCCTGACCTTATACCTGTGTATATTTAGTTGTATATCGTGTATCTAGTGTATTATTATAATCAATTACCTCAAGTAATTGTGGGCCTGCCTTTTATTCTGCATAACGAACGCACGTCCGTGTGAGCTCGGCTCAAGCCAAAACGCTACCCAGGGTTGGTTCCTGACCCGATATAGGCCCATTCACGGACTGGGCGTATATCTAAAATAGGGACTGGTGGCAGCATACCAACTGGGGATTGGGGAAGGCTGGTAGTGACGGTCGGAGGTTCAGATATATATATTCCTGGCGCGGCCAAGGAAGATATATATACCGCCCTCACTACAGAGGGCCCCGATACCCAGTAGGTTACAGGACAGTCTCTCTGGCGACCGCTTATCCTAGGTGCAGTTCCTTGACTGACCTGAGGCTGAGAGGGCGCTAGCGAGTTGTGCTGTGTAGTGACGTTGAAGGGATAACACACTACCGTGT
Source organism: Phyllobates terribilis (assembly GCF_046119375.1). Lineage (NCBI taxonomy): Eukaryota > Metazoa > Chordata > Amphibia > Anura > Dendrobatidae > Phyllobates > Phyllobates terribilis. The sequence continues at coordinate 703,427,732 of NW_027362764.1, read as the reverse complement.
TCCCTACGCTGGTTGCAGCTACCTGGCACTACTTTCTCTAGGTGCAGTACCTTGACTGACCTGAGAGGTAAGGGGGCGCCAGAGAGCTGCACCCACCGGCCGGCTTTCATCACAGGGGACGACAACCAAGAACCGGGAGTAATGATCCACAATGGTTAACGCGTAGACGTAGCCACTTCTGCTTGGGGTCAGTTTTACATGATCCAAGGCTACCAGTTCCAACGGCTGCCGGGTGACGATGGACTGCAGGGGAGTCTTCTGGCTGGCACGGTCCTTCCTTCTTAGGTTGCACGGGCCACAGTCTCTGCACCACCTCTCGATGGTTCCCCTCATGCCTACCCAGTGGAACCGCCCACGCAGCAGGAACTCCAGCTTCTTCCATCCGAAGTGTCCAGCCCCGTCGTGGTATGCCTCCATCACCATGGCTGCGTCTCTCCGTGGCACCACTACTTGCCAGATTAGTTCATGCGTCCGGGAGTTAACCATTCTGCGGCACAACTTCCCCTTGTAAAGGAACAGTCGACTCTTCTCAGCCCACAGTTGCTTGGCTTCCTCCGGAGCGTCTGGGTCAAGGCGAGCCTCTGGCCGAGTCAGCATCTCCTTTACCAGCCGGACGGCAGGGTCACTGTCTTGCGTTTCCTCCCAGTTGTAGTGAGGCAAGGGGTTAAACGTAGCGGCTTGCTTACTCCTTACCCGATGGGAATACTGGATAGTCCCATGACGGTGGAACGCGGGGAGTTCGACTTCTTCCAGTCCCCCTGGATCTTCTCCTACGTCCGGTAGGTTTGGCATCCTGGACAGGGCGTCCGCGTTGGTATTGGAGCGTCCTGCCCGGTATTTGATTGTGAACTCGTAGTTGGACAGACGGGCCATCCATCTCTGCTCTAGGGCACCGAGTCTTGCCGTGTCCAGGTGTGTCAACGGGTTGTTATCCGTGTACACGGTGAACCGGGAAGAAGCGAGGTAGTGCTTAAAGCGTTCGGTGACTGCCCACACCACTGCCAGGAACTCTAGCTTAAATGAGCTGTAATTCTCAGGGTTTCTTTCGGTGGGTCGCAGTTTTCGGCTAGCGTAAGCGATTACTCGTTCTTTCCCCTGCTGGATCTGGGACAGTACGGCTCCTAGCCCGATGTTACTTGCGTCGGTGTAGAGGATAAAGGGCTGGCTGTAATCAGGGTACGCCAGGATTTCATCCCCCGTGAGGGCCATCTTCAGCTGGCGGAAGGACTCTTCTTCTAACTTCTCCCATTTGAAGGGCGGCTTCTGGTTCTTGGCCTTCCGGGACTGGCCTATCAGGAGGTCCTGCATAGGAGCTGCCTTTTTGGTGAAACCGGGGATGAATCTGCGGTAATAGCCTACCAACCCGAGGAACTGCCGCACTTCCTTTACACTGGAGGGACTTGGCCATTCCTTAATTGCGGTGATCTTATCAGGGTCGGGAGCCACTCCGTCAGCGCTCACCACGTGTCCCAGGTACTGCACCTTTGGTTTCAAGAGGTGACACTTGGAGGGTTTTACCTTTAAGCCGTAGCTTGCCAGAGCTTCGAACACTTCCGCCAGGTGTTTCAGGTGGTCCTCATAAGTCTTGGAATATACGATGACATCGTCCAGGTACAACAGGACCGTCTCGAAGTTTCTGTGGCCCAGACAGCACTCCATTAATCGTTGGAAGGTTCCCGGTGCGTTGCAGAGTCCGAACGGCATACAGGTAAACTCGCTAAGTCCCATCGGGGTGGTGAATGCGGTCTTCTCCCGGTCCGCCTCTGCTACAGGAACCTGCCAGTACCCGCTAGTGAGATCCAAGGTAGAGAAGAAGTTAGCAGATCTTAAAGCAGCCAAAGACTCCTCTATCCTTGGTAAGGGGTACGCATCCTTGTGTGTGATACGGTTAATTTTCCGGTAATCTACACACATCCTCATGGTGTTGTCTTTCTTTTTGACTAAGACTAGTGGAGCTGCCCAGGGGCTACAGCTATCCCTGATCACCCCAGCCTCCTTCATGTCCCTAAGCATCCCCTTGGCGTGTTGGTAGTGTGCAGGGGGTACGGGTCGATACCTCTCTTTTATGGGAAGATGGTCTCCCGTGGGGATGTGGTGTTCTACCCCCTTGACTCGCCCGAAGTCTAACGGGTGTTTACTAAACACTCTCTCGTACTCTTGAACCACCCGATAGACTCCCTGTTTCTGGTGTGAGGGAGTGGAGTCAGTACCCAAATGTAGTTGCTGACACCAGTCCTCCATTGTTTCTTTAGAGCCGTTACCTTCCTCCGGGGAAGATGGAGGCAAGGGTTCTACGGACTGTATGGAATTTTGATTGATGGTATACAATTTGGCTAGCGTGGCATACCGGGGCAGGTACACTTCCCTCTTCCCGATATTTATTATGCGAACGGGCACCCTCCCATGGCGTACATTAACCACCCCCCGTGCTGTCAAAATGGTGGGCCTACTGTCTGAGTAAACTGGTTCTACCATTGCCTGGTAATCTCTACCTCTCAGACCAATAGCTGCCCGGCACCAAATCATCATTTCACTTTTTGGGGGCATGGCAATAGGGAAAGGGTCACACATTCTTACGCTACCAATCTCACCACCGGAGAGTTCTATCTGTTGCCGTCGCATCAGTGCCCGGATCTCTTTCTGGAGCACTCGCTGCTGGCCGGAGCTGGCGTTCTTGGCAACCTGTTGTAAAAGGAAAATCACCTCTGCAAGACAATTTTCAATTACATTAGTTCCTAGAGTTATCTTTGGGTGACTCTCGTGTTTGTCAATGTCTACAATGATCAGTCCCTGTGCTGCCAGTTCGACTCTACCGATTTTAATGGTCACCTCTTTAAATCCAATCTGTGGCACGGGCTGACCATTGCTGGCGATGATACTCAAGTCGTCGTCAGGGTAGCGGGTGATATCCGAGTCATTCCAGTACTGCTTGAAGAGCACGTACGGGATAGTGGTGACCTGTGACCCGGTGTCCAATAGGGCACTCATAGGGATGCCATCCAGTACCACAGGCAAGACTGGATGTCCTCCCACATATCTGTCGCGCCAGTTCGATGGGCCTGATGATCTTTTTCCTGGGGTTTGGCCCTCTACCCCAGGTTGTGCCAGTTTAAAGGACAGTACCTTGCCATATGTCCGGGTTGATTGCAGCGGCGGCAGATGGGTTGTCCGTCCTCGTTGTATCGGTCGCTGGGTCTTCCTCTGGCCGGTGGGGTCCTCCTTGGTCGACGCCACGGGATGTCCTCCGGTCCGGATGCCAGCTGGATCTTCCCTGGAGTGGAAACCTGTAAAGACTGCACAGTTCGGGTTAGCGCGGCAACGCTTTTAGCTAGCTCTTGGACCTGATGGTGCAGGTCTGGAGCCGGGTCATTGTTCAAAGCCTGCGCATCAGCTCCCACAGGCCCTGTCGACAAGGGTGCCGCCTCCTGGTGGTAAGTGGTAGTGGGGCGTCTGTGGGTCACAACACCACCTGGTGCCGGTTCTCGGAGCACCCGGATGGCTCTGTCCTTGAACTGTGCAAATCCCAGATGAGGGTCCTGTAAGGCCATTGCCCGCAACTGGGTTCGGTGGGCATTGCAATATAAACCCTCTATAAATTGTTCAGTCAACAGCCTGTCCTCGTCTCCCACGCCGTCAGGATCGGTCTGCTTAATGGCTCTCAGGGCCTCTTGTAGGTTCAGGGCATAGTCCCTTATACTCTCATGTGCCCGCTGTTTGCACCCGTAGAATCTAAGCTTGATCTCGGCTGAGGTGCGGGTATCAAAGGTGTCCCTCAGCCGGGTTAGTATCTCTGCGACAGTCCTCCTCCCAGGTGGCCAGGACTTTACCTCCCTTTGGGCTGCCCCGGTTAATTGGGCCACCAGGATGCTCACTTTTTGCTCCTCTGTGAGGGGATACACCTGGAAGAGGCTATCCAGCTTTTCTCTAAAGTCATACAGGGTATGTGACTCCCTTGAGTACTGGGGTAGCCAGGCTGCCCCCGGGATATAGGGCATGGTGAAAGGCATGACCGCAACGGCGGTGGCGCTGGCGGGGGTTGAAGCGGTGAAGCTCTCCTCCGTATCCGACATCCTTCTCCCCCCTAGTGGACCGTGGCCTACCTTGCGATGATCCTCTTCCGTAGGCCGCGGCTCCGCAGTGGATCGTCAGGGTTGAGGACCTTCCGTCGCGCTCCTGTGACGTCAGCGTCTGCTGGGCTCCTTCCAGGACCTTACGCGACGTCTGGACGTGAGGCGGGGCTTCAGTTCTCGCGCGCTTTTGGAGTCCACGCCCCTCTTCTTCCCGCGCGGCGTCTTCAAGATGGCGTCCAACGGCGGGAAAACTCCACGGAAGGCGGGAAGAAGGCTGAAAATGGCGCCGGATGGCGGGAATCTTCACCGATGGCGGGAGGAAGGCTGAAGATGGCGCCGGATGGCGGGAATCTTCACCACTGGTAAGTTTGAACAGTCTTTTTCAGGCACGCAGTACCCGGTGGTTGCGAGCACGAAATCCTGCCGACTACGCCAAAAGTTGACGCACCCCTGGGCCTGTGTCGCGCAGCGTTGCGCACGCGGGAGCTTACCCGGAGTCGGATCTGTTGAGGGTTGTAGTCTCGTGGCGGTGACCCGGTCCGTGCCCAGGGAGTCAGACTAAGTAGCGCTGTATTAGTGGTAGATGTACGACTACGCCACCCGTTGAATGCAGCGAAGGAGCTGCCGCTGCAGGGCAGACCGCTGAGGCCGGTGGTAGGATTGTGCAGCGTGATAGTATCACCCCCAACGGGAGGGGTATGGCCTCAGGGCAGCCGACGTGGATGATGGGGGTAGCAGGAACCACTCGGAGACGGTACGGTGTAGTTCAGGGTCTTTACTGGTGACAAAGATAGACTCTCCCGGAGTACTGGCTAGCGATTGGGGCCTGGTCAGTCCTTGAGCAGATGGGATCTCCCCTGGCCAGGCGGAGTTGTAGGCCTCCCAAACTAACTGTACTCTTCTGGCTACCTTGCTAGAGGCGGGTATAAGTAGCCCACGTCCCTGAGTGTACCGTGTGGTGCTCACCCGTATGGCCGGTGACTCGGGGCCTTCTAGTAGCTTCCGCTCCACGACGGCGGTGCTGGTCCCACGCGTGTGACCGTGCCTTCGGGTTTCTTGGCCAGAGGACCTGAATTCTCCTGCCGGTCGGTTTCTGCTGCTGGATAGGAGTTAGTCCCCACAGCCTCGGACTCCGGGTCCGGTGATAGCTTCTCAGTCAGGGCGAGCTCTGCAGCTGCCAGCCCCTGACTCTTTGTAGTACTGCTCCCACAGAGCTCCTGTTGTTTCTTCCTATGCTGCTTCTCTTCTCTGTCTCTACTTCTTCTCTACTCCCTAACCCTGCCTCAGCCCTAGGTTTATATAGGGGAAGTTCTTCCCCTCCCAGGACTGGGCAGGAGGTGTGGCATGCACAGGATCCCTGACCAAGAGACCTCCCACCTGCTCTCAGACATAACATTGCCGTTACTGTGGAAACCAGACCCCTGGGGTGCCACACAGTCATCAAAGCAAAAGGTGGCCACTTTGAAGAACCTAGAATATAAGACATATTTTCAGTTATTTCACACTTTTTTGTTAAGTATATAATTCCACATGTGTTAATTCATAGTTTTGATGCCTTCAATGTGAATGTACAATTTTCGTAGTCATGAAAATACAGAAAAATCTTTAAATGAGAAGGTGTGTCCAAACTTTTGGTCTGTACTGTATATACCTGCATGGGCCCAGGATGGGGGACGTATGTACCAGGATGACGGATGTATATAACAGGATGGGGGACGTATATATCAGGATGGAGGACGTATATAACAGGATGGGAGACATATATAACAGGATGGGAGACATATATAACAGGATGGGGATATGTGGAATTCTTGGCGCTATATAAGTGAGTAAAATAGATAAATAAATAAATATATATACCAGGATGGGCCACATATATATTAGGCAGGGGCCCAGGATGAGGGACATATATACCTGGAAGGAGCCCAGGATGAGGGATATGACTACATAATGGGGAGGGGGCAACACATCATATGTCCTTATAGGATTTACAACACTACAAGGGCCCATACATCTGATCAACATGCGGAAGGGTGGGGGAGCAGGTCCACATTTTGCACCAGGGCCCATCGGACTGATTGCAGTAGCTTAGGTATCACTTGTATAGTGTTAGTTATTGTAACCATGGATACCTATTCTACTGCAATTCCTGCACATGAGGTAAGTGACTTAGCGAATCAGAAAAACTATACTACATTTCTAATTGGGGGAATTTGCTAATATTATTATTACACCTGCTACCTATAGGATCTTGGAGATGGGAATACCCCTGTAAACATTTAACGCTGTAAAGAGAAAAAAAAGTAAATTCCATAACTGCCATTTCTTTTAGTGGCCGTGCTACTCGCCCCCCTCCTCCCACCCACCCAAAAAACCCCAAAAATACATAAAAAAATGAGAAAAGCTTTGACTGTACCCCAAAGCTGCGATGCAGAGAACAAGCCCTCACGTCGCTCTTTCAACAGAAAATGGAAATAGTTACAGTTCTCAGACTACAGCGACACCAGACAGTTTTTTAGGAAGTTCTGATATATTTTTTTCACTAATGCACAAGTTCAGTATCGCTGTAATCAGAGCGACCCAGAGAACCGGATCAGGTGATTTTTACCTCACAATGAACCGAGTAACAAAAATGACAGAACGCCCCTCACCCCAAGTTTTTCACATGGCTGGAATATTTTTTCCCCCTTTTCAGTTCATTACATGGTAAAATGGATGGTGTCATTCAAAACTGCAACTAATAAAAAAGCCACATGTGGCGGTGTCCAGGGATAAGGAAAAACAGGCTTAGCTCTTGGTAAAAAGGAAAAAAAAAAACAAAAATGAAAAATCACCCGATTAGGAAGGGGTTAAAGAGTCAGGTCTGGGTGTGACTCTATTTAGGGGTCAGAGTTGGGCTGTGGCGCCCCCTGTAGGAGTTTCCTGAGCTGCAGGCACCGCATTATTACACGCCATGCAGCCTCAGCACGTCAGGCACGTCGTCAGACAACGCACTCGGAGCAGGTTTGTCCCTCCCCGGCACTTGTCCCCGTGGAAGGGGCGGAGTTATCTCTCTCTATTTCCGCCCGGTCTGGTCTCATTGAGGAAGGACACAGCGCCCGCTGCGGAGGTGAGTGGTCACCGGGCTGCAGGTGAGCGGCGGTAATGGCGGAATAACGGTGCGGGCGGTGACGGGTATTATCGGGGGCAGTGAGCCGGCGGCGGCCTGTGGGGAACGGGGTCTGCAGAGGCCTCATCCTCGCCTGGTGACCTCTGCAGGGGCAGGAGCGCCCCCTGGATGTGTTCGCCGCCATCTACTGCTCCCTGTTATCAGACGTCTCCTATATAATGTGTGAATACCCATCTTTCTCAGCTGTTTGCTGCCACTGAATAAAACCCATGTACCGGCCGCATTCCTGCCCCAGTACACGCACCACTGCACTGACACACTGTGACGAGCTCTGCTGCTGTAGGCCACGATCAGTACAGGGGCTCAGCCTGGCGGTGTCCTTCATTCACTGACCAATCACCTCATCATAGCGGGAATGGGCTGACACCGAGCAGAGCAGGAAGGTGCGGAAGTCTTCATTCCCCTCTGATGTTGTGGAGATGAGGCCAGGGGTCCGCACTGCTCTAGGGACCCCAGGACGGACACACTGGGGGGGGGATATGAGCGGTGCCCCTGGAGGTCATCTGTGGGGGGCACATACTTTTACACGGCCCCCCATGTGTGAGGATTCCCCCTGGGTATGGGCAACTGAGAGGATTTTCTAAAACTTGTTTAATGTATTTGTATCGCACAAAAAAATAAAATAAATTGTGTGTGTGTGTGTACCCCCCCACCCCCCCGGTCTGATGATTTGGAGTGCACGGAGCGAGGTTAATGGCTGACAATGTTATAGAAGGTCGGTGTGGCCGGTGTGTACTCCACGCTGCTCCATAACCCCCATTCACTTCTATAGGAGTTGCAGGAAGGGTGTGATGCTGCTTGCTCTGCTGTTCTCGGCCTTGAATGAACCTTATAATGCAGAAATTTCTGCAACCTAAAAACAACCTTTTCTATACATCATAACCTTTTAACAACGCTTCCTACTTGGGACGTTAGAATGATGTGCCGCCATTTTTCAGACCTGGGGGGTGTCTTCACATAACACTCACCCCTTATTGCTTTTACGGATCCTGTGGTTTGGAGATGGACAAGAAGTAACAAAAAAAAAAACAGCCCCTATTATTAGTAAACTTGGGTCGATATGTTTTAAATTTATTGTAATGAGCGAGTCAATTTTACACAATAATATGGAAAAATCTGTAGTTTTCAAACTTGTGATGTTTCTGCCTTTAAAACAGTTATACCCCAAAACAATTAATAATTGATGTTTGTTGCCAGCGCTTTTTATACATCTATATTTTTTGGGGACATTAGATGCTGCTTTGTTACGCAGTTGTTGCTCATGTTTTCAAAACATCCAAGACCCCCTTCTATATATCTATAGATAGAGATATTTAATTTTTATAAAAGTTACTCTAGAGCATTAAACTCTTGGGATGGATGGGCCCGCTCCTACAGTTGCTGCAGGTAACGGCTGATACCTGTGGGCAGTTCTTGATCCCACACAGCGCTGTTGTTGTAATACTGCATCATGGGGCGTGAAGGGTTTATGGTGGGTTTTCGGTGCCTGTTTTTTTTTTTATATAGTGTCAAACAATAAGCTGTCATTTAATAACGTATTTACTCGAGTAGACTGCCATAGCGATGCGCACTAAGTGATCTGTAACAGATCATAAAGTCCATGTAGGCGGCCATTGTTCTCGGCAGCATAGGCCCTGTTTACACAGATTATGCGCTGCCAAAAATATTTCGAGAAAACCAAACGTTCATTTCACCTGATGAACAGGTGTTTTGCTCATTCATTGGATGATCGACATTCTGTTTACATTGCAAGATTATCGTGAATGAGTGATCCTTGATTTCTACAAGCCTCATTTAAATTAATAGGACAGTCACTCCACTCTGCTGTAGTAAGGTGTTTTTACGTCTCCTGTGAATTACTGGACTGTCACCTTGAATTTCTATGATTTGTATAAATGTTGGCAGAACTTGTGCGTTTTTAAGCGTTCCTTGCCCTTAGTGGTGACCTGCAGGGGGCACTCTTCCATCCTGCAGTTCGTTGTGTGGTTCTCACTTTTGTGTTTTGTCTGCAGATTACAAAACCTCACCATGTCACAAGCTCTTCTTCCCAAGCCTCAGATGAGAGGCCTCCTGGGCAAGCGTCTCAGATTCCACATTATTGGATCCTTTATCTTTTCACTAAGTGTCGTGGCTCTGTACAAGGTAACCTTACTGCAAAATATGCTAAATCTAGTGTAAATGGGAGAACACTACACTATCCCTCCTACTGGAGTCCTCATGCACTCGGCTGTTACATCCCATACAACAGGCGTGTACGGCCAGTACTGGATCCATCAGATGCTGAATTCTAGTATCTCATTAGAGGTGTCGCCCAGAAGCAAATCTTATACAATACTTAGATATGCGGATATTGATTGTTCCGAACTTTGCATGTAATGTATGGCTTTTCTGATCTCATTCATTTTAGTTTGGTGTGGCTGAACCAAGGAAGAAGGCGTATGCAGATTTCTACAAGAACTACGATGCAGTGAAGGAGTTTGAGGCAATGAGGGATGCAGGAATCTTCCAGGGGGTGAGCCCCAAATGAGACCAAATTTCAGGTGAGGCTAAAGGAAAATAAAGGTCCCTTTTATAAGAAACTCCAGCCATTTGCTGCTTCATTAGGGCTCTTTCACACGTCAGTGTGTCCGGTACGGGTGCTGACACTTTCCACACGCACTGGAGACACTGACACACGTAGACTCATCCAAATCTATGTGTCTGCGCACATGTCCTTGTGTTTCCACGGATTGTGTGTGCCACACATAAACATGTCCGTTTTTTGGTTTGCAACACGGATCAGACGGGCCCGATCAAGCCAATGGGTCTGTGTAAACACGTACCACATACGGATGCGATTCGTGTGACACGTACCGGCGCTTGGGACTCAGCGGTACAGTTAGCGCTGTTCCCAAGCGACAGGTGCTGAATGCTGCCCTCATCATTGTCCCCTGCTGTTGCTGCGATCAACAGGGGATAATGATGAGTAGTAGTCTGCTCCCACAGTGTTCACCAGTAAAAATAAGAATAAAATAAAATAAAAAAAAAATAAAAATCTTATCCTCACCTGTCCTAAGTGTCCCCCCGCTATAATCCATGCGACTGCTCAGCAGAGGAGCTGGGGAGAATGACTCAGTGAGTGACAGGACACCGCTCGCTGAGTGCAGCTCCAGCGCCCGCTCGTTAAGGAGTCATTCTCCCCGGTGTGATCGGTCACATGGATTACTGAGGGGGACGCTTAAAACAGGTGAGTATAACATTATTTTATTGTTATTTTTACAGTTGGACACTGGGGAGCAGACGACGACTACTATATGAGGGCAGCACTCAGCGCTTGGGAACAACGCTATCTCTATCGCTGATTCACAGGCTCCGGTACGTGTGCTCCTGATGCGGCGCACGCGTATCTCCGGTACCGGAAATATCAGGACGTGTGAAACAGCCCTTTACCAGGCTTTATTCACACCAGTGTTTGTATGCCAAAACCAGGTGTCTGCAAAACACAGGTGTCAGTCTTTCAATTATAGTTTTTATCTGTATTTTCTGCTGCTCGTTTTGGCATCAAACATTGATACTAAATTGTGATGTGGGAATATGCCCTTAGATGTGACACGTGACTGAAGTTGGGTTCACAGTGGCAAAAAAAATCCTACTGCAAAGGGTTAAATTGAAAAATCTGTCAATCACACATGTTGTAGTATGCAGGATTCGATTTATAAATGTTTTTTTGACTTTTGAAAAACTGCATCAGCAACGTGAATGCAGGGTCCATAAATAACTTTATTTTTTTTTTTTCCTTGTAGGAAGATCCATCTCTCTGGTAACTCTTCTCCCTCCATGCGGATTCTGTGCTGGCCATACTTGATGTAACTCAACTCAGATACCAGTGATGAATGTCACCGGACTGGTTTCTACAATTCTCTGTAAATGTGCTTAAATATATCAATTATACCTGGATCTGTGTGATGTGTAAATCTGTAACCGGATGCAGAACATCTCTGGCCGTCACAGCGTTCCCCTCTTACCCTGCAGTGATTTCCCCTGAGCATTTCAGACTTCTTCCCTAGATTTCTTGAAAATGCACTTATTTCTGCAGATGCACCAACAATCTGCCCAGATTCCCTCCCCCATTACATATGACCAAGATTGCAAAATGTGTAGGTATTAGGCTATGTACCCACGATGCAGAAATGCTCCGGATTTTTCCTGAGCGTTTCTGCATCTCCCTGGCAGGAAAAACACATGCGGATTGTACATGCGTTTTTCCTGCCAGGGACATGCGGATGTGAAGCGTTCTTAACATGCATTTCCACATGCGGGTTGACAAGCGATTTTAGCTTCACTTGTCAACTTGGTCACACTATATAAATCCATGCAAACTGCATGGATTTATATAGTGTGACCGAAAGAATGGTAAAAAGTAAATATATACTTAACCTTCTGATGGCCCCCGGTGTCTTGCTTCCCTCCGTCCTGGCTGCCAGCAGCGGTACACTGAAGGACCTGCCGACGTCGGCGCAGGTCCATCGCGATCTGCCGGCATGAAAGGACGAGTGCAGCGGGGGCCGACAGAAGGTAAATATAATCTTTATTTTTTATTTTATTATTTTTTTCACAGTTTCTATGGTACCCGGGTCCGGAGTAGAGAGAGTCTGCTGTCCTCTAGACCTGGGTACCATCCGCACATTGGAACACGTGGATTGCGCATCTACATATACAGTGATACGTAATCCATGCGGTCTAATGCAAGTCAATGGCGGCGAAAATGCAGAGCTTTCGCAAAATAATTGGTAGTGCTGTGTTTTTTTCCGCAATAATACGCAGCGGAAATTTCCGCAGCATGTGCACAGCACATGTGGATTATCATTGGGGGACATGGCAGGCCTTCTACCATGCTTTTTTTTTTTTAAGCGTTTTTGCTGCTGCGGAAACGCTTAAAAAAAATGCATCGTGGGCACACAGCCTTAGACAGTTTTTGATGCTTATTCAGGGCCAATTTCAAATGTGTGTGAATGTGGGGCCCTAGATGTATGATATGCAAATTACCTCTTTAGAGAAAAAGAGGACTTGAACTCTATAGCGCCACCTATTGGAAGTAGCAATCCTACAAGTCACAATTGACCCTTTAACGAGTCGTGCAATATGACTTAGGATAAAAGCCAAATCAGAATCTCAATTTGCTGACACTGTATTTCGGGCTGTTGGCCCTCGTCAGTGCAAAGTATGAGACCTGATTTGACTAGGTGAGATAGTGTGATAGTGATGTTTGAGTGGTTCTTGGAGACTGACGTACAGATGTCTGTATTTGCTAGTGAAAGCATCTGCTGTTTATAGCCTTCCACTGATCAAAGACCTGAATGGAAATATTCAAGCTAAAACCAGAATAGACTTCAGGAATTTTGTGATCCCAGGATGAAGAGCTGTCTACGCTGCCCTCTAGTGTCTCGCTGCAGGAACTAAAACAACCTGTTTGTTTGGGAAGACATTTGGAAATAACCACTTGGTTCATTTTTGTGTTTTGGATAAAGGAAACAATCCATGATGTAAGCTGCCCGATCCTAATGCAGCAGGACTGTGACCGGCTTCCTTAGTATATTGGTTTCATTCTGAAACGCTGCAGCGAGTAAGAAATCATACTTTAAACCGAGCACCTGGAACCAGGAGGGGACTAGTTACCAAGCCCGATCCCTGCACAGCGCTGCTTAACTGATGCCGAGACAGCAGGGGGTCTGCTACGTGGCTAGTAATGTCACCTTGTTCTGCTGCAGTATGAGGGACTAAGGCCACACCTTCAGTATTTGTAAGCCAAAACCAGGAGTGGGTGATAAATGCAGAAGTGGTGACGTGTTTCTTATACTTTCCTCTGATTGTTCCACTCCTGATCTTAAGGCTATGTGCCCACGATGCAGAAATGCTGCAGATTTTTTTTCTGAATCTCCCTGGCAGGAAACACATGCGGATTGTACATGCGTTTTTCCCGCCAGGTAGAAGCGTTTGTCAAGCGTTTTTGCATGCATTTCTGCATGCGGGTTATCGAGCTCTTTTCCAATCGATTTTAGCATCACTTGGAAAGTGCTTGACAACTTGGTCACACTATATAAATCCATGCAACCGGGTTAAAAAAAAAAATGAAAAAAAAAAAAATATATATACATTATACTCCCCTTCTGATGGCCCCCGGTCTCCTCTATGGTGCATCCTGGCTCCCTGGTGTTTCCTCTTCTCCAGACCCGGGTACCATCTGCACATTGAATCGCTTAATATCTGCATGTGCACATGTAGTCCTACCGATATTAAGCGATTCAATGGCGGCAATTACGCTGAGTTTCCGCAAAATTAATGGACATGCTGCGGATTTTTCCGCAATGATAATCCGCACCGTAAATTACCGCAGCATGTGCACAGCATGCGGATTATCATTAGGGACCATGGGGCACGTATTATCAAGCTTTTTTTTTTTTTTTTTAAGCGTTTTTGCTGCAGAAATTCCGCAGCAAAAATTCTTGAAAAACGCATAATGGGCACACAGCTTAACTTACAAATACTGAACGTCACCTAAAACAGACTTTTGTAATGTCTGAGCCTGTCCCTGAACACAATTGGGTCAGGTTGTTAGCTTTGGGTTTTGTTTCCACCTGTATGGCTGTCTCCTTATCCCACCATTATGGATGTGATATGCTGGAGGAAAACTGCTTCAACAACTGGTCCTGGAGTTTTTGATGGGATGCTCCATGTTTTTTTGCAGTAGAAACTGATGAAAAAGTGTGAATATATTTCTTGCTCAGTTGGGGCACAAGAAAACTGGTCCTGGTGCAATTGAAAAATAAATGCCCGGCTTTAGGCCAGTTTCATACTCCTTTGTTGTACGGCCTAAAGTTTTTGAAGTGGCAGGGAGTCCCCAGAGCCCAAGCTCAATAGCCTCATATATGCCTGTCGAGTAAGGTTCAGGAGCCTCACAGTGAGACCTCCTTTAGGTCAGAATTGGTTATTAGGACACAAAGTACAATGCAGAAACTACAGTGATCTCGCTTCAGAGTAATTATTTATTTTTTTTTGTACCTACTCGAGTTAGAACTCATTGTTTTAATTGATATTAAAAATCCCTATAAGTGTATGTGTGGGTACAATTTGGGGTGTCTTGGTTCCAGTTTTATTTTTAAGTTAACACCTAACTCAGTATGAATCTTTTGTCTAACATTTGGCATACAAGAAGAAACCTATAAATTGTCAGGGAAGGCCCGGTCCACACCTCAGACTGGTGATATTGATTCAGGGGAGTTGCGATAGGTGACAGTTTTGTTGCTGATTTCTACAAACCTCATGAATTTCTGCAACTAACGTTTGTCATATTATCCCCAAAGCGATACCAGGCGGAGGGGGGGGGGTCATTTAAAGTGATTGTCCTAATCCCACCAGTTACATTTATTGCTCTGCATGTAGAAATCCACAGGCCGTTCATGACAATAGCATCTCTGTGCCTGAGTGTGCAGCCTTATGTGAAAACTCTTTAATTATGCAGTTTGTAAGAAAGACTTCATTGATTTATCTATAGTAGTGTTTTTATACACCTGTCTTCATGAGGAGGGCACTGGAGTAAAATTTGCCCAAGTTTAAGATGCCAAACTCATTTTCAGCTGCCGTGCTCCACTGCAAGAAGTGTCCCCTGTCAGGTCCTGATGTACATCAGCAAATTCTGATTAGCTTGTTGGCTTTGCTTCCTCCTGGTGAAGGTCAACCCAATTTTCAGAAAAAATTGCTTGAAAATTTTAAGTGTCAAGCAATTTTACAGAATAGAACTGGCATAAGCTGCTTGATGAATTGGGGTCTTTATATTAATCAGTTCCTTAAGAGACGGGAGATTATGGCTTTTGCAAAGGAGTTGGTTGCTGGTTTTCATATGTTGGGGAAGTGGGTTAGCGGTTGAAATTGATATCTGACTCTATTTGTTTTGTTGTTTGGTTTTTTTTAAGCAAGATTTTCCTAAATATCTACACCATTATGCAGTTTGGAGAGTTGTAGAGTAGGGAAATTAAGTGGCTGCCTTTTTGGTGCCCAGTAAAATTGAGAATAAGTTTTCCTGATGACCCTTAAAGGCACAAACAACTTGGGCACCAGCTACTTAAAGGATCTACCTGAGCACTTCAATCATGGTTAAAAGTTTTGAAAATGACAAATCTTGGTATTCACAACGTTTTCTGCTTCAGTGTGTTTAGATCTTTTAGTTGGATGTCTCTATGGTTACTGAAGTACAATAAGTTTCATATGTTTTTATTGACAAATCAAGTTTATGCAAAGACTCCAAAAAAAAAAAAAACACTGGAAATTAAGACTTTTGTACCAAATCCTGACTGATGACTGCCCATTCTTGTATAATCAATGCTTTCTAGTTTATCACTTGTTTTGTTTTTTTTTGTTCTCCTGCACTTTAGTCAATCTTCAAGTTCTCAATGGGATTGAGATCTGGGGAATTTCCTGGCCGTGGACCCAGAATTTCAATGTTTTGTTTACTGAGCCACTTGGGTAACACTTTTGTGTAGTCCATCATGCTAGAAAAAGCATAGTTCAGCACCAAATTGCTCCTGGACCATTGGGAGAAGCTAATCTTGGAGGATGTTTAAATCCCATTCTTCATTCGTGGCAGTTTTCTTCATCAAAATTGTGATTGATCCCACAACATAGGATGAAAAGCCCCCACACACACTAATGGTCTCTGGATGCTTTACTATTGGTATGACACAGGACTCATGGTAGCACTCACCTTTTCTTCTCCGGATAATCATTCTTCCAGATGTCTCACACAATGTGAAGGGGGCTTAATCAGAGAAAATATCTTTACTCCAATCCCTGCAGCATGTCAGTCTGTCCTGATGGAGAGACCCCCACCCCTTCCCCCGAGAGTCTGTCTGAAGCTAAAACTAAAGCATACGCAAGTTTAATCCGAGATTCGAATCGCACTTGGCCATGATGTAAGTCAATGAGTGCGTGGAAACCATCAGACTGCACTCGGCTGACATCTCAGAGGAGTCTAATTTTTGCCACCTGACAGAATGGAGATTTTTTTTTTTTTCTCCATCTTCTCATCCAAGAGAATCGGAACACAATACGACCACACTCTGATCAAACTCATTGTGTGATTAGCATAATTGACCCGATTCTGTCAGAGGACTGAATCTACTCCCATCTGCATGGAGATGTACTGACACCTGCTTGCTGCCGTTCCTGAGCAAGCTCTGCACTCGTGTTCAATTCTCTTTAGGAAATGGTCCTGGTACTTGTTGGAATTTCTTGGCTGCCTTCACAGCAAATTAACCACTCTTTGAAGTCCTTAAATCTGATAAATGTGGGTGACTTGCAGGTAGTTTTACAAGCAGTAATGCAATGATGACTGTCTTCTATCAACCACGGTTTTAGCCAAGGAAATGTGCACTGATCCCAAGGACTGGACCGCTCTTATAATTCAGTCAGCATCACAGAATATCAGCGGCCGTGTCCTCATTAATACTTTCTTCTGAGCTAACGAGATGATCACTGAAAATGATGAAAATCAGTGGAGATGTTTTCTTTTTATTTTGCAATTATGTTATGGCGAGGAATGACTTTGCAATCTTTCCGATCACACTTCGTAACAAGCTAGAGTTACTGCTAACTGGCACTATAAAACCTGGCACAGCAAATCTGGTGAAAACCTAAACTTGTCTCATAACTTTTGGCCCCGACTGTACACTCCATACCGACTCAGATCACTAGGCATTAGCGTTTAAAGACAACACCTTCGCCATTGAATTCATTTGGAGAGTAAATTATTGTGAGAAAAGCGCAATACCAATTTTTGTTAGTCCACAAAATACAGAAATCACACAGGCCAGGTATAACTTTTTTAATATCACTTTATTCTTGAAATATAGACAATATTTAGTATTTTACACAGATATTCAGTTCTATGAAATAGTTCATATAAAGATTTATTTTCAATCCTAAAAGCCTATTTAGCGATCATCTTATAACTGTGCTCTTAAATACATGGACAGAGCAGAGACGGAGCAGGCGTTCGCTGTTATTGGCACCGCACATGTTGTGGCCACAGTTTCCAAAATGTGAACAGCTGGGAGATATTACCTGAAATAGAAGATACAGGTACGTAAAGTGCAATACAATGGTCTTGGTGGCCGCAAAGGCTCCACTTAAATGTAACTTAAGCGGACAGTGATAATGTAGGAAAATAATTTATGACCACCAAGATATGTACAACTATGTAGTGCGGATGCTTCATGTCTCGTGATCGCCTCAATTTATGGATCACTACATGGAAAGAGTACGAACGGTCATATTGGTCAAAATTGACTATTTCCAACAACAATTTTTATCTCAAATCTGTCTAGTTTTACCTTAGGGATGAGCTCCGATAGGAAGAGACAGGTTGGTCCGTAATACAGATATCACTAGACAATTATTTATTTTTTTTATAAAGCGGCCATGTTGCTCATATTTTGGGAATGAAGCCATTGAAGTGTCTGGACCCCCGTGACTTCCTAGAGAAATGAGGCACTTTTTGACGAAGCTGTGTACCTACTAATAGACTAAAAAAAACTTCTCCAAAACTTTGCTCCTTTCTATTACAATAACTAGAGATAAAATAATTTATTTCTTCATGCATTTTCATAGAAACTGGAAATACTTAGATTGTTGAATATTTCTACTCTATATGTAGCAGAGCTCCATTTGTTATCTCTCTATTTTCACTTGGTTATCATAAACAGTATATATTCTTGTTTTGCATTATCACCCGTTCGATATAAAATGCACTTACCGCAGTGATAATTAGTGATGAGCACAAGTGTTCTTAACTCGAGTATGCACCGAGGATCGCGGCTGCTCAAGTGACATGTGCAAACCCGAGCACCCTAGGCAAACTAAAGTAACGGGTACTTGTTTATGAACATAAAAAAACCCTCAAGCCTTAGTTCCCTAGTGCTGACTCTCAGTATTAGCCATACATTAAGAATCCTTCAATTACTTAATACTACACTGGGGAGATTTTGCAAAACTGATGCAATGGCCCTTAGTTAACAACCTGCCTGTGTTGTAAGAAGCAATCTCCATTCTTCACTTACAATAAGTGTTTGTATCATCCTTCATGAGTAAATAGATGTTTCCACATTCGCTTAGTGTCACACTACCACGGCTCTGCTATATGCAGTTTTATAACATTACTCAGCCATAATCCCATGGTCTCAGCAATGTGAGAAGGGGTTCCAGAACGGCAAGGGACTTGGACACATTCATAGAAATATCTCACATTTCCTGGGGAATATGTTGTAAGTCTAATTTTGGTAGTCAGGCCATATCAAGTTCCCTACAAGATTCTGGAGGTGTCGCTAATTACTGGTACTTTACAAGTGTCAGAAGCCTGACTTTCCTTTATGTGTAAGTAGCAGAAGTCTTCATCACAATATGTCCGTATTGCAAGGGTTTTCCGATCTCAGGAAAGGACTCCAAACACTAATATAACAGAACAGGTACACACACTCCTCAGGCCAAGAGCCAGCTCCTTGCTGCTGCACAGGTTTTGGCTCCAG
This sequence comes from Phyllobates terribilis, assembly GCF_046119375.1. NCBI lineage: Eukaryota > Metazoa > Chordata > Amphibia > Anura > Dendrobatidae > Phyllobates > Phyllobates terribilis. Next base: position 703,408,938 of record NW_027362764.1, on the reverse strand, counting down.
CGGTGACGTTATGTCAACAGCACATGTCACCGCTGTAGCCAATCACTGAGCTCAGTGGCTATGCCCCAGTCGACAGCATGAGCCGCTGAGCTAAGTGAATGGCTACAGCGGTGCTGCACGCTGTCAGGAGTGAATTCACCGCTGCGGCCAAAACGCTGAAAGCCGAGCAACAGCATGAAGCCAGAGCGCTGGACACGGGGGGGCAAGTACCTGCCGTTTACTTTAGAGCATTTGGGGTCCTGAAAATGAAAAGTTGACAAAATGTAGAAAGAGGTGGACTCTCAGCATTTATATATCCACTTACCAAACTAATGGGTGGTCAAACACCACTAAGGAGAAATTTCTAGATAAGGAGTCATTGAAATCGGTTCTGCTTTGTACGTGATGTTCCAGAATCATGGGTCATTGACAGAAGTCACAGAGAAGCAACAGTAGCACAGGCGCTTCATTGTGGTGATCCATGCACATAGGCTCAACTTCTACATCTAGGACAAGGAAGATGTCCAAAAAGAATGTCTACACTAAAAGTAGTGAAAACCTCCAGGAACATAGTATACCTGTGTGTGATTGACAGAAGCTGCTACGCCAGCTTCACTGATGAACCTATTACAGAACATACCCACTGAACCCAGATCTTGTGGTTGGAAGGAAAAAAAAGATGGTCGGCAAATGACATTATGTTTTGGCTTAATTTGGAGGGATTTATTAGCAATCTAATGCATAAAATGTCTCATGTCTGTCTGTATAAAATTGCTGGTCATAGCTCAGAACCACACACAACGCAGGACTCCATTACTTACATAGCAGCTTTAAAGGAAACCTATCAGCCCCCTTATGCTCTCCTCAGAGCGGGTGATAGGTTCCCTTTCAATGAAAGTATCAAATATAAGAACTGAACACATCAGATATTATATCCAATGACGGTTTAGAATCTGATGGGGTCTCGCGGTAATAAATAAAGGATTTGGCGGAGACTTCAGTTAGGAGTTGCGTTTACACCATGATATGGAGGGCAGTCAGTAATATCCTCTTTGCAGAGCCTTATTCTTCACCATCTTGAATTTGCTAGTGAACACTCTGGCGAACGCTGCCTCCACCAGGAACTGGTAAGTCTTGATGTTGGACGGTGGGGGCTCTGCGGCTACTACTTGGCTGGCGATGTGTAGTGAAGACTGGCTAGGGATCAGGTGAGGAGAACTTTTTGCCACGTAGTCCACCAGTCGGCTGTACTGCTGCTCAGAGAGGCGCTCCCTGGTACCATCACTCTGACAGAAAAGAAGACAACACATTTTCATTTCTATATTAAAAGCATAATTAAAGGATCTTTAATATGAAGACCCTATAGAATTGGATAAGCCATCAGTGTTTGATTGTGCGGGTCTGACCCCAGGACCTTTGTATCCACCAAGGTTCAGCAGATTGCCCCCTCTATTCCCAGAACCTGTTGTGCCTGTGCTTGGCGCTGCGGGTCGGCCTTAGTTACTTTAATGGGGTCCTAGCAGTAGTACTGGGAAAATCCACAACTGTAGATGCTGTGCATGAGCAATCAATGATGCTCCTTCAATCTCACCAATCAGTTTCAGGCAACTGATAGATCAGCAGCCTGAGCTAAGGATAGGCCTTGATGTTAAAATCCAGGAAATCCATATAACTGACCAGCTACATGTATAAAAACGAAGAAAAAAATATTCTAAAGGGTAACTCATTTTATTTCATAAACCAATAGTACACATGAAAATAAGAACCTTTGTAATATATCTTATCAGAGCAATCTGCTTCTTTCTCCTCCTGGACTGATCTTTCACTGTTTATGGGTAAAATCTGCTATATCTGTATTCAGTGAAGACAGGTATTCACATTACTGAGAACATTTTAAATGTACCAGCTGTCCTTTCCTATGGAGGGGGAAGGCGTTTGAGACAGACATTCTGCTGCAGGTTCTCTTTAAATGGCAGTTACAGTTCTCCATAGAACTTTATGAGCACCAACTGTCATCTCCTCTCTCAGTAATAGGAAAGTCTGTGTTCACGGAAAACAGAATTTATGCGAGAATTGAGAATGATAGATCAGTCCAGGAGGAAAAAGAAGCGGATTTCTCTGATAAGATATATAACAAAATGTCTTATTTTCATGGATTTATTTAAAAAAAAAAATGTTAAGAAAACAAGTTACTCTAAGTAACATAAGTCACTTCCTGCACAAGGCTATTTATACTCATGGATTTTCCATCAAAATGTGAATAAATAGACCTGCGGTGCAGATTTTAAATCCACAGCAATACATAGAGTGACCCCCTTTATATCAAACTATGCAAAAAAAAAAATGTAACGGGTTGTTATGACGACATACTTTTACAGCATATTTCAAGTACAGCGGGTTTTTTTTTACTAGGGAGCACAACTATCTAAAGGACATGACAATGGAACATTGATTTCTGCAATAATGCAGACATATAAAAATAATATGTCCAGAATATTGTGTGATCACCCAGAAGACACAGAAGAGAGCGCGGTCCCTAAGGTCAATACGCACGGCCTGAATCACAGGAGACCCTGGTACAGCATAGCTGGGCTCGGTGTGTATCCTGATGCTCGCGCCAAGAAAAAAAGATTGAGGTCAAATATTCCAAATCATAAATTAAGCAAAATCAATATGTTCAACCACCAGGACAAGGCCGTTCCCTCTAAACTGCCCATCGAAACTAAAACCCAAGGGGGCAAAGGCGGAGGGTAACTGTGACACTTACTTCCAGCTCACTGGAGACTGACTGCTGCTTGAGCTGCAGGAGAAGACAGTTCTCGGAGCCCCGGTCCTCCACACAGTCTATTTCGGTGACGGGGAAGGCTTGTTGCTGGGTGTCCTCACTGATACTGACCACAAAGAGAACCTCCGACGTGAGCAGCAAGCAGCCAGCATACTCGTGTCCTGAGCCGCTGACAATCACTACGTCCAAAGCCATGTGCAGCTCCGGTCTTCCCAACGACTGGAGCATTTTCCTGGAAAGAAGAAGAATTTAGCATCAGTGATGGGTCTTATACAGTCATGAGAAAAACTAAGTACACCCACCCACTTAGAACTGTAGGGTTAAAAAAAAACCTCATCCTTAGAAGGTCTAAAATTTAGGCAAATACAACCTCAGATGAACAACACAGGACAAATTACATGTCGCTATTTAACAAAAACTAGGCCAAAATGCAGAAGCAGTTTGCGAAAAATTAAGTACACCCCATGAATCAGTGGCTTGTAGAAACTACTTTAGCAGCAATAACTTAAAGTAATCATTTACTTAATGATTATCGGTTGCTCACATCGTTCTGAAGGAATTTTGGCACCAAGTTGCTTAAGTAAATTGAGGTTTGGGGGGCATTAATTTATTTAGTTCTCTTAAAGGGGGAACTTAAAGGGGTATTCCCATCTCCAAGATCCTATCCCAATATGTAGTAAATGTAATAATAATATTAGCAAACACAGCCAACTACAAATGTAGTATAGTTCTTCTGATTAGCTATGTTGCTTACCGATGTGCAGGGCATTGCAGCAGCTTAGCTATCCATGGTTGCGAACACTCAAAGTGACAGCTGTTAGTGGTCGTAACCATGGATAGCTAAGCTACCGCAAGTATACTACATTTGTAATTGGAAGTATTGCAAAATATTATTATTATTACACCTACTACATATTGGGATAGGATCTTGGAGATGGGAATACCCCTTTAAGTTCCCACCACAGAATTTCATTTGTGAACATGGGTTGTGACTTGGCCATTGCAACACCTCGATTCTTCTCTATTCAGCCACACTGATGAACATTTACTGATGGGCTTGGGATCACTGTCATGTTGCTTGGCCAACCTTTAGCTTTTGGATAGATGACCTCACATTTGACTCTAGAATATTTTGGTATACAGAGGAGTTCATGGTCAACCATCTCCAATTTTGTTTCTTCTGTCTAAATCACATTGTTTTTTTGGTTTGTTCAGATGCAAAATTTGCAAACTTCAGCCATGCTGCCTTCTTATTTTGAGAAAGCGGCAGCCCTTCCACCAAACAAGCCATACTTGTTCAGTCTTTTCTATTTGTACTGTCAGGAACTTAAAGGGAATATGTTACCACTTTGGAGTTATCAGACCTCTACTATGGGCATACAGGGTATAGAAAAGTAAATCGATACCTGAATGGCCCATAGCAGAGGTTTGATTGCAGAGAAATCTGTTTTTATTGCTTATTATTCCCCCAAATCCCCGCCTATGTGCTTAATTATCATATTACCCCCTCCCCTACACATCACAGGGTCCTGTGACGTGCACTGTGCGCCCTCTTGTGGGTGACAGATTCCCTTTAAGCATTTAACATGCTGAGGCCTTTAGAGTCTGAGCTGTAGCTCTTGTTTTTTTTTTCAACTTCATTGCACGATCTGAACTTCAGGTGAATTTGCTGGGATCTCCATTCCTGTGAAGCTTGTCAATTTGTTTTTAATGTTTTCCACCTGTGAATAATCTTATTCACATTAGTATGACGGACTCCAAATTGTTTGGAAATGGCCTTATACTCCTTCCCAGATTGAGGAGCAGAAATAATTGCTTTTCTTAGATCATTATTGTTGTCTTTCCTCCTTAGCATTGCATTAAAAGGGAACCTGTCATGTAATTCCTCCTGCCCAAACCACAGATGGTGTGAATCCTGGCTACATGATTGCAGCCAGATATATTTTTCTCTGACACGCTCTGGCATTTCAGAGAACATATAGTTTACAGAGCTGATCGGGGACCGTAGACGGAGATGAGACTAGTCCAACAGCGCCCCCTAGACGGCTTTTGCCTGCGCTACTCTAGGGTGATTTGAAGGTATCTCGCTATGTGAGAGACTAATCAATCCAGTGGAGCGGGGTCGGTGCGGTGTCGGCAGCATGAATCGCCTGACAGGTTTCCTTTTTACATGCCTGAATGCTCCAAACCAGAAAATAAAAAAAAAACAACTTACCCTTTTAATTCCTATGGAACCAGTAAGGGTGTACTTAATTTTTTACACTGCTTCTGCATTCTGTTTTTGGTAAATAATGACATGGTTTAATCCTAAGTACCAAAGGAATTTTTATTATGTTATGACACATAAAACCTTTGTATTCTAGGAGGATGTACTTACCAGTTTTTCCCATGACTATATATCGGTACAGTAATGGAACAGCCATGTTTGGATTAATGTTTTTTCGCTTTCTACAATACTGCAGCCTCATGTTTAGGTGGGATCAGTCTGAGAAGATTCCTCATGTTGTACATGGACTATGAGACCACTGATAGCAGCCTTTTGCAGTTGTGTATATCTATCACATACCAGTTTAGTAGCAAACGCTATGTGAACCCAGCCTAAATCTTTTAATGGACTCTTTTGTCCTCCATACACATGAAAAATCAGCAACATTTCAACCTTTATGGTCTTTGTCAGCTTGACACATTTATGTCTTTATGTCTTTTCACTTGTATGCCCGTATGGAGGAATATTTTTTTTTTCAACTTTTGCAAACCCTCGACGAGCTCTGCCACTTCCATAATGGTTGCCTAAAGGGAATGTGTCACCAAAACCAACCTACTGGTTAAATCAGGTTTTTATATTAATTGTACAGCTAATAGACATTGCAATTTTCACACTGGGGATTTTCTAGACTCATTAAGTCTTGTTCTTTCAGGAAATTCACATGTACATTAGCAGCAATAGACTGACTCGCCCTATTTTGTACTGAAGCATCTAATGAGCGTGTGCAAAGGTCACTGTGTGGGGATGGGGAGCTGTTACAGCACCTTATAGTGGATCCTGTGTTATCAGCTGTGTATCAGGATGGTTACCTTTCATTGAATACTGTCTGTGATGATAATGAGACTTCTTAAAAATCTTCTGTAAATAACCAGGAGTCTAAGTCTAAAATAGCCCCACGTGGCCAGTGTGAGGTTGCAAGATTTCTACTTTTTTATTTAACGCAAATTGTGATATGAAAAAAAGGGGAAAATATTAAAAAAAAATACATGTAACATAAAATCATGATTTATACATAGGTCACCTTTTTCCCTTTAAGTATCAGATTTTCTGATATAATAGTTTAGGGTCACCCTACACTTTAAAGCATCTTAACTTAAGGGGGGTCCTAAACTAGCTTTAGGTAGACTGTAAGTTATGACCAAAGTGGCCATTATGGCCAAAAATAACCTTACCATACATATTTCACGTGGCTGTTGGCTGCATTGTGGGTCTGCAGATCACTGGCCAGGTAGCGCTGCTTAGGAAGCTGAGATAGTCCGGCCCCATGTAATATTCCTGGAGGAGGAGAACAGATAATAACACTTAGATGAGACACTCCCTATTTTTGCCCTCATATAGTAATAGCTGAGACCCATGAAGGACAAAACCCACAATAATTATATTGGTTAATTTGAGGCATTCTTAAAGGGCTACACACAATTATAGGGTGTATAAAGACATACGGCATGTTTGCAACCCATTGCTCGCAGCTCAGCATTCAGGCCCCAGGTACTTGACAATTAGGTCATTTCTTTGGAAGGAACTTCTGCAACATGGAGCATTAAACTGCAATGGTCGTGCACTTAAACCTCATGAAGTTGCATTAGCTTAAATCCCCCCAAAAATTAATGTTTGAAAAACAATCTTGTATTAGCAATTAGTGGAAACCTAATACTCTTGAGAGCCGTCCATCTCCGACTGGTATCGCACACATCGTTTACAAGTTCCGCCGAGAAAGAAAAGAACTCGGGGCTGAAGTTACCGTCATCCCTTAAAAAGAAAATTCTTCTCCAAACGTGTCATGGATGGTAAAAATTGAAAAAACAAACAGTTTGCCTAGATACGGTATTTATAGAGAAGTTACTTAATCCAGCTGTTAACCACTGATACATATAGGTTTATGAGCCCTCTGGAGACATGTGGTTTCGAGGATGCGGCAGTGAGTGCCAGCAAGCACCGGGCGACTGCGAGAACTATTTAAACAGATCTCGAAGAGGAAAGCGGAGAGGAGAGGAGGAGACAACATGTGCACATTGTGATGGCTTGTAAAGGTTTAATAAATGAGGCATGGTCATTACTGCAAGAATTAGTGGTTTGTAAAACCTTCAGCGATACTATAAAATGGTTTTACGGGGGATGAATTCCCTGGAACGCCAGACATGGAGAACATGTTCTGCTGAGATGGGAGTGAACACGGCTTGGTTTTTCCACTGCAAAATATACATCCCAGTTCATAAAGATTTAAATGGGGGGAAAAAAGTAACATTGGCTCATGGATTTCACATACATTAGAAGGGGTTTAAAGCACAGGTTGAAATGTAATCGGTTCCAGAATCCTCTGCGCACTAATTCCATCATCACTGGCGGAATATCACGTATATCACTCACCGCTATGCACTGCCTCACTCACACACATGATGATGAGTGACTGATGCAGGGGCGGACATATTATTGGTGGAACCCAAGAGGGAAGGAGCCAGTACCACCTCCAGAGCACCAATGGGTGCATTATGATGAACTATTGAACCGCAAAGGGGCCTCTTCGGTCTGTGTCCGACCCTGGACCGATACTTGTCCAATTCTGCTGCAAATGATGTCCCAGTTTATGAAAGTATTGGAAAAAGTCCGACCTGGTTTAAGGCCTCTTTCGGACATCAGTCATTTTTCTTGAGCCAAAAAATTGGCCAATTTTCATCAGAGTTTTGTCAGTGAGCCAATTTTTGCACTCAATTTCATTGGTGATTTTGTTTTATGCCTAACAAAATGAAAACATTATCCTACCCAGTACAATGGTAAAAACAGACAGTACACTGACAGCACACTGGTGCCATCCATGTTCTGTCCATGATTTTCACGAGCCCATAGACTTAGATGGGTAATTTTCATCTGTGACGTGAATCAAATACAGAATGGTCTCAGAGATTTTTTTTAGGACACACAAAAAAATGGATGTGTGAACAGCACCATAGGATATAATGGGGACATGTATCTATAAAAACCATCGGAAAACTAGAAGAACGGATATCTGAATGAAGCTTAAGCCAAATTCATTGAGAAAGAGAAATCACATGGTGCATAAGTATCAACTATTATCGAGACGTCTATATACAGATCTGTTATAGTGAACTCCTACGATGAGTATTTGTTGCGTTCTTGGCGTAGCAGATTTTCTGCTGTATTTCTGCACCAATTAGCTAAATTAGGTGACTTGAGCTTTTTGTTCTGTTTTACATGTTACACGCTTTTTATCACAATTTTTGTGCTGCGGGTTTTGTCTCCGTCTGGTATGTAATGTTTTAAATAAAGCTGCTTTGTTTTGCTTTGTTCCTGTTACTTCGCTTTGATAACTTTGTTGCTAAATCATGTACAGATTAAAGTTGTTTTTATTGAGTTTCAGCTGCGGGATCACAATAAAAATGCAAGTGTACTTTTTATCGGTGGATTTTCCTCACCTCATTCAAGTCTACAGGGAAAATCTGTAAATAAAAGGCATATTTACCACAAACAAAACTGATGTGAGTACCTCTTTAAATAAGTTTTCTCCTTACCCTAAATGGCCTATTTTAAAAATAAAATGTATTTGTAATTTAGTTCAATTAAAAAATGGTATCGATTGTGAGATAAAAAAAAAAAAATCTATCCCCAAAGGGGAAATTTAGGAAGTGTTTTCCCAGTCAGGATGACGCTCTGCTTCTGGTTGAATCAGCGACCTGCAGCGATTTGTGCATGCTGGGTTTCTTATAGACTTCTATGGGGTCCACAGAACATGCAGATCACCACTGTGGTCATTGTGCCACTTACCATATCCTGTCTGCGACACTAGTTCTGCTGCTCCTCCAATTGGTTTTGTGAAAACGCCAACAATTCCTTTCCCGACACCAGAGATGACCCCTTTGGCCTTGTGTCCTGCGGAAGCCTGCGCCTCGGATGTTCTCTGAAAGTTCTGCATAGGCTGATCCACAATGCCAGCAATTGCACCTGAAACCGCAAAAAAAAGTTATAAGCTTCAGACTGCTTGACTTGAATCTCCACTTTTATCATCCTGTCTTTCAAAATTATGTGTGGATTAATTTTATTAAAGGGAATCTGTCAGCAGTGTAGAGACATAAACCCTGATTCCATCGATGTGTCACCTGTCTGCAATGCTGTCATTTTGATACAGCTGTGATTTCATTCTCTGCTGCAGATCTAGCAGTTCTCTGAATGCTGAGCCCTGTATAACCCCACCCACACCACTGATTGGCAGATTTCTGTGTATACTGTATATTGAGAAAAAGCTGCTAATTAGTGGTGGGGTCGTGGTTGGACTAGGAGGCACGAGACACCCAGTCCTGTAGTGTTAATCTCCTGCTGATAAAACACTGATTTTATTGAAACAGCAACTCACAGCCTATGTAGTGACACATCACTGGAATCAGGGTCTCTACTCCTACATTATGTTGCTCCCAGACTACATAGCAAAAACCTGCTGCCAGATTCCCTTTAACATATCTTTCAAATAGTCAGAGCCATGTTTCTCTGATACATAGCTCTAAATCCCCTTTATTGACAGAATTAAAATATTTGTACCAAGTTTGAAAGTTATCCCCTACCTAAAGGATAGCAGATTACTTCCTGATTGCTGGGGATCTAACGACGCAGATCTCTACCGATCCAGGGACAGGGCTTGGCTACTTCTGGAAGTCCTACATGTTAAGAATAGCTGAGCTGGCAGCACTATGAGAGGAGAGCTGATAGTAGGGTTTGTAATGTGACACAGATAAACTCAGCTGTATTACACATCCCCCACATGGACTGCCAGGAGATGAAAGCTCAAAGATGTCAGTAATCACACGAACGCTGGTATACACCTGGTCAGATAGTGAACCACAACACACAATGTGCTGCATGAGGCTGCTGCAAACCCGCAAAAAGTCAATGAATCAAGAAGTGGGGAAAAAGGATTTTTTTTTCTGAGCGGCAAGTGTACCAATGGTAATTCCAGAGAAAGGAGAAGGAACCAGGATAAAGGAATAAAAGCTTCTTCCTCAGGACAAACCACAAATCTTCTTGATTAGTAATTACACTTATGTATGCTGTGCTCACAGCTCTGCAGTGAGATCAGACTGTCTGTCATTACATGTCTAAAACAGGAGTAGCCTGCTCTAAGCTATGGTGGGGGCGTGTTCTTCTTTCCCCTGAGTGCTGCTTGCTTATGATTGGTTAACGTCGTACAAAGGGAAAGACGACCACACCCCCAGTGAAATCTCCCTGATAATGCCCCAATTGGACTTGATGAAAATGTAGTTATTTAGGTGCCAAATATTTTGCTAACAGCTCCGCTACGGAGAGGCAAAAAAAACACAAAAAAACTTGTAATATGAATAAAAAATTGCAAAGTGCCGGTAAAAACAAGAAACATTGCAATTTACTTGTTTTTAAAAATTCTCATGAACTGAGTGATTTTTAATTTTATCGTTTTCTGCTCCTTGCCTCAGTGACCGGCCACAGATTCAGTAGATCTCGTAGATAGAGAAGTGCAGTGCTTTCACTGGATCAGGTCAGCTTCAATACCACTGTGCTCCTGTGATATGTGGCAGAGGTAAAGCTGCCTCATATAGCAGCATCGGAGAGCACACATTTCAGGCATTAATACATTTTGAGCCTATTTAGATATAAAAGGATATGTGAAGAGGAGATCTCAGTGTAAAGGAATATTGATGCAGATTCTGCAGTGGAATATCATCCGCATGGATTACATACAGATATGTCACAGATTTCAACCTTTAGTTGCAAAAGTTGAAATCAGTGTTGAAAATTTGCAGCATTGATCGATAGAACTGACCTCAAATCCCCCCCGAAGGTCAGTTTCTGCTGCAGATTATTTCCATAGCATATAAATGTCATCCACAATGGGGGTACGGTAATACATCGTGGATTTTCCACCCGCAAATCCGGAATAAATTTTTTTCCGGATGCAATAATTCTAAGATGACTACAACACCCAGCATTCGCTGTCACCCATACAGCACCCTAGGTGCACTTGCAGTAACGGCGCTGTGATTAACGCAACGTACATGTCCCTGACTGCTCCGATGAAGAAAGCACATTACTCACCCGCTGAATCACGGAGCACTATCTGCACCCGGCCAATACATGACATATATATATTTTTACTTCTGTCTTTATAGCTTTTGTTGTTTAAAAACCAAAAGACCTCGTGAAATACGATCTCGTTGAGCTCGGAACTGAAACACTTAATTTCTTTGGAGTGAATGAGCGAATATTAACTTTACCATGGGACACAGTCCTTCCCAGCAATTTAATGGTAATGCTTTTTTTTTTTTTTTTTTTTTTTTGCTGTTCTTCTCATTTTTCCTTTAGATTTTTTTGGACTGCGGAGATTTTAAAGGCTTTTGTAGATGGAGGTGACATTCAAAAATCTGTCAGTGACACGGCCAGGCCTGCTATCTCCAATAACACTGGAATATTTCTGCTTGTGCATCATGGCTGCAGACATCGATGGGGAATCTACAGCCGCTGTTTGCTTTGGAGCGTATGGAATACAATACGCGGGGGCTTCATAAATATGGCTGGAAAGGGGGATTTTCTCACGCTTGTACCTATCTCATCACTCATCACTGGACCTGGTTCTGGATTTTTAATTAAAGGTCTTATATATTAGATACAAGTCAATGTGATTGGGGGTCGATCTGGAAGCACATTGACCCCCCTGAGGCTAATAACTGAGTACAAAGCACACATAATCATACATATTCCTAGTCCTGGCTTCACGCTGAGGTCAGAACAATGATGCACGCCCGGCAGATGCAGCCAAAATGTAATGTTAGTTTTCACACTTAAAATCCCTTTAGTGGTAGAAGTAGGGTCATGAGAAACCGAATCCTTACATGTGATCAGTGCACACGTGAAGGAGATGATTGCTTCTATATTCATCTCGGGTCATTTCTGAGGGTAGATGAAGTGCCAAAAAGCAAAATATTAAATCTTTGGTGAGCATTATTAAATGTCTGGCCACAGCCTTCTAGATAGAAATAAGCATAAATATTAATTACCTATGTGCAAGATAGAGGAGAAATGGGGGTCACACTAATCCCAAGAGCGGAGGTCCCGAACTCTCCAGGAACTGTGTAATGTGTGACCACGCTCTAATCACTTCTACAATGGATATTATAGACAGTCACATAGAAATGAACCTGCACGACTGTCCCATTCACACAAGGGACATCTGCTTCCAGGATTAGTTGGGTTCCCATTTCGTTGAAACCCATCGATCATAAACTCATATTCTGTCCTGTGGTTCGGTAACAAATCTCGTTCTTAGGGCAAAACCTTTAATGAAGATGTAGAATTCTGACTTCTGTTATCTCCCCCTAGTGGTGGCCACGTGCAGACACAATTTTATCATATAAAGGGAAGCTGTGTCACTTACTGGGCTTCTTGATGTAGTTTTGATAATCTCATGCTGATAAAAAGAGATTTTATCACTAGAGGACTAGTAAACCTGCTGTCATGTAGTCCTCCATATTCCTGAGCTCTGTATAGCCCCGCTCCCACTACTGATTGGCAGCTTTCTGCCAATACAAAGTGTACACCAAAAGCTGCCAATCAGTGGTGTGGGCGGGGTTATAGAGAGCTCAGCATTTAGAGCACTGCTAGATCTGCAGCAGAGAAAGCAATGATTTTAATCTCTTTATGACCTATGACGTATCTATACGTCATAGGTCGCCTCCCCCTCTTAGGTGTGGGCTCCAGCGCTGAGCCTGCATCGTTTCAGGCACATGACAGCTGATTTGATCAGCTGTTATGTGCCCCTAACAGCGGTATTTAACATGGTTGAGCCAAAAGAGCATCATAAGACCCGCCAATTGGCGCCCCTGTCACGCGGGGTCTGCAGGAGACATCGTCATAGCTGATCTGATATGAGCGCCACCCAGTGGTCGGTGTTTATATCAGATGAGCATTTCTGCTACACAGAAGCCCTGCTATGTGTAACACAGGCGATCAGATGATCGCAGATTCATATCTCCTATGGAGACTATTGAAGCAAGTAAAAAAAAAAAGTTAAAAAATATAAAAAAAAATAAAAATCTAAAAGTTCAAATCACCCCCCTTTTGCCCCATTCAAAATAAAACAATAAAAAAAATCAAAATACATATATTTGGTATCGCCACGTTCAGAATCGCCGGATCTATCAATATATAAAAATAATTAATACGATTGGTAAATGGCGTAAAGAGAAAGAAAATCAAAACGCCAGAATTACGTTTTTTGGTCACCGCAACATTGCAATAAAATGCAATAACGGGTGATCAAAACATTGCATCTACCCCAAAATGGTATCAATAAAAACATCAGCTCGGCGCACAAAAAATAAGCCCTCACCCGGACCCAGATCCCGAAAAATGGTGACGCTATGGGTATCGGAAAATGGCGATTTTTTTTTTTTTTTTTATAAACTTTGGATTTATTTTCACCACTTAAATACATGTTTGGTATCTGTGTACTGGTAATGACCTGGAGAATCATAATGGCAGGTCAGTTTTAGCATTTAGTGAACATGGTAAAAAAAACCTCAAAAAACAATTGCAGAATTGCATTTTTTTTGCAATTTCACCGCACTTGGGATTTCTTTTCCCGTTTTCTAGTACACTATATGGAAAATCAATTATGTCATTCAAAAGTACAACTTATCCTGCAAAAAACAAGCCCTCATGACGCACCCACTGAGCCGTGGGGTACTCGGTGCCGGGCCGGTCGGTGCAGGGGATGTCACTGTGACAGTGACCCGGTCCGTGACCCAGGGCGGTCAATAAAAGGGGATTATAGTTTTTATAGTTTAATGTTCGTGACGCCACCTGTGGTATGCAGCTATATGGAGCCACCGCTGCGGTGCAGATCCTCTGGAGCTGATGATGATGCAGCAGAGTTGGTTCAGCTCTCCACAGGCAGAGCTTAGGGAAGGAAATGGTGATGTTATAGATGTTGCTGTGCAGTGTAGTGCAGGGGATGGTGCAGATAATAACCAGTCCACAACTTAATGGCGGTTTGCTCTTATCTTTACTTGCGGTGGTTAGGCAGACCGAGCCATGGGTACTAGCTTGTAGTAGAGGTCAGGGCGGCCTGGAAGCAAGATGGGAATCCACCTCGCCAGGTGAAGTTGGAGGCCTTCCCTTTGCGCTAATCTCTTTGGCTCTGCTGCTTATAGCTTTGCTGTGGCCCTCGTCCCTGAGTAAAACGTCTTTGTGCTCACCCGTATGGCAGGCAGCTCGGGCCTTCCTGGAGTGTCGCTCCCACATGGCGGTGCTGGGCCCTATGTGCTGCGGAGCCTCCGGGAGTCTGATGGGGCCAGGAGACCTGCAGTCTCCTGCCCTCCAGTTTCTGCAGCTGGGCCTTCAGTGCCCCACAACCTCGGACTCCAGTGTCCGGTTCTTCTACGCTCCTCTCATGGGTGAGCTGCCGTGCAGCTCCACTCCCCAGGTCTTTCCTCTTCGCTCTCCTGTCTTCAACTCCTCTCACTAACTAACCCCGCCTCCACATCCCAGTTGCTAAGGGGAGGAGCTCCCCTTGCTGCTCTGGAGCCAGGAAAGTGTAGCATGCTAGTATACCTGACTAGGGGACCCCTGCTTGCTTCCAGGCATGGCATCACCTATTGTGAGGGAGGCAATGCCACTGTGGCAACCAGACTCCTGGGATGCCACATTCCCCCCTAGTTAAATTCAGTACTCCCGGACTGAGGATACCTTTTTGAATTAACAATCAACAATAATAACAATTCACATTACAAATAGTTCACAAAGTCAAAAATTACAAAAAACCCAACCAAAAATTTATAGCAGTCACTGCGGTGCTTAGTCTTTACGCCACAATCAGGGGATTGTCTTTTTCCGTATAAGGCTATGTGCCCACGATGCAGAAATGCTCCGAATTTTTCCTGAGCGTTTCTGCATCTCCCCTGGCAGAAAAAACACATGCGGATTGTAAATGCGGATTGTACATGCGTTTTTCCTGCCAGGGACATGCGGATGTGAAGCGTTCTTCACATGCATTTCCGCATGCGGGTTGACGAGCGCTTTCCAAGCGATTTTAGCATCACTTGGAAAGTGCTTGACAACTTGGTCACACTATATACAGTTATATGAAAAAGTTTGGGCACCGCTATTAATCTTAAGCTTAATGTTTTATAAAAATTGGAGTTTTTGCAACAGCCATTTCAGTTTGATATATGTAATAACTGTTGGACACAGTAATGTTTCTGCCTTGAAATGAGGTTTATTGTACTAACAGAAAATGTGCAATCTGCATTCAAACAAAATTTGACAGGTGCATAAGTATGGGCACCTCACCAGAAAAGTGACATTAATATTTAGTAGATCCTCCTTTTGCAAAAATAACAGCCTCTAGTCGCTTCCTGTAGCTTTTAATGAGTTCCTGGATCCTGGATGAAGGTATTTTTGACCATTCCTCTTTACAAAACAATTCCAGTTCAGTTAAGTTTGATGGTCGCCGAGCATGGACAGCCCTCTTCAAATGATCCCACAGATGTTCAATGATATTCAGGTCTGGGGACTGGGATGGCCATTCCAGAACATTGTAATTGTTCCTCTGAATGCCTGAGGAGATTTGGAGCGGTGTTTTGGATCATTGTCTTGCTGAAAGATCCATCCCCTGCGTAACTTCAACTTTATCACTGATTCTTGAACATTATTGTCAAGAATCTGCTGATACTGAGTGGAATCCATGCGTCCCTCAACTTTAACAAGATTCCTGGTGCCGGCATTGGCCACACAGCCCCAAAGCATGATGGAACCTCCACCAAATATTACTGTGGGTAACAAGTGTTTTTCTTGGAATGCTGTGTTTTTTTGCCGCCATGCATAACGCCTTTTTGTATGACCAAACAACTCAATCTTGGTTTCATCAGTCCACAGGACCTTCTTCCAAAAAGAAATTGGCTTCTCCAAATGTGCTTTTGCATACCTCAGCCGACTCTGTTTGTGGTGTGCTTGCAGAAACGACTTCTTTCGCATCACTCTCCCATACAGCTTCTCCTTGTGCAAAGTGCGTTGTATAGTTGACCGATGCACAGTGACACCATCTGCAGCAAGTTGATGCTGCAGCTCTCTGGAGGTGGTCTGAAGATTGTCCTTGACTGATCTCACCATTCTTCTTCTCTGCCTTTCTGATGTTTTTCATGGCCTGCCACTTCTGGCCTTAACAAGAACTGTCCCTGTGTTCTTCCATTTCCTTACTATGTTTCTCACAGTGGAAACTGACAGGTTAAATCTCTGAGACAGCTTTTTGTATCCTTCCCCTGAACAACTATGTTGAATAATCTTTGTTTTCAGATCATTTGACAGTTGTTTTGAGGAGTCCATGATGCCACTCTTCAGAGGAGATTCAAACAGGAGAACAACTTGCAAGTGGCCACTTTAAGTAGCTTTTCTCATGATTGCATACACCTGGCTATGAAGTTCAAAGCTCAATGAGGTTACAAAACCAAAAAAAGTGCTTTAGTAAGTCAGTAAAAAGTAGGAAGGAGTATTTAAAACAAGAAAATGATAATGGTGCCCATACTTCTGCACCTGTCAAATTTTGTTTGAATGCAGATTGCACATTTTCTGTTAGCACAATAAACCTCATTTCAAGGCAGAAACATTACTGTGTCCAACAGTTATTGCATATATCAAACTGAAATAGCTGTTGCAAAAACACCAATTTTTATAAAACATTAAGCTTAAGATTAATAGGGGTGCCCAAACTTTTTCATATAACTGTAAATCCATGCAACAGGCATGGATTTATATAGTGCGGCCGTAAAAGAATGTCAAAAAATAAAAAAATAAATCTATACTTACCTTCCGATGGCCCCCGCAGTCTTGCTTCCCTCCGTCCTGGCTGCCGGCAGATCGCGGTACACTGAAGGACCTACCGACGTCAGCATCGCGTGACCCGTCACATGACTATGACGTCAGCGCAGGTCCTTCAGTCCATTGCGATCTGCCAGCATGGGAGGACGAGCGCACCGGGGGGCGCCAGAAGGTAAATATAACATATATTTTTTATTTTATTCTTTTTTTCACAGGTTCTATGGTACCTGGGTCTGGATGAGAGTCTCCTCTCCTCCACACTCGGGTACCATCCGCACATTAGAATGCATGGAATGCGCATCTACATATACAGTGATGCGGAATCCATGCGTTCCAATGCAAGTCAATGGCGGCGAAAAAGCAGCGCTTCCGCAAAATAATTGGTAGTCCGCAGCATGTGCACAGCACATGCGGATTATCATTGGGGAACATGGCAGGCCTTCTACCATGCATTTTTTAAGCATTTCTGCAGCGTTTTTGCCGCTGCGGAAACGCTTAAAAAATGCATCGTGGGCACACAGCCTAATTGAAATTTGGCTGGTGGGAACCGCATCAACCTACTTTGTGTATCGTCCCTGGGCGTGGCTTCAGGGCACTCTGTCGTTGGGCCCGGTCTTCAGCCACGCCTGTGGTTTATTTTCAAGGCCACTTATTAACTATTTTCAATATTGTCCTGACCACACCTAGTCCTGTGGTCCGATTGTCCATAAATTTAACAACTATATATATCCAAGATTATTTAACGGTTACAACTATATATAACAAACACTTTAGTTCCTCCAGCGGGCAGGGAGCTGACCTTTAGTACTTCGGTTCGATCTACGTAGTACATTTGTTGTCACTGACCTACCCTGGTCCCTAATGTCTACCCCTGGTGTGGTGGGTTCAGTGTGAACTACACTACGGGTAGTCTGAGGTAACACCGGTAGGCTGGGTAATCTCCTACGAATTCTTTGACTCACCCTGGGTACGACAGGTTCACTGCTAGCAGAGGGTAGATTCTCCTGATCTGCTGCTGATGAAGCATCTGTCTCTGGGGCCGATTGGTCTCTCTGCTGTTCTGAAGCCTCTGCAGCTTCTGGTGAGGCCGCTTGGAGAAAGGTCAGGACCGGCACCACAAATGCTCTGTTCACCTGAGTCCAAGACCGGGGAAATGCTCCAAGGACTGTCTGGACCGTTTCCGCCACTTTTTCTATGGGCTGAGGGCTTTCTTGGTCTTCTTCTTTGCGTTTCAACTGTTCAGGGCATATCTTCAGGTGGTCTCTTGAGACTGCCGCTGAAGTTTCCCCTCCATCTTTACTGATGAGGCACACTTTGGTGTTATCGTAATTCGAGGGTAGGACGGTGTATGGCTCAACCTCCCACTGGTCATCTAATTTATGGACTCGTCTCTTCCTCTTGAGTACCTGTTCTCCAGGTGATAAGGGAATTGCAGGTACGTGCTGATTGTAAGTTTTCTCCTGCCTCTGTCTCGCCTGGGACAAACTTCTTTCCACACATTCTTGCACCTTGCGGTATTGTTGCTGTCGCTCTTTATCCCAATCTGCATCTGGTGATGTCGTCTCTGGTGTTAAGACTCCCATGTCTAAGTCAATGGGTAACTTGCCAGGTCTTGCTCTCATCAGGTAAGCGGGTGTACAGTTGGTGGAGTTCACCGGGATGTGGTTATATAGGTCCACCAAATCTGGTAACTTCTCTGGCCACAGGCTACGTTCTTAAAGGGGCAACGTCTTCAACAGGTCTATTACCACCTGGTTCATTTTCTCACACAATCCGTTGGTCTGGGGATGATACGGCGTCGTCCTTATTTTCTTGCAGCTGTACAAGTTACAGAATTCCTGGAACACTTCTGCTTCAAAGGCTGGACCTTGGTCGGTCAGCACTTGTTCAGGGTAACCGTGCGGGCGACAAAAGTGTTGTTGAAACGCTTTGGCAGCCGTCTGAGCTGTCTGATCTTTCACTGGCACTACTACCAAGAATCTGGAGTAGTGGTCTACTATGGTGAGAGAGTAGACATAGCCTGACCGGCTTGGGGCTAGCTTCACGTGGTCCAAGGCTACCAGTTCAAGTGGTTGTTTGGTGATTATGGGCTGCAGGGGGTCACGGTCTTTCCGTCTCAGGTTGCATGGACCACATTCTCGACACCATCTCTCGATTGCTTTCTTCATGCCAACCCAGTAGAATCGCTCACGTACCAGGACTTCCAAATTCTTCCACCCGAAGTGTCCTGCTCCATCGTGGTACGCTTCTAAGACCATTGGCGCATCCCGCCTCGGGACTACCACCTGCCAGACCAGTTCGTGTGTCCGAGAGTTGATACTTCTTTGACACAGCTTTCCCTCGTAGATGAACAGTTTGCTCTTCTCCTTCCACAACTGTTGGGCCTCCCGTGGAGCATCTGGATCAGGGTGCGAGTCAGCTTGTGTCAACATCTCCTTTACCAGGCGGACAGCCGGGTCGCTATCCTGCGTCTCTACCCATCCATGGTGGGGCAATGGGTTGAAATTGGCCTCTCTGTTGGCGGAGCGCTTGTCCCTCACACAGTGGGAGCACTGGGTCACCCCGTGATGATGGAAAGTGGGTAGCTCTATCTCCTCCAGATCTTCCGTGTCTTCTCCCCCATCTGGCAAGTTGGGCATCCTGGACAGAGCATCAGCATTAGTGTTTTTATGCCCCGCCCGATAATTGATGGTAAACTCATAGTTAGACAGTCGGGCCATCCATCGTTGCTCTAGGGCACCAAGCTTCGCAGTCTCCAGGTGCGTCAGCGGGTTGTTGTCTGTGAAGACTGTAAATCTGGAGGAGGCGAGGTAGTGTTTGAAGCGCTCTGTTACAGCCCAGACTATGGCTAAAAACTCCAACTTGAAGGACCTATAGTTGTCGGGGTTCCTTTCCGTAGGACGGAGCTTCCTGCTGGCGTAGGCAATCACTCTCTCTCTGCCCTGCTGTACCTGGGACAGCACCACTCCCAATCCCACGTTGCTGGCATCTGTATGGAGTACAAAGGGTTGGTCATAGTCGTGGTAGGCCAGGACTTCGCCTCCAGTAAGAGCCATTTTCAGTCGAGTGAAAGATTCGTCTTCTGGTTTACCCCATTTCAACGGAGGTTTCGGGTTCTTGGCCTTCTTGGACTGGCCCACTAGGAGGTCCTGCATGGGTGCCGCTATCTTGGTGAAACCCTTGATGAATCTCCTGTAGTAGCCTACCAGTCCGAGGAACTGCTGCACTTCCTTGATAGTGGAGGGTCTCGGCCAGTCCTTGATCACGGTGACTTTTTCAGGGTCTGGTGCAACACCTTCGGCGCTTACCACATGACCTAGGTACTGCACACCTTGGGCTTCAACAGGTGGCACTTGGACGGCTTTACCTTCAGGCCAAAACCAGATAGGGCTTCGAACACCTCGGCCAGGTGCTCCAGGTGGTCTTCATATGTCTTTGAGTAGACAATTACATCATCGAGGTACAGCAGGACGGTTTCAAAGTTTTTGTGTCCTAGGCAACACTGCATTAACCGCTGGAAGGTTCCTGGGGCGTTGCAGAGCCCGAATGGCATGCAGTTGAACTCGCTGAGGCCCATTGGTGTTGTAAACGCGGTCTTTTCTCTGTCCGCCTCTGCAACGGGAACCTCCCAGTACCTACTGGTGAGATCCAAAGTGGAGAAATAGTTAGCTGATCTCAATGCTGCTAATGATTCCTCAATTCTAGGTAATGGGTAGGCGTCCTTATGTTTAATGTGGTTAATCTGCCTGTAATCAACACACATCCTCATTGTACCATCTTTCTTTCTAACGAGAACTAATGGAGCAGCCCAGGGGCTACAACTATCTCTGATCACCCCAGCCTCCTTCATCTCCCGTAACATTCCTTTGGCACAGTGATAGTGAGCTGGAGGTACAGGCCGGTACCTCTCTTTAATAGGCGGATGATCTCCCGTGGGGATATGATGTTGGACCCCTTTTACCTGCCCAAAGTCTAGTGGGTGTTTGCTGAAGACTCGCTCATATTCTTGGACCACCCGGTATACTCTATGCTTTTGGTGCAAAGGGGTGGAGTCAGTGCCCACTTGTAGCTTCTGACACCAATCCTCCATCTGACCCTTGGAGCCATTATCCTCCGCCGGTTTGGATGGAAGCAAGGGTTCTACTGTCTTTATTGCGTTGTTACTGACAGTGAATAGCTTAGCAAGGGTAGCATACCGGGGTAAATGGACCTCTTTCTCCCCACAATTCAGGATGCGTATTGGTACTCTCCCCTTGCGGACATCGACTACCCCCCTGGCTGTCAAGATGGTGGGCCTACTATCAGAGTACACGGGTTCTACCAGGGCCTGATAATCTTGACCCCTGAGACCGATTGCTGCCCAACACCATATTAACATTTCACTCCTAGGGGGCATTGCAATGAGGAATGGATCACTCATTCTGACACTGCCAACTTCTCCTCCAGACAGCTCTACCTGTTGTCTTTTCATCAGGGCTCTGATTTCCTTCTGCAGAACTCACTGCTGACTAGAACTGGCAGTCTCTGCAACCTGTTGCAACAAAAGAATAATTTCCCCAAGACAATTCTCTATCACATTGGTGCCTATAGTTATCATAGGATGACTTTCTCGGCGATCAATATCAACAATAATCATTCCCTGTGATGGCAATTCTACTCGGCCAACTTTTATGGTCACCTCTTTATACCCCACCTGAGGCAAGGGCTGACCATTGCTGGCATAGATGCTAAGATGTTCATCTGGACAGCGGGTAATGTCTGAATCAGACCAGTATAGCTTATAAAGGATATATGGCATCGTTGTCACCTGTCCCGGTGTCCAGCAGTGCATTCATCGGGATGCCATCAAGCACGACAGGTAGGACCGGTCGTCCTCCCACGTACTAGTCTCGCCAGCTTTGTGGGCCTGGTCGTCTTACTCCTGGGGGTTGGCCCTCTGCCCCAGGGGTTGCTCGTTTAAATTACAGAATCTTGCGAAGTTCCCCGCCTTTTGACAGCGGCGGCAGATGGGTTGTCCGTCCTGGTCGTAGCGATCGCTGTACCTACCTCTGGTCGTTGGAATTCTTCTCTGTCGTTGCCACGAGACATTATCTGGACTGGAAGCCAGCTGGATCCTTTCCTTTGGAGACACTTGCATGGCCTGCACGGTTTTGGTTAGCGAAGCCACAATTTTGGTCAGCTCCTGGACCTGAAGGCGTAGGTCTGCAGAGGGGTCATTATCTAGGGTCTGCGCCTCAGCCTCCACAGGTGCCAGGGAAAAGTACGCCACCTCCTGGTGGTATGTGATAGCTGGGCGCCGGAGGCATGCAGTGCCACCTGGGGTTGGTTCTCGTAGAACCCGGATGGCAGTCTTTAAATTGCGCAAAGTCCAGATCAGGGTTTTGCAGAGTCATAATGCGCAGCTGTGTCCGGTGGGCGTTAGACAGGAGCACCTCGATAAACTGCTCAGTTAGCAATCTGTCCTCGTCTCGCACATTGTCGGGCTCTTCCTGTTTAATGTCCCGCAGCGCCTCCTGCTGGTTTAGAGCATAGCCCCGTACACTTTCCTGCACCCTTTGTTTGCACCCGTAGAACTTCATTTTAATTTCTGCTGCGGTGCGGGTGTCAAAGGTATCTTTCAACCGGGCCAGTATTTCCTTAACAGTGCTTTCATCCCTGCCAGGCCAGGACTTCACCTCTCTCTGGGCTGCACCGATTAGCTGGCCTATAAGGATGCTGACTTTTTGCTCCTCAGACAGGGGGTACACTTTAAACAAACTGCGCAGTCTCTCCTCAAAGTCGGTCAGGGTGTGCGACTCCCCTGAGTACTGGGGCAACCACGCCGCCCCTGGTATATATGGCATTGATAACGGCATTACAGTGGCAGCGGCCGCGCCTGCATCCTCTCCCAGGTTGGGCATCTCCCTCCCCCCCTAGTGTACTTCAGCCAGGTCCTTCGTTTCTGCTGACATACCAGTATGCTGCTCTGCCGGTGAGAGGGATCTCTTACCCGGCGGTTCCGGATCGGGGCCTCCTGCTTCCCCTCGGCTGACGGCAAATGTCGTGATGACACAGTTCAGTAAAGTCTGTGGCACACAGGACCCGGTTATACCGGGCTTCGTGAATCCTGTTCGTGACGCCAAGTTGACGCGCCCCCTGGGCCATGGGGTACTCGGTGCCGGGCCGGTCGATGCAGGGGATGTCACAGTGGCAGTGACCCGGTCTGTGATCCAGGGCGGTCAATAAAAGGGGATTATAGTTTTTATAGTTTAATGTTCGTGACGCCACCTGTGGTATGTACTAGCTTGTAGTAGAGGTCCAGCCGGCCTGGAAGCAAGTTGGGAATCCACCTCGCCAAGTGAAGGTGTAGGGCTTCCCTCAGTGCTAATCTTTTAGGCACTGCTGCTTATAGCTGTGCTGTGGCCCTCGTCCCTGAGTAAAACGTCTTTGTGCTCACCCGTATGGCAGGCAGCTCGGGCCTTCCTGGAATGTCGCTCCCACGTGGCAGTGCTGGGCCCTCTGTGCTGCTGAACCTCCGGGCGTCTGATGGGGCCAGGAGACCTGCTGTCTTCTGCCCTCCGGTTTCTGCTGCTGGGCCTTCAGTGCCCCAGAACCTCGGACTCCGGTGTCCGGTTCTTCTACGGCTGTGCAGCTCCACTCCCCAGGTCTTTCCTCTTCGCTGTCCTGTCTTCAACTCCTCACTAACTCTAACTAACCCCGCCTCCAGATTCAAGTTGCCAAGGGGAGGAGCTCCCCTTGCTGGTCTGGAGCCAGGAAAGTGTTGCATGCTAGTATACCTGACTAGGGGACCCCTGCTTGCTTCCAGGCATGGCATCACCCCTTGTGAGGGAGGCAATGCCACTGTGGAAACCAGACTCCTGGGGTGCCACACTCACATGACCATATTGATGGAAAAATAAAAAAGTTATGGCTCTGGTAAGAAGGGAAGCAAAAAACGAAAACGCAAAATCCCAAAATGGTGAAGGGGTTAACAAAACTGCACCAAGCAGCCCAGTAAGCGATACAACACTAGAATCAGGGGTTTTGCCCCTACAGTCATGGCCAAAAGTATTGAGAATGAGACAAATAGTAATTTTTCCAAAGTTTACTGCTTCATTTTTTGTAATGGCAATTTGCATATACTCCTGAATGTCAAAGAGTGATCAGCTTAACAGCAATTACTGTACTTGCAAAGTCAATATTTGCCCAGAAAATGAACTTTAACCCCCAAAACACATTTCAACATCATTGCAATCCTGCCTTAAAAGGAGCAGCTAACATCGTTTTAGTGATTGATCCATTAACACAGGTGTGGGTGTTGATGAGGACAGGGCTGGCGATCAATCAGTCATGATTAAGTAAGAATGACATCACTGGACACTTTAAAAGGAGGCTGGTTCTTGGTATCATTGCTTCTCTTCAGTTAACCATGGTTATCTCTAAAGAAACACATGCAGCCATCATTGCACTGCACAAAAATGGCCTAACAGGGAAGAGTATCGCAGCTACAAAGATTGCACCTCAGTTAACAATCTATCGCATCATCAAGAACTTCAAGGAGAGAGCTTCCATTGTTGTCAAAAAGGCTCCAGGGCGCCCAAGAAAGACCAGCAAGCGCCAGGACCGTATCTTAAAACTGTTTCAGCTGCGGGATCGGACTACCAGCAGTGCCGAGCTTGCTCAGGAATGGCAGAAGGCTGGTGTGAGTGCTTCTGCACGCACTGTGAGGCGGAGGCTCTTTGAGCAAGGGCTGGTTTCAAGGAGGGCAGCAAAGAAGCCACTTCTCTCCAGAAAAAACATCAGGGACCGACTGATATTCTGCAAAAGGTACAGGGAGTAGACTGCTGAGGACTGGGGCAAAGTTATTTTCTCTGATGAATCCCCTTTTCGATTGTTTGGGACATCTGGAAAACAGCTTATTCGGAGAAGAAGAGGTGAGCGCTACCACCAGTCTTGTCTCATGCCAACTGTAAAGCATCCTGAAACCATTCATGTGTGGGGTTGCTTCTCAGCCAAGGGAATCGGCTCACTCACAGTCTTGCCTAAAAACACAGCCATGAATAAAGAATGGTACCAGAATGTCCTCCAAGAGCAACTTCTCCCAACCGTCCTAGAGCAGTTTGGCGCCCAACAATGCCTTTTCCAGCATGATGGAGCACCTTGCCATAAAGCAAAGGTGATAACTAAATGGCTCATGGAACAAAACATAGAGATTTTGGGTCCATGGCCTGGAAACTCCCCAGATCTTAATCCCATTGAGAACTTGTGGTCAATCATCAAGAGACGGGTGGACAAACAAAAACCAACAAATTCTGGCAAAATGCAAGCATTGATTATGCAAGAATGGACTGATATCAGTCAGGATTTGGTCCAAAAGTTGATTGAGAGCATGCCAGGGAGAATTACAGAGGTCTTGAAGAAGAAGGGGCAACACTGCAAATATGGACTTGCTGCATTAACTTATTCTAACTGTCAATATAACCTATTGGTACTCATAATATGATTGCAATTATATTTCTGTATGTGATATAAACATCAGACAAACACTAATAAAAACCAGAGGCCATCAGATCATGTGAAAATATAATTTTGGTGTCATTCTCAAAACTTTTGGCCATGACTGTACATCATGCTGCATTCTTATTGGCTCAAGGTAGCGAATTAGATTTTTTTTTCTGGACAGCATATCGAATAATCAGAGACAGAATTTTTTTTTTTTACGTACACATTGGAAAAACCATAATAAATCTTTAAGAATATGAGTGATACAGGTGTACAGCCCATAATTCTGATATGAAGACATTAGCTGTATTTACTGTGAACTGTACACTGATGATAATCACAGTCATAATGAGCTTATAAGTGTCTCAAGCTTCACTAAAAGTACAGATACAGATGCATCAATTACTTACACACGGGAAAAAAGTGACCCATGTTTAGGGACTTTCCAGGAATTTCTGGCAACCTTGGATGAAGTAGGAAAAACCTGGTGACAGAATCCCTTTATCTATATGACTTTACATAGAGGGAATCTGGAGCTTTACATGAAAAAAGCCGACCACTCAGACCTCACTAGCAACATATTACAATAATTGTAATAATTATTATCAGCTCAGAGTTTTATACTAACTTCGATAAAATAAAAACCTCTAATCTTCCTGCATTGTTCTATATTATCAAAATGTTTATGATGGGTAGATCGCTGTAAATATTCTTAGTTGTTATGGAGTAAGCACTACTAACACAGAAGTCTGTTGCCTACTGTATGTTAAAATGTCCTCCACACCTCTTCTGTTATGTGACAGCACTAGAGGGGAGAGGTGAGGGTGTCTAATGTGTATGTATATTGTGTATATAAGTATATATATAGTGAATATGTGTGTCCATACTGTGTATAAAAGTTTAATTTGTGTATTCTGTATATTGTGTGTAATGCGTACACGTTTATACTGTGTGTGTCCGTAATGTGTATTTTATATATATGTGTGTGTAATATATGTACTGTGTATGTATTGTATATACAGTGGGCAAGGAAAGTATTCAGACCCCTTTAAATTTTTCACTCTTTGTTTCATTGCAGCCATTTGGTAAATTCTAAAAAGTTCATTTTTTTTCTCATTAAAGTACACTCTGCACCCCATCTTAACTGAAAAAAAACAGAAATGTAGAAATTTTTGCAAATTTATTAAAAAAGAAAAACTAAAATATCCCATGGTCATAAGTATTCAGACCCTTTGCTCGGTATTGAGAAGCCCCTTTTGAGCTAGTACAGCCATGAGTCTTCTTGGGAAGGATGCAACAAGTTTTTCACACCTGGATTTGGGGATCCTCTGCCATTCTTCCTCGCAGATCCTCTCTAGTTCCATCAGGTTGGATGGTGTATTCAGACTCTTTGCTCAGACACTCATATTTAAGTCACATGCTGTCCATTTCCTTGTGATCCTCCTTGAGATGGTTCTACTCCTTTATTTGAGTCCAGCTGTGTTTAATTAAACTGATAGGACTTGATTTGGAAAGGCACACAACTGTCTATATAAGACCTCACAGCTCACAGTGCATGTCAGACCAAATGAGAATTATGAGCTCAAAGGAACTGCCCAAGGAGCTCAGAGACAGAATTGTGGCAAGGCACAGATCTGGCCAAGGTTGTAAAAGAAGTGCAAGACATATGAAAGCCCGCATAGTGTTTGCTCAAAAACACATGAAGGACTCCCAGACTATGAGAAATAAGATTCTCTGGTCTGATGAAACGAAGATAGAAGTTTTTGGTGATAATTCTAAGCGGTATGTGTGGAGAAAACCAGGCACTGCTCATCACCTGCCCAATACAATCCCAACAGTGAAACATGGTGGTGGCAGCATCATGCTATGGGGGTGTTTTTCAGCTGCAGGGACAGGACGACTGGTTGCAATTGAAGGAAACATGAATGCGGCCAAGTGCAGAGATATCCTGGATGAAAACCTCTTCCAGAGTGCTCTGGACCTCAGACTTGGCCAAAGGTTCACCTTCCAACAAGACATTGACCCTAACCACACAGCTAAAATAACAAAGGAGTGGCTTCAGAACAACTCTGTGACCATTCTTGATTGGACCAGCTGGAGCCCTGTTCTAAACCCAATTGAGCATCTCTGGAGAGACCTGAAAATGGCTGTCCACCAACGTTCACCATCCAACCTGACGGAACTGGAGAGGATCTGCAAGGAAGAATGGCAGAGGATCCCCAAATCCAGGTGTGACAAACTTGTTGCATCATTCCCAAGAAGACTCATGGCTGTACTAGCTCAAAAGGGGCTTCTACTCAATACTGAGCAAAGGGTCTGAATACTTATGACCATGTGAAATTTCAGTTTTTATTTTTTAATAAATTTGCAAAAATTTCTACATTTGTCTTTTTCCAGTCAAGATGGGGTGCAGAGTGTACTTTAATGAGAAAAAAATGGACTTTTTAGAATTTACCAAATAGCTGCAATGAAACAAAGAGTGAAAAATTTAAAGGGGTCTGAATACTTTCTGTACCCATTGTATGTGTATATTCGTGTTTAATGTGTGTATGTAATGTGTGTGCATAAATATGTAATGTGTGTGTATTGTGCATAAATGTGTAATGTGTGTGTATTGTGCATCTATATGTGTGTAATGGGTGTGTGTTTAATGTGTATATATGTAACATGTGTGCATTGTGCATAAATGTGTAATGTGTGTGTATTGTGCAACTATAAGTGTGTAATATATATGTGTGCAATATTTGTGTGTATATTGTGTTTTTCTGTGTGTGCAAGTGTTTATATATGTGTCTGTATTGTGTATACATGTGGAATGTGTGTATATGTGTGTGTCATGTGTACTCTATGTAATGTGCATTTGTGTGTACTCTTTGTATTGTCTATATATGTGTGTATTTATTTGTTTTTCATAAAGTGGTCCTATAAATGTGTATGCAGAACAGCAGCACTATGTACAGGTGAATCTCACAAAATTAGAATATCATCAAAAAGTTAATTTATTTCAGTTCTTCAATCCAAAAAGTGAATTATATTATATAGAGTCATTACAAACAGAGTGATCTATTTCAAGTGTTTATTTCTGTTAATGTTGATGATTATGGCTTACAGCCAATGAAAACACAAAACTCATTATCTCAGTAAATTAGAATAATTAACAAAAACACCTGCAAAGGCTTCCTACGTGTTTAAAAAGGTCTCTTAGTCTGTTTCAGTAGGCTCCACGATCATGGGGAAGACTGCTGACTTGACAGATGTCCAGAAGGCAGTCATTGACACACTCCACAAGGTCCTAGAGTTCCAATTTTCAATGGCAAATCAAGGTCCCAGAGTCCGGAGGAAGAGTGGAGAGGCCACAATCCAAGCTGCTTGAGGTCTAGTGTGAGTTTCCACAATCAGTGATGGTTTGGGGAGCCATGTCATCTGCTGGTGTAGGTCCACTGTGTTTTATCAAGACCAAAGTCAGCGCAGCCGTCTACCAGGACATTTTAGAGCGCTTCATGCTTCCCTCTGCCGACAAGCTTTTTGGAGATGGAAATGTCATTCTCCAGCAGGACTTGGCACCTGTCCACACTGCCAAAAGTACCAATACCTGGTTTACAAACAACAGTATCACTGTGCTTGATTGGCCAGCAAACTGGCCTGACCTTAACCCCATAGAGAGTCTATTATAGAGAATCTATGGGGTATTGTCAAGAGGAAGATGAGAGACACCAGACCCAACAATGCAGACGAGCTGAAGGCTGCTATCAAAGCCACCTGGGCTTCCATAACACCTCAGCAGTGCCACAGGCTGATCGGCTCCATGCCACGCCGCATTGATGCAGTAATTGATGCAAAAGGAGCCCCGACCAAGTATTGAGGGCATTTACTGAACATACATTTCAGCAGGGCAACATTTCGGATTTTAAAATCATTTTTCAAGCTGTTGTTATAAAGTATTCTAATTTACTGAGATAATGACTTTTGTGTTTTAATTGACTGTAAGCCGTAATCATCAACATTAACAGAAATAAACACTTGAAATAGATCACTCTGTTTGTAATGACTATATAATATATGAGTTTCACTTTTTGTATTGAAGAACTGAAATAAATTAACTTTTGATGATATTCTAATTTTGTGAGATGCACCATTATGTGTATAGTATAGTGGTAATATTTATTTTATCAATTGTCAGGAATCTGCTAACCCAAATTGGTTAATTCCCAGTGGCCATGTGCCTTACTACATCACATCTCTTTAAGCAGCCCTATCACCTTACTTTCTTAGTTTTCCCCTTACAGACCTTGGTCCCTTTTTCCGTTTCCCCCGCCCTCCGTGCCCTCAGTAGCACTTTGCACCTGGACATTTACAGGTTCTGGCTGGTGATCAGATTCCGCAGCCTTACATGAATACCCTTATTTAATATGAAGATGGCTGGACCACACAATATGAGCACTTTTTCCTTTGTGTCACCCTATTTCCTTATAGATTGTAAGCTTGTGGCTTCAGTCGTCTCTGTCATGTCTGATAGGGATTGTACATGAACCCTCTGAATTGATATGTCGGTTCTATATAAAGATGATTATTAGGTCTATTTATGGTCATGATATAGGACCACCATGAATGAATTATAGTTCTTGCTGGTGCCCCCCCGCCCCCGCATCGAGAACACAGGAGACAACCCCCCCTGTATCCGGGTCTTATATAATAACACTGGAAACGATGAAAATGCCAATATCCTCTAGCAAGAAGACAATGATATCTCCATTGCGTGCGACAGAGGTCACTGTACTGCCGGGATCCTGGGATTAACCTCACCAGAACCTCCGAGTGGAATTTGCAGGGATTATCACATGACAATACCCACATCATTGGATGCTAAAACGTAAATCACTTCCAGCACTTCTGGCCCGACATGTAACGTTTCACCACTTCCTCTTGGGACCTTTTTGTGGTTTGTGATTGCAATTTCATGACCAACGCACCACATATTAGGAAAGTCTACAAATCCTTAGAGAGTCATCTCTTGCGACCTTTTCCCATGGAATGTCTATGGTCGTTTTGATCTGCCATCCTTAAGACAATGGAACGGAGAAAGCAGCTCACAACATGGCTCGTGTCACATGAAGTACAACAAGATACAGGACATGTATACATACCCTGCGTGCATAATATCCTGCAGCCAACAAAGAACGCCCCACAAGCGAGCAAAGCTCCACAAACAGCTTTAGAAAATTCATCTTCATATATTTAATTATAAAGAATCAATCAGCCTTATAAAAAATCCTGCCGTATCATAATTTACAAACAGTGACACATAAAATTGTGGCATAGCAGAGACAGCGGGCAAAAAAAAAACACGCCTCGTAGCTTGGTATAGTAAAAGTATGTGCACACTATGTCTTATTCAGGTTGGTCCGCTCCATATTCTGCTTGAAAAAGAGCTAAATAAATGCTAAAAAGAATGAACACATGCACTGCGATGTAAAAACCACTTGCTGTTTATATGTTCCATTTTTTGAGAATTTGTTTTTAAATATGCTTGAGGTTTCCAAAAGAAGCCAGGCGGCTAAAAGGAGTGACCTGACCATTTTTCAGGTGGCTCATTAGTTAACACAATACAAGTTTTAAAAATACGCCGATGGCAAAGATGTCACAAACGACAACCAAAAAGATGCCAAAAAGAAGCTGGCGATTCCTGAGACTGGGAGGTGCTGAATTTACTTCAGGTCTTCCCTGTTCTTAGTGATTACCCAGCTATTTTAATAAGCTGTCAGTGCCAGGTAGCTGCCAGTTGTAGCTTTCAGCTCTTTGGTGTGTTCTCTGCGCTCTGAACTCAAACATTCTGATCTTTTGTTGCTGGACCTTGGATTTGCCTATTGACTACCCGTTTGTGTTACCCCTTTTGCCTTGACGCACTCTGACCTTGGAATTCTGACCCCAGACTGTGACCTAACTACGCCTTTGTCTCTTCCCTCCTGAGCCTGGAATCTTTGACTACCCTGACTCCGGACTCCTTGACTACCCTGACTCACTGCTTGTTCATGAGAAGTGACTCAGCATCACACCTCTGATGTGGCTCCATAAGGATATCTAGTGGATATGTTTTGATGCTTGCGCCAAAGCCAAATTTTTTGTTAATAAGTGATGTGCACAGAATCTGCAGGTAAACCAATATGCAAATTAGCTTTATTGCAGAAGGAAACAAAACTTGCTAGTGCCATTAACTAAAACAGCTACCTTGTAAGTCAATGAACAACTCTTTATCAAGACTTGCAACATAACTATCCATGTTGCAAGACTCGCTAAAGAGTTGGTTACTGACTCGCAGGGTGGCTACCTCCAATAGGTGTCACTCACAAGACAGTTTTCTTTCCTTCTGGCAGATGGCTAATTTGCATGTTTTTCCCATAAAGTACTGCCAACAAAACTCATACAGAACTGGTCTCCAGGAGGGAAGCTTGTCTCCCCTCAAAATTGGTTAAATGGACTACACCTAATGCTGATCACAAAAATGTCTCCATACAATGTCAGAAATGAAGCCACTTTGTATAAGCCATGACAGTGCTGCCTTCTGACACTGATCAATTGGATGTAATAGTTGTCTCTTTTTATTTTCCTACTCAGCAATGTTAGTTACAGGGGGCACAGTGACTACTCACATATGTGCAAGAAAAGATTCTCATTGTCTCCAATAAATGTAGATGTTATTTTTTTTCTATCGGGACTGGTTGACAATGAAGAAATAATGAGAACCAAAACAATTTACACACACATTTCCAAGAAGAATAACAGAGGGACGGCACAGCACTAGAGTTTTAGGAAAAGATGTTTCAGAATTGTTATTTCACGAGGAATAAAAGCATTTACCAAAAACAGACATGATCTTTGGTTTCAAGCCTCTTAGCAGGAAAAAGTAATTTCAGACAGTGCTTTGGGAAATGCTCGCGAGCATCAAAGTGCAAAGAAGGACACAGTCATGTAAACATGTACTGCATGGATCCAGCAGGACAAGGCTCGGACAGTCGGTTCTCCTCGACCCACGTGGTTAGAGAAGAGACTTTGGATTCTTTTTGAAAACCACTTGATCAGAGAGCAAATGTCATGTAAACCAGCAAATCCCACCGCCAAGCAATGGGACCCCTAGCAGGGCAGAGGGCTTCCGAGCAGGGATTTCCTTTACTCAGGTCAAAAAGCTAGCCTCACATCTGAGTACTTTGGCCATGGCACAGGGGCTTGTTGGCTGCATCTTCTTAAAAATCTAGGAAAACTTCAGATTTTTGCTACCATCATAAAATAATTTAGGGAAACATCACATTTTTTTTTTTTAGTTCTGCTTGAACATCACTTTTAAAATGTTCATCTTACCCTGCATCCATACTGCTAGAAGGCTGAATATAAAAAACCCCATAAGAAATCACACCGGAGGCGTCTTCTTTGTGTCTCAACCATCTATCAGTACACAGCTTATTAAAGGGAACCTGTCACATTGAGTATAGTGTCTGCTCTGTAGGCAGCATGTTTTAGAGCTGAAGGAACTGAGCAAATTGATATAAGGTTTTGTAGGAAATTATTCAGTATAACTTTTAATCAATACGGTTTCTGTACTTAGGAGTCCAGTGGGAGGTCCTACATATGGACCACACACTGGAATCCTAAGCATACACTTAAATTAATAAATTACAAATTATATTGAATCTTTTCCCTACACAGCCATATATCAAACTGCTCAGCTCCTCCAGCTCTATAACATACTTCTGGCAGATCAAACATTAAGACAGATTTTCCGTCATGATCTTTTTCCCATACCTGGGACTTTTCAAGAAAAATAGAAAATAATTCAGTCTTCACTATTAAGAATATTCTTTGTTTCAATTATTTACAATTATACAATAAAACCATGTTCCAATATAACATTGGCTCAGTTTTCAAGTAAAACTCCACAAACTTGGAATTTTCCATTCATATTGTTTACTTCACTTTAAGCCAAAAGGGCTTTTATCTCCTGAGTTCCAGCACTGGTTGTTAATGTGCATTAATGATCGTACAGTTTATTACATATAAACGGAAAAATCACTTGAAGAACATCAGACTCAAACAGGACATGGCAGGGGGGTAACTGCGCCTGGTGCGCCCTCATGCAGATCTCAAAACATTTCTAGAATATGACTGACCCCATGTGAAGGGGGGAGACTCAGATACTTTGGTGCAATCTTGCCCAAATCCATTCAATCTTTCCTCTGAATAAGTAGGTACAATGGCGGTAATTTTTCTTTTTCTTCTGTTTTGCTACTATTACTTGCTATCCTACATCTGTTATACTTACAGGAACAGTTCTACTAAATCTGAAGCAGATCAAAGTGGAAGCAAATATTATCTATATGCCATAACTACCTACAATGCGAGTCCCACCCGCTGGCATTCTCCATACTAATCAGCATTTCCATGGAAGTCTATGAAATCTATGGAGAGCTTCATGAGCATTAAACTGCATTTGAGACGAATACTGCATTCTATTAGCAATTTTAGACATATCCAGATATGCCATAAAGGCTCAAAGAAAACCCGTCACTTGCCACAAATATGTAATTTTGTTACTTGGTGTAAATGTCGCTGTTCTCCTGAATCTGGAATCTTTTTTTTGGGTTTCTGAGCCTCTGTGTTCCTGAGATAAGCTTCCTCTTCCCTGCATATAAATCTAGTCTTGTAATTCAAGTAGGTGTATGACCTTCAAGTCTTCTTTCTGGGAGTCTTTTTGATGATCACACCCAGTTGGCCAAATGACTAGCTTTTCATATCGGGAAGATGGGGCTATACCTCAAGACTGGAGAGACTCAGGAACAAAAGAAAAACAACCCCAGATTCAGGAGAACAGCGGCATTCAATACAATTTAAGTGCCATTCACATATTTTAAGATGGAAACAAAAAACGTTTAAACCCCCAGTCTACTGCCATAAGTTTGCAAGCATTTGAGAATGAAAGCCATCTAGCACTATACCTGGTGCTGAAGCGCTGGCTAGCAGATAATGTGCTTCAGGAGATAGATAGATAGATAGATAGATAGATAGATAGATAGAGATACTATAGATAGATACTATATACATACTATAGATAGATAGACAGATACTATAGATACGATAGATATTATAGATAGATACTATAGATACGATAGATACAATAGATAGATAGATGTAGGTTCTATACATGGATATATACTGCTGATAGATATGTGATAGATATAAAATAGATAGATATGTTATAGATATTAGATAGATATAGGTACGATAGATAGATACAAACAACAGAATGAACATTGAATATATGACATTTTGACTGCATTACTGCTATATAGAATATACTTATAAAATGAAGGTACTTAGCACACAAATTGGCCAATTCATGTGAGCCCACTAGCCACAACAAGGCATACCTATAAAGGGCAGGAAGTAGGATCCAGCACTAATTAAACCACCATAGACTGCAATGTTTGCATGCACCTTAGTGCATGCAGAGCGCTGCTGTATTCTTTTGTTTCTATATTATGCAGCTATAGCAGCTTGCACCTGTTCACTCTTGCTTTATTCTGTTAGGACGTGCTGGTTAGTTGTTTTTTTTTGTAGATAGATAATTAGATACACAGATTAGGTATAGAAATATTGTCACATTACCCAGTAAGCTGATCCCCAGACGGGACAAGCCTTGTCTCAGCCCTTCTCCCAGATTGTCCGGCAGTTGTCTTCTCCATTCCTCTTGCCTGTTGTAATGTTCTTCATCCAGGGAAAGCCGGTCCATGTTCCGCGCTAAACTTGTAGCCAAGTTGGTGAGGGAAGTCAGGGTTCCTAATGATAAGAAACAAGTTACTTGTATTTCTGTGGAAAGGGATTCATTTGTAAATGGAGTGATTCACAAAGAACAATTGTGACGCAGTTTGTGCAGTGTGTACAGTGTATACATATAATACAAGAGTCTGACGCTTTGGCTGGCAGACCCACCACTTCTCCACTAGATGTCACTGTCTGTACACGCTCGTCCGCTCTCTTCATTGCCGGCTGTAGCAGAAATCCGCTGGCCGGGGTAGGATTTCTAATAGCCCACAGGAACACTGAAACACACTTAAGGTTTCCCCATCTATCACGTGCAGCGGGATCTACAGCCAGCATCACGTTACTCCTGAGGGGGGTGTCAGCACATCACTTTTTGGAAGGCTCCCACAGAAGATGTATATAAGGATTTGCAATATATTGCGGATGAGTATCATATACCCATACAAGCTTAAAATCTAACCGTTTTATGAAAGGACACAATGTAATGGTGCTGGTATGTGGGGGATTTTCCTGGTATATGACCACACAGAAATATTAATATTTCTGAACTTATGATTTATTCATTATTTTTATTACCAGTACGCTCCATGGAAATGAAATCTCCCCTCTGGCAAGTCCTAGTAATAATTCAGCATCGCAGCCAGGAGTGAATATGATATATAAGCACCGAGTGTTATCATGCGTACCCCAGATCCTGCTCATGAATCCTGAGACGGCAGAAGATAATCCTATTTCTGGCTCCTACATGCAGAATACATATTGTACATGTGGGGTATCATGATTTCAATCGAGGGAGCTCTGGGGTATTGGAAAGAAGGCCTGATATCCTGGACAACCCCTAAAAACTATTAAAAAAATACTTACTAGTTCAATCCCCGCAGCTCTAGCCCTGACACTCTGGTGGTCCTTTCCCTGCAGCAATGACGCAACGTACATCCACATGACCCCTACTGCAGGGAAGGAAACGTAGCCCAGAAGGGAACACCAAAGTGTTGGCTATTGAGCAGGTGAGTATTGCTTATTTTAGGGTTATTTTTAAAAAGACGGACAATCCCTTTAAAAAATCTGCTACTTAGCACACACTTCCTTAAGTTTCCCAAGTGCTATCTCACTTCAATGGCTACAGATAAAATGTAGACCACCAGAAGACACAGTGATGTGGCTATAGGGTTTGCTTATAGACCTACATGGCTCAGAAGACAAGCGATGGTATATGTAAGGCAGGGCAGAGGGGTGATATCCTTCCAAGTGATTGATCACACTAGGAGTGCTCATTGCAAATGGATGTTTAATTTTTCATTTAGTTAGCATGTATGACATTCACTGGTGTGGTGCATGTAAAGGCATAGGTGGAGACCCAAGACCAGTAGCTCTGAGCTTACAGTTATTACATAGTGAATTTGATAAGCTAATTTTCTATAAAATCGAACAGTTTAAACTTGCATGTGACCTTCTTTTCATTAACTTTTTTTTTCTTGTTAATCATTCT
Organism: Phyllobates terribilis; assembly: GCF_046119375.1. Taxonomy (NCBI): domain Eukaryota; kingdom Metazoa; phylum Chordata; class Amphibia; order Anura; family Dendrobatidae; genus Phyllobates; species Phyllobates terribilis. The sequence goes on along the minus strand of NW_027362764.1, from coordinate 703,372,278 downwards.
TCCACAATCCCTCTAGTGCTGCACCTATTATCTGGAATGCTCTTCTTCCTACCTACAGATATTACAAGTTCTACAGGATATGTTACTTCCTACAATTAAAGAGGTTATCCAATACTTTTACATTGACGACCTATCTTTAGGATAGGTCATCAATGTCTGATCGGCCAGGGTCCGACACCTCCTATTCAAATCAACAGGAAGCGTATTAGACAGAAGCGTGTGTAGTACCCTGCGGCAGCCACTACAAGTAGACGGTCAGTTCCGCAAGTAAGTACTTCCAGCCGCCATCACCGATAACAGCTGATCGTCAGGGGTGCCGGCCGATCAGACATTGATGACCTAACGATAGGCCATCAATGTAAAAGTAATGGACAACCTCTTTAAATGTTCTTACATATCACATCTGGTCTATACTAAATATCAAGGTTTAAAGAGGACCTCTCACTGGATTTTTTTAAATTAAAAAAAAAAAAGTTCCTCCTCCAATTGTTGCTGCTCCACCTATTCCGGAAAACAGTTGTGCCCTTCCAATCCAATGTTATGCCCCTCGCTAATAAAGATGCAAGTTTTCCTTTCAATCAAATGGGCGTGTAACACAGAACACAGCCGTGTTTTGATTGGGCAGCGTCAGAGGATAAAGAACCAGCAGCCACAGAAAAGTCATGTGGTACACTCACGATTGGTTGAAGGGAAAATTTGCATCTTTATTACATAACTTTGGAACAGAGGAGTACAGAAGAAAAAGAAAATCTGTTCAAGAATCAGTGGATCAGCATTAATTGTAAGAGGCACGCAGTTTAAATTAAAAAATCCCAAGAAATGTCCCCTTTAAGAATGCTGGAAATGACATATGAACGAGTCCTATGTGTAATCTATTAAACCTTTACATTTGGTAAAAGTGGGACAACTGGTATATTGGCATGAGCAATTTCCACTCAATGTCCAACAAGATGACAATAGCTTTTGAGAAAACAGACTCCAACGTACCTTTAGAAATGTGCTTCACAAATGATGTCGTCCCCCTGGAGACGCCACTCACAAAGGCTCCGGGGCCACGGGTGAGACCTTCATATGGGAGTCTGAAGAAGTCAGCAATTCCATTCCCGATACTCCGCACGAGACTGGCAGGGCTTCCCAGAATATCTAAGGATCCAACCACCCAGCCTATATAGGGAAAAACATATTTGTGAATGGAAAGAAAATGTGCACAGAAAATATATCCATAATAGAGCTAAATACTATTTGTCTATTTGTAGCACAATAAAATAAAAAACAGACAAAAATATAAAAATACAAGTAGAATTGTTGAAGACCATCAGGCAGAAACAGAAGAAATAAAAAGGCCACAGGACCTTGGCGAGTAAACACACGGCAGTCACCATCTTTCTTTGCCGATTGCCTTTAAACACGCTGTAACCTTATTTTTTTGTACTTATTATATGAAGTACAAATCACTGGACATATACAGGGTACATATAACATTGTATAATTGTAGCTGGATCTGCTGGTAAAACTGAATGGCAACCCCCGTAAAAGCTGTAATGCAGCCATATTTCCTGTCCTCCAGAAACATATGTAATTAGAATAATGCTATTTACATGGGTTCTCTCATCAGGACAACCCCTTTTAAATACTGAGCCTAGCTTGGGATCAGCTGATCGATGCAAGTCTAGCTACATAAGTGGAAGCTGCCATTTCAAATAAGCGCCCTCTGCAGGATAAATTTAGTAGCAGATGTTGAGAATTCAAATTGTAATACATGGACCGGCCTACTCCACGATAACATGATTAGGACTCTGACTAATGAGGGGGTCCGAAATAAGAACTGCATCCTATGAGGTTGATTTGCAATAAAAAGGTGTGTGTGTGTGTGTATATATATATATATATATATATATATATATATATATATATACACACACACACACACACACACACACACACACACACACATATATATATATATATATATATATATATATATATATATATATATATATATATATATATATATATATACAGTACAGACCAAAAGTTTGGACACACCTTCTCATTCAAAGCTTTTTCTGTATTTTCATGACTATGAAAATTGTACATTCACACTGAAGGCATCAAAACTATGAATTAACACATGTGGAATTATATACTTAACAAAAAAGTGTGAAACAACGGAAAATATGTCTTATATTCTAGGTTCTTCAAAGTAGCCACCTTTTGCTTTGATGACTGCTTTGCACACTCTTGGCATTCTCTTGATGAGCTTCAAGAGGTAGTCACTGGAAATGGTCTTCCAACAATCTTGAAGGAGTTCCCAGAGATGCTTAGCACTTGTTGGCCCTTTTGCCTTCACTCTGCGGTCCAGCTCACCCCAAACCATCTCGATTGGGTTCAGGTCTGGTGACTGTGGAGGCCAGGTCATCTGGCGTAGCACCCCATCACTCTCGTCCTTGGTCAAATAGCCCTTACACAGCCTGGAGGTGTGTTTGGGGTCATTGTCCTGTTGAAAAATAAATGATGGTCCAACTAAACGCAAACCGGATGGAATAGCATGCAGCTGCAAGATGCTGTGGTAGCCATGCTGGTTCAGTATGCCTTCAATTTTGAATAAATCCCCATCAGTATCACCAGCAAAGCACCCCCACACTATCACACCTCCTCTTCCATGCTTCACGGTGGGAACCAGGCATGTAGAGGCCATCCATTCACCTTTTCTGTGTCGCACAAAGACACGGTGGAATCAAAGATCTCAAATTTGGACTCATCAGACCAAAGCACAGATTTCCACTGGTCTAATGTCCGTCCTTGTGTTCTTTAGCCCAAACAAGTCTCTTCTGCTTGTTGCCTGTCCTTAGCAGTGGTTTCCTAGCAGCTATTTTACCATGAAGGCCTGCTGCACAAAGTCTCCTCTTAACAGTTGTTGTAGAGATGTGTCTGCTGCTAGAACTCTGTGTGGCATTGACCTGGTCTCTAATCTGAGCTGCTGTTAACCTGCGATTTCTGAGGCTGGTGACTCAGATAAACTTATCCTCAGAAGCAGAGGTGACTCTTGGTCTTCTTTTCCTGGGGTGGTCCTCATGTGAGCCAGTTTCTTTGTAGCGCTTGATGGTTTTTGCAACTGCACTTGGGGACACTTTCAAAGTTTGCCCAATTTTTCGGACTGACTGACCTTCATTTCTTAAAGTAATGATGGCCACTCGTTTTTCTTTACTTAGCTGCTTTTTTCTTGCCATAATACAAATTTTAAGTCTATTCAGTAGGACTCTCAGCTGTGTATCCACCAGACTTCTGCACAACACAACTGATGGTCCCAACCCCATTTTTAAGGCAAGAAATCCCACTTATTAAACCTGACAGGGCACACCTGTGAAGTGAAAACCATTTCCAGTGACTACCTCTTGAAGCTCATCAAGAGAATGCCAAGAGAGTGCAAAGCAGTCATCAAAGCAAAAGGTGGCTACTTTGAAGAACCTAGAATATAAGACATATTTTCAGTTGCTTCACACTTTTTTGTTAAGTATATAATTCCACATGTGTTAATTCATAGTTTTGATGCCTTCAGTGTGAATGTACAATTTTCATAGTCATGAAAATACAGGAAAATCTTTAAATGAGAAGGTGTGTTCAAACTTTTGGTCTGTACTGTATACACACACACACACATATATATATATATATATATACATTGCTCAAAAAAAATAAAGGGAACACTCAAATAACACATCCCAGATCTGAATGAATTAAATATTCTCATTGAGTACTTTGTTCTGTACAAAGTTGAATGTGCTGACAACAAAATCACACAAAAATCATCAATGGAAATCAAATTTATTAACCAATGGAGGCCTGGGTTTGAAGTCACCCCTATCCGCCAACTCCTGGATAGTTTGTGGTGCAACGTGACGTTGGTGGATGGAGCGAGACATGATGTCCCAGATGTGCTCAATCGGATTCAGGTCTGGGGAACGGGCAGGCCAGTCCATAGCTTCAATGCCTTCATCTTGCAGGAACTGCTGACACACTCCAGCTACATGAGGTCTGGCATTGTCCTGCATTAGGAGGAACCCAGGGCCAACCGCACCAGCATATGGTCTCACAAGGGATCTGAGGATCTCACCTCAGTACCTAATGGTAGTCAGGCTACCTCTGGCGAGCACATGGAGGGCTGTGCGGGCAGCCAAAGAAATGCCACCCAACACCATTAGGTGTTGAGAGGAATAGGACTTGATCTCTAGTGCCACCTCCTATTCGATGTTTCAATTCTAAAAGTCAATATAGACCCCTTAATGAGCCTTGCCACATGACAGGATAAGAAGCTAAACCAGAAACTCCATTTGCAGACAAGTGTTTCAGTATGTTTGCCCCTCTTCAGTGCAAAGCAGGAGATCTGATTTGGCTGGGTGAGAGGCATCTGACTTCGGGTCTAAGCGAAAATGTTTCTCCTTGTGGACAGTGCCAAGCCGGCATCAGAAGACTTATAGGATATGCAATGCTCCTCTGGTTATTGAAATATGCAAATAGCCTCTTCACAGAGGATGATGACTTTATCTCTAGTGTCACCTATTGGATGTTGTAATCCTAAAAGTTAATATTGGCTCCTTAATGAGCCTTGCCACTCCATTTGCACACGTGTTTCTGGGTGTTTGCCGCTCCTCATCGCAAAGCAGGAGATCTGACTTGGCTAGGTAAGAGGCCTTTGACTGTGGGTCAGAGGGAACGTTTCTCCTTGTTTTCTATCCATACATGCTTACCTTGCTTCAGATTATTTGGATGTTCATGAGGCTCCTTTAGATCTGGGCCTTACGTTACAGATCAGTGTAAAAACAGAGTATTGTCCTGATATGACATAGACCCTACAATACATCATCATACTTGGATGGCTCTGTCTTTCCAGGACTGATCTCATATTTTTTACGTTCCCTTGTTTCTGCCCCTGAACGGTTGATAGCTCATCGTTGTGTTTTATATGGGAGGAATGCGAGACAGCTACGAACATTCATGACAATTACCAGAGTGCAGTACGGAGAAGCTGGACTCGCTACCAAGGTCATTTCTAGGCGGTGATGTGAAATTTACCACTTCATTCCACATCACTTCTGGGAATCAATTTATCAACAGTTTACAGTACAGCTGGCCCCAAAATAATGGTTTCCCCTTCAGGTTGACACTTTCTCTCTTCTGCACTGTGATCATATTTTGGCTTTGTACAAGCGGTCATCGTCGTCTTCTTCATAATGCAGGATCGGGGTCTCCAGCGTCTGTCCTATCAGCTGGAGCCCAACACCGGCTTTCACAATCACTACATTATAACAAGCCGGTGCAGGACGGGGTGAGGACAGGGGGAAGATAAATTACATGAGAACTGATGAGCGGATCGTTATTTGCTGCTAAAACTGCAGAACTTACAGAATCTCCCTTATTTTAAAGCAGTATTCTGGTTACAAGACGTTATCACCTACCCAGATCGCTCTGGTAACCTGAAAACCCTTGCTATGGACAGCTTTTGGGTATTCAACCTTCTTTTTTTTATATCTATACTAGCTTTTACCCGCGGCTTCGCTTGCGTGGAATTTGGTTTGCCACATTAAGTTTCGTGACAGATCATTTTAATAGTAAAAAAAAATAATCTTAATAGTAAAAAAAAATAATCATATTTAGTTACTCGTACATCCAAAATTTCAGATGTCTAACTTCAAAACTGACGGATTCCATACAATCTTTGAACCCCTATAATATGAAGAGGGAAACTCTTGAGGGTGGAATTATCAAAATTCCTTTCTTAGTGCTCATTTAAGCTATAATAGAACCTATCTGCAAATTTCAAGATGCTAAGTTCAGTGGTTTCGGCTGTGCGTTGACCGCTAGGTGTGTCAGTCAATCAGGTTTACAGTTTTATATAATCTTCGCCTGTATGGTGTGTTTATAAAAAGTAGCCCTATGTCCTTCCCCAGGCTTGAAATTATCCATATCAAATTTCATCACAAACGGATTACTAAACACTGATTAATAAACAGGACGGACTGAAGTTACTTGCGTTTAATATTGTTCGTGTTAGTAAAGAATTAGTATGTAATTGGAATAATGGACATCTGCAGGTAATTTATCTATGTGTTTTTACTGCAATATACTCCTGTAAACTATGTTATTTGATTTCTTTCGTTCAGCGAAAATGTGTAGATTTTGCGATTTAGAAACACGTGAGCAAGCTACGTATAGCTGACCGTGGGAAAAACAGGGCGTGCCTAAATGTATCCCCGCTACCTTCAAAGTTTGCCCTTGCGATTTATTGATGGTCATTGAAAATGCAACATTAAGTGGGAACTGCAAACGTTTGAAATTAAAGGGTAAGTTATTGGGTATTATTGGGATGCGTGGTATAAGAATATTTTCACCCTTAGCTTCTCCAGTTAAAATTGTGGCCTTTACAATGTGCCTGCCTAGTTCAGTGACTCGCAATCTAGTGCCATTACATAATCTCGGGGCGTCCAAGTTGCGCATTAACAAAACGGGTATACCGACCTTTAATTCGAGCTTATGAGATGGGACCTCGGATAGCTCCAAAGAGTTAAGAAACTCCACGGGGTAGCTCGTACAGTCTTCAGATGACATGACTGTGTCGATGGAGTTGTAGGTTGTTGCATCGCTGGTTACTTGGTCCAAGATAATTTTATTGATTTTCGCAACTGTTTCATTTCTTGGTGCTAGTATAGTTCTTTCACATAGCCAATTTTTATCGTGGATGTTTTGTTGCAAATTTGGAAAAACTTGAGCAATAAGTGCGTCTTCCGAATCCACAACATGACAAAATTGGTTAGTGAATAGAACCATACCTTCTTCGTCACTTTCGATTCGACCTTCACCGATCTCGAGCAGTTTCTCAGCGTACGCGCCCGACTCTAGATCACTGAATAACTGGACACGCATGTTGGTGGTGAGGTGCAGCTTTTCAACTTTGGTCCATAAATATGAGGATTTCAGACATGCGTTAATTTTGTCTGCTGCAGTGCCTCGCTCGATGACAGGCAAAGTTTGCCTAAAGTCCCCAGCCAATAAAACAACCACACCACCCATTATTGTTTGTTTACTGTGTAAGTCTTGTAGACAACGATCAAGAGCTTCGATGGCGCGTTTGTGTGACATTGTGCACTCGTCCCACACGATTAGTTTGCACTGTTGCAACAGGAGGCCACGGGCGCTGCTCTTGCTGAAATTACACGATGGGGTTTCTTCGTTCACCAGATTAAGAGGTAATTTAAAGACTGAATGTGCCGTCCGTCCACCGCTTAGCAATGTTGCAGCAATTCCAGAGGAAGCCACAGCTAATGCAACATTATGACCGCTACGAATTTTTGCTAAAAGTAAATTAAGCAAGAAAGTTTATCCTGTACCACCCGGGGCATCAAGGAAAAAAAGTCCGCCTTCACCATTCTCAACTCGTCCTACTATTTTGTGATAAATATCTCTTTGATCAGGTAGCAAACGTGGCTCAGTTTCGCAAACGTGAGCGTCTAAGTGGTTGGTATCATAGCTTAGCTCTTTTATCAACTCGTTCGACAGCTCTCCTCTACGCCGCGGTGAGGGTAGACCAAAATCGGACAATTTCTTTCCAGAAATTATTAATATTTTGTCCTCGATAAGCCCCAACGCCTCATTGAAATAGGGATCATCGTTAACGTGATCCATTCTTTCAAATCTGTGCATGATATCCTCTGATAACGCAGTTTTATACTTTTGCCAGAGTTGTAGAGGATTGTATAAACCGCAAGTGCATATCAATATGGCAAACAGCTCTCCTATTTGCGCCGGGGAGCGACATAGCACGGTCTCTTCTAAGGTGGTATCCCAGTGGATTGTCATCTTGCAACAACCCCATCTTCTCACACACCTGCCGAAAAGTTGCAAGTTCTTGACCTTCAAATGTTTTTAAATCCGAGAAGTTGGTTGGACCCCTTATTACATTCAGCAGCATACGCAAGCAATAACATTCAAAATTGCTAACGTGCACCGTGTAAATGCGACCTAGAGCGTCTCCTGCCTTCACACCTGGCCAGCCATCGACAGGTATTCCTTGTAAACGACGTTTCCATTGCTTCCGTGCGACATTCCAAGTATAGTAGCGAGGCACGTCAATGTAAAGTAATGTTTTTGCAAACGTATCACTTTGGCACAACAGGAAAAATGCAGTTAGTGTAGTTTTAGGTGGTGCTTCTAATCTGTCTCTAAAATTATTTTCCGTAAAGTAAACCCTCTCGCCATTGGGTAAATGAATCGCGAGATGAGTGACGGTTGGGTGTCTCTCGTGCAGAGGCAGACCTAAGATCCGCCACGCTGCTTCGTTACTACTAACATATCGGCCGGTTCTAAAGGTCTGCACCTCATCTCTTGGGTCAATGTTAACATTCCCTTGCTGGCGGATGTTAAAAATAGCCTGGTCGCTACCCTTATTAATATATTTACAAATATATTTTATCGCCTGTACCGTATTACATCTACATTTAAATGAGAATTAAAAATTTTTGATAAGAGTGGAGAATATGGGACCACCCAGCTATTGTCCACCAATATTTCCTGTGTTCATCTACGGGTTTTTATAATCATCGTGCGTCCACCATTCTCTGGTGCTCTGCGCCTGTACAAAGGATAACCTTTGTCATTGGTTTGAGTATCTTTTAAAAGCTTCCTCGGATATTTTTTGGTACATTTTCCTTCCTTCATGCATGGCGATGAAGAATTGAATGTACCACATGGCCCGTGAATCATATTCTTTGCCACTGTATCATAGAGCTTTTGATCGGTTTCTGGGTTTGGTATCTCAGCACATATGATTTCGTCAATTTGGTTCGTATGCAATTTTTCCTTTAACCACAGCAGTAAGTGCACATGAGGCAAACCTCGCTTTTGCCACTCGATCGAGTACATGAAGCATTGCATATCACCAAATATGTTAACTTTTGTAAGTAGAGCTACCAACTTCTGTACTTTTATTCTAAATACTCGAGCTGTTAAGTCATGTCTGTCCGTTGAATTTTGACCAGCCATAAGCTCTTTGGTGATTTCTGGCCAAGCGGGTTTGCAAGTCATTGTAATAAATAAATCAGGCCTCCCATAATTACGTACGTATGTGAACGCATCTTGTGTGTATTCGTGTAGGTATCTCGGGCTATTTACAAATGATGACGGGAGAATCACCATCTGACCTAAGTTATTTGGATCCAAATCCGCATCATTTCTTATTGCATCTTGCAAGTGAATATAATTTTCTGCACGCAGTTTTTTTTTTATTTAAAGAAATTAACCTTAAGCGCTCACTTTCCATCTTTACATACATGTCGACCAGAAACTGATGAAGTAGGAGCCTACACTTAAGCATCAAATTAAAATCACTGCGACGGACCATCAAGTAAAAGGCATAAAAATCTTTGCAGGACACCTTTTTGCTTGGCATTGCTTGTTTGGTAATTGGATTTATCTGAGGAATATCAATGCTGTACCCCTCTTGTCCTTTCCAAAAAATTATTGGGTACTCGAGAGCGTCATAGAATCTATGTGTATCGGGAACCCTAGTGAGCATGCCATCGCGCGGCTGCACAACGATGTCCCGAGACATAGTTTGTTCGCTACTAACTATTACAGCAGCTATTTCATTTGTAGTAGGGGCATTGAATCGTCTCTCGTGTTGACCACGTGGTATACGGTCTGGGTGAATCACTACTTTGAAATGAACGTCATTGATCATTCTGTCTCTAGCAGTTTTAAATTCATGCACCAAAATGTTGTGGTCGTGAAGTACTCGTTGTAATTTTTTGACTATGTTTCTATCTACGCTTTGCACGCACTCAGTACGCCTGTTGATTTGTTCTTCTTCGTCACCTATGAAATAAACTTGTAAAAATTGTGGTTGCGAAATGGACGTAGGAATTAAAGAATCGATACGGTGGTATACTTGTCCTTGTATTGTAAAGGTCGGGCAAAACCCTGGCATTGAGACAATTTGATCTGCTCCAAAAGACGTCATATGAAAGCACATGTTGTATTTTCCTATATTATTTAGAAAAAGGCGAGATTCATCAGTTTCATTAGAGAAAAGCTCTTTTAAAGGTTGAACTGGCTCGTCTATATAAGGAAGAGCTACTTTCCCGCCCAAACAACACATACCTGCTGCTTCCTCTTTCCACTTAAGAGCTCCGCAATATTTGCAATCTATGGTCATTGCTTCTATTTTTATAAGCTTGTGAGTTTCATAATCAAGAGTCTCGTCATACTCAAATGCAGCTTTATTAAACAATATCCATGTATTTCTTGTAAATGTTTGACGTCGCTGTGCTGCCCTTTCAGCAACAGTGCGTCTGCGAGATTCGGCCATTTCATAAGTTTCAGTGGCTCTTTGGGACGCCATGTAAGTCGCTTGCTGCTGACGTCGAGCTTGGGACTGTTCTGGAGTTTCAGCAGCCCGTTGAGACGCCAGGTACTCCGCATGCTGTTCACGTCGGGCTTGGGACTGTTCTGCAGTTTCAGCAGCCCGTTGAGACGCCAGGTACTCCGCATGCTGTTCACGTCGGGCTTGGGACTGTTCTGCAGTTTCAGCAGCCCGTTGAGACGCCAGGTACTCCGCATGCTGTTCACGTCGGGCTTGGGACTGTTCTTGAGTTTCAGCAGCCCGTTGAGACGCCAGGTACTCCGCATGCTGTTCACGTCGGGCTTGGGACTGTTCTTGAGTTTCAGCAGCCCGTTGAGACGCCAGGTACTCCGCATGCTGTTCATGTCGGGCTTGGGACTGTTCTGCAGTTTCAGCAGCCCGTTGAGACGCCAGATACTCCGCATGATGTTCACGTCGGGCTTGGGACTGTTCTGGAGTTTCAGCAGCCCGTTGAGATGCCAAAAACTCCGCATTCCGTTCACGTCGGGCTTGGGATTGTTCTGGAGTCTCTGCAGCTCTATGTGCCGCACAACGCACCGCCTGCTCAAGCCTTCGTTGCTCGGCTTGTTGAGACGTCTCATCACGTCTAATTATTTTCATAGCTCGGGCTTTATTAGAGCTTTGCGAAATGTTAGACTTACGCTTTCGCGGCATTTTTATAAGTACTAATTACAAAATAGGTACTTAGTAAAGTTCAAACAAAATACTAAAACAATCTAATTAGTTATATTACGATCGCTGTACAGACGATATCAGTTGTATATGACTGGTCTATGAGGAGCAGCTGTGGCGCGGTTACCCATAGCAACCAGTCCCAGTGCTCTGTGGGAGCTGAGAGCAGCCTGCTGGTGCTGTGAGTGACATGCTGCGCTGCACACACACAGGGCTGTGCTGCACACAGGAGGGGAGGACGCCATTTGTGTAGCGCTGCTGCCGGTGCTGTCAGGCTGCAGTGTGTGCATCCTCCATGGAGCCGCGCTCAGGTTACTGCCCCTCCCCGTGTGTGAGTCACTTCCCCTCCACCCAGGTGAGGCGCTCGGAACTTTCCCGGCTGCAGCAGCTGGCGCAGGTGAGCGCATGTTTTATTATACGGTGTTATGTGGAGGGACAATGGCGGCGGGGACCCCCTGTGTGAGGACAATGACGGCCCGGTGCCCCCGGGCAACCTGCAGGAGGAAGCCTCACACTCCCCCCGGGCTGTGGGCGCGGGCAGGCCGTGCTGGGACGTGTAGTTCCCTAGTAACCTGTTCCTGACATATGGGCTGTTTTCTGTGGTTTTTTTTTGTTTTTTTTTAAGTCTGAGAAAATGTCATAAATTATCCTTCTCCCTTCAGCTGTTTCCAGAGTGCAATGTATCAGGGTGAGCTCATGACTGACAGCTGCCAAAGTTTCTAGGAAATGTCAGTCCCTGGGGGTCGTGTGTGAACCCCCTGTGCCACACTTGTACCTGGCCACGGTATATAATCACCCCTGTATTCTGACTGTGGACAGGCGGCAACTGTGACCTCACTATACAATGATCCACTATGGGCAAATTATTGTATTATCAATCTCTTCTGACTGCTGTAAATCAGCCATTTAAATATCACCTGTGTATGTGTGTATATAAGAGAGCTCTCAGAGGCCAGATTTTTTTCCGACTTAATTGACATGTATCGTTATATTACGACCAAAATTACATAAAATCATTACAAATTGTAGCCTATATGTTATTCCGATGTATAATCTATATTACTGTAAAGTTTCATGCAAATCCGTCCAGTAGTTTTTTCGTGAAAGAGTAACAAACATACATACTCACAAACTTTCGCATTTATAATATTAGTAGGATAACCATACGAGAGCTTGTTTTTTTGCGAGATGAGCTGAAGGTTTTAATGACACATTCACTTTACAATACAATGTACAGAATAATGGGAAGTTAAAAAACACACATAATTCAGACATTATATTCTGGGCCTTTGTTTATACGGTGCTCAGTGTCCTGGCATTATGATTCTTCATATTCCAAACGTATATTTTTTAAATATTTTAGTGGATTAAAAAAACCTGAACTTTGTAAAGAAAAATACAATTGGGTTGTCGCTAATATATTTTTTTCTTTTTTAGCTGTATGACGGCTTGTTTTCCTTGTGTGTAGTTGTCATTTTTGTTGATGCCATTTTGGGGTATATATATATATGACATGCATTTTTTTTAGAAGGAGGTGGGGAGTGCAGTGATAAGAAACATTAATTATGGAGTTTAAATTTTTTTTTATTACATTAATAATTGTATAGGTTAATTAATAACATCTATATTTTGACAGATCTGGCTTTCTACGTGTACCAAGATGGCATTGAATGAGGCCATCAGTAACCCTAGCTGCTATGGAGATCCATCGCAACACTTACTTGCCGCTGTGTGACATTTAAATGGTTAAACAGCAACAACTAAAAGTATAATTTGCCCTGCTCAGCTCCAAGCGCCCGATGTCGGACACACATGTACGGCACCTGACGTGTTGGAAAGCGGTTTAAGTATACCTGTCATTTCAAGTTAGCTTTCAGAATAATCTGTGGTGTGTACACAAGGGATAACATTATTTTATATGACTTGAAACTTGCATTTATCACCATTTTCCTCTGTGCAGGCTTTGTCTATATTTTTCAGTTGTCTCTGAGCTAGTGGGTGGAGATCAGCTGCTGTGATGTCTCCCATGCACAGCACATGGAAAATTAAGAGATCTTGCTCCCCTATCCCCATGGGGAGGTAGGATAGATGACATTATACAGAGAGTACTGAGCAGTATGGTTGTATATCCAGCTTTGGGGTGAGATAGTAAACTTATTACAAGGCAGCAGCACAATCTGAGTGTCTCCCTTAACTGATATGTCACTCTCGGCAAGGAGAAACGTTACCGGTCAGACGCCTCTCACTCAGCTAAACCAGATCTCACACTTTGCACTAACAAGGGGCAGTACCCTGAAACACAGCGTCTGCAAATTGAGAATTTGGTTTTGGCTTTTATGCTAAGCCATATGGCAAGGCTTGTTAAAGGGTCGATATTGACTTTTAGGAATGCTACTTCCAATAGGTGGCGCTATAGTTGTAGTCCTCTTCCTCTCTTAAGAGACAATTGGCATATTTCCCAGAGGAGCATTTCAAGGCAAAGTCTCCTCACCTTGGCATGTCAGGCTTGATATGTCACTCTCCGCAAGGAGAAACGTTACCCCTTGGATCCCTGCCTCTGTAGCAGCACTTTTCTTCTTTTCCATGGACTGCTATGGGCAGCAAGTAACCTGATCCATCTTTAAGCAGAATATCTGTCTTGTCTGTCAACAAGGAATTTAGCTGTATTTCATAATGAGTTCATGAGAGAGAAGGAGAAGAAGAAATCCTGATAAAGACGCAGATTTCTCTGATAGGATGCAATACAAAGTTTCTTATAGTCACTTGTATTACTGGTTTATGCAAAGTTTGTAGAAATGACGGTAACCATTCATCATTTTTGTAACCTTCTATTTTAGAATGCGTTTCATATAACTCAGAATTGCGCTATAATATACATGTATATTACCTAAGCAGAATGTGAGTCACTTGCTAATTATCTCACTACTCTGACTATATCCCTTGCATATAATGGCTCATGCACATGATATTGGGGGGTGCAGTAAATGACTTCTAACACATGAGTTAAAGCGCTATTATGGCTCTATAAAAATATGGAATATGGCCATAAGCTTTAGGCCTAAGGTCTATTTGGCTCATAGCAGTTTCGTTCTCACAAACGTCCTCATATTCAATTTTTTTTTCTTCTTTTCTCTTTATTCGAGTTCTTACAGAATTAGGGGCCGCTTAACTCAATGAGCCGGGAAACACAGTGATGGGCCCTAGATGCCATCAAGAAGCTACCAGATGATTAATAGGGAAGCCACCGATGCAATGGTCTCAAAAAGGCAGAGCCCGGGGAGGGAGGATGCTGGATAGTCTGGAGCTCCTCTATTTTTTGCTTGATACTTCTTTACAGAACACCTAAGTAGAATATTCAATATAGTTGTTGGTTTTTTTTTGTTTTTTTTTAAAGGTATGCCAAAGCATATTGCCCCAACAAATAGCAAAAGTACACTGTTCTGGATAAAGTCGAATGAATGGGGTCCTGTGGATCTACAGTTGAAACCAGAAGTTTACATACTCTATATAAAAAGACACATATGCATGTTTTTCTCAATATCTGACATGAAATCAGAATAAACCTTTCCCGTTTTAGGTAAATTAGGATTAACATAATTTTTAATATTTGCCAAATGCCAGAATAATGAGAGAGAGAATGTTTTAGGACATTTTTATTACTTACAGCAAAGTTAAAAGTTTACATACATTTCATTAGTATTTGGTACCATTGCCCTTAAACTGAATGACTTGGGTCAAACATTTGGGATACCCTTCCACAAGCTTCTCACAATAGTTGGTCGGAATTTGCGCCCATTCTTCCTGACAAAACTGGTGTAACTGATCCAGGTTTGTAGGTCACCTTGCTTGCACCTGCCTTTTCAGCTTTGCCCATAAATTTTAATAGGATTGAGATCAGGGCTTTGTGATGGCCACTCCAAAGCACTGACTTTGTCATCCTTAAGCCACTTTGTTACCATTTTGGCAGTATGCTTCGGGTCATTGTCCATTTGGAAGACCCATTTCCGCCCAAGCTTTAACTTCCTGGCTGATGTCTTGAGATGTTGCTTCAGTATTGCCACATAATCTTCTTTTCTCATGATGCCATCTATTTTGTAAAGTGCACCAGTTCCTCCTGCAGCAAAACAACCCCACAACATGATGCTGCCACCCACGTGTTCCACAGTTGGAATGGTGTTCTTAGGTTTCCAAGCTTTTCTCTTTTTCCTCCATACGTAACGATGGTCATTATGCCCAAAAAGTTCAATTTTAGTTTCATCAGACCACAGGACAAATTAAGATCTTTGCTCCTGTGTGCATTTGCAAACATTAATCTGATTTTTTTATGTTTCTTTTGGAGTAATGGCTTCTTCCTGGCTGAGTGGCCTTTCAGCCCATGTTGAAACAGTACTCGTTTCACTGTGGATATTGACACAATCTTACCATCTTCCGCCATCATCTTCACAAGGTCTTTAGCTTTTGCCCTTGGGTTGATATGCACATGTTGGACCAAAGCCCGTTTATCTCTGGGACACAGAACCAGTCTCCTTCCTGAGCGGTATGATGGCTGGACATTCCCATGTTGTTTGTACCTGCGTATAATTGTTTGTACAGATGAACGAGGCACCTTCAGGGATCTTGAAATTGTACCCAAGGATAAGCTAGACTTGTGCAAGCCCAAAATTCTCTACCTGATATCTTGCCTGATTTCTTTAGACTTTCCCATGATGCTACACAAAGAAGCAGTGTATTTCAGGTGTGCGTTAAAATACATCCACAGGTGTGTCTCTAATTAACTCAGATGTTGCCATAAAAACTATCAGAAGCTTCCAAACACATGACATCATCATAAGGGCAGTCCAGAATTGTTTAAAGGCATAGTAAGCTTAGTGTATGTAAAGTTTTGACTTTGCAGTAAGTAATAAAAATGACTTAAAACATTCTCTTTCTCTCATTATTCTGGCATTTGACAAATAGTAAAAATTATGGTAATCCTAACTGACCTAAAATGGGAAAGGTTTATTCTGATTTCATGTCAGATATTGAGAAAAACATACATGTGTCTTTTTATATAGTTTATGCAAACTTCTGGTTTCAACTGTATATAGTGATTGTACTGAGAGCTTTCCCTGTGCATATCCGTCATATACACAACAAATGCAATGTAAACAGAGCCCAAGGCATGCACTACTTGCAGGCATTTTTTTTCTGCCATTTTTTGCTGTTTTTCAGCACCTAGAAAAAAAAACACACTTTTTTTTTAAATGGAATTTAAAAAAATAAATAAAATACAAGCCTGTATGTCAGATCCATACCAGACGTCATTCCAGCGGGAGGAGACATTCATAGATACTTATAGTTTTTTCATATCCACCTTCTATACTATCCATGTAATTCATTTTCAGTGTACCTCCACCAAAGTATAATTACTGCATTACCTTATTCATAGTGGGCTTTTATTATGACCATCCTTCGTCTCATATTTGCATTGAGTTGTACCATCTCAACTACTTCTAGATTTTTATTGCTATTACAGCGTTGCCATATAATTAGCTGGTTTTTATTAGCTGTTTTTTTGCTTTATTTCTCCTGCTGTGTTTTGTCGCTCTTTTCAGGGCGACAGATTTGCTTTTATATTTATCAATAATAGAAATATCTTTTTTTAATAAACATTTTGCTTTTTACCATTTATTATAACACTTTATTCATCATAAGGTAACTATAGCCATTCATTTACATGCATAATACGGGTGCATTACTACTATTTCTTTATTACGTTATGTTTCTTTTGCACTATTACTACTGTTGGCTGCACCCCTTTGCACACTGTTAGATTCTGGTATATAGTTATGTTTATACACTTCACAGTTTTATATAGTATAGGTATTTTTCAAGACAATTACAAAGTGTTTCACAGTCAAATCCAATTGGAGAAATATATAAAAAAATAACTTTTATTCAATATTTTTGAAAAAAAATTTAAGTATCCAAAGTCCGTGGCAAATTTCCTAAAATTATCCTAAAAATAGTCATCAAAGCAAAAGGTGGCTACTTTGAAGAACTTAGAATATAAGACATATTTTCAGTTGTTTCACACTTTTTTGTTAACTATATAATTCCACGTGTTAATTCATAGTTTTGATGCCTTCAGTGTGAATGTACAATTTTCATAGTCATGAAAATACAGAAAAATCTTTAAATGAGAAGGTGTGTCCAAACTTTTGGTCTGTACTGTATATAAAAAGATACCCCTTTGAATCTATATTTTGACCAATCCCATACTAATGGGAAGCCAGTGAGATAAATTAAAACTACACACAATAGTCCTATTTTTAGGATAATTTTAGGAAATTTGCCACGGACTTTGGATACTTAATTTTTTTTTCAAAAATATTGAATAAAAGTTAATTTTTAATATATTACTCCAATTGGATTTGACTGTGAAACACATACCGTATTTTTCGGACTATAAGACGCACTTTTTTCCTCCAGAATTTTGGAGGAAAATGGGGGGTGCGTCTTATAGTCCAAATGTTGGGGGGGGTGTATATTTATGTGTGGTGTGGGGGGAGCGGTATCGGTGGAGGAGCGGGGCACAGGAGGTAGCAGCCGCCCTCTGCAGCCTACACTGTCCCCGCTGCTAAAGAAAATGAATATTCACTGCTCCCCATGCCCATAGGGCGTGGGGAGCACTGAATATTCATGCTCCTTAATAGCGGTATACAGTGTAGCCGCGCTGCGGCTCCTGCTACTGCCGGCTATCTCCTATGCCCGCTGTTAAAGGGCATGAATATTCAACCTCTCTCCACGCCCATGGGCGTGGGGAGGGGGTGAATATTCATGCCCTTTAATGAGCGAGCACAGGAGATAGCCGGCAGCAGCAGCAGCCGCAGCGCGGCTCCACTGTGTGCCGGCTATGAAGGAGAGTGAAGTCACTGCTTCCCGTGCACACAGTCTCGGCGTGGGGAGCAGTGACCTCCGGCAGCTGATCTCTCCTTGTGAGTAGCTCATGGCAGTGACGTCATGCGCGGCTCACATGGAGAGATCAGTGCAGGCAGACAGGACGCAGCGCTGGAGGAGAGAAGAAAGGTGAGTAGGAGTGTTTATTTTTTTTTAATGTGCAGCAAGATGGGGATTAGGGGGACCATGCATACTAGGACAGGGATTAGGGGTGCCATGCATACCAGGACAGGGATTAGGGGTGCCATGCATACCAGGACAGGGATTAGGGGTGCCATGCATACCAGGACAGGGATTAGGGGTGCCATGCATAGCAGGATAGGGATTAGGGGTGCCATGCATAGCAGGACAGGGATGAGGGGTGCCATGCATACCAGGACAGGGATGAGGGGTGCCATGCATACCAGGACAGGGATGAGGGGTGCCATACATACCAGGATAGGGATGAGGGGTGCCATGCATACCAGGACAGGGATGAGGGGTGCCATGCATTCCAGGACAGGGATGAGGGGTGCCATGCATACCAGGACAGGGATGAGGGGTGCCATGCATACCAGGATAGGGATTAGGGGTGCCATGCATACCAGGACAGGGATGAGGGGTGCCATGCATACCAGGACAGGGATGATGGGGCCATGCATACCAGGACAGGGATTAGGGGTGCCATGCATATCAGGACAGGGATGAGGGGTACCATGCATACTAGGACAGGGATGAGGGGTGCCATGCATATCAGGATAGGTATGAGGGGTGCTATGCATACCAGGATAAGGATGAGGGGTGCCAAGCATACCAGGATGGAGGGATGCCAGGCATACCAGGATGGGGAACACGTATAAAAGGAAGGGGGGCGGCATATATACCAGGATGAGGGATACTGTCAGAATTGGGGGACATTACCCATATACCAGTGTCAGCAGAAGACCCCCTCCCCCTTAAAAGTGCATCATGACCACATTTTTTGCTTACATTTTTATTTTTTTATTTTCCTCCTCTAAAACCTAGGTGCGTCTTATGGTCCGGTGCGTCTTATAGTCCGAAAAATACGGTAGTTATGTATATAGGTTATTTGCTGCCGATTTTGCAAGTTTCCCCACCTACAAAGAATAGAGAGGTCTGTAATTTTTATCGTCGGTACACTTCAACTTTGAGAGACAGAATCTAAAAATAAAATCCAGAAAATCACATTGTATGATTTTTACATAATTAATTTGCATTTTTTTTGCATGAAATAAGTATTTGATACAATAAAAAAAAACAGAACTTAATATTTGGTACAGAAACCTTTGTTTGCAATTACAGAGGTCAGATGTTTCCTGTAGTTCTTGACCAAGTTTGCACACACTGCAGCAGGGATTTTGGCCCACTCCTCCATATAGATCTTCTCCAGATCTTTCAGGTTTTGGGGCTGTTGCTGGGCAACATTGAGTTTCAGCTCTTTCCAAAGATTTTCTATTGGGTTCAGGTCTGAACACTGGTTAGGCCACTCCAGGACATAGAAATGCTTCTTACGGAACCACTCCTTAGTTGCTCTGGCTGTGTGTTTCGGGTCATTGTCATGCTGAAAGACCCAGCCACGACCCATCTTCAATGCTATTACTGAGGGAAGGAGGTTGTTGGCCAACATCTTGCGATACATGACTCCATCCATCCTCCCTTCAATACGGTGCAGTCATCCAGTCACCCTTGCAGAAAAGCACCTCCAAAGTATGATGTTTCCCCACCATGCTTCACGGTTGGGACAGTGTTCTTGGGGTTGTACTCATCCTTCTTCTTCCTCCAAACACGGCAAGTGTAGTTGATACCAAAAAGTTCTATTTTGGTCTCATCTGACCACATGACCTTCTCCCATGCCTCCTCTGGATCATCCAGATGCTCAATGGTGAACTTCGAACGGGCCTGGACATGGGCTGGTATGAGCAGGGGGACATTGTGTGCCCTGCAGGATTTTAATCCATGAAGGCGTAGTGTGTTGCTAACGGTAATGTTTGAGACTGTGGTCCCATCTCTCTTCAGGTCATTGTAGTTCTGGGCTGATTCCTGACCTTTCGCAGAATCATCACCCCACGAGGTGAGATCTTGTGTAACATCCCTGGCGACGTGCTGGCATGGCTTACCACCTCCCACCATGCAAGACCGCCATCTTACCTATCAGTCCAGGCTGCACACTTTGCTCCAGTACCTGCTGTGTGTATGTCTATTGTCTGATTGCTTAGGGCGGCGGCGTGGTTACTGCCTGATTCTTATAGTTACTGTGTGTGCACTCCTAATGCCTCCCCAGCCTATTGCTGTGAGTTACTGGATACTTAAACCCCCTCCATCCAGTAGGAGGTGCCTGAGCAACACTTTCCTTCAGTGTGTTCCTTGCAACTGAGTTGCCAGGTCCTGTCCTGTATCTTGTCTGTTTCCGCCACCCTGGGGCTGTATACCCAGGCCTGTTACCTGTATCTGTGACTTCTAGTCTGTTTCCGCCACCCTGGGTGCTGAGTTCCCAGGCTCGTTCCTGTATTTTGTTCCTGGTTCAGTTTCTGTCTGAACTGTGTCCTAGCCCGTTACCTGTTTGTCTCTATGTCCGAACCTTCCCTTTTCCTGCAGTGTCTGAACCTGCACTTAACTCCAACTCATTGTCTCTGTACTTCTGTTTGTGAGTTTTGTGTCCACTCGCTACTTCATTGTAAGTACCTTGTGTGTATCTGGTTCTGCTTGTCCCGTTTCCCTGCCTCCGTATCTACCTCCAGTGTTCTAACTATCTTCCTGTATTTTACAGTCTGTTCCATGTGAACAGAGCCCTGTCCTGTCTGCCTGCACTTTCTGCTCTGTTTTGCTCTGCTTGTCCACTGCACCGGCAGTTTCACTCTGCTCTGCTTGTCCACCGCATCTGGGGTTTCGCTCTGCTCTGCTTGTTCACCGCACCTGCGGTTTCACTCTGCTCTGCTTGTTCACCGGACCGGCGGTTTCGCTCTGCTCTGCTTGTTCACTGCACCTGCGGTTTCGCTCTGCTCTGCTTGTTCACCGCACCTGCTGTTTCGCTCTGCTCTGCTTGTTCACCGCACCTGCAGTTTTGCTCTGCTCTGCTTGTTCACCGCACCTGCAGTTTTGCTCTGCTCTGCTTGTTCACCGCACCTGCGGTTTCGCTCTGCTCTGCTTGTTCACCGCATCTGCGGTTTCGCTCTGCTCTGCTTGCTCACCGCATCTGCAGTTTCGCTCTGCTCTGCTTGTCCACCGCACCTGCGGTTTCGCTACGCACAGCTTGTCCACCGCACCGGCGGTTTCGCTCCGCTCTGCTTGTCCACCGCACTGGCGGTTTAGCTCCACTCTGCTTGTTCACTGCACCGGCGGTTTCGCTCTGCTCGTTCACCACATCTGCGGTTTCGCTCTGCTCTCCTTGTTCATCGCATCTGCGGTTTCGCTCTGCTCTGCTTGTCCAACGAACCTGCGGAACTCTGCCCCGCTTGTCCTCCGCGCCTGCGGTTCTGCTCTGCTAGTCCACCGCACCCGTGGCTCTGTTCCTGTATCCCAGTCTGTACTGGTCCCTATCCAGCCTGCGTTCATACCTGCCAGTATCTGCCAGTCTGCATTCCAGCCGTGCCTTTCAGCACCAGGCTGTCTGCATACCAGCCGTGCCTGCCAGTCTCCGCCTGTCAGCATACCAGCCGTGCCTGCCAGTACCCACCTGTCTGCATACCAGCTGTGCCTGCCCATTCTTGCATTCACCAGTGTGGGTCAACAGCTGTGACCGGGGTCTGACCTGGAGTAGCACCTTGTCCCTCTGCTTGGTTCCTCCCTGTTTCACGGAGTCGACTAAACCGGCGTGCGACCTTGGTCGGACCGAGTTGATACTTAGTCACGCCCCTCCAGGCACTCCTTGGTTCATGGTCCAGTGGGATCACTAACCACGCTCACGCCAGTCAGTCCGAGCGCGAGTGTAACATCTTGCATGGCGCCCCAGACCGAGGAAGATTGACAGTCATCTTGTGTTTCTTCCATGTTCTAATAATTGTGCCAACAGTTGTTGCCTTCTCACCAAGCTGCTCGCCTATTGTTCTGTAGCCCATCTCAGCCTTGTGCAGGTCTACAATTTTGTCCCTGGTGTCCTTACACAGCTCTTTAGTCTTGGTCATTCTGGAGAGGTTGGAGTGTGATTGATTGAGTGCGTGAACAGGTGTCTTTTATACAGGTAATGAGTGAATAGTACGAGGGCTTCTTAAAGAAAAACTAGCAGGTCTGTGAGAGACAGAATTCTTGCTGGTTGGTAGGTTATTAAATACTTATTTCATGCAATAAAATGCAATTCAATTATTTAAAAATCATACAATGTGATTTTCTGTTTTTTATTTTAAGATTCTGTCTCTCACAGTTGAAGAGCACCTACGATAAAAATTACAGACCTCTCTATTCTTTGTAGGTGTGTACAGTTGCAAAATCAGCAGTGTGTCAAATACTTAAGCTCCCACCTGTACCTGCTTATATGGTTTCTTCACTGCAATTATATATTTATGTGTACAGTTTATTCATTGCTGGATGCTTTTTTTTGTATGGGAAGATGGATGGTGGGGTGGACGCCATTTCAATTTTTTGCCTGAGGCAGCAGAAAAGCTAGAATTGACCCCCAGTCTAAATTATTATTATGGTAACCCCACATCTCGTGCATCACTGAATCCAGGTAAACAGTCATAACTTAGCATAGCATGTATAGTGGAATGAAAAGTGAAAAGATCCAGCAATGTTATGTAGACATTATACCGCTATATACATATACGGCATGGAAATGCTCTCTAGCTGCATGCTCTGCTGCTGGAAGAAAGATGGTTTTGTCCAGAAACCTCATATTTCGTTGCCAAATAACTGTTTTATTTCATCTCCATTTGTGTAAAGCAGTGACATCTTCCCGCTGATTAAATCTGTTACCCGTGGTTGCAGCAGATTAGTTTTGGCAGGGTCACCTTAGGATGGATAGAGCCATGTGAGCGGTGAGCGGAGCCTACAGCGCATTATCCCGGTGCTATAGGTTACTTCAGCGCCTCGCAGCGTGCCGTTCACACATGTTCCAAGAGCTAAGTTGTCTATTAGGCCGGGAAGGAATGCGCTGGATCTGCTTTGGTTTTCTACTTAACCAGTGTCTTAGACAATTATGCCTCATTAGGGAGCTGGCATGCACACACCGTCTGCTTAGTCTCAGCGATCTCAGCCATCCCCATGTCCTGCAGAGATTTCTTTATTGGGATCTCGCGTTCTCCACAGCAGACAAAACCATTAGACGCAATGATCTCAGTGCACAGAAATATGTATGCCGGCTTCTGACTCCGCAACTAAATAATTTCTTACAAATTGCTTTTAGAGTTTTTTTTTTTCTTTCCCTCATTCTGGCCGTAGATGCTCCTGTGAAACCTCATATATTAGGCGCAGACGGGGACCAAGTAGCGGTCACAGGCGTTTTAAAGTAACATTATATGCTGGATCAAACGCCGGGTCTGTGACTGGTCTCCAGCCATGGATCAGTGACAGTTCCGCAGATGGCTCCTACTAGGTAACAAATGGAACTTAGAACACAGAAGGTGCGATAAGTAGATGGATGGGTGGAAATTAAATACCTGCGGTGATCGGAGGGGGATCTGAAGGAGTTCGGTTACAGTCAGGTATAATATATTTGGAGGTTACAGTCAGAATTCAGAATCTACTGTTCATTTTCTGCAGTTTTAATGGTAATATATTGAGAACAGGGCTTATTTAAGGGAGGGCCAGTGGCGGACTGAGACAGAAGAGGGCCCATATTTAAGATCAGTATGTGAGCCTTTTGGAGTTCAATAGTTTATCACTTGGTGGTGGGAGTGGGTCCCTATGTGTTTGCACCAATTGTATGCCTGCCTCTGTCTGGGAATACATGGTGACTTTGGCCTTGACACAGGTTGCGAGGCCAAAATTCTATGTGTGCAGCAGCTACATTGCAACATAATGCAAGTTAACGGGAGCGCACTGCAACACAAAAGATACCGCGACCACAACAAGCAAATTGCAAAAAGTCAGAAAAAGTTGGATTTTTTGAGGCTTGCTCATCGCAGTACCTTGTGGATCACAATATGGAAATATGACCCCAGTCGCTTGCATCCTGCTGCGACGTAGCAGCGGCATACTAGGATCTTTGGCCGGAAACCCTGTGTCGTTGCCAGAGTCACTTTGTAGCCCCAGCTTTAATGGGATATAATTGCTGGGCCCCAAGAATTTATGACTTAAAGGGTACCTAAACTTTGATATGTTATAACTATTATTCAGTACAGCAAACCACTGGGGGGTCAAGTCCAATCGTGCAAACTAGGGGGGAGATGTGCTTAGCTTAGAAAGTCTATGTGTTCATACTCTTATCTGCTTGCAATTTTAGCATATGCTTGGCTTGAGTGATCACTTGGGGGGGGGGGGGGTCTTAGGATCAACACTACTAAACAAGGGCTTCAACACATCTAATATATCTAAAAAAATAGTTGCCCTTTTATAAAAAGTTGTCTATTGAAGGGAAAGGGGATAGTGTAGGAAAAGGAAGTGCAGAGCAGAGGTAGCAGTCACACCGGAGCCTAAGCCTGAGGGGCCCTAGGGCCTATCTCCAACATTAAAAAAAAGTCCATGGTAATGCTACATAGTAAATATTGGTCCCTGATTTTGCATAGCATTGGCCTAGAGGGCAAGGGTGCAAATTTTCTGGATTCCCTAAAAAATAAAAATAAAGCGAACAGCCATAAGCAGATGATGCTCTCCGCTAGTGGAGTAAGTGTTTGTGCATACGGTCATATTACAGATTAGGCCAGGAAGGGTTGTCCTTTACTTTTGAAACTAATACTTATCATCGTATTCCCTCTTCCAGTATTGCTGTCCAGTCCAGTGCTGCTGCTGAGCTAGAACCGAAAGTGATGTTATCAGGACTACCGATCCCTTGATCAGTGGCCTCAGCGCTCACACTAGAAGTAACGACATTACTGGTTACTAGACGTGATTGGCTGCAGGGTCATGTGACCAGTGGTAGGGATGTCATCCGGTCCTGGCAGAGTGGCAGCGCTGCCGCTGTGGGGAGGGAATCTATGGTGTAAGCTCCCAGGCACACAGAGCCCTAAGACAGACCAAAAAATATCTATGGCTGCCGCATTACTGATCCTTATACACCCATGTACACAAGCCATATTATGTGGTTTCCAAACTAAAGTTTTAGTGATAGCAAATTACCTATTAATATATTTATTTGCGGATATCTTTGCAATAATTTTATTTTGTTCTCCAAGAGCCTTTGCAGTGAGCTGATAAGAGGCCACAGTATCACAGCCACGTTGCATGGTGGTAAGGCTATACATTGCAATGTATTCTACCTGGTGACTTGTCTGTAGAGGTACCCAGTAACATTTGTGTTACCATGATTACTTTTATTTTTTCTGTTTTAGTTTAAGTTTCCCTGCTGAGTTGAATGTCTGACACCGGCGGCTCACTAAGAATTCCCATTTATCTGTAGTGTAAACAGCTTTAGTCCTGTGGTTGTTACAATTTTCCCCATTATGTTTGTGAATCGTCCCTACAACATATTTGTTCATTGCCTTAATAAAAACATATGTACTTACAATGACTTTGCTGTAAGCTGCAGATGAATATTATTATTATTACCCATATCATGTAATTAGTTCCGAAGTCACAGCACCGCTGCAGCCTGTAATTGGCTGCAGCGGTCAGTTGACTAGGGGATCGCATCATTGGATGTCTTTCCGATGACGTGCTCTCTGTGTCACTGACCGATGCAGCCAATTACAATCTGCAGCGGTGCTGTGACTTCTGAGTGGGACACCGCTTCTGGAGCTAGCAGAGACCTCCGAAGAAGCCAACGCTGGATCTGCACGAGCGCTTAAACCTTTAAAGAAAACGAGGCAGTTAAAAACCACGCTAATGTGCAACACTGACGGTTTGCGACTCTAAAGACAGAAAATGTGCAATATTTAAAAGGTCTATTACACTCTGCCCGGGTTTAGTACCTCTACTTCCACTCCTGTGCTTGACACAAGAAAGTATTCCCTGTGTTGGCACGTCATCAGTGTTGTTTGTGAACAGTGCTGGCTGACTCATTTTAGTAGCTAAGTCAGCACCGGTCTCTGTCATGGCCAATGCACAGAGAAGAGGGCTGTTTTGAGTATTAAAATGCACAGCCAGCCCCCTTCACACACAGCACTGGTCTCATGCCAACATGTGTCGATAGCAGGGCCAAAGTGGTGGTGCTCCTGTACCCAGGACTGAGACTAACAGCTGAAGATCAAGGCGCCTTTACTAAAGCAAAAAAGTGCCCTAGTAAGTCCTCGTTAATCATATTCCAAACACATAATAAAGTACATTTTGTAGAGGTGGAGGACCCCTTTAAATAAAACACCAATTAGACAACTGAAACAAGGCTTTTCAAAGTTGGCAATTATAACAAAGTAAGCAGAGAGGGAGCGAGCCGATGTAGCTACTGAGATGGGCGTCACTTTCTTTAATCTTTGGAAACCTCGCTGTGCCATTCCATAAGTATGATTATTCCAGGAAGAAAAAAGCTGAAAGTATTAGAAAGCTGTCGGGTCTGATCAGCCATCAAAGTGAATTCCATTAATGTGTGTGAAAATCAAGGTTTAACATTAATTGGATCAGTGACCCAGAACTCGGTGCAGCACGATGGTACTAAACATAATACTGTGCTAATTAAGGACATTTCTTGACCATTGATCTCTGGGTACCGCACGCTTGTCAGGTCAGCTCCAGTCACAGGGAACCTTGACATCTGTGAACAAACCCATCTCCGATACTCCAGAGTGTAAACGTTACACTCCATCCGTAACTTATTAACAGGGGATTAAAAGGGCTTCCACAAATATGTTAATGAAGAGAATCTGTACATGATCCGATATCAGGTGACGACGGCTTACTTGTATTAAAGACACGCAGCTTCCAGCGCCAAAATCTGTTTTATTCTATACTAAATATCTAAATATGAGGTTATAAAGAATATACAGAGAAGGAGCAAGGGATAGGGGTAGAGGGGGAGAGATGGAGAGGGGCTGAGTGGGAAAGGCAGAGAGGAGGAGAGGGAGAAGTAGAGAGAGGGAGACGTAGTGAGAGGGAACGGGAGAGGGGGAGAGAAAGAGGGAGAGAAGGGTAGGGGTAGAGAGGGGTGAGTGGAAGACCAGGTGAGTGGGAGACCGGGAGAGGAGGAGATGGAGGGGAGGAGAAGGGTAGGGTTAGAGAGGGGTGATGGGGAGAGGAGGAGAGGGAGAGGAGGAGAGGGAGAGGTGTAGAGGGCGAGAGAGGGATAGAGATGGAGCGGGAGAGGGTGATGGGGGAGAGCAGGAGAGGGAGACATGGAGAGAGGGAATGGGAGAGGGGGACAGTGGGAGAAAGAGGGAGAGAAAGGGAGAGGGGTAAGGGGAGAGAGGGAGTGAATGGAAGATGGGGAGAGGTGGAGAAGGGGAAAGGAAGAGGAGCAGAGGGGGAGACAAGCAGAGGGTAAGAGGGGGCAGGGAGAGAAAGAGGGTTAGAAGGGAGAGTGGGAGACAGAGGAGGAGAGGGAGAGAGGCAGAGGGGGAGACTGGGAGAGCAGGAAAGGGGGAAAGGTGTAGAAGGGGAAAGGGAGAGAGAGAGAGGGTTAGAAAAGGAAAGGAAGAGAGAGGAAGTGACTGGGAGAGGGTAGAGGAGAAAGAGAGGGAGAAGAGGAGAGGAAGAGAGGGGGAAAGGAGTAGAGGGGGAGACAGAAAGGAAGAGAGGGGGAAAAGGAAGAGAGGGGGAAAGGAAGAGAGTGGGACATGGGGTGGGGGGGGAAGAGGAGAGAGGGGGAGAATGTGAGAGAGAGAGGTGGAAAGAGGGATGGAGAAAAAAGTATACATGAGTTGATGCAACTCTGTTTACATGCATAGAAAAATTTTGGTGCAGATATTTGCGTAATGAAAAAAAAATCTGCTATTGAAAAAATAAATAAACGTATGCTATCTTTTTTCCACGGATTTCACATTGAATGACAATGGGGGAATAGCTTCAGGAGGATCCACGACAGTGCAAACTGCAAATCTGCGTCACTTCCACAGCAAAACTCCAAAGATCAGCAGATGTGCAGTGTGAACATTAAGTAAAGGATGAACCAATGTGATAAGGCATAGTTTTTCAGTTAAAATAGTAGGATACTGGAGGTTAGTGAAATTACCCCTATAAATGAAGAATCAGATTACACCCTGCTCATTGGAACGTTGATATGAGATCTGTCTGTTTTACTTCTGGAAGGAAATAAGACATTTTGAGCCATTGGAAGGTGCTGGCTCTTCTTGTAGAGATCCAGCTGGTATAGGAAGTCTTAATTAGCCCAACCATCTTAGTTGGCTGACGGTTGGACCAGCAGCTATCTGGGCCGTATCTCCCATACACAGGAGCACTCAGCTGTGCTCTTGTGTTTTCGCTGAGAGCCATCTCTGGAGGCGGTTTATCTGAGGGACAACGAAAGGATGCGCAGTCCGAAATCTGACATGCTTAACTCCACCAGACAATCATCTAGTATACATACTAGACTCTGGGCTGGACCCGGCAGGTTCAGACAACATCAATCTAAAGAGTATATGGGTAAGCTTTACGGGCAATGCTCCCTGGGAAAAAATATGCAAATTAGCTCTCTTCCAGGAAGAATAATACTGTATCGCTAGAACTACTGAAAGGCAGCTACCCTGTAAGTCAATAACTAAATCATTAAAAAGCCTTGAAACAAAACTAAATATAACCGGCAACTCTGGTTTGGGGAGGATCTTGTCATGTTTCAAGGCTCTTTAATAGGACAGCCGCTGACTTATAGGATAGCTGCCTATCAATGGCACCAGAGAGACCGTACGTTATCCTTCTGGAGGACATATGAAGCAGCAATAAGTTTCAGTAGGTTATGGAGAAGACAGATTGACTCCATTGGACCAGTCCTTCCCACTTCTATGAAGATTGTTGGGTTTTTGAAGACTTGTTCTCTTGATAATGTAGAGCCCTGTCATGCTGATGATGAAGGGACCATAGTTTTGCTTCAGAGCTGTGTTCCCTGCAGCTTTTCCTCTGCACAGTGGAGTTTGCTGTGAAGGGAAATCTATGAAGGTGGTCCCTTCATTCTTTGGATTGTGGAGGTCCTCAGTGATTATTAAAGGGAATCAGTCAGCAGGTTATTGCTATGTTAGCTGAGGACAGCATGAGGTAAGGGATTCACAGAATTCAGTGATGTGTCATTTATCAGGCTGTGTGCTGTTGTTTACTTTATCGCTAGGTAATTATCACTGCTGGGACTACAAGGCACAGAGACTCTGGTCCACCACACACCCTCCTCTGATAAGCAGCTAAAGGTCTATAGA
This sequence comes from Phyllobates terribilis, assembly GCF_046119375.1. NCBI lineage: Eukaryota > Metazoa > Chordata > Amphibia > Anura > Dendrobatidae > Phyllobates > Phyllobates terribilis. The sequence continues at coordinate 703,342,893 of NW_027362764.1, read as the reverse complement.
CAATGTACACAGAGAGCCTGGTGTGGGCAGGGTTAGCTTTCTCAGCTCTGCTTCATGCAACATCTAAGAACTCTGTGTCACAACTGCAGCACGGAATAGACTAAGTGATACATTGTTGGATTAAGGATCTCTTTTCCTCCATTATACTACTCTCTGATGAGTTAGACACTAATGTCCATAAATCAAAAAGGATGGCACTCCATATACAACTAAAACAACAACAACCTGCTCTAACTCAAAGGACACAAGGAAAAGCAATGAATAGATCCATCATATTAAAATCACAATCTTTATTGAAAAAATATTAAAACCATGATAAGAAAGCAAAGTACTATAAGGGGACATAAAAAATTATATAAATATCCACAATGCTGTGAGTATTAATATCTTGCAGGGAATATAATATCAATAGTACAGGTGCAATGACCTCCCTGAATGTGCAACAAAGGTCGGGACACCGCTAACAAATATCAGGAATGTGAAAGAGATTACCGGAGGCGCTCCCGTGGATAATGATAGAGACTCCACTTTATGTTTAGTATAGCTCAACATGCACCCGATGAAGGCTCCTTGAGAGCAGAAACGCGTTGTGCCATTATATGCTATTATATGTCAACCACTCATCCCTTGAGTGGTTTTTAATTCCAAATAAATTTTTATATCTTGAACCTATGCGCTTTTGAGCAGTCACCTGCGAGCCTACTGGAACGTTTCCACAAAACATACAGTGGAGTTTCTATCATTATCCACGGGAGCGTCTCCGGTAATCTCTTTCACAAACCCACGTGGAGGCAACCTGTCGGGCCAGGACAAGGCGTGCAACCACGGCTTTCGGATGAGCGGCAGACCGTTGGTGGAGACCCTGTAAAACATTTTATTAAATCTCTACTAGAGTTGTGCCTGGATCTGCACAACCCACAAAGGTGAGCCTCTCCAGTTACCTTATCAAAATTCTATATGTGATGTTATTTATTGCGCTCAGATAGCGCTCCTTTCTTCTCCCAGTTTTTTTATCTTTCTCACTGCCCAGATTTTCTCTAAATATCAGGAATGCAACAAAAGGCTAAGGTAGAATGAAATGCTCAGTATCCACTGACACCAATGAAGTATGTAACTGGGCAACAAGTCCTAGAAAATTAAATGTACCAAAACAATGTTGACACACATGAAGGAAGGTAACAGAAAGAGTGTCAGAAGAAGCTGGTGGCGAAATGTGCGTCGGGGTGAGGTGACATAGAACCCGGTCTACGGGACTGCCGAGCTCAGAATTTTGTCACCATCTTATAAGGTACTTATGGTCTGGCAGCTTTATACCTTATTTCAGCTACAGAAGAACACTGCCCACCATCTCTGTAGTGGAATATCCAGCACTCTGACACTTCTTCTGATATTAATACTCATAGCATTGTGGATATTTATTTTTTCCTGTTCCTATGTCCCCTTATGGTACTTTGCTTTCTTATCATGGTTTCAACATTTTTTGTCAATAAAGATTGTGATTTTAATATGATGGCTGTTATCATTGCTCTTCCTTGTGTCCTTTGAGTTAGAGCAGGTTGTTGTTTTACTCTCTGATGAGGTAGTAAAAACCTGGTGTCAGGTTTCCTTTAAAGGGAATATGTCATCTCATAGATTGTAAGCTTGCGAGCAGAGCCCTCACTCCTCTTGGTATCTGATGAATTATGCGTTACTCTGTATTGTCTTTATTGTCTGTACGTGTCCCCTCTGAATTTTAAAGTGCTGCGGAATATTATGTTGGTGCTATATAAATAAAATTATTATTTTATTATTATTAGCCTCCTAAGCTGTCTATATGGGTACACAGGTCATAGAAAGTTGAATAAAATGATACATTTATATCTTGGATCCGATGTCTTATTCCAGAGAAACACACGTTTTTTCTTAATATGTAAATGAGCAGTTAAGATCTATGGGCCTGATATAGATCTCCCCAAGTATCTGCCTCCAGAGCTGATTATAAAAGAAAGTGGGCGTTATCAGTGTGAGACATGTACATCAGGAAAGCAGACGGTCAGTCATTACATATCTCACACTGGTAACTCCCCTTCATCTAAAATAAGCTCTGGAAGCAGATTCTCAGGGAGATCTATGTCCAGCCCAGAGATCTTAACAACTTATTTGCATATAGATTTCTCTAGATGACAGTGGATCGTAGAAATCAAGGCAATCATTTTATTCAACTTTCTAAGACCCATATGACCATATAGACTGCTTAGGAGGGTTGATCTTACTGACATATTTCCTTTAAATAACCTAGTAACATATCATCACTTACTAAGACTGGTATACCCTGTAAATAAGGGAGGAAACTAGATACACACACTCACCTGCTCTGAAGAGGGCACCAGCGGCATAATGCATGGCCAGGGCGTGGATAAGTTGTCTGGCAGTGGTAAAGATTGGCCCACGTTCAAACACAGAGAAGGATAATGGAGTGTGATCGGAGGCGATATACAGCTTCAGAGACGCGTGGATGCTAACCAGCAAGTTAACTGGTTGCACAGTCAATTTCCGGAGCTTAACTGGGCTGACCAGCGCTGACGCGTGCTGACGTACTTGATCCGGTAGTATATGATGAAGCTGAGATCCGATGAGTTTGACTTGGCCTTCCAGCAATGTGTTATCTGGGAGATATGTGTCAAACAGCGTTTTTACGTAGTAGACAAATGTGTCCTCCACGTAGAGTCGGGACGGCCTCAAATCAAAGCTCAGTTCATTCAGATCACAAATGTTTTGTTCTAAGGAGAAGGTGATGAAGAGCTTGCAGAATGACGTCTCCTTGTATTCTTCCAGTTCTTTGATGGACATGGACAGGCTGCCAGCCTTTGGCCATCTGCTGCAATCAGTTTTCTCCTCTTGGCAAACCAGAACAGGGAAATGGAAGTTGGACTTGCAGTAAAGTTGATTGTCGATCTGTAAATCTCCACAATATACTTCCAGGCTGTAAAACACGGGAATCCCGAAGGTGAGGTCTGTCTGCATCTCTTGGCAAGGCTGCCTGAGAAAGCTGGTCACCGGGGTCAGATGGAGGAACACGTTATCCAAATTCAGCCGCATGAGTTCTGACGAAGCTTTGTAATTAGTGATGTCGTCATAGATGCCCACGCTGAGCTGGGTGATGTAGGACTTAAATACAATGCGCTGACATGGAGTCCTATAAAAAAAAATAAAAAAGGCACTTTTTTTTATATGAAATACCAACCCTACAAAAATGATAACAATGCAGAGCTGGATCTGCAAAGATTTGGGTCCCAATTCATCATTTGCGATTTATTGAAGTCACTTTTTTTTTGTCTTGTGGTATTCGTTGATGCCAAATTCTTCAAAATGGTGCAAAAAAAATTAATTTGGCGCAAAATTAAAAAATATGCTTTTTAATTCTGGTCTTTGACAAGTTTTTGTGACTTCTTAGGACCAAAATCCTTTTAAAAAGTTCCAAAAATACACCTAGTTGAAAACTCCTCTAGAAACCTTACTCCAGGCAGGGACTGGAGTCTGATGCACCAAAAAATTGCAACATTTGGTTAAAGTTACATTACACGAACCTATCTAAAACATCTAGATGGGCAAAGGTGTCGAGGAAAAAGCAAAAAAAAAAGACTAAAAAAAAAGACAGCATAAAAAGTGGCACCCGTGAGGTCCGCTAACTGTCTTCAACTGCTAATATATAAGTATGCATGTGGATTTCTGTCAACAGGTTTTTATTATGTAAGCAGCATGATATAGGGGCATAATTTCTGATTCCAGCAACATATCACTAAGAGTTTTCTCTGCTGCAGATGTAGCAGAGCTCTGAATGCTGAACTCTATATAACACGCCCATAACACTGATTGGCAGCTTTCTGTGTACAATGTGTATTGATAGAAAGCTGCTAACAAGTGTTGGGGGCGGGGTGACACAGAGCAGGAGGACTAGGAGGCACAAGGCAGCTAGTCCTGTAGTGAAAATGTCCTGCTGATAAAATACTGATTTTATTCAAACAGCAACACAGCCTAGTAAGTGACACACTGCTGGAATCAGGATCTCTGTCCCTATATCATGCTGCTCTCAAATTAAATAGCAAAACCTGCTGAGCGATTCCCTTTAAACTGCTAAGGCATTTAATGGGGCTTACCAACGCTGCAATCTTTGAAAAAGGAACTTTAATCCTGCAGCGTCGCATAGTCTAATGAAGCCAGACTAGTCTGGCAGGTCGTCGCTTTTACCGAAATAGTCTTTTCTCAGATTTTCTAATCACTCCAACCTGCATACAATATTCCTTACGGTAGAACCATTATGCAGTCTGTCAATCACGTCCAAGAGGGTGTGATTAGAAGATCTGGGGCAGGACTAGTCTGGGATAAGAGACGCCCTACTGGACTAGTCCTGGCTCATTAGCAAATGCAACGCTGCAGGGTTAAAGTTACATTTTCAAAGAACACAGCGTTAGTAACCCTGATCAAAAACGTTTTAAAGAATTAAAGAAACCCCAATCTATACCTCTACATATAGCAGATGGGGACAATCAGGGGTCCTGACAGGTTCCTTTTAAATTGTGTTGAATTTAAGAATTTCTGGGTTGGGTTCATTGTAATAAAAAAAGGGGATGAGCAGGTACCTAGTACTGAAGATAGAAGGGTGTGCTACATAACTAAATACAAAGAGGACAGTAGTCAATAATTATATTTTAGGAATCTATTCTCTAAAGAGAGCAACCACCTTTTAACATCTTATTAGACCAAAATTCTTTGTGGATTAATTTAATATATTCTTAGAGCGGAAACACCTTTGTTTTTGTATAGATTAATACAGTATGCAGTAAGCTCCTAAGATCACTCCCAACCATACAGTGCTAAAACAGCACTGCGGCTACTTCATTGTAAGGATGGTCCCAGAGATCAGACCCTCGGCGATCATTAAGTGATGGCATATCCTAGACACCATTACTTGCTGAGATGAGAAAACCCCTTAAAGGCAATGAAGGTTTATGCTATCCCATCTGAAAGCAGTGCAATCTAGGGGCAGAGATCCTGATTCCAACAATGTATTACTTACTGTACTTGGTAATCTGTGCTGCAGATCTACGAGTTCTCTGAATGCTGATCTGTGTATAACCCCACCCACACCACTGATTGGCAGATTTCTGCCTATGCACAGTGTACAATAAAAGAAGCCAATCAGTCATGGGGCCAGGGATATACACAACTCATGAACATGGAGGACTACCTGGCAGCAAGTCTTTTAGCGTTAATCTCCTGCAAATAAAAGTGATTTTAGGAAAACTACAGCAAGCAGCCCAGTAACAGACAATGCTGGAATCAGGTTCTCTGTCTCTACATTATACTGCTGTCAGATTAGGTGGTAAAAACCTGGTGACAGATTCCCTTTAAAGACTTGGTCATAGGCACCCTATTCGTACCTATTAAGACTTGTTAGAACCGGTCCTGCCCTTCCTTCTGGTGCCAGCGTGATGATGGTCGCTCCACACTGCTGGACGACATCCACGTAGACATAGCCATATCCAGTTAGAAAAACCACCTATAGAAATGATACAAATGTGTTATATGAGTGACGCCAATCCAGGAATTCCACGTATGGATTTCAGAAGCACGCTCCCCTGACCAGATAAGACACATGGTGTTAATCTTTCCAGGCCAAATCTATGACTATCCCTGCAGATGCCTGGAAGAGAACAGGGGCTTCTGAAATGTCACAAATTATACACATTTATTTTGTTTGATAGCCCCACCGCTGCAATTTGCTGCAAAGCAATAGACATAAAACAACTGTTCATGCAGAAAAATATATGTGTCTGACACATGAGACCAGATGGTAAGAAGCAAATCCAAATGGAGAAATTGTAAAGGAGCTCAGGCCGAATATTCACGTATCGCTACCAGGCTGATGTAATGTGTAGTATTCTCTTCATCGTGTTTTTAATTTATTATGTTGGATTTTCCAAGCAATAATATGGGAATTACAAGAAAGGAATCAGAGCAGATGGATAATGTCACATAGTGTTTGTGAGCATATAAAGAGGTATCGCCATCTGACAATTCTCTTCTTCATAATGTTGTCAACATCATCAAATTGTGTGTACGGCCCAAATAGACAATACAAATTATGCTTTTTATTACTTAAAGTCATGAGATTATTTGGAGTGGGGCCGAATCAAGGGTATTGGGGCACCCCTCCGTGCTAGCTTACAGGGTTACCCTCAAGACCATTTTTTCAGGAGCAAACCACTCCCCTGCCTCCTGCTTGCAGAGGACGGTGCACTCTTGAATGATTGACGGTCCGGACCATGGGTATAGTTGCCCCTCTGGACTGAAGTGTCAGCTCTTACATCCCGCAAACAGAGGCAGCTTTGCTTCTACCACATCGTAAAAGAACAGGGGCACTGAAGATAGATCGAGCGATCTGGTCAGTTACAAAGATGTGCTGGCAAGCTCATTAGCGAAAAGCTCTCAGGCTCCTTGCCCATGAGACTGGCCACCGCTAATAGCCTACTTAAATGGACGGTAACTTGTGCAACAAGCAGTAAACTTTAAAATTTACAATCCCACCTGTCTTGGGAATAAGGTGTGACTATACCTCTGGTCTGAACTGTCAATCATTCAAGAGCGCACTGCTCTCGGCAAGCAGGAGGCAGGGGAGAGGTGTGGTCCCGAAAAAAAAGTCTTGAGATTTTTGTACAATTTAAAAAGTGCTTAGTTTGGGGCTAAATACAAAGATAAAAAATATATACCCCCATGTATAAGTAGCAGATACCACCAAGTTTTCCCATTTTAGCCCTGTATATGTATGATGAGATGTCATCCACAGTATTTAGTGTGCCACATGTTAAAACTTATATTGTATTATGTAAAGATCTGCAGGATGTTATAGAGCAGGAGAAGCGGAGTACATCGATTCAATACATCTTGTATTTTATTCATTTAAATCCTTGCTCTTTCTAGCTTTAGGAGTCCAATAGGCGGTCCTATTCCGTGACATCCTACTGACTGGGAGCACTAAACAGCCACCCAGTAATGATGTACTGTCGAGACCAATGACCTTCTATGTAACTGTTTTGCTCATTCATAGGGTGATGGAAACCCTGTTTAGACTGCTCAAATATCGTGAAACGAGCGCTCTTAGGAACACTCGTAAACAATGATCGTGCAGTCTAAACGGACCTTTGAAGAGATCTGTCAGTCACTGCATAGCACCGCCCCCTGGACTCTCAAGCATGAGTCAGGATTAAATAATTAAAATATTTATACAGAATCTGGTCACACAAATATACAGAATATCTAAATTTTCTCAGCTCTTTCTGCTCATGTATTTTCTAGAAAGGACTGGAAGGAACTTGGAGGTGAAGATCCTGGACCATGACCTGTTTATTTTTTGAGATTTCAAACCTGTAAAATGTCTGATTTATTGCTTTTATAATTTTTTGCATTTTCATCAGAAACTCTCCGCACTGCGTAACAGAGGGAGCATATCTTGTAGACTCCCAGTTCTGACAACACCACTACAGAGTGGTGGCTGGGTGGAAGAGAAGCTGCACCCAACATAAGTTATGCTTAAGATCTCAGTTAAGGTAAATTTAACTTTGAAATAACGACAAATTTCTGGTGTATTTTTGGCCAAAAATTACACTGTAAATTATGAAATGGTCCTTTGTGATACCTGTGTGCCCTGGTTATTGATATCTATCAGGTCACTCCACTCTACCATGGGCTCTTCGCACAATAGCACTTTCAGGTAGATCCCAGGAAGTGAATCTTTGGTCTTGCAGTCCGGAAAACTGGACACTTGATGATACATTTCATGGTGCACTGAGCATTCAGCTGGGATTTTTCTACAGTAAACTTCAAACTTTGGGGTTTCTGAAAAGAAATATATGAAATAGGAATATGGAAAGATGAAAATTTCATACTTTTTGTAAAGGAAAACAAAAGTTTATTCTATGCATCCAACCAGCAGAGACTTAAAATAATTAATTTAAATGAGATAAACTTTAATAACCAAGAGATGGGCAACACTAAAATAAAATAAATAGGTGGCCAGGCAACATAGGGTCAGCTATATTTGTACTGAGCACTATTACGTAGACATAGTTTTCGGAGGTTTCCACTTTGATATCATTTTGCAGTTTATTATTGGAAATGTGGCGTATTTTTAGTAATCCATACCTTTAATATTCTCTTTCAGAAGTAAGGAAACTGTGCACCTGTTGCGAATAATCATCCGAGGGCTCGGGTCTTCTGTAAGGGTTATGTAAGTCACTCCGAAATGTTCCTGATAAGTTAAAACCAGAGCCCTAGGCAAAAAAAAAAGAATCAAAATATAATAAAACTTAATGCAAATACTATAAAGTATATGTCCACCATATCCATGTAAAGAGTAATTGCTCTTGCAAAAGCTTGAAATATTTGCTGTATTGATCGGTGCGGGAGTCTGGGGTCAGAGACCTCCATCAATCTCCGAATCAAAAGGGACAGAAGTGCTCAGCCCAGGGATAGCTGAAGGTTTTCCCCAAAGTGAGCGGAGATGATTACAGCTCACGGTGCACAGTGCTCGGCAAAACACTCCTATCCTTTCATTTCAGCCACCATTGAGGCTCTCAGCACCCGGACCTGTCACTAGGAAAAGTAAAAAGTTTTGTCAATAGGGCAGGTACTTTTAACGATTTTTCTTTTTTATTTGGGGGAAACTACATTTGGAACACAAGTCAGTGCTGCTTTAAATACAAAGTAAACCGGGAAAATGCTCAGGGGCCTTAGGCTATGTGCGCTGTGTTTCTGCATCTCCTTGGCAGGAAAAACAGTGCGGTTTTGCCGAGATTTTGCCGCGTTTTTTATGCGGTTTTTGTACATAAATGAATGCTTTTAGGAGCTAAATAAAGTTATTTGGTGGGACATTGCTTAAACCCTTGGATTACCGTCAGAACTGGAGTGAGTATATTGGTTTAAATGATTAAAGAATGTGTCTGTTGTATTTCAAACAAAGTGTTTGCTCTGTGTCTGTGTGTTTATTTAACTCTTTACTTTACTTTAATTAGGTTTGGTCATGAAAAGGTCTGATTGGCACCTTGTCATCACCAAACAAAAGAGCTAGGTGTCAGCTAGTCCCATTCGCCCAATCTTCATTAGCATTTCTATTCATATAATTTATGCGGCAGCTATTTTGAGCCAGGGAAGGTGCCATTTGCAAACATGGTCCCTGGCCATTATTAACAGTTCACAGCAGTTTCGTTAGCCACTACGTCCCCGCGATCAGCGCTTTGGACACAGTGTATTTTTGCTGCGTGCGTCCAAAACACGGTGTTCTAATGCTGCACTTTTGTTGTCGGTACATGTGAATCCACCGCATATAATGACACTTCAATCGGTCAAAATCTGCAGCGGAGACTAACGTGTCTGCTACAGAAATTTACATGCTGTGGATGAGTTTGGGTACGTGGCAACGATCAGGAGCCGCTGCTGGTTTGATGCTGAGTGTTTATACAGCGTCAAACCCGCAGCGTCCAGATGTTACAGCATAGTGGATATGTTTATCAGAGGCTGAGGATCACCCGCGGACACTGACATGAGGCGCGTCTTTCAGCATTCTTTTGTGGAGTCGCTAGTCTCCGCAACAGAAATTTGACCACTAGAATGTATTGAATGCGGTAAATACACATGGTTCATTGAACACATGTGGATTTACCTGCGTTCAAAAGAAAGCAGCATTTTGGACACAGCAAAAAATATGCATCCAAAGTGCTGCTACGTCTGGATCGTCGTGGGCACAGAGCCTAAATTTTTTTTAAAAAATGGTGTGGACTCCTGCGTCATTTTTATAACCAGCAGAGGGAAAACCGACCGCTGGGGGCTGATATTAGTAGCCGGGGAGGGGGCCATTAGCCAACAGTGCTCCCTGGCTATTAATATCAGCCCGCAGCTGTCTGTTTAGCCTTTACTGGCTAGATTACAGGGGGACCCCAGAAAAAAAATGACATGGAATCGCTCTATAAAATTTAACCAGAAAAACCTGCGGGCTGATATTAATAGCCAGGGAAGAGGCCATGGATACTAGCCCCCTCCGCTGCTCTTAATATCACCCCAAATCTTCCGCTCTTCCCACTGCCCTGTAGCAGTGTCGAGTGGGGTAATGGGGTTTATGTCAGCCTTGTATTGGAAGGCCAAGTTAGTAATGGAGGGCGTCTATAAGACGCCCCCATTACTAACTGCATGGTAAAATGGTCGCCGCTTTTTCAATAAAAACACAGCCAGAATAAAGTATTTTAGTGAAATAAAAAACACACGGTTCTAAAAAATTTGTTATTACCCTCTCAGTCCCCGAATCCTTTGTCTCCTGAAAAAACGTAAAATAACAAACATATTCCTCACCAAGCAACCGTCAACGACGCAGTCCACAATTACCGCCAATAGTCCCTCGGCGATCCGGGTCACTTCAACAGCAGTGACATCAGCAATAACTGATGAACATCGCCAGGGACCAGGAGGACACCGTGGGTCGTTAGAGTATATGGATTTTTTTTTTTTTTTACTTTTTTCACTGCCGGTGGTTCCCGGCTCTGCTGAGGAGAACAACTGCTCCCCTCAGCAGCGCCGCTCTCGCTGTTATCATTGGGAGCGGCGGTCGGATGAGAGGAGTTGTAGTCCTCCTCTGCCGACTGGGTACCACCTGCAGCGCAATTCCGGAGCGTTTCCAGCCCTTTGGATTTAATTGAAACGTAGCAAATCCAAAGGGATAAATATTATACTTTCGGATTTGCTGTGTTTCAATTAAAATCAATGTGCGGGAAACGCTCCGGAAACGCTGAGCTTAATGGTCCACGCTGCGTTTTTTTCCGCATTGCTATAGCTGGCAGACCTATTAACAAGCGTTTTTGAAGCGCTTCCGCGGCACAAAAAACACCGCGAAAAAGTATAAAAAAATGTGCACATAGCCTTAGAAGCAGAATGAATTTTCTACTAATCCTTTCACTGCCCTATTCCACTAAGCACTTCACTGACTAAACCACAAGAAATTTTGAATTTACGCCCCAAAAAATAACAATAAAATTTTCATTTTTTTTTGCCAAGAGGTCCATTTTCCTTAAAATAGGCCTGAAAGGGAAGCTATCACCAGAAAATTGTTTTAATCAGTTTTTTGTGTTATATGTAATAAAAATTTTTTTTTTTTTTTATTTTATTCATATCATGATCTTTATTTAAAAAAAGGGTGTAATCTTGCATTTTTCTCACTTTGCAGCCACATGTTTCTCTTTGTGGACCTTCCTCAGTGTAAAGCATGAGATCTGATTTGGCTGAATAGGCAATTTGCATATTTATTTTCCCAGAGGAGCAGTGCATGGCCTTTAAGTCTCCTTTCCCTGGCATGTCCACAATGAGACATATGTTCCCTTACACTCCAGAGAGGTCTCTCGTAAAGCCAAATCAGATCTCGTGCTTTGCATTGAGGAGGGGCAACACCCCGAAACACGTGTCTGCAAATTGAGATTCTGATTTGGCTTTTATCTTAAGTCATATGGCAAGGCTTGTTAAAGGTCGATACTGACTTTTAGGATTGCTACTTCAAATAAGTAGGGCTAACGTTCAAGTCATCTTCCTCTCTGAAGAGGAAATTTGCATATTTAATTTCCTGAAGGAGCATTGCATGGCCTATAAGTCTCTGTACACTGGCATATCAGGCGTGTCACTCTCCACAAGTAGAGACGTTACCCCTTACAGCCCAGAGAGGCCTCTAATAAAGCCAAAAAAGATCTCCTGCTTTGCACTAAGGAGGGGCAACACCCCTAAACATGTATCTGCAAATTGAGATTCTGGTTTGGCTTTTATCCTAAGTCATATGGCAAGGCTTGTTAAAGAGTCAATATTGACTTTTAGGATCGCTACTTCAAATAGGTGGCACTAAAATCCAAGTACTCTTCCTCTCTGAAGAGGCAAATTGCATATTTCCCAGAGGAGCATTGCATGGCCTATACGTCTCCTTAAGCACCTGTCTCACATAGCGAGATCGCTAGCAAGATCGCTGCTGTGTCACGGTTTTGGTGACGCAACAGCGACCTCACCAGCGATGTCGCTATGTGTGACACTTTGCAGCGATCAGGCCCCTGCTGTGAGGTCGCTGATCGCTGCAAAGTGTCCTGGACCATTTTTTGGTCGTTGCCCTCCCGCTGGTCAGCACACATTGCTGTGTGTGACCAGCGGGAGCAGTGATCAGGCTGGTAACCATGATAAACATCGGGTTACTAGGGGCACACGCGCCCCTAGTAACCAGATGTTTACTATGGTTACCACCCTGCTTCTGCTTCAGCAGGCTGGTAACCAGGAGCAGGACATCGTGGAAAGATTCTCTCCACGATGTCGCTGCTCCCCTGATCGCTGGTGAGCCTGCCTGTTTGACAGCTCACCAGCGACCACATAGCGACGCAGCAACGATCCCTGACAGGTCGTATAGTTCTCGGGATCGCTGTAGCGTCGCTAAGTGTGACGGGGCCTTTACACTGGCATGTCAGTATCAACAAGGAGAGACGTGACCCCTTTAATACTAGAAGAGGCAAACGTACAAACACTCTGTGGGAATCTATTTGGCAGGAGCTGTAATTCATACCTCAGCTGCTGCAGCCCCTCATTTTGCAGAAATTGCACATTCAAAAAGTGATAAGCACATATTACACAGAATATTCTATACATTAAGAATATTCTTGTATACTTGACAGCATTTATAGTATACAATCTTATATTGTTCACCATGACATGCCACAATCAAAGCTACTTAAGATTAGCGAGGATGCCCATTTAGGCAGTTGCCCATTTACAGCTGCGAACATGAGACAATCCTGAATTTTATGAATGTCCAATCTATTATGACACAGGAATATGCAGTGTGATGCACGGGAGACCAGCTAAATTCTCAAGTAATAGAGGTATTCGTATAAAGACTTATGTCGTACTTGGTGCACAGGTCGTTGCCAGCGCACTCCCCGACAGGAACAGCGACACTCTGCCTCGGGTACTCCAGACGGACGATGGCTGGTAGGCTCCAGCAGTCTGGACTTCCAGCAACTGCGTTGTGGCACAGGCTGAGCAGCATGTACTTCTGGAGAGGAGGTGGTTCTCCTGTTGAGTGACTGTGGTCTGAGACAAGATCCCAGCAAGGAATTGTGTTGTACTTGGCGATGGGATGTTCCCCAACTGGGCCGATGCTGAACACAGTGCTGTCTGGTGCAGGAACATACTTTGGAAGTAAAGTGGGAAAGGGGACACAATAAAAAAAGAAAAAGATAAGCTTGATTAAAAGAAACAGATGATTCAGTCCACAGAGGTTTGACTTATTATTATGAGTTGGACATTTAAAGCCAAACATTGGATAGTTGAAGCACAGCCAGATTTCCGACACAGAGCACAAAGATATCATTTTTCCTTGGGCTTTACACATGGTTCACAGAGAGGTCTCGCTGTGTTGTACTTGACTTAGCAACAGGTGAAAAGTCGTGACTTCCCCCCCTAAAAAAATCTTTGTGGTCAATGCATAATGTGTCGGATAACAGCAGACATGAGACCAGAAGACGAGCCCCTGCGAGGCCGTCCCACCCTGACCCGTGGCTCACCTTCTTACGTATGGCACACACTACATAGAACATCGGCATTTTCAAAACAGGAAATTCACTTGTTCTGATCACAAGATATATATTCACAAAAAAATAGCCCTGACCCGACCTGGTTTGCTCTCTAACAGGCACATGGTATGACTTTCTAAGGGATACGATGGGTGCATAGGCTAAAAATGAAATACAAATATATTATCATCTATTATAATAATACATGGTAACATTTTATGAATTTTATCTTTCACCTTTATTGGCACTGAAACTAAAGGCCTCATACACATTAGAAAAAATGACCGAACGTGCCAATTTCAGCAACACTGGCAAAGTATTTCATGTGCATAGGGACCTAACGACTCTACCCCCACAGATGAGCACAAGTAAAGAAGGATCGGAAAGATGAAATTCAGCACTCTATTATTTTTATCTTCTGGGAGATCTGAAAGCGACTTACACCAATCTCCTCATTGAAAGCACATGCATGCTCGGCCCAAACAAGTTTGCATGTTTACATGGTACACCCATACCTCCCAACTTTCAAAAACAAGAAAAAAGGGCACAAGCTACAAACTATGTGCGGCATGGCAAATTTTATATTGCCCCACAATGCATTCTACCATGGTGTACACACACACACAGCTCCGCTACATCAACGCACATACACACACAGCTCTGTTACAGCGATACAAACACATATACACATTGCTCTGCTACATCAATGCCAACAGAAACACAGCTCCACTACATAAATACAAACACATAAACACAGCTCTGCTACATCAATACACAAAAACACACACAGTTCTGCTACATCAATACACACCCTTACACACAGTTCTGCTACACCAATACACACCCATACACACAACTCTGCTACATCAATACACACGCATATACACAGCGCTATATCAATACACACACATACATACACAGCACTTCTTCATAACCCAACCATACATATACAGTTCAGCAACATCAATACACACAGCTTGCCTGCACCAATACACACAACTCTGCTACATCAAACATATCCATACACACACAGCTCGGTTACATCAATACAGACACTGCTCTGATACATCAATACAGACACAGCTCTGCTACATCAATACACACCAATATGCATACAGCTCAACTACACCCATACACATACAGCTTGGTTACATCAATACACACACAGCTCTACTACATCAATACACAGCCATACGCGCACAGCTTGGCTACATCAACACACTCATAGCTCTACAACATCAATACAAACACACACACACAGCTTTGCTACATCAATACACACATCTCTGCTACATCAATAGATACACAGCAGAGTGAAAAGTAAAATTAGCAAAACACATCAGATAAATGTTGGGGTAACACTGGTTTAGCATCGTCCTATCTATCCTGACTGTCACATAAACCAGAAAAGCTCCACAAGCGGCAAAAAGGGCATATTTGTTTCATTGAAAAGTGGGGAACATACTGCTACAAGACACCACTGGTGACCGCTTATCTCCTTCCGTGGGGCAGGACTTACCACATTGAAATCCAACATGCCGACTCCTTTTATCCTGCTGTCAGGGGATTGTTGGGCTACACTAATGTCATGACCCCCTGCAAATACATTCATGCTCTATGGTGGGCTCTATAAGGGTATATGCACACATTAAAGGGGTATTCCCATCTCCAAGGTCTTATCCCAATATGTAGAAGGTGTAATAATAATAATAATATTAGCAAATACCTCCAATAAGATATGTTGTACAGCTTTTTTGATTGACTATGTCTCTTTCCTCATGTGCAGGCATTGCAGGACCTTGGGTATCCATGGTTACGTCCACTGATAAAGTGACAGTTAGCTAGCTGCTAGTGGTCGTAACTATGGACACCTAAGGTCCTGTATTGCCTGCACATGAGGTAAGTGGCATAGAGAATCAAAAATACTATACTGCATTTCTAATTGGAGATATTTGCTAATATTATTATTATTACACCCACTACATATTGGGATAGGATCTTGGAGATGGGAATACCTCTTTAAGTATTTGCTGCAGACATTTCTGCTCCACAAACATGACTCTCTGCAGGAAAAATGCAGCATTAAATATACACGTTTTTGCTACATTTTTTCCCCCAAATCATTTGAATGGGTGAAATATGCTGCAAGCATTGGCATGTTGCAGATATGAAACTGCTTAAAATCTTCCAGGAAAAAATAAGCAACATGAGATTTCAGCAATCTCATTCACTTTGCTGGTACAAAGACAAGCAGGTTTGTAAGCTCATAAAGCCAGATTTACATATCAGACAAAAAATAAAGATGGTAATATAAAGCCTGAGTTAAAACCTGAAAGGTAAAAATAGCGTCTTTCCATTACTGCAGTGGCCAAGACATACTGTAGGTAATAGAGGGTGGAATATCAAAGTAATAGACGGACTGAACCCAGGAGACCTCGTGTACCGACCTCTTCATCAGAAAGCTGCTGCGGGACAGACATCTGCGGACTGTAGGAAATCTTATATGAGGTATTGTTAATGAGAGCTGTCTTGTCTTCAATCTGTAGTATCTGGATCCCATTGCGAACCATTGATGAAACGCTAAACTGGCAAAGCTGGGGGAGACAACAGAGAGCAATAGATGAATGTAACCCAGTTAATGGGAATCTATTAACTGCAATATTTCAGCCATCAAAACCAGACAGTGAAACATACACTTTATTTTCCTAAATCTGTTTGCATTTTCTGATTGCAGATTTGTTTTTCTTTTATTCTCTATACAGGATTATAGGAGGCAGTATGGAAAAAACACATTGAGGCCGCTGCTGGATACCCAGATGAGATGTCAGCGTTGCAAAGCAAATGGAAGATTCATTGATGAGACGAATGCGCAGGAAAATATTTGGCTTTATTTGGACTTAAGCAACGCGCGTCGGAGAGTAGTTCTCCCTTTATCAGATATGTACAGTCTGATGGAGGGGAACTACCCTCTAAAATGTGTTCAGGAAATTATTTTACTGCACTGTCGTCTCTTCAATGAATCTTCCACTTGTTTTGCAACGCTGACATCTCATCCAAGTATCCAACAGCGCCTTGTACTACTACTACATGCGCTTCAGGACCTTTTAGTTCCTGACAAGGTATCCTGCACTCGGACACTGGGCAGCAGCAATAGAAACCCTATTCCTTCCATGGTGCTCAGCCTGGCATATTACACAAGGTGCCAACCTCTTTTTATATTTTTCTCTAATAAATAGGGGGGAGGGTGTATCTTACCTAAGCGTCCATTAACGCATTCAAAAATTTGGTTTACAGCAACCGTATCAACTATGGAAATCTGTAGTCCAGAGATATTCATTAGCTTCTATTGGAAAGCTTCTAGGCATGCTCTGAGAATGTTGCAAAATTCATTGAGCAAGGAGGGGGAGGAGGTGAGCTGTGACATCGCCTCTAGTGAATGCTGGATCCAGGATATCTATTATATATAGGGACGTTACCTTTCAAGTGTGATCCCGTCTGTGATGATAATGAGATGACTGCTAAAAAGTGATCTCTACAGAACACGAAGTGTCAGCCTATTAGGAGGCTTAGTGGCCACTGTAAAATCTACAAGATTTAAAGGGAATCTGTCACCAGGTTTTTGCTATCCCATCTGAGAGCAGCATAATGAGTCTGATTCCAGTTATGTGTCACTTATTGGGCAGCTTGTTGCAGTTTTGATTAAAAACAGTTTTATCTGCTGATCTATCAGTTCTCTTAATGCTGATCTATTTATAACCCCTTCCACACCACTGATTGGCAGCTTTCTGTGTGCACTGTGCATAGGCAGAAATCTGCCAATCAGAGGTTGGGGCATGGGTGGATTACCAGTCAGCAGACTTACCAGTCAGCTATAGATAAAATCATTGGGTCAGAAGACGGTTATCAAAACTATACTAAGCACAGTAAGAATCAGGGTCCCTGCCCCCAGATCATGTTGTTCTCAGTTTACATAGCAAACTCGGGTGACAGATTCCCTTAAAAAGAGTAACTGTTGTGTCAGGAGAACTTGCAGCAGAATGCCTGTCTCTGCCGCAAGCTCCCCCCCCTCCTCCATAGAATCTTATGAGCACCAACTGTCACCACCTATCTCAGTAATGGGAAATTGTAGTCTTCACTGAATACAGATTTTACCCATGAATTGAGAATTAATGATCAGTCCAGGAGGAGAAAGAAGCAGATTTCTCTGATCAGATATATTACAAAGTTGCTTATGTACAATTGATTTATTAAGTAAAAATGTAAACTTTTTTTTTATTTATTTTTCTTTAATATGTAAGTTCACTCTCTTACACCATTTTATACTTTGCAAGCACATTACATTATTTTTCTAACTTATTGTGAGCTATAAAAAGTAACAAAGATGCATAAAAAAACAGAAAGAACTGTAAATGCAGTATATTCTGATCTCTAACCAATAAAAAAGCAAAAAAATTAATAAGAAATATTCAGAAACTTAAACTGGGCTTTATCTTTTGGGATCCTATGTAGATAAAAATTTCTACAAATATAATTACCAGAAACAAATAATATATAAAATCCATTTAGAACTATTAGTATATCACCTGGGTAACTGAGGTTTCTATATAAAACCAGGAACACTGAAATACCACGAGCTTTCCAGCCTGTGCCTGATCCTGGCATGCTTGCTAAACATACTGTACATCTCTGGTCACTGTAACGTAAAAATAACACCCTAAAATTGTTCTATAAACCATAATGATATTTAATTTGGGCTATAAAGTCAAATTGTTTTTCTGTAGTCACCAAATTATATTTCCCTCCATGCCAATTCCAAAATATAGGTACATTATTAATTTACGAGGCTAATTTGATTTTCCAACTTGAAAGGAGCTGGTGTAATTTGGAATGATGTTTTAGGTGTATTGTGTCCTGCAAAAAGAAATATAAAACTAGCACAGCATGCACCATTTAGTTATAAAGTTGTTCCATGTCTCAGGAATGTTGGAGAGTGGCTCCGGTCATATTAAGCATAGAAATAATACCAATAAGAACATAAAAATGAAAACTATTGGGCCATGCTGGAAAAGAGAAACAAAAATAGGACCTGTCCGAGTGCGGACATCCGTTATTATAGTCTAAAGATCGTTAGTTTTAATGCAGTATAAAATCCTTTGTGCACAAATGTGAGATTCACCCTTGATATCAGATATACTGGTATTTTATATCTCATCTGCCTTTATACATAGGAGCCATTCACTCCATCAGTCGTGCCGAGAAGATGACCTACAGTGTTCTGACAGCGACGCTACCTTCCTCTTCTAACGCGCACATATCACTGTCCACCGGTCATCTTGGAACGCTCTTCTTACTTAGATTTCTTATTTCCTACATTGTTGGGGGTTTTTTTTCCTTACCAAACTTCACAAAAAAATCAAATCTATTTCTACATTGCCCTAGAGACCTGGCTATAATAATCTAGCATAATAATAACCCCACCCAGATGTCTATAGTTCTTTCAAGGAACATTATTTTTCACAAAAACAAAATTATTTCTATAGCTATACCTAACAGATTACCGAAAATAAAATGGACATGACCCCATTCTTTTAAAGGAGTATTTCCTTGTTCAAATTTTATGACATATTGCAAGAAGTCCAAACTCTGAGCCCCTCACTCATCATCAAAACCAGGGGGTAGAGGTCCCTTCAACACTCTTCACCAACCTTGAGCTTGGAAGGGCAATACAGTCCTATGAGGTTGTGTCCTAGTTCCCCTGAACAATGGGTGGGTGGGAGAGCTGCTCTGTACGAGAAACACCTGAGAAACCTCAGTCTCCATCATCTCAGGACTGGTGGATTCTGAGGGAGCACCAACGCTTATATATATGGTCATCTTCTATAGTGGGGAAACCTCATTTTTGTCAAGTGTTGTCACGGTGTGTGTGTAAAAAAATGTGACACAGCATGGCATTAAAGATGAGGTGTATCTCCTTTCAATCCCTAGTTCACGTCAATGAACTTAAGACATGTCACTTTCAGTCTCTCACCTTTTGATGTCCAGGAAAGGCTCCAAGCTTGATGTTGGCATCAACAAATCCATCTTCATCTAAGGATACCACTTCACCGTTGTCTCCATCCTTCCATTTTGGAGAGGTCACATCATGAACCAACCGGACAGCAACAGACTTGTGCACGGTGTTTGTGTTGGCCCAGTAGATCCCAATTTGAAAAGCTTCCTGAAAAAAAAAATACAGACATATACATGTCAGAGCAATGGCCACCACGGAGCAGTGCGATTCACTAAGTTTAGTTAGTTGTATAAGTCAGGTTAATATGTAATTACAACTTTTGGGAAACTTTTGCCTAGTTATAGGCATTTTAATCAGCGGTAGTCTGGGACCCTAGGCTGTGAACAATCGATATAATGAAGGAGCATAAGTCCTCAGACAATCCTTACTCTGCTCCAACTACGAAGAAGAACTCAACAAAGTCTTTAAAGGGTTGCTCCACTACGTATAGGTCATCAATTTCAGATCGGTGGCGTACTAACACTCAGCACCCCACCTCAATCAGCTGTTCTTGGACCTGAATATTAGCATTAGCAGAGCTGAACAGTACAGTAATTGACAGACCGCTGTATCTCATCTTCTTAGACTCTCTTGTAACATCGTTGGTGCTACAGGATTGGAGGATAGCCGATGTGGTACCGATATTTAAGAAAGGTAAGAAGGTGGATCCAGGTAACTACTGTTCGGTAAGTCTGACATCAATAGTGTACAAAGTTTTTGAGGGCATCAAAAGAGATAACCTGCAGAGATATATCACAGAGAGTAATAGAATAACTGACAACCAGCGCGGATTCATGAAAGATAGGTCGTATTTAACCAACATGTTGGGATTCTATGAGGAGGTAAGTGCAAATCTGGATGTTGGTAATGCGGCTGATGTGATTTTTCAGGACATTGCAAAGGCATTTGTTACTGTAACACATAACAGCCCTATACCGAAGCTACAGAAGCAAGGACTTAGGGGAACTATATGTAGATGGGTATTGGAATTGGCTAAAAGACAAGAAACAAAGTCGTCATAAATGGTACGTTCTCTAAATGGGATATAGTCAGCAGTGGGATCACAGGGATCTGTGATAGGACCGATTCTTTTTTACCTCTTTATTAATGATCTTGTGGATGGGATTGTGAGTAAAGTGTCAGTCTTTGCTGATGACACCAAACTAGGTAGGATATTAAAATCTGATCTTGACGTTACAATATTGCAGAACCATCTGGATAAGATGATTGAATGGGCAAACACTTGGCAGATGAGCTTTAATGTAGATAAATGTAGAGTAATGAACCTAGGATGGAGTAATCCTATTGCTGCATATACATCAAATGGCAGTATACTCGGGACTGCAGAACAGCAGAAGGACTTGGGTATTCTGTGCAGCAGTACTCAATGTCAGGCAGCAGCCGCAAAAGAAAACAAGATTTTAGGATGTATAAAAAGAGACATAAAATCCCGCGATCCCAATGTACTGTTACCCCTTTATAAATCACTGGTGAAACCACATCTGGAATATGGGATCCAGTTTTGGGCTCCACATTTTAAAAAGGATATTCTGAAGTTACAGTCAGTTCAAAGGCGGGCAACTAGATTATTACAAGAGATGGAAGGACTCTCATATGATGAGAGGTTAGAAAAGTTGTTTATCTTAGAAAAAAGACATCTCAGAAGAAATCTCATTTACATGTATAAATGTATGTGTGGTCAATACAAAGGTCTAGCACAGACTTATTCCTTCCAAAGACCATAGTAAGGACCAGGGGGCGCTCATTACGGGTGGAAGAAAAGCGATTCCGCCAACTAAACAGGAAAGGGTTCTTTACAGTCAGAGCAGTCAGACTGTGGAATGCCGACCACAAGAGGTAGTGATGGCCGACACTATAACAACTTTTATAGAAGGGCTGGATGATTTCCTCAGTACATATAACATTGTGGGTTATACATAATTTAATGATAGAATGTATAATTGGTAGAGGAAGGTTGAACATTATGGACCTAAGTCTTTTTTCAACCAATGTAACTAACTGTGTAGTGGTCGCGTCCGAATACTGCAGGGCCACTCCTATTCATTATAAAAGCAAAGAGAATAGCTGATCGGTGGTGCCTGGGGTCAGCCCCCCACCAATCTGATACTGATGACCTATCCATATCAATATAAAAGTAGTGGATCAACCCTATAAGGTCAGCTTATGTCATGGAGGTGTAAAGCGCTCGACGTATTGTTTCTGCCCGGTTGTTTTAGCAATCGGTGGAGCTCTTAGCACCAAGACCGCTACCGATTTTGTACATGTGTCTATGACATGTCAAGAGTTTTCTAAAAGTGCAGTCACACTATAAATCAAAACTTGTATGTTGGTATCTGTTAGGATTCTTTTCTGTAACCACAAGAAGAGAAGCAAAAACCCAGACACAGCACTGACTACAAATAGATCTCTGGTTTGGCTGGTATGAGATACACTGATTTTTTTTTCTCCCATAAAGCACTGGCTTGAAAATAAGTCTCTATACCTAGTTAGGTCTCTTCAATGAGCGTATTTAGCTTCCTGAGCTGTGACCTCATGTCTGTATATTTACTGATGTATTTGGTCTTTTTTTGCTCAGTTCCCGAGCATGTATTCGTGGTATTTAGACTTGGGAGTAGATTTGCCTAATTAATGAATTTGGAAATAAAGTCTGGTGGGTGAAGAACAGCAGAGAACTTCCAACAATCTCATTAGACACCGTCTGAGCCACCATAGCCACAGTGAGCCATAACTACATTGTACATTGTGAACTGTAGCTTCCAGCATAAAGAAACAAAGTTGTGTTGTCAACTGTGATGAACAACAGTAACGTGAACGAGACAGATATAAAAACCAGATCTTTACCTAAAAGGAAAAAAAAATAGCTTGCTTGTGTTTTTCTTTTTTTTACTAACTTGCCATGTAGTGGATACTGGAAACTGTTTGGTTCCGACTGCAGAAACTTATTAACATAACCTCCCAAGGACGAGCGCTGGTATTTTCCACTCCGACTTGTAACCTTGACTAATCCTCATCTTTCTATGCTTGCTTTGTAAGTTTTCTCAGTTATTTGCTCTACCTTTGCTTCACACGGATAGTCATTCATTTTTTATTATTATTTATTTTTTTAAAACATAACAACATGACCCCTATTATTTAAGACAGTTTCGAAGCTACTTACTGGAAGAAAGGAGTCCAGAACTGGAGGAGTAAAAAAAACAGCAAGTATTTAGCATGTCTATGCTGAGGCACAGGAGAAGGAAGCCTCTTATTTCAAGAGAATTTCTGAAATTAAATGAGTTTTATGTAAAGTTGGTTCATTGTGTAATGAACATTTCTGTGGTTTTCTAATATACTTTGAGTTTTATTTGCCATTTTCAACATTGCCGCTTCTTAGTCGTAGTTTTTGTAAGACGCTGAAAACCAGTTCTGATCATGTCCATCTAAAACAGGTGTGTAACTTGTTTTCTGGAATTGGGCAGAATTTGACCAAAGTGAATATGAGATAAGGAAAAAAAAAGAAAGAAAAGACCAAGTACTTTCCTGATAAGTTCCCTGCTTTCCAGCACTGTCAGTCTGGCCATCCCCACCCGTCACTTTTTACTGGGCTGCAGTATTAACATACCACCTAATACACATGACCCCTGCAGCCAATCACTGTTTTTAGTGGTGTACCCATGACAAGTGGGGAAGACCAAAGTGACAGTGCAGGAACAGGAGGAGAATTGAAAAGGGGAGCACTTGGTTTTTGATGATATTATCCCACCCACCCCCTCTGCATAAATTTTGCCCGAGTCCAGAAAAATACTTTAGGCCAGGTTTAGATTTGCCTACTTTTTGTACAATCATATCTGTTTTTGCAGAATTAAGGAGACAAAATCGTGTTCTGGTGCAGCGCAATTTTTCAGAGCTTTCCCACTGGCAAAACAGTAGCGACATAATCTTAGAATTGCAGGGGGAAGCTTTCAGACTACCAATACCTCCTATGTGCAAGGGGGTGAAACCAAAGTTTGCAAGATTGGTGATTATCTAACAATATAGAACATGTTAACGTTACTCTGTAATGTCGGATGTTGTTTTATATACACACACTGGGAATAGTAGAGAGCTGCGATGTATAAAGATTTTTATTATTATTATTCATGCTAAAAAAAAGCAGTCTTTCCTGGTGACAGCTGGACATCCATTTTCAGACCTGTAATATAAAGTAGAGCTATGGCTATAATGCTGCCCTAAAACCGATTAAACTGATACCTTTGGTGAATAAATCCACTTTGTTGTTCTTCTTTAATCACCATTTGGAATTTTCTGCTGATTAGATTTCGGTGCACAGGGGCCGGACTGTGCACTGGGTCTTCTCCTCCCTGTCTGTGATTCCCCGGCCCCTCCTTTCTCTGAATGATCGGCCTCCTCTGTTTGATATCTCAGCAGCGACCTGTCATCCACAGACCGGAGGCAGCGGAGGGGCCAGGGAATCACAGACAGGTAGGAGAAGACTCAGTGCAAAGTCCGGCCCCTGTGCACCAAAATCTAATTTTGCAGAAAACTTCAAATGGTGATTGAAGAAGAACAACAAAGTGGATTTATTCAAAAAATGTATCAGTTTAATCAGTATTACAGAGCCATTACAGCCATGTCTTTACTTTACATTATAAAACTGTGCTCACAAGTTCTCTTTAAAGGGGTTCTCAGGTCCTTTGATGGCCTATCTTTAGAATAGGTCATCAATACCAGATTGGTGGGGGGTGCAAAACCCATCTCCCCGACAATCAGCTGTTCTCGGTGCCAGTGGTAGCCGAATGTGATCAGCTGCATAGCACAGCTCTGTCTACTGTACAGTGGCCACAGCAGGACACCGCACATCCGCTGTGCAGAGCTGTGACGTTCCGCTCCACAACGGAGCACATATGGCTGCTGCCTGCAGCGGGAACAGCGCGTGTGACGGGAATTGCACCCCCGTTGATCGGGTAAAGATAGGTCATCAATATAAAAGTACAAGAAAAACCCTTAAATAAATATACAAACTTCCCAGTAAACCCCTGAGTTGAGTTGCACAATGTATTGATGCATGTGCCTGGTATTGGTCTCCTTTATCTCATCTAAAAGCATTTATGATCCCCAAAAAAATACTTAGATAATGAAAATTGTAATAGCAATAGAGGACGTCATTTCCAGCTGTAATTTCTTCCGTTTTTCACAACAAAGACAAGTGTATCATCCGAGCATTGTAACTGATTATAATCAGGACATCAGAGGAGGAATAATCTCCTGCTGAGCACTGTAAGGAACAATCACCAGTCAAACCTAATAAGAACCTTTAAGTAAAGACACACAGACCCCAGGAAGTGCAGCTGGTGCCTTAAAAGCCCCCACCCCACAATTACGAAAAAAAAAAAGCATAAAAAAAAAAAAAAATTACAAAAGTTACAGTCACATGTCCTGTATCAATCATATTGATTCCCTTTGATCAGCTGAGTAAATCGTCCTGTATTACATCTGATGAGAGCTGTGGTGTGTTTATACAGTCTGTGGCTTGCAATTGCCATTTACGACCACTATAATCTGCAGGCATGTTGGGTTGTGGTGGGTGGAATTAGGAGAGAATGACTGGATTATCTGACACATCGTGTCACCGAGGTACACAATGTAACAATGTTCTAGAACTCGTATTTATACCAAACAAAAACAGATCCTAATCTCGCGTTCCAACTGGCTCCTCACGCCGCCCCTCAGACACTCGCAAAATAAACCATGGAGCTTTCCACTTTTACTCTTCGGCGATGATTAACGAAGTATTTACAGTAAACGGTGTCGTAAAACTCTAGATGAGATTTATAATAAAAGGGCCCTGCGCAGCAATGGATGAGATGCGTGACATCCGATTCCGCACAGAGTGTTCGCATGAATCTAATTTATGATGTGATGTGTTACGTGGGGCTCGTCCTGATGTCATCGCTTCAGTATTCATTACAAATATTTGTGTCATAATGGAAAACATACTAGAGCAGATTACTGCACATACTGGAGGATACTTCTGGGTCTGTCCACTTAATTCCTACATACATCACATAACGTTACTTAGAATTTGAGATCATACACTCGTATGTTACAGATGCAAGAAAAGAAATTCCCTTTTATCCAAAATATATTATTACTAATTGCTCCTTTTTTGATCATGGAGTGACCACAACCACCAGCTAATAACAGATTGTATACTGTATTCGCAAAGAAATAGACTACAACTTGCAGCTCTGTGATCAGTAGCTGCTTCTTTCCCAAAATCAGTTTATATCCCAATGTTATAAATCACTTTAGATCCTTATGGATCCGCTGTTCTCACTATGAGACATCTCATGTTTGCTGCCCCCTTTCAGCGATGTGCCTGATCACGTGCCATACATCATGCATGTAATCTTGACTTGCTCAAGCCTTTGCCCAATTTACCCACCATCATATGTGTTGTCACTCACATGGGCAATCTGAAGGGCCGATGCTCAAAGTGCATAACTCCATAACATTAGAATTAAAAAATAGCCCTGGACAACGTATTACTTCCCCATGTCAATTGCTTTTTGTCCCCCCCCCACCCTGAAACAGCATCACTCTTGTCCACAGGCGTCTCTGGTATTGCAGCTCTGCCCTACGTATAAATGTGTGTGTGACCATCAGCAAATATAGCGGATTTCTGTCCAGAACCAGTGTTGCACGTGAGATTTTTAGAAAAAATATCTGCAGTGTAAATTGAGCAGTTCTGTTAAAGGGGTTGTCTGGTTTTAGGCAACAAATCTGCAGTCACTCTATGTGACTGCAGACTTGCTAATCCTCACATTGCGCAATGTCAGGATTCTCTGATGCTGGAAGCGGGCGGTCATGTGACCACAAGTGTGCGATTTGCAAACTACCGGCCACATTCTGACTAGACATGTCCAAGGCCGGACACGTCTAGTCGGAATGTAGCCGGAAGTATGCACTTGTATTGAGTGAGGAAGTGCATGTTTAATTGGCATGTGACCGCATGTATGCAAATTGCACGCTTGCAGTCACACGTCTGCCACTCCTGACATCGGAGAATCCTCTCAGCGCGCAGAGCATGCGATGTGTGGATTGACAAGTCAGTAGTCACAGAGTGACTGCTGACTGGCAGCCTAAGGCTGGACAACCCCTTTAATATAAAACCCAGAGCATGTCCACTTATGATGCAGATGTTACCATGGATTGCACCCCAAGCAAGGCAAAGGGTGAAATAGAGTAATTAACTTTTTTTAAAACTTCTAGGTATTAAAAAGTTATGATATTTTTGTTATATACTTTATTACCCTATTTTGATTCCTTCTCTCCAAAACACTATAGTGCTGTCATGCTCTTTTAGAAGCTCCTTTCAACTGTGCTTAGCAACAATCCATACAATATATTAAAACAGTATCTGTATGAGAACACCCCTGTCTGAGTAGAGGATTGGGGAGCCCAGAGGCTCAGACAGGCAAAGTCCCATGCACAGATTGCTTGAATATAGTGTATAAATACTTTCTGAGCAGCAGCTGAAAGCAGCTTCTAAGGGAGCAGGAATCGGGCAGTGAAACAGCACTGCAGCATATTGTTAGGGAAAGAAGGAAGCAAAAATAAGGTAATGAAGTATGTTAGTAAAATTCATAAATTTGTAATGCCTGGAGGATTGATAATAATCAAAAAAAAAAAGTTTCATTACTTTTTTAACCACACCATTTTTACAACAAGATCCGCAGTGGTTATTGACTGATGCAAATTGCACTGCTTCATTTTTGCTGTAGGAGGATTGCAGTTCAAATTGCTCTCTTATAGTGCATTTCTATAATGTTTAACTGATGGCAAAATACCTTTACTATCACTAAATCAGGACAGTTATACTAAGAATCATACTGCCTAGGATGGTGGCTTCTTAAAGGAAAAACACACCTTTAATAGAACATGTCAGCCTCATTATGCTGCCCTGTCTGTGTTAATGTTCACTAGTTTTTGATGAACTTAAAATTGCAGTGTGCGGCCAGCAAGGAGTCCGCTGTGAAGGAAGGAGTCCGCTGTGAGGGAAGGAGTCCGCTGTGAGGGAAGGAGTCCGCTGTGAGGGAAGGAGTCCGCTGTGAGGGAAGGAGTCCGCTGTGAGGGAAGGAGTCCGCTGTGAGGGAAGGAGTCCGCTGTGAGGGAAGGAGTCCGCTGTGAGGGAAGGAGTCCGCTGTGAGGGAAGGAGTCCGCTGTGAGGGAAGGAGTCCGCTGTGAGGGAAGGAGTCCGCTGTGAAGGAAGGAGTCCGCTGTGAAGGAAGGAGTCCGCTGTGAAGGAAGGAGTCCGCTGTGAAGGAAGGAGTCCGCTGTGAGGGAAGGAGTCCGCTGTGAGGGAAGGAGTCCGCTGTGAGGGAAGGAGTCCGCTGTGAGGGAAGGAGTCCGCTGTGAGGGACGGAGTCCGCTGTGAGGGACGGAGTCCGCTGTGAGGGACGGAGTCCGCTGTGAGGGAAGGAGTCCGCTGTGAGGGAAGGAGTCCGCTGTGAGGGAAGGAGTCCGCTGTGAGGGAAGGAGTCCGCTGTGAGGGAAGGAGTCCGCTGTGAGGGAAGGAGTCCGCTGTGAGGGAAGGAGTCCGCTGTGAGGGAAGGAGTCCGCTGTGAGGGAAGGAGTCCGCTGTGAGGGAAGGAGTCCGCTGTGAAGGAAGGAGTCCGCTGTGAAGGAAGGAGTCCGCTGTGAAGGAAGGAGCCCGCTGTGAAGGAAGGAGCCCGCTGTGAGGGAAGGAGTCCGCTGTGAGGGAAGGAGTCCGCTGTGAGGGAAGGAGTCCGCTGTGAGGGAAGGAGTCCGCTGTGAGGGAAGGAGTCCGCTGTGAGGGACGGAGTCCGCTGTGAGGGAAGGAGTCCGCTGTGAGGGAAGGAGTCCGCTGTGAGGGAAGGAGTCCGCTGTGAGGGAAGGAGTCCGCTGTGAGGGAAGGAGTCCGCTGTGAAGGAAGGAGTCCGCTGTGAAGGAAGGAGTCCGCTGTGAAGGAAGGAGTCCGCTGTGAAGGAAGGAGTCCGCTGTGAAGGAAGGAGTCCGCTGTGAAGGAAGGAGTCCGCTGTGAAGGAAGGAGTCCGCTGTGAAGGAAGGAGTCCGCTGTGAAGGAAGGAGTCCGCTGTGAAGGAAGGAGTCCGCTGTGAAGGAAGGAGTCCGCTGTGAAGAAAGGAGTCCGCTTTGAAGGGTGGAGTCCAATGTATTCATGACAGGCAGGCTTTTCTCCCTATTACTGTGCACCTCTGACTCCCCACTGCGCTCTATAATTATATTCCACATATATCGCCCACAGATAAGCTGAACTTTGGGGGTTCAATTTGGGAGTACCCCATGTCTGATTTAACCCTTATTATCTATCACATACAGAAAATTAACAAAAGCGAGACATGTACCGGTATATGTAGGGAGGTAGCAGGGTGACCATGGAGAGACAGACGTCAGCGCTGGTAATATATATAATGACTGAATGAATGCCATTTATAATAATTGCTGAATAACAAATTCTACTTAAAAATTGCAAGAACTATTAAAGAAAACCATCCTGACTATAAGAATTTCTGTAAACTGCGCACAGTGATGTCATGTTTTCAGCATTCATTAGATTCTCCTCCGTATTATAAAGCACAACATACCCCCTGCTGCAAATTGCAATTATATTATGTCATGTTGAAGATACTTTTAATCACATTTGGCCTCAAATCTTGTACCTGGACACAGTTATGGAATCACAGACGTATAATCGTGGCAATATTATCTGATACATCAACCTTGCATTTCCCTCCACAAATGAAAAGCAAGAAAGTGGTCATTTATCCCGGGTAGGAATTAATTTGATTTGATTTTATTGCCCCAGTGTCAGTGACATATTACTGGTGTCCATGGTCAGCCCTGTGGGAAGCCAGCCTGGTAAATGGACGATCTAGAAAAGTAAAAGGCTGATGGCAGAACCAGGCGGCACCATCCCTCTAGTCTGCCCTAGTATTATTTTTTATATCTTAGTATATGTGTCTGCCGGACAGGCTAACAATCATTCACATCGATTTTCCAACCACATCAGCTGGGAGTTTCTTCCAAGCATCAACTACTCATCATCCTTCAGACTGAGCCTCCTTGTTCTTGTGTTTAGTTTCTTATTAAAACTCTCCCCACTCCTGAACCTTACTTTAAACCTTCTACATATTCAGCCTTCTATCCTCCAGGAAATACAAATTAATTTCTTTCCGTTTTTCCTTATAAGTAGAGTTGGTGCAAATCGATTGGCACAACCATCGGCCATGACTGTAATCTCTGGCCGCAGGACAGGAGACGTGAGAGCTCCCCCTTTACTGATGGAATCCGCAGTCAGCCTGGCGCAAAGTCACATGTGCATCACGCTGCAACGATCACATCGTGGCAGGCCGGCTGATCAAATGAAGAGTCACAGATGCCGTCATGTAAGAAGCGGTTCTCTCGGCTCCCATCTATAGGTCAGAAGACAGAGTCGTGAGAAATTGATTCACAAAGACTCTATTAGCTTTGTGCTTCAAGAAGCACTCCTCCTCCTCCTATCAAAGTTTTTATTCTCTTAATATATTGCAGTCATCATATTATATAGCGCTGTGTACTTACAATTGCTCATTTTGCCTTTTTACCCAGATAATTTTTCTCTTTGATCTAAGTAGAAACAGGAAGTCTCTTTACCCTGCATTTATCATTCCCCTCTTCAACTCCTGACCCAGCTGATCCCTCCTCCCCTCTGCCAGGGACTTTTGCAGTGACTCATGACTTGTGCAGAGAAAATTGACCTCCTGTTTCTACAGAGCTTAGAAGGATTCAGCTAGTCAGTTTTTAATCACTTGATGTCATAGACCTAATGGAAAAGAGAAAAATGATCTCGGTACAAAGGCAAAATGAGCAATTTTTAGTATACAGTGACATATGATATGATGACAGCAATATATTGGGAGGACAAAAACTTTGATTGAGTTGTCTGACCCTGATTATTACTATTTTTTTTTTATAAAACTTTCTAGCATGCTCATAAACAAGGAAGAATACAATAAAGATACTTACTTTACCGATTCCTAGAAATTCCTCTTTTAATGCTGCTGAAGTTTGAAACAGGCATGTGACTGCTGCAGCCAATCACCAGCAACAGCAGTGACCAAAACTTATTCTTACTTAAAACTACATTTTAAGATCACAAAGGATGATGAACAGAATGTATTTATTTTATTTTTTTTAAGTTTTGTACTTTTTCAAGAGTGTAGGTAGTTAAAACGAGGGTTACATGGTTAAAATTGCCCCCCTGAGCACTTTTACGCTAGCTCCCTGCTGCACCATACACTCGCCTGCTGCTTATGAGCGCTATGTAATGACACCATCACAGGAAGCTAGATAAGTATGAAACTGAAAATATTTGGGCCTCAAATTCTACTGAGACAAATCACGGTTACTTGCCATTCACACAAATGAAATGCAGTGGGTGTGTATCTGGGCTTTGAAGCCTGCCAGCACTATATGTCCTTGGACTTACTTGCACTTAAC
Organism: Phyllobates terribilis; assembly: GCF_046119375.1. Classification (NCBI taxonomy): domain Eukaryota; kingdom Metazoa; phylum Chordata; class Amphibia; order Anura; family Dendrobatidae; genus Phyllobates; species Phyllobates terribilis. The sequence continues at coordinate 703,311,705 of NW_027362764.1, read as the reverse complement.
ACAGGAGAAGCTCAATATAAATCAGCTGACAGCCGCACTGTAAATGCCTACCCTTATGTTGAACTGGTCACAGACTACATACAGGAGTGAATGGACATGGCTCAACTTCCTGTAATCCGGCTCAGCATCTCTGCTACTAGAGGCAGACTCTTTCCAACCACGGGCAACAGGAAAAATTAGTAGGAAATTAGAGAGAATTTTCAAGTGTAACACAACATAACTTTTAAAAGAAATGAATTACAGATTGCGTATTTCTCACATTATCTTCTAGGTGAAAATAGGTTGTATGAAAGTCCAGTGACTGCTTTATATTGAGATGCAAATGTTATATAATTGTTTTTAAAGGTGATCATAAACAAGAATAGATCAGGGGCTATAAAAGCTTTTTCATTGTATAGCTATAGTAAATTGTCTGATTAAAATAAGAGGAAAATAATAAATAAAAGCAGTCTCCTGACCAGGACCTCACCCCTGACCTAAAAAGGGTCAGGACCTCAAGACACCCCTTGCAGGAAGCAGATAGAGATAGCTTTTGGCCTTTGACAATCCCCTCTTTCAGTAGCTCCTGAGCAGTTACCTTATACAAATGTCTGCGAATAATTACATGCCCCTCTAAGCCTGATTTCCTATCACAATGAATTGGTAAACTGATAATTATTACTGGAGCACTAAGTGACAGCTTTGTTGTCATATTATTCAGCCAAAGAGTCGGATTTAAATGTCCCAAAGGGGATTTGTGTTTTGGAGAGGAAAACTGTGTGTCAGCTGCTTACCATAACTGCAGCCCATTACTCTGTGCACTAAATTATACGTCTGCCGGCAAGATCACGGAAGGGTGAATTCTCGAATGTCAAGAGCATTGTATATGTGTAGGGATACAAAACAGCGTGTTTTCCTACAGTTTTATTCTAAAATATTAACCTAATACAATGGTGCATCCAACATATACTGGAGATGTTAAAGGGGTTCTCCACTACTTTTATGTTCATGACCAGTCCTTAAAGGGGTTGTCCGGCCTTATTGTGTGTGAATTGTGCTGGGAGCTGGCAGTTATGTGACCGCAAGTATGAGATTTACATACTTCTGGCCACATTCCGACTAGACATGTCCGGCCTCCCATGTCTAGTCGGCATGGGACCACATGTACACAAATCATATAATTGCGATCACATGCCCTGCCCACGGCTCCTGGCGCCAGCATGGGGAACAAGCGGTGCAAGCTGCAGACGGCAGGTTATAGAGCTGGAGGAGCTGAGCACATTCATATACACTTATGCGGGAAAACATTCAGTATAAATTTTTTTGTTAAAAAAAATATGCAGATTTATTGAATGATAGAAAGGGAAGAAGATTGATAACTATTGCTAAATAAACACACATAGGGTAGGCTGTCAATCACTGCAAAGCTCCGCCCACTGGACTTCCAAGCACAGAATAAACAAGGATTTAAATGCACAAAAAGTTATACTTGTTTAAATTTCCTACAAACCTACATATGATACAAGTCTGTTCCTCCTGCCCTATAAGAAGTGCATGTTTAATGTGACTAGCACCTGATGACCAGGGCAATTAAGCAGTAAAAAGGGGTTGTCTAGTACTGGATAACTCCTTTAAAATGTAAGAACTGCAATAATGCATGACATGTTCTCTACATGAGTCAAGAGCGTCTGAGATCAAACAATGAATTCTCCAGGTAAATGACAAGTTCAAGTTTGATTGTTTTGATGAGCAAAAATTAGACAACACAATGTCACAGCCTGCAGTCTTAGACTAGAGAATATTTTAAGCAATATTTTTTTACCTTGAAGTTAGGAGGGACGATGGTCTTTCCTGCAGGAATTTGAAGAACTATGTCTTCACCCTCAAAAAGCCAAAGATCCCATCGAGATTGGTTGATTAGGAGAGCCCACGGGAGCAGCTCAATCAGCAGTGTCTTCAGGTGAGGCTTCCAGAGGGAAAGCTTAACCCGCATGGGACTATCCCACTGAGCTAACTGTTCCCCACTGAAAAAAAACAAAAAATAATTTAATAGTGAAATGTTCCTCCATGTTGTAATATAAACTAATTCACATATCATAAACTAAAACTAATCATAGGCATATGAACAATTAGCCTGATATGACATATGCATATGTACAGGTTGACTATGAATCTAGAAGTTAAAGAAACATGGGATTGAAAGGGAAGCTATCATCAGAAAATGACCTAGTGTTTATTTCAGGTTTTTGTGTTAATTTTTTTTTCTAATTTTTGGCAATTTTTTTTTTTTTTTTTTACATATAACAAGTATTAAAAAATAAATCTTGCAATTTTCACACCGGCCACTGGGGCTTTTTTAGACTCTAATTTCCTGTAGTTTCAGGAAACAACACATGTACATAGCCGCAATGGACAGGCCCTATCGTTAGTATTGAAGTGTCTAATAAGCGCGTGCAAAGGACATTGTAAAGGGATGGGGAGCAGGGTCAGCTGTGACATCACCTATTTTGGTTCCTGTGTATTCAGATATGTATTCAGGTGACATCAGTCATTGTATTTCTGTCTCTAGTAATATGAAGACTTGCTTTAAACACTTCCTGAAAGGACAGAAAGTATGGGTCTAAAAAAAAAAGTCCTAGTGGCCAAAGTGAAAATTGCACAATAACTTTTTTTTTTAAAAACCATGATCTGAAAAAAAGCTTTATTTTTTTTATATAAATGTAACAAAAACCTTATTTAAACACAGCTGATAATAGGTCATTTTCTAACGATAGCTTTCCTTTGAGACCTTATCACAAGTGCTTAGAAATTGGCTAAAAATGTTAAAACATAGATCAGGGATTACATTTGCAAGCTAGCCGTTATTTATGAAGAATCTGCTGGAGTAAGATGCAACAAATTCATTAAAAAGTGTTCTCTTCTTAATGAATTAGGTGCATCTCTCATTGCCATGTCCCAGCAGAAGATATGTACACCTCTAGCCATGGATTGGAGTAAATTTCTATCGCAATTTACGCCTTTAATGTGGTGAAAGTTATGATGAATTTGTCGGCAGTGCGCGGTCACTGACCTACCCGATCTCCCTAGTAAGTTTGCATGCCTTCTCAAACATTTTTGCAACATTTCAGTTTTTGTGTCATTTTTTGGGCGCAAACTTTTGATGAATCGGTCATTAAGAAAATAAAGGTATTTAGTATGGATATAATAAACAACCATCTTCTAAAGTATCCAAGACTTAGTATAAAAAAGGACAGTCTAAGGCCTGTGTGCCAACCATGTGCTGCATCAGGATCACACGTACCGGCATCTGGGAATCAGCGGTATTCAGGCGCCAGGTGCTGAAGGCATCTGTCATCATTGTCCCCTGCCGGCGCTGTGATTAAGCCAGGTGAGCGGTCGCATCAAGCCAGGTTAGTATAATGATTTTTTTATTTTATTCTTATTTTTACAGGTTTTGGAGACATCGGGAGGTGAATACTACTCTCAACATTGTCCCTTGCTAGCACTGATCGCAGTGCAAGCAGGGGACAATGATGACAGATTCCTTCAGCACCCGATGCCTGGGAACAGCGCTAACTGTACCACTGATTCCCAGGCGCTGAGACATGTCACACTGATGACACACGGATGTGTGTGGGACGTTGTGCGGCCCATGTAGAGTGTAAAAAACGGACATGTCAGCGTGTTTTTCCCAGGGACACATGGTTTGTGGAAACACACTGACATGCGCGCAGACCCATTCATTTGAAAGTCAGTGTCTCCAGTAAGTGTGGAAATGGTCACCACACGTACTGGAAACACTGACGTGTGAAAGAGCCCTAACGTGGGCCAAAGATGTGGCAAATCTATCAAACAATGCGCACATATTCGAGCTACCTGTCTACATTTATTCTGTCTAAATAATAGAATGTATTGTTAAGTTTGTGCCATAGTTCTCTTAAAGGGGTTGTCCAGGCCTTTTTTCTTTACTGTGAACATACAAACTAACAGGCAGGTAGTTGCTACTACCTGCCAGTTAGTTCTTAGGCACTTTGTAAAAAAAAAAATAGTCCCGGATAACCTCTTTAACGCACATACTGGGATCAAGCATTGAAGCAAAAAAAGAAAAAAGGCTTAGTCATAGAGCTTGATTCATTAAAGTTTTTAAGCCAGTAAAAGGCTTTGAAACGATGCATAACTTTGGCGCAACTCGAGGCTGTGCTAAAATTTTGGCGCTTTCCCGACAAAGTGGGTGGAACTGTTACGGGGGTGTGGCGACCGCTGCTCAGCAAATTCATGACGAGTGGCGACTTTTGCTATACTACAAGTCTTACTCCAGCCGGGAACTCGTCCGGAGCTCCTGATCCATGAAGAGGAGGATGCCGCTATATGAACCAGGAGCATCTGACTCCAGCACACATCATCAAGACTAGTGTGGACAATACCAGTCTTAGTGAACTGGGCACACTGTGAATTGAAAAGTTATACAATTTCCCAATATGATTTGTGTACCAACACCTTAAAGTTTTCAAAATGTCATTCCGCTGTCAGTGAAAGGAAACAGTCTTGTTTATAACTTGTCAAGGACAAGTGGAAATCCAAATGGGATTAAATCACCAAAGTAATATTAGAAAAGCGCTTTAAAAAAAAATTGCTGTATTTGCCTAAATCATCAACCATTATTCATAGTTTTGTTATTCTATTAACATTCTTTTTTTTTTTTACTAAAACATTTCAGTAACTATATTTTTGAAGTAAAGCCAGATCGAGATTACAGAGAGACCTACCTGTCTGTGTCCTTTTTATTATATGGCCACACAGGATGAGAGTAGCAATTATCCCCATAAAAGTCAGAAATGATGTGACCTGCAGAATACTCGCTTTGTGCTTTCATGGCTATTTGTTTAATCAGAGCTGTCGAGATGGGAACAGCACATTCTGATGGGTCATCTTCTTCCCTGGAAACATGAGAACACATAACCAATATCAGATAACAAAGTCGTTTACTATGACATGCTTGTAAAAGGTAAGGAAATGTCAAATTCAAAAGGAAAATATGCTCTAAAAAGGCTTTCGCTAGAGAATATTACTGCCTTACACAGTTTACAGCTAAGAACCAGCGCAGCTTAGAAACATAGCAATTTCAGTGTTTAACATCTGTCTATATGTCCTATTATATATGGAAGTCAGAGAGTGTCATATGCTTGAGACCCCCTCTGGAAGACAATTTATTTGTTCCAAAACCTCAAAAAATGAGAAAATTACACATCAGTACTAAGCCATGTAGCTGTGAATCCAGCAATGGAGTGAGACAATAAGACACTTGCTAAAATCAGCAGTAACGTCTCTAAACGACTGTGCCTCTCTCTCACTGCAGCTGCTCCCTGCTCCTTCCCTCCATAGATTTATATGGTTAGCAACTGTAACCTGATACCTCAGTGAGACTAAAAATCCATCTCCTCTCTGTCTCATGTATACAATTTTTTTTGTAAATAATATATATTTTTATCACTGCCTATACGGTTTACTTATGGAGAAAAGGGCACCAAAAATCAGAGTGGTGGCCGGAAAAATACCGGATAGAAATTGTACTTTTTTTTGTTGTGTTTTTTTTTTTTCAGAGCTTTAACATGGGTGAAAAAATTCAGAAAAAAGCTGAAATAATAATTGACATGCTACATTTCAGCAAAAGAAAAGCAGAGCTCAAAATATGAGTGGGAAAAAAAAACAGTGTGTGCATGAGATTTCAGAAATCTCATGGATTAAAACGCTGAGTATTTTACTTACCAAATATGCTGAGTTAAAAAAAAAAAAACCTCAACGTGTGAACACACCCTAAAGCTCATCTTTGCCCCATGGGCTGCAAGGACCCTTAATCAATGTCATACAAATGTAGCATCCCAGTATGACAACCAAAAGCCTCCAAAATACATATCATGCCCAAAAAGTTGTGCGCCACTGCAAAAAAAAAAGCATTAGGAGTTGTCTTTTCACCTGGCTTGGAACGTCAGGTGATGGGTTATGTCCGGCTCTATGTTCGGCAGTGGCTTTTCGAGCCCCTTTCCAGGGATGACTTGTGTTTCGCTTAAACCAAGGCTTCTTTTCTCTAAATGTATAATAATGGGATCTGGAAGATGGCTCCGCATGATAAACAGAGGGCTGAACACAATCTGGAAAGACAAAGAACAGGATGACATGAGTCTCTAAACTCTCCAGCTGCTGATATTGTAAATGGTTTCTTCCAAGGTCGCTGCAACCTCCAATCCATCCCGTTTATGTGAGGTCACATCGCTGTTGTACTCGTTACTCACCATTCGCTGCTGTGCCTGAGAACTGGGCTCCAAGGTCTGAAGCGTGCACCAAACATATATAATGGGCCTGTCTGAGGATGGCACCTGCGAGCAGTGAGATTACATCAATGATCACCATTATTTACACACCGGGATTAATATTTCCTGCTTTACTTTCATCAAATCTTCTACAACATAAGGATAAAATCAAGTAAAACAAAAAATATCAGAATATCCTAGTAAGAGACATCCGTTCTCCAGTCATACAACCCCTTAGAGTCAATCGGTCACCAGATTTTGCAACAGAAACTGTACATATTATTGGATAGATTTTTAGGACCTGATAAGGTTGGTGTATTTACTTTGAAAATCTATGTCGGAATGGCAGAATAATCCTGATATTATAAGCATTTCATTAGTCCTGCAATAGAATGAAATAACTCATCAGCTCGAGTGTACTCAGTCTCTGCCTACCCAGCCTGGCTGACAACTGCAGCTTGTACTGAGACCTCAGGAGCAGCAGCAGGGAGGAGGGGCACTGAGGAGTGTATGTATATGTATATATATATATATATATATATATATATATATATATATATATATATATATATATATATATATATATATATATATATATATATATACACACAGTACAGACCAAAAGTTTGGACACACCCTCTCATTTAAAGATTTTTCTGTATTTTCATGACTATGAAAATTGTACATTCACACTGAAGGCATCAAAACTATGAATTAACACACGTGGAATTATATACTTAACAAAAAAGTGTGAAACAACTGAAAATATGTCTTATATTCTAGGTTCTTCAAAGTAGCCACCTTTTGCTTTGAAGGCTGCTTTGCACACTCTTAGCATTCTCTTGATGAGCTTCAAGAGGTAGTCACCGGAAATGGTCTTCCAACAATCTTGAAGGAGTTCCCAGAGATGCTTAGCACTTGTTGGCCCTTTTGCCTTCACTCTGCGGTCCAGCTCACCCCAAATCATCTCGATTGGGTTCAGGTCTGGTGACTGTGGAGGCCAGGTCATCTGGCGTAGCACCCCATCACTCTCCTTCTTGGTCAAATAGCCCTTACACAGCCTGGAGGTGTGTTTGGGGTCATTGTCCTGTTGAAAAATAAATGATGGTCCAACTAAACGCAAACCGGATGGAATAGCATGCCGCTGCAAGATGCTGTGGTAGCCATGCTGGTTCAGTATGCCTTCAATTTTGAATAAATCCCCAACAGTGTCACCAGCAAAGCACCCCCACACCATCACACCTCCTCCTCCATTCTTCACGGTGGGAACCAGGCATGTAGAGTCCATCCGTTCACCTTTTCTGCATCGCACAAAGACACAGTGGTTGGAACCAAAGATCTCAAATTTGGACTCATCAGACCAAAGCACAGATTTCCACTGGTCTAATGTCCATTCCTTGTGTTCTTTAGCCCAAACAAGTCTCTTCTGCTTGTTGCCTGTCCTTAGCAGTGGTTTCCTAGCAGCTATTTTACCATGAAGGCCTGCTGCACAAAGTCTCCTCTTAACAGTTGTTGAAGAGATGTGTCTGCTGCTAGAACTCTGTGTGGCATTGACCTGGTCTCTAATTTGAGCTGCTGTTAACCTGCGATTTCTGAGGCTGGTGACTTGGATAAACTTATCCTCAGAAGCAGAGGTGACTCTTGGTCTTCATTTCCTGGGGCAATCCTCATGTGAGCCAGTTTCTTTGTAGCGCTTGATGGTTTTTGCAACTTCACTTGGGGACACTTTCAAAGTTTGCCCAATTTTTCAGACTGACTGACCTTCATTTCTTAAAGTAATGATGGCCACTCGTTTTTCTTTACTTAGCTGCTTTTTTCTTGCCATAATACAAATTCTAACAGTCTATTCAGTAGGACTATTAGCTGTGTATCCACCAGACTTCTGCACAACACAACTGATGGTCCCAACCCCATTTATAAGGCAAGATATCCCACTTATTAAACCTGACAGGGCACACCTGTGAAGTGAAAACCATTTCCGGTGACTACCTCTTGAAGCTCATCAAGAGAATGCCAAGAGTGTGCAAAGCAGTCATCAAAGCAAAAGGTGGCTACTTTGAAGAACCTAGAATATAAGACATATTTTCAGTTGTTTCACACTTTTTTGTTAAGTATATAATTCCACATGTGTTAATTCATAGTTTTGATGCCTTCAGTGTGAATGTACAATTTTCATAGTCATGAAAATACAGAAAAATCTTTAAATGAGAAGGTCTGTCCAAACTTTTGGTCTGTACTGTATATATATATATATATATATATATATATATATATATATACACATACATACACACACACACACACACACATTACATTCAATAATAAAGCTTGTATAGTGAAATTTGGTGAAAGGATTTTACTAGAATTAGAAAAAGTGTTATGGTTTCCTTCAGAACCAGCACCACATCTATTCATGGGCAATACTAGACACGACCCATGGAGAGGCATGGAGTAAAAATATGGTAAACCAAGAATCGCTATAAAAGTAAGTAGAATTAGTATTCGGAATCAGTATATTAAGCACATGTGGAATACGAGGCATTTAGTCCACCTTCTGATGTGGCAAAATTGTAATTATTTTATCAGGGCCAATAGGCAAGGCCTTTTAAACCATATTACAAAAGTAACAGGGATTTTACACAGTTTGTATGAAAATGAGTCAATTTTGTGGATGTCCCATGGCTGAACTGCTGTTGGGTTACAATTTCCTATAGAGAGAGTGGCTGTGATACTAATGAGTACCACCTCGAGTAACCCTTATGGGTATGTGCAAATGGTATTTACCGCAGATTTTTCAGAATGTTGGCAGGAAAAACACTGTGTAAAGTATGCACATTTTTGCAATGATTTTGATGTGTTTTTTTTCTTATTCATTTGAATGGGTGAAAAACGCTACAAAAATGCTGAAGGAATTGACATGCTGCAACTATGAAAAAAACAGTTTTGTTGGGTTTTTGTAGTGGTTTTTTTCCACGCAGTTTTATCACTAAAGAATTTCATAGTACCAGCAAAGTAAAAAAAATAAGCAACGTGTCTATGAGACTTCAGGAACGTCATTATGCACGCGTTGCTTATTTTTTCCTTGCTGATTTGCAGCCTATTTAAATCTGCAGCATGTCGATTTTTTTTTTGCTGGAGATTTCATCCGTAATATAAGTGGGGAAAAATCTGCAACAAAAACGCATTTCAAAAATAAGAGTTTTTTTCTGCCGACACATGAGGATTTTCAGCAGAATTTGCTTCAGTAAATCATGAACATGTGCACATAACCTAAGTAAAAGGTTCAATTCTGCAAGGAAAAAATAAGCAGCACGTGCACAGGATTTTTAGAAATCTCACTCACTTTGCTGGTACTGTAAACCACTGTGTTTTTTCTGTGCCAAAAACACATAGGGGAAAAAAATCAGAAACACGGTGAGTGAACAAATCCTTATTCTGATAATTGGAAGTGATCACAGATTTGGGACCCCCACTATTCACAATATTGCGATATGCCAAACAATTCAGTGATTACTCTCTTACATGTCTTGAGGTTTGGGGTTTATATGTTAGGGAGTATTTTGTTTCTGTAAAATCGACATATGTAAAATTTCACAAGTTGACAATTACCAATCAAGAAAATCCTAAAAAAAAAAAAGAAATATAAGCCTACTTTTCTCAAAAATGTGTTTCAGAGGAGATATTCTGGAGGTTTACTACCCTTTTCAGCTGTGTATGACTGTATGTATATACTGTATGTACGGCTGTATATGCGTGTGTTTATATACATCAATTTGACTATCTTTTAGTATTACATCGTCCTAATCCGCAGTGACATTCTGGATGTATACAACTCCGTAGCTAAAAATCCTATGCCATCCAATAAATGCAGACAGATGTAGAGGTCCTCACGCACCCGCCCAGACCCCGCTGACTATTAGATGCAGCGTGCACTTTGTCTACTGACTGGTGCAATGAGGGTGGAATTCATTTTGTTAAGCAATTTTTCTTTTTTTTCTTTTTTGGAAAGACAGGAAATCCATGTCTAACATATCAACAGTAAAGCAAACAGATGTAAAATATCTACATCACATAATCAAAGAACAAGGGCTCTGCCAACTTCTAAACAGGCCAGGAACATAGGGTGTGTAAATGAGAACATCGCTCAAGCATTTTCTCACACACAAATTGCACTGCTCCTCGGTAGCCTGGTCTTGTAATGTGATCAAGACGCATCGCTCCTAGAGCCCACGGTGATAAGATCCCACTGCGCGGCGATCCTGCTCCTCACTTCCTGATCACGCAAAACATTTGGAAGAAAACTTTGATCTGTAATGTCAGCAGAAATCTGGCGGAATATAAATAATGCACATACGGCCGTGCCTACGTGTAGAGTAGGGTTTATCCAAGACATTGGGAAAATAAACTGAAGATCCTGGAGCACAATAACAGACCGGAGGGCTGGGCCGCACAGACCAGCGGCTCACGAATATGGAGATGAGAACGTAGGCACAGAAATGTGGTCATCACTCAAGTACATGGAGGACTGATGATTCCTGAGGAAGGATAAAACTTAGGCCCTTTTCAGGTGCTGTTGACACCACCACACACTAACCATGAGCATGGTGGCTCAGTGGTTACATTGTTGCTGTGCAGCGCTGGGTTCTTGGGTTCAAATCCCACCCAAGACAACACCTGCAAGGAGTTTGTATGTTCTCCCAATGTTTGCGTGGGTTTCCTCCGGGTTCTCCGGTTTCCTCCCACACTCCAAAGACATACTGATAGGGAATGTAGATTGTGAGTCCCGATGGGGACAGTGAGGATGATGTCTGTACAGCGCTGTGGAATATGATGGCGCTATATAAATAAAATAAAGGAGGTTTGGGTGCAGCATCTCAAATTAAGTACCATCCTGTGAAGACAGGTTCTCACGATTCCTTGAGGGCAAGGATAACCTGGAGTGAAGCCCCCTATCTCCTAACAACCAAATGGGTCATCTCTATGGTATATATATGTTAAATATAATATAGAGAGATGGTATGTATGATATGGTATATATGTAAGTATATAGGCAGATATGGTATATATGTTCTTGCAATTGAAACATTTACATAAAAAACTGGGAAACAGATTTGAAAAATTTGCAATAAAACTATCTATAAAATAGCTTTATCCGTGTTTCTACATATCAAGCCATGCATTAAAGTCAAATAGAGCTATGACGACTTTTAGAAAAGAAAAATGACGCACAAAAATGTATGATTTTTAAAAAAAAAAAAAAAAAAAAAGCGCAGTGTAATAAAAATAACATAATAAAAGAAATAGTAATAATAATATTAACTAAGCTCTCAAAGAATAGTTGTCTGACTTGGTACTATTCAGACAGACAGTTAATAACAACATATTTATGCCTGTAAAGTCTAGTTACTTCAACATGTAGCAAGGGATTGAAAATTTCAAGGGGCTGTTCTGAATTAGCAGTGCACTGCTCCCCTGCCTTCCTGTCTGCTGGGTGGCGGTGCACTCCTGCTTTACTGACAGTTCAGACCAGAGGAATGGTTGTACTGATAGATTAGACTGTGCGCTCTTCGATGCTGCATTACCTCTGCAGCATCGGCACTGAAGCTGTAAGGGAGCGGGATCTAACAGTACGCTCTAACAATCCTGGCCTAGATAGCAACGGTGGCTGGTCCCCCAGGTAACAGTAATAAAATAAGACTGCAATTTGGAATGTGGCTTGTTTTCACAAACATTATCCAATGTCCATCAAAAAAGATGAGAATAATCCTTTAAAGTGTAATCATTGTCTCAGCTGAACTTGCAGCATGTCTGTTTCTGCCTCTAGCTCCTCCGTCCTCCTCTCTCCATAGAACTTTATGAGCACCAACTGTCATTTCTCTGAGGAGATATATTACAAAGTTTCTTATTTTCACTTGTGCTCTTGATTTGCAGAAAAAGAAAAGGCTACTCGTTAATGCAGCTTTATCTCCAGACAGCTAACCACCATCATCCCACAGCTGTACATGATGTTAATTACTTATTAGATACATACTGCAGTAATAGCTATGAATACCTGAATGATAAAGCTGTTATCCGTGGCCTCAGAAGTCAGGGAGACATCTCGGGACCACTCGTCGTCTCCTGTGGCTCTTACACAAACCTCTGTGAGCTCACTGTCTTCCAAGATGTAAGACGGCAGTTTCTGTTTGGCTTCCAGACAGTCGATATGTTCTCGCACCACAGCATAGCCGTCATGTCCCACGTAGTGCTGTACCACCTTGAGGTCAATGCTTTCCGACAGATAGCTACAGATGATTTGCCTTCCACAGATGGTGACCTACAGAAGCAAAGCCGAAAAGTGATATATCACCGATCCGCTGCCAACATCCAAAGTATTCCAGTGGTATACTACCGAGACCAAAAGACTGCCTCTCAGTTATATGCTATTATAAAGTTACTATGTTAGCAATCTTTACCAGACCCATTGGTTGCAACCTTAAAGGGATATTCTGGTAAAAAAAAAAAGTTATCACATGTTCACAGGACGGGTGAGAACTTCTAAATTGTGGTGGTCTGACCACTGGACTCAGCTATGTCCAACAATCCCAAAGAGAATGAACGGAGGTCGAGCATGCACCGTTTGGCTCCATTAAAATGGGGGACAGAAATCCCCTGTTTTGGCAATCGGTGAGCAGCTGCACTCCCACCGATCTACAACTTTTCAGGTATCCTGAGTATAAGTGATGAGCACAAATGCTCGTTACTCGAGTTTGCCTAGGGTGTTTGGGTATGCACCGAGTATCGCGGGTGCACGAGTGACAAGTTCGAGTCAGCCACAAAACATGCAGTGATTGGCTGTGTTTGTCAGGCAATCCCTGCATGTTTTGCAAAACATGCGGGAGTGGGGACTCAAACATGTCACTCAAGCACCCGCATACCTGAGCAACACAGGCAAACTCGAGTAACTAGCACTTGAGTTCATCAATAGTGATAACTTCTTACTTGAATACCTCTTTAAAGATCGCTTTTAGGGGAAAATTGTATCGGCCATCATTATATTGATGTACAATTAAATTTTACATCTAGTTAGTTATTTTAATACAACAGTATTAGCAACAATGATACTGAATAACAAGTGTTTGAATTGATATGCAAAAGAGGCAGAAGAGCTATGGTAGATCTGAAGCCTCTGTCACTCCAGATCTATTCCCCTCTCCATGACTGACAGACTCTATGCTGTGTGACTTCAGGCAAAGGCACCATCAGTCAAGCAGGAGGAGGCAGCGCTGTGTGAGGAATAGAGCTGGAGTGACACAGGTTTCAGATCTACATATAGCTCTTTAGCCTCATTTGCATACCAAATCAAATGTTGATTTTTTAGTAATGGAAAAAACAAACTGACCGTGTAAAGGAATTGCTGGACTTGTCTTTGAAAGAGTTAGATGTGCATTTAAATAGTTTGGGGTGTTAAATTCCCTTTAAGTGCAATCTGTATTAAAAAAATACTCTATACTGGGTTTACTTAATTTTTATGTAAAATCAAATCACAAAATATGATTTCATGATAATTATCTTACCTCCCCTAAGGCTGTATACACTATATTCCGCTATATGCCATACGGTTGCATATGCCGCCATGGCGTCATCACACAGACTTTTCTCATTATTCTTAAATATATATATTTTTTCTTTTTGTTTTTCTGTTATTTCTGCAATTCTATTTATTTCAATGAATATATGAATATATAACAATATATTGCCTCTTTTCTTTTTGTGTTTCCTCTAAAATATGGAGAGTTGAAATAGTTAAAGAAAAAATATAGTTTGAATACAAAAAAATATACTAAACACAATTAATGTCAGCAGAAAATAGATGTATAAAATAATCCATTCCCAACATACTTGTTTTTGCACCCCGTTCAGCTGCCGCACTTTAATAATTAGTGTGGCCGTCCGCCCCTTGTACTGAATGGTCCGGATGAATGTCCCGGCGTTGTCCACATTGAAAGGCTCAGACCAGCGCCAGTTTCCCCAGCCTTCAATACAGATGTGCAGCAGCTGCAGGGCGATACAACATACATTATAAGTGCGGGATCATAAATACACTGCATTCTGTCATTAGGATTCATTATCATTCTTCTGTAAAGATTTAGGCCTTTTAGCTTCCTGCGGGGGGGAAATAGTTTAACCTCTTTGGTGACACATAATACATTAGAATATTTCACTTTGCTTTGCTGAGATTTGTACGGTAAAAATAGTCAAGCTAAGTTTCCTACTGATCGCTGGAGGTCCGACCCCTGGGACTTACACGATCCTGAGATCGGGGCTATGAAACCCACGGACTGGGGGTGCTTTAGATTAACATTGGCTCCATTGATTGTCTGTTGGACTCTCGTAGAAAGTCATTATTATTATTATTATTTATTATTATAGCACCAATTATTCCATGGCGCTTTACATGTCAAAAGGGGTATACATAATAAAAAACAAGAACAATAACCTTGAACAATACAAGTCAGTGACTGGTACAGGAGGAGAGAGGACCCTGCCCACGAGGGCTCACAATCTACAAGGGATGGGTGAGGAGGATACAGTAGGTGAGGGTAGAGCTGGTCGTGCAGCGGTAAGGTGGAGCGAGGGTTAATGCAGGTTGTAGGACTGTCAGAAGAAGTGGGTCTTCAGGTTCCTTTTGAAGGTTTAGGCGAGAGTCTGATATGCTGGGATAGAGAGCTCCAGAGTAGGGGGGATGCACGGGAGAAATCTTGCATGCGATTGTGGGAAGAGGAGATAAGAGGGGAGTAGAGAAGAAGATCTTGTGAGGATCGGAGGTTGCGTGCGGGTAAGTACAGGGAGACCTAGGTCACAGATCTATGGAGGAGACAGGTTGTGGATGGCTTTGTATGCCAAGTTTACGGTTTTAAACTGGAGTCTGGGCAATGGGGAGCCAGTGAAGGGATTGACAGAGAGGAGAGGCCAGGGAATAGTGGGGGGACAGGTTTATTAGTAGACCAGCGGAGTTTAGGATAAATTGGAGGGGTGCAAGAGTGTTTGAGGGGAGGCCATGAAGCAGGAGGTTGCAGTAGTTGAGGAGGGAGATGATGAGGGTGTGCAGATTCATGGTTGAGGAATATGCGGATCCGGGAAATATTTTTGAGTTGGAGTCGTCAGGAGGTGGAACGGGCTTGGATATATTGTTTGAAGGAGAGACAGAGTCAAGGGTTGCCCCAAGTCAACGAGATTGCGGGACTGGGGAGAGTGAGCAGCCATTGACTTTGATGGATAGGTCACCAGTTGGGGGGTTGAGTTTTATCACTGTTAAGTTTTAGAAATCTAGGAGAGAAGAAAGATGAAATAGCAGACAGACATTGTGGGATTCTGGTTAGTAGGGAGGAGATATCAGCTCCAGAGAGGTAAATCTGTGTCTCATCAGCGTAGAGATGATACTGAAAGACATGGGACTCTATGATATGTCCATCCTAACAATCCTTTGGGACCCCCGGCTGATGCACTGTACATGCGGCAATGTGTAATTTTGACATTTAAATGCTAAAATTGTCTTTTTGCGCAATACTGAATGTATGGATTAAACTTAAAGATTGTAACATGAAGGAACCAGTAGTATATTTTATTTGTGCATTGCGGCTTGTTCTACAATGTCACAGTAGGTGGGAAGAGATGATGTGCGCATTGAGAATAGACCATGAAGTGGTGTAGCTTTTTTCAACTATGCAAAAAAATAAAAGAAGTTTGCCCCCATTTCTTAATTGCAGTAGCTAAACAGCAGGAACAAGTCCAGTTTTTACATCTTCATATAGTTCCAATGGTCCAAAACTCCAAATAATCAGCAGCGCGTCATCACCCACATCTGAGGAGGTTAAAGTATGAGTGAAGGCCCCTTGTACTAACCTTGTCATCCGCCTCAGGCTGTGGGTGGCTTGTGCGGAGATGACTGGCAGTCGTTCTGCAGCGACTCTCACTGTAATCTTATCAGTATTATTACCATGAGATATTCCAAGGTTTACTACACTATTAAGTATGAAAAGATTTACGACACGGACTGATCGCCTGCTGATAACGTGTATTGGGCTTCACCCAGAGAACTGTAGGAAAACTAGTGGTATTTGCCATTATCGTGCTGGGGGCTGTAGTGATGGTCCCTGCTCTCCCCGAGTGTCAAGTTCACTACTGTAAAGTATAATCCATATACCATGACACTTATTACTATTGCTTAAAGGGGTTGTCCAGCTAATACATTATTTTCGGGCAGGGCTTATCTCTGGTGAGACCTTTCAAATTCAACACATGACAGATGATATCAGGAGAGAGTCAGGAGACCCCCATACATATTAGACGGTCAGTCAATCCTGCCGATATCAGCAGGTTCGGACAACTTTAGTCTAATGTTTATGGGAGCCTTTAGAGGGCCACTGCCAGAATGCCTTGATAGCCACTTATCTCATCACTGGGCATAAAGTTGTTTAGAGGTCCCCATACACATTAGTTCAGGCAACTTTTATCTAATATATATGGCTTCCTTTAGTGTGTTACACAAGGGTTCTTGTGTCTGCTCAGGTCTAAAACTACATATAAAGGGGGCTGGTTGAATTTTTATTTTAAAAGTTAAAGGGAATCTGTCAGCAGATTTTTGGAATCTGAGAGCACCATGATGTTAGGACAGAGACCTAATTCCAGCGATGTATCACTTACTGGTCTGCTTGCTGCAATTTAGATAGAATCCCTGTTTTTTCTGCAGTAGATGTAGCTCTCTGTGTGTAACCTCGCCCACATTAATGATTGGCAGCTTCCTGCGTACATTGAAAGCGAGCTGCCAATCAGTGGTGGGGGCGGGGTTGCACAGATTAGCTGGACTGCCTGGCACATGACACCTAGTCCTCTAGTGGTAATCTCCTGCTGATTAAAAAACTGATTGTATTGAAACTACAACAAGCTGCTGAGCAAGTGTCACATCCCTGGCATCAGGATCTCTGCACCTACATTATATTGCCCTCAGATTAAACAGCAAAAACCATTTTACAGGTTCATTTTATGCCAGCTCCCATCTCAATCAAAACCATTGAGTAGACAGAGAAGGAGACTGGCTAAGCTATTGACATGAGTAGTAAGCCAGCACTGCTCACACACAGCTGCAGCCAACTCACATCGATGAGTAGTATGAACACTTATGTAGGGAAGGCTGTCAATCATTGTATGACTCCACCCCCTTGACTCCTAAGAGCAGAATCCTTTCACATAAAGCTATATATCACATAACTAACATGCTGCCTGCAAATTACACTCCATATTCAACATGACAAGTCCAATGTACAGACAGGCAATCAATATTTTTTCAGGGTAAACCCCTTTAATATACAAAAGAAAATAATGGAGATGGTTGAAAAAGAAAGATAAAGAACACAAGAATGAATCTGGTCTCTAACATCTAAAATGCAGGTTATTACTACCCTTGTCTTATTTCACCAGCGAAATATTGATCTTTAGAATTATGAAAGTATTATTATCACAGTTATCATCCAGTCTACAGAATGTTTTACTTCCTATGGAATTCAGATTGTATCCAGCATATGGAACAGTTTTAGGGGACAGCTGCTTAATATCTCAAGTAACTAATTGAATAAATGTGTCCACTGAAGGATTGATGGACATAATCATTAGAGAAAAAATGAAAATAAAACAACATAAAATAGTAGTAGTAAGACCATAAGAAAAAATAAATCTATAACCGCAATTCCAGTTACTGTTCAGAATGCTTTATAGTATAAAGTATAAATTGTGTGTGAATGAATATGAAAGCAAATGAAAAATTTCTATCCATTTCCAATCTTCAAAAAAAAACAAGTTGATACATTGCCACTTTAAAAAAAAGCAAATACGTGTTTGAGCACAAAATGTAATAATAATAAAAAAAAAAGCTGCATTAAGTTTTACATTTATTTATTATGTGTTTTAAACCTTGAAATGGCACAAAACGAGAGAGTAAGTCAACGAAGAAGTGGTGTGAAGTTACACAAAAGTGTCTAAAGAAGAGAAGATGCATCATCCAAACAGGTACCCTGACCAATATCCATTCTTTGTCTTAAAACTCTCTGCGGGGAGAAGTACGTCTTGCAGATCATCTGCCTATAGGTGGCGCTACAGAAAGAATATATTTGCTGCAAGGGTAACTAGATTTCCAGGTATCGCCTTTGCGGAATTTTAAGCTTGTAAATAGAATATATAGTATATATCCATACATTCTAATTGTTCCGCTTTTGAAAGGGCGGTTCCAATTTTGAACCCAAATCTCACTTTCCCATATTTTTAACTAATTAATACATTTACTATAAGACTCTAAAGTTCCTAAATACATCTCAACATCTATATTATTTCATGATTTGATGCATTTGAGACCTTACAAATGTCTTTGTTTGGATTAATTTTGTAGTAAGCACTTTAATGTCCACGGCAAAGAAGAACCAAAAGATTATCCAAAAAGTTAGGAGTCATGTACGACTAAATAGTGCACCTGCATTCTCACTATTCTCCCCCATAGAGTACACACATATTATATATCCAACATTACATTGATCCAGGTTATGCAGAAAAGCATTTTCAGAACTCAAGTTTCACAAATTCAATATTTTACTAGAAGCCATATTTTCCCTCTCAATGCCTCGTTTTTCAGTTTGACTTTTTTTTTCAGGCCGTATTTTGACCAAGAAAATATGATTTACATTTAAATGCATCGAAATCTTGGAGCAAATGCCTGGTACCTTATTTCAGCATTTAGGACACTTTATGTGCCTCACTAGACTCTTTTTAGTGTTAAGAAAAGAAATGTGGCTCGGTAAAATCACTAATTGTGCCAGGTATACAGTATTAAAGAGATTTTCCAGGTTCCACAATTCCCCAGTCTTCTGGATGCACTTTGCAAAACAAACAAACTATGCTTTACTCACCATCTCTGGGTCCAGCCCTGAGGCTTCGCCGCTGCTCCCAGTGTCTATTATTGTCTGCAGCGCTGACATCATGTCTACAGCACTGCAGCCAATAACCAAGCTCAGCGGCTTTTGCCCAAGTTAGCAGTGTTAGCCACAAAGAGCTGCTAAGCTCACTGATTGACTGAAACGCTGTCAATGTGATGTCAGCACTGCAGACAGTAGGAAAAAACTGGAGCAATGCTGGAGTCTCATCTTTGGACCCAGGAAGGGCGAGTAAAGCATAGGGGGTTTTTTTGCTTTTTTTTTTAAAACTGACTGCAGCTGAAGGGGTTAAGGGGTTTTCTGAAAAAGGAAAAACAAAACAAGGAAGGCTATAAAAAAAAAAAACGTTATGCAGCTTAAATAAATTTAGCGCATCTTCTGTCTGGTCTGTCATATCTAAGGTTCTTATCTCTAAGTGTAAAATTGCATTAGTAAAGTTAAAAGGGTTGCTTGGGACTGGCATATCCTAAGGACATGTCATTAATATCAGTTCTCTGGTTATCCAACACCCAGCACCCCCACCAATCAGCTGCACCAGGAGGCGGATGTAAATTGTGTAATGAGCTCTATACACTGAAGTGGCTGTTCCCGGGTACTGTAGCTCAGCTCTTATTGAATGGGTATATGATCTGGGCTGCAACACAAAGGAATAGGCACTTCACAGTGTATGGGACAGTTTATGGCTGCGGGTGGAGCTGCTTGGTGGGGGCGGCAGGTGTATGACTTACACTGATCTGATCTTGATAACCTCTGTAAAAGCAGCATTTAGGTAGGCCATTACTGATTATAAGGGCAGGTACAAACAACTGTATATCGAATCTCTTATCCAAGAAATTCGGGCTGACACTCTGATCAAACTCTGATCAGAGTGTAATCAGAGTGTAATCAGAGTGTGATCAAAGAGTAATCAGAGTGTAATCAGATTGTGATCAGAGTGTAATCAGATTGTGATCAGAGTGTAATCAGTGTGTGATCAGAGTGTGATCAGAGTGTAATCAGAGTGTAATCAGAGTGTAATCAGAGTGTAATCAGAGTGTGATCAGAGTGTAATCAGAGTGTGATCAGAGTGTGATCAGAGTGTGATCAGAGTGTAATCAGTGTGTGATCAGATTGTAATCAGTGTGTGATAAGAGTGTAATCAGTGTGTGAGGAGTGTAATCAGTGTGTGATCAGAGTGTAATCAGAGTGTGATTAGAGTGTAATCAGAGTGTGATCAGAGTGTAATCAGTGTGTGATCAGAGTGTAATCAGTGTGTGATCAGTGCAGAGTGTAATCAGTGTGTGATCAGAATGTAATCAGTGTGTGATCAGTGTAATCAGAGTGTAATCAGAGTGTGATCAGAGTGTAATCAGTGTGTGATCAGTGCAGAGTGTAATCAGTGTGTGATCAGTGTAATCAGAGTGTAATCAGTGTGTGATCAGTGTAATCAGAGTGTAATCAGTGTGTGATCAGTGTAATGAGAGTGTGATCAGTGTAATCAGAGTGTAATCAGAGTGTAATCAGTGTGTAATCAGAGTGTAATCAGTGTGTGATCAGAGTGTAATCAGTGCGTGATCAGTGCAGAGTGTAATCAGAGTGTAATCAGTGTGTTATCAGTGCAGAGTGTAGTGTGTAATCAGAGTCTAATCAGATTGTGATCAGCGTGTGATCAGCGTGTGATCAGAGTGTGATCAGAGTGTGATCAGAGTGTGATCAGCGTGTGATCAGCGTGTGATCAGAGTGTAATCAGAGTGTGATCAGCGTGTGATCAGCGTGTGATCAGCGTGTGATCAGCGTGTGATCAGAGTGTAATCAGAGTGTGATCAGCGTGTGATCAGCGTGTGATCAGCGTGTGATCAGAGTGTGATCAGAGTGTGATCAGAGTGTGATCAGAGTGTGATCAGAGTGTGATCAGAGTGTGATGAGAGTGTGATCAGAGTGTGATGAGAGTGTGATGAGAGTGTAATCAGTGCGTGATCAGTGCAGAGTGTAATCAGTGTGTGATCAGATTGTAATCAGTGTGTGATAAGAGTGTGATCAGTGTAATGAGTGTGATCAGAGTGTAATCAGAGTGTGATCAGAGTGTAATCAGTGTGTGATCAGTGCAGAGTGTAATCAGTGTGTGATCAGATTGTAATCAGTGAGTGATCAGTGTAATCAGAGTGTAATCAGTGTGTGATCAGTGTAATCAGTATGTGATCAGTGTAATCGGTGTGTAATAAGAGTGTAATCAGTGTGTGATCAGTGCAGAGTGTAATCAGTGTAATCAGTGTGTTATCAGTGCAGAGTGTAGTGTGTGATCAGATTGTGATCAGCGTGTAATCAGAGTGTGATCAGAGTGTAATCAGTGTGTGATCAGTGCAGAGTGTAATCAGTGTGTGATCAGTGTAATCAGAGTGTAATCAGTGTGTGATCAGTGTAATGAGAGTGTAATCAGTGTGTGATCAGTGCAGAGTGTAATCAGTGTAATCAGTGTGTTATCAGTGCAGAGTGTAGTGTGTGATCAGATTGTGATCAGCGTGTAATCAGAGTGTGATCAGAGTGTAATCAGTGTGTGATCAGTGCAGAGTGTAATCAGTGTGTGATCAGTGTAATCAGAGTGTAATCAGTGTGTGATCAGTGTAATGAGAGTGTAATCAGTGTGTGATCAGTGTAATCAGAGTGTAATCAGAGTGTAATCAGTGTGTAATCAGAGTGTAATCAGTGTGTGATCAGAGTGTGATCAGAGTGTAATCAGTGCGTGATCAGTGCAGAGTGTAATCAGAGTGTAATCAGTGTGTTATCAGTGCAGAGTGTAGTGTGTAATCAGAGTCTAATCAGATTGTGATCAGCGTGTAATCAGCGTGTGATCAGCGTGTGATCAGAGTGTGATCAGAGTGTGATCAGAGTGTGATCAGCGTGTGATCAGCGTGTGATCAGCGTGTGATCAGCGTGTGATCAGCGTGTGATCAGAGTGTGATCAGAGTGTGATCAGAGTGTGATGAGAGTGTAATCAGTGCGTGATCAGTGCAGAGTGTAATCAGTGTGTGATCAGATTGTAATCAGTGTGTGATAAGAGTGTGATCAGTGTAATGAGTGTGATCAGAGTGTAATCAGAGTGTGATCAGTGTAATCAGAGTGTAAACAGAGTGTAATCAGAGTGTAATCAGTGTGTGATCAGAGTGTAATCAGTGTGTGATCAGAGTGTAATCAGAGTGTAATCAGTGTGTGATCAGAGTGTAATCAGTGTGTGATCAGAGTGTAATCAGAGTGTAATCAGTGTGTGATCAGTGCAGAGTGTAATCAGAGTGTGATCAGAGTGTAATCAGTGTGTAATCAGAGTGTAATCAGAGTGTAATCAGTATGTGATCAGTGTAATCGGTGTGTAATAAGAGTGTAATCAGTGTGTGATCAGTGCAGAGTGTAATCAGTGTGTTATCAGTGCAGAGTGTAGTGTGTGATCAGATTGTAATCAGAGTCTAATCAGATTGTGATCAGCGTGTAATCAGAGTGTGATCAGAGTGTGATCAGAGTGTGATCAGAGTGTAATTAGCGTGTGATCAGAGTGTAATCAGTGTAATCAGAGTGTAATCAGAGTGTAATCAGATTGTAATCAGTGTGTGATAAGAGTGTAATCAGTGTGTGATAAGAGTGTAATCAGTGTGTGATAAGAGTGTAATCAGTGTGTGATCAGTGTAATGAGAGTGTGATCAGAGTGTAATCAGTGTGTGATCAGTGCAGAGTGTAATCAGTGTGTGATCAGTGTAATCAGAGTGTAATCAGTGTGTGATCAGTGTAATGAGAGTGTAATCAGTGTGTGATCAGTGTAATGAGAGTGTAATCAGAGTGTAATCAGGGTGTGATCAGAGTGTAATCAGAGTGTAATCAGTGTGTAATCAGAGTGTAATCAGAGTGTAATCAGAGTGTGATCAGAGTGTAATCAGAGTGTAATCAGAGTGTAATCAGTGCGTGATCAGTGCAGAGTGCAATCAGTGTGTGATCAGATTGTAATCAGTGTGTGATAAGAGTGTAATCAGTGTGTGATAAGAGTGTAATCAGTGTGTGATCAGTGTAATGAGTGTGATCAGAGTGTAATCAGTGTGTGATCAGTGCAGAGTGTAATCAGTGTGTGATCAGTGTGTAATCAGTGTGTAATCAGAGTGTAATCAGAGTGTAATCAGTATGTGATCAGTGTAATCGGTGTGTAATAAGAGTGTAATCAGTGTGTGATCAGTGCAGAGTGTAATCAGTGTAATCAGTGTGTTATCAGTGCAGAGTGTAGTGTGTGATCAGATTGTAATCAGAGTCTAATCAGATTGTGATCAGAGTGTAATCAGAGTGTGATCAGAGTGTGATCAGAGTGTGATCAGAGTGTGATCAGAGTGTAATCAGAGTGTAATCAGTGTGTGATCAGAGTGTAATCAGCATGTGATCAGAGCGTAATCAGAGCGTAATCAGAGCGTGATCAGTGTGTGATCAGTGTAATGAGAGTGTGATCAGATTGTAATCAGTGTGTGATAAGAGTGTAATCAGTGTGATAAGAGTGTGATCAGTGTAATGAGTGTTATCAGATTGTAATCAGACTGTAATCAGTGTGATCAGAGTGTGATCAGAGTGTAATCAGAGTGTGATCAGAGTGTAATCAGAGTGTAATCAGAGTGTGATCAGTGTAATCAGACTGTAATCAGTGTGATCAGAGTGTGATCAGAGTGTAATCAGAGTGTGATCAGAGTGTAATCAGAGTGTAATCAGAGTGTGATCAGTGTAATCAGAGTGTGATCAGTGTAATCAGAGTGTGATCAGTGTAATCAGAGTAATCAGTGTGTGATCAGAGTGTAATCAGTATGTGATCAGTGTAATCAGTGTCTAATCAGAGTGTAATCAGTGTGTGATCAGTGCAGAGTGTAATCAGTGTGTGATCAGAGTGTAATCAGTGTGTAATCAGAGTGTAATCAGTATGTGATCAGTGTAATCGGTGTGTAATAAGAGTGTAATCAGTGTGTGATCAGTGCAGAGTGTAATCAGTGTAATCAGTGTGTTATCAGTGCAGAGTGTAGTGTGTGATCAGATTGTAATCAGAGTCTAATCAGATTGTGATCAGAGTGTAATCAGAGTGTGATCAGAGTGTGATCAGAGTGTGATCAGAGTGTAATCAGAGTGTAATCAGTGTGTGATCAGAGTGTAATCAGCATGTGATCAGAGCGTAATCAGAGCGTGATCAGTGTGTGATCAGTGTAATGAGAGTGTGATCAGATTGTAATCAGTGTGTGATAAGAGTGTAATCAGTGTGATAAGAGTGTGATCAGTGTAATGAGTGTTATCAGATTGTAATCAGACTGTAATCAGTGTGATCAGAGTGTGATCAGAGTGTAATCAGAGTGTGATCAGAGTGTAATCAGAGTGTAATCAGAGTGTGATCAGTGTAATCAGACTGTAATCAGTGTGATCAGAGTGTGATCAGAGTGTAATCAGAGTGTAATCAGAGTGTAATCAGTGTAATCAGAGTGTGATCAGTGTAATCAGAGTGTGATCAGTGTAATCAGAGTAATCAGTGTGTGATCAGAGTGTAATCAGTATGTGATCAGTGTAATCAGTGTCTAATCAGAGTGTAATCAGTGTGTGATCAGTGCAGTGTGTAATCAGTGTGTGATCAGATTGTAATCAGTGAGTGATCAGTGTAATCAGTGTGTGATCAGAGTGTAATCAGTATGTGATCAGTGTAATCGGTGTGTAATAAGAGTGTAATCAGTGTGTGATCAGTGCAGAGTGTAATCAGTGTGTGATCAGAGTGTAATCAGTGTGTAATCAGAGTGTAATCAGTATGTGATCAGTGTAATCGGTGTGTAATAAGAGTGTAATCAGTGTGTGATCAGTGCAGAGTGTAATCAGTGTAATCAGTGTGTTATCAGTGCAGAGTGTAGTGTGTGATCAGATTGTAATCAGAGTCTAATCAGATTGTGATCAGAGTGTAATCAGAGTGTGATCAGAGTGTAATCAGAGTGTAATCAGTGTGTGATCAGAGTGTAATCAGCATGTGATCAGAGCGGAATCAGAGCGTAATCAGAGCGTGATCAGTGTGTGATCAGTGTAATGAGAGTGTGATCAGATTGTAATCAGTGTGTGATAAGAGTGTAATCAGTGTGATAAGAGTGTGATCAGTGTAATGAGTGTTATCAGATTGTAATCAGACTGTAATCAGTGTGATCAGAGTGTGATCAGAGTGTAATCAGAGTGTGATCAGAGTGTGATCAGAGTGTAATCAGAGTGTAATCAGAGTGTGATCAGTGTAATCAGACTGTAATCAGTGTGATCAGAGTGTAATCAGAGTGTGATCAGAGTGTAATCAGAGTGTAATCAGAGTGTAATCAGAGTGTAATCAGAGTGTGATCAGTGTAATCAGAGTGTGATCAGTGTAATCAGAGTAATCAGTGTGTGATCAGAGTGTAATCAGTATGTGATCAGTGTAATCAGTGTCTAATCAGAGTGTAATCAGTGTGTGATCAGTGCAGTGTGTAATCAGTGTGTGATCAGATTGTAATCAGTGAGTGATCAGTGTAATCAGTGTGTGATCAGAGTGTAATCAGTATGTGATCAGTGTAATCGGTGTGTAATAAGAGTGTAATCAGTGTGTGATCAGTGCAGAGTGTAATCAGTGTGTGATCAGATTGTAATCAGTGAGTGATCAGTGTAATCAGAGTGTGATCAGTGTAATCAGAGTAATCAGTGTGTGATCAGAGTGTAATCAGTATGTGATCAGTGTAATCAGTGTGTAATCAGTGTGTGATCAGTGCAGAGTGTAATCAGTGTGTGATCAGATTGTAATCAGTGAGTGATCAGTGCAGAGTGTAATCAGTGTGTGATCAGAGTGTAATCAGTGTGTGATCAGTGTAATCGGTGTGTAATAAGAGTGTAATCAGTGTGTGATCAGTGCAGAGTGTAATCAGTGTGTGATCAGATTGTAATCAGTGAGTGATCAGTGTAATCAGAGTGTGATCAGTGTAATCAGAGTAATCAGTGTGTGATCAGAGTGTAATCAGTATGTGATCAGTGTAATCAGTGTGTAATCAGTGTGTGATCAGTGCAGAGTGTAATCAGTGTGTGATCAGATTGTAATCAGTGAGTGATCAGTGCAGAGTGTAATCAGTGTGTGATCAGAGTGTAATCAGTGTGTGATCAGTGTAATCGGTGTGTAATAAGAGTGTAATCAGTGTGTGATCAGTGCAGAGTGTAATCAGTGTGTGATCAGATGGTAATCAGTGAGTGATCAGTGTAATCAGAGTGTAATCAGTGTGTGATCAGTGTGTGATCAGTGTAATGAGAGTGTGATCAGAGTATGATCAGAGTGTAATCAGTGTGTGATCAGTGTAATGAGAGTGTGATCAGTGTGCTCAGTGTGTAATCAGAGTGCAGAGTGCAGTGTGTGATCAGAGTGTGATCAGAGTGTAATCAGTGTAATCAGAGAGTAATCAGTGTGTGATCAGATTGTAATCAGAGTGTGATCAGATTGTAATCCGTGTGTGATCAGAGTGTAATCAGAGTGTAATCAGAGTGTAATCAGTGTGTAATCAGTGTGTAATCAGAGTGTAATCAGTGTGTGATCAGTGTAATCAGAGTGTGATCAGAGTGTGATCAGTGTAATCAGTGTGTGATCAGAGTGTAATCAGTGTGTGATCAGTGTGTGATCAGTGTGTGATCAGTGTAATCAGTGTGATCAGAGTGTGATAAGAGTGTAATCATTGTGTGATCAGTGTAATCAGAGTGTGATCAGATTGTAATCAGAGTGTGATCAGAGTGTGATCAGTGTAATCAGAGTTTAATCAGTGTGATCAGATTGTAATCAGAGTGTGATCAGATTGTAATCAGAGTGTAATCAGTGCATGATCAGTGCAGAGTGTAATCAGAGTGTGATGAGAGTGTGATCAGAGTGTGATCAGAGTGTGATCAGAGTGTGATCAGAGTGTGATCAGTGCGTGATCAGTGCGTGATCAGTGCAGAGTGTAATCAGTGTGATTAGAGTGTGATCAGTGAGTGATCAGTGTAATCAGAGTGTAATCAGTGTGTGATCAGTGTAATGAGAGTGTGATCAGAGTGTGATCAGAGTATGATCAGAGTGTAATCAGTGTGTGATCAGTGTAATGAGAGTGTGATCAGAGTGTGCTCAGTGTGTAATCAGTGTGTAATCAGAGTGCAGAGTGCAGTGTGTGATCAGTGTGTGATCAGAGTGCGATCAGAGTGTAATCAGTGTAATCAGAGTGTAATCAGTGTGTGATCAGATTGTAATCAGAGTGTGATCAGATTGTAATCCGTGTGTGATCAGTGTAATCAGTGTGTAATCAGTGTGTGATCAGTGTGTGATCAGAGTGTAATCAGTGTGTGATCAGTGTGTGATCAGTGTGTGATCAGTGTGTGATCAGTGTGTGATCAGTGTAATCAGAGTGTGATCAGAGTGTGATCAGTGTAATCAGTGTAATCAGTGTAATCAGAGTAATCAGTGTGTGATCAGAGTGTAATCAGTGTGTGATCAGAGTGTGATAAGAGTGTAATCATTGTGTGATCAGTGTAATCAGAGTGTGATCAGATTGTAATCAGTGTGTGATCAGTGTAATCAGAGTGTGATCAGAGTGTAATCAGAGTGTAATCAGTGCATGATCAGTGCAGAGTGTAATCAGAGTGTGATGAGAGTGTAATCAGAGTGTGATCAGATTGTGATCAGAGTGTGATCAGAGTGTAATCAGAGTGTAATCAGTGCATGATCAGTGCAGAGTGTAATCAGAGTGTGATCAGATTGTGATCAGAGTGTGATCAGAGTGTAATCAGTGCGTGATCAGTGCAGAGTGTAATCAGTGTGTGATCAGATTGTAATCAGAGTGTAGAGTGTGATCAGAGTGTAATCAGAGTGTAATCAGAGTGTGATCAGTGCATGATCAGTGCAGAGTGTAATCAGTGTGATTAGAGTGTGATCAGTGAGTGATCAGTGTAATCAGAGTGTAATCAGTGTGTGATCAGTGTAATGAGAGTGTGATCAGAGTGTGATCAGAGTATGATCAGAGTGTAATCAGTGTGTGATCAGTGTAATGAGAGTGTGATCAGAGTGTAATCAGTGTGTGATCAGATTGTAATCAGAGTGTGATCAGATTGTAATCCGTGTGTGATCAGTGTAATCAGTGTGTAATCAGTGTGTGATCAGTGTGTGATCAGTGTGTGATCAGAGTGTAATCAGTGTGTGATCAGTGTGTGATCAGTGTGTGATCAGAGTGTGATCAGTGTAATCAGTGTAATCAGAGTAATCAGAGTAATCAGAGTAATCAGTGTGTGATCAGTGTAATCAGAGTGTGATCAGATTGTAATCAGTGTGTGATCAGTGTAATCAGAGTGTAATCAGTGTGATCAGAGTGTAATCAGTGCATGATCAGTGCAGAGTGTAATCAGAGTGTGATGAGAGTGTAATCAGAGTGTGATCAGATTGTGATCAGAGTGTGATCAGAGTGTAATCAGAGTGTAATCAGTGCATGATCAGTGCAGAGTGTAATCAGAGTGTGATCAGATTGTGATCAGAGTGTAATCAGTGCGTGATCAGTGCAGAGTGTAATCAGTGTGTGATCAGATTGTAATCAGAGTGTAGAGTGTGATCAGAGTGTAATCAGAGTGTAATCAGAGTGTGATCAGAGTGTGATGAGAGTGTAATCAGTGCGTGATCAGTGCAGAGTGTAATCAGTGTGTGATCAGATTGTAATCAGTGTGTGATCAGAGTGTAAACAGTGTGTGATCAGAGTGTAAACAGTGTGTGATAAGAGTGTAATCAGTGTGTGATAAGAGTGTAATCAGTGTGTGATCAGTGTAATGAGAGTGTGATCAGAGTGTGATCAGAGTGTGATCCGATTCTCTCAGATGAGAAGGTGGAGAAAAAAAAATATCCATCTTCTCCATTCTGTCAGTGTTTTTAGACTAACTCCATTCAGACAGACTCTTTCCTAGGAAAAAATCAGACATATGCACAGGCCCATAGACATTGGTCCAAGTGCAATCCGTTTTTGGTAGCTTGCACGTGCCCTAAGACAGTGTAATCATTGCAGTAATTGCCCAACGAATGAGCAAAACATTAATTCATCAGGAGTTTGGATTGCTTTATGCCAGCATAAAAATAATGATTATCACCAGTGTATCATCCGGTCAAAACAAAGAATAATGTTAAATGGATAAACAATCCTTATGTTCCCATCAGTACTTGCCTGACTGTGTAAACAGAGCAGTAAACAACAGCCGACAGACCTGAATATAAGTCGATCGGTGTTTGTAAACAGTCCAAATTTGGCTTGTCTGAATGCACCTTAAAGGGTATTTTCAAGTTTGAAAGTTATCCTTTATCTATTGAACAGGGGGATACCTTCTTCATTGCAGGAGCTCTGAAAGCTGCCGCTGGGAGGTCCCACTGGTCCCGAGGACTGGGGCTCTGAACAGTCCCAGCTGAATTGAGTGTAGGTCGATACTGCTTAATGGGATCATCAGAGATTTCCAATCATTGCGCTTTGGCACTCCTATAAGAATGATTGGTGCAGTAGTGAACATGATCGACCACAGCTCAAATTAATCGGGGCTCTCGAGAATTCATGATGGGTGGTGGCGTTCGCTATGGCACAATTCTTACTCCAGCAGGGGCTGGAGTAGGATTTGTGGCAAGGCACATATGGAGGCGCAAGTTACTCGTCCCGCGCTTCTGATTCATGAAGAGACGTACGCCCCTCAATCAATCAGGAGCATCTTTCTCCAGCACATCACCTCATCAAGACAGGCATGATCAAAACCGATCTTGTTCAATCGGGGCCATAGAGTTGTATTGGGGAACAGACCACAAAGACCTAAGCTGCCGTCTGTGCGCCTCTTTAGTTCATGTGCATTAGGCCTGAGGATGAGAAGTTGATCATTCAGAAGCTGCCGATTTGACTCTTGCTTTATTATAAGCTAGACGTGTTACTCAAGCTAAATGGAATAAACTATTTACTGTAAACTCCTTGTACTTCTTCATCTCCTGAAATCCCATACCCTTATTTTAATTACCACGAAGGATTTAATTGACCTGGATGCAAAAGAAACGGAAAACCCTTCCAACAGTTTTCCTTGACTAAGATGGCGTTACCGAACTAAGCAAACATTTTGTAAAGGTTAACTAAAGTATTTGGTGGCAGTCACTGGCCCTCCGTGAAGAAATATGAACCAGTTAGAGGGAGGCGAGATGGTTTTATTTCCCCCGTAACAAAATGTGGTCTAAGAATCGGTCCTGTCTTATTATATCCCCAAGTGTGAGTCAAGTATGAACCAATGCCTGAGGGAAGTCCAGCTCTGCAACAGAATGGATTATTCACATTTATCTCACAATCTGCTCTCAGACATCTTAAAATTCACTCTCTTGGCAAGTGGGGAATTATCATGAGAAATGAAATAATTTCATAACTATGAGATCATGCAGCATTCCTTGAAACTGACACTTTCAGGGATTGTCCAGGCTTGGGTACTGTTTTGATTTACAGGTAATCCCACTTCATTAATTCATTTAACATGGAAATTATTTGGAGGGATAAAAAAAAAAGAAAGAAAAAGATGTCAGGAAAACCGCAAGTGCTTTCCATGTGGAATGGAATTCATAATATACACCGGATAGGTGATAATCTGCATTTCCTTCCAGGGACTCAACACCGCACCAATATTATTCAATATTTTTGTAATTTCCTAAAAATATTAAATGTTGAAGTCATCCATGAAGAATCTAAGCAGAAAATGAAATGCGGATGGATAATGTGGAATTTTCTTAAGGGTTGGAAAGTAAAACTAAAAAAAAAAACTATCTTTATAGGTTTCCACAAAGTGGAGATCATAAAAAGATAACAGAATATAAAGATCTATTCAACCTAAAAAAGAAGTCCATACAAATTATATGTTAAGGGCTCAAACTAGTAAAAAAACAACAACCAACATTAACTACCCTTACCAATCCCCACAGCGTTCATTACCCGCTGGTCTATACTTCCAAAAATGCCGGCTTAGTCAATCACTGATTTAGGTGTGACAGTGTAATGGCCAGTGGTTGACTGGGTAGGCATTTCCTGCCATTTTTGGTGTGTTAAAGGGGCGGTCCACTACTCGGACATCCCCTTTTGAAACCCTAAATTTCCCCCTTGTAAAATAATAACACTTATACTCACCTCTACTGATGAGCGCAAGTGCTCGTTGCTCGAGTTTGCCTACGGTGCTCGGGTATGAACCGAGTATCACGGGTGCTCGAATGACATGTTCGCGTCCCCAAACCCGCATGTTTCGCGGCTGTTAGGCAGCCACAAAACATGGGGGGATTGCCTGACATACACAGGCAATCCCTGTGTGTTTTGTGGCAGTCTAACAGCTGCAAAACATGTGGACGCAGGGACCCGAACACGTCACTCGAGCACCCGCGATACTCGGAGAATACCCGAGCACCGTAGGCAAACTCGAGCAACGAGCACTTGCGCTCATCAGTAGAGGTGAGTATAAGTGTTATTATTTTACAAGGGGGAAATTTACACTACACTGCTGGAGTAACAATGTCACGTGATCCCCAGGGCGATTCATTGCTTTTTTGTTGCGCCTTCGAGTCTGTTCAATTTATTATTTATTCAATTTGTCTATACTCTTATTTATGTAATCTTTTCTGTACTTTATGAATATTTTTTTCTGTATATTATTAAATAAATTTTGATGTTTTTGTTATTTTGATTGTTTCTGCTCCTTCTATGTCGCTGTAGGTGACTAAGGTTTTTTTAAAACTACTTTGAGTCTCTCTGTTATACTCTCTGGAAATCCCCTCTGATACCTTCCTTCCCACATTAGTACATGAATAAACGTCCTGGGAAGGGGTTCGCAAGTACGCAGGGGGGAAATAAAAGCCGATCTCCCTCCATAAGAGGCAGATGCTGGCCATATTACATAGCCTGCATCTCTTTCTAACAGCAGAGCTCCGGCAGTGGCTGTTAACTGTTTAGATGCTGCTGTTAATCTCTGATAGCGGCATATATATTGAGGGGTTGTACCGTTGAATTATTATGGCAGCCGGGGGTCTGTTGAAGGCTGGCTATCACAGGCTGAGCTCCATAGGAGATCATGATTCTTCCTGCAATACTGTGGCATAGCAGTATATAGTACAGTCATGGCCAAAAGTTTTGAGAATGACACCAAAATGATATTTTCACATGATCTGCTGGCCTCTGGTTTTTATTAGTGTTTGTCTGATGTTTATATCACATACAGAAATATAATTGCAATCATATTATGAGTACCAATAGGTTATATTGACAGTTAGAATGAGTTAATGCAGCAAGTCGATATTTGCAGTGTTGCCCCTTCTTCTTCAAGACCTCTGTAATTCTCCCTGGCATGCTCTCAATCAACTTTTGGACCAAATCCTGACTGATAGCAGTCCATTCTTGCATAATCAATGCTTGCATTTTGCCAGAATTTGTTGGTTTTTGTTTGTCCACCCGTCTCTTGATGATTGACCACAAGTTCTCAATGGGATTAAGATCTGGGGAGTTTCCAGGCCATGGACCCAAAATCTCTATGTTTTGTTCCATGAGCCATTTAGTTATCGCCTTTGCTTTATGGCAAGGTGCTCCATCATGCTGGAAAAGGCATTGTTGGGCGCCAAACTGCTCTTGGACGGTTGGGAGAAGTTGCTCGTGGAGGACATTTTGGTACCATTCTTTATTCATGGCTGTGTTTTTAGGCAAGACTGTGAGTGAGCCGATTCCCTTGGCTGAGAAGCAACCCCACACATGAATGGTTTCAGGATGCTTTACAGTTGGCATGAGACAAGACTGGTGGTAGCGCTCACCTCTTCTTCTCCGAATAAGCTGTTTTCCAGATGTCCCAAACAATCGAAAAGGGGATTCATCAGAGAAAATGACTTTGCCCCAGTCCTCAGCAGTCCACTCCCTGTACCTTTTGCAGAATATCAGTCGGTCCCTGAGGTTTTTTCTGGAGAGAAGTGGCTTCTTTGCTGCCCTCCTTGAAACCAGCCCTTGCTCAAAGAGTCTCCGCCTCACAGTGCGTGCAGAAGCACTCACACCAGCCTGCTGCCATTCCTGAGCAAGCTCGGCACTGCTGGCAGTCCGATCCCGCAGCTGAAACAGTTTTAAGATATGGTCCTGGCGCTTGCTGGTCTCTCTTGGGCGCCCTGGAGCCTTTTTGACAACAATGGAAGCTCTCTCCTTGAAGTTCTTGATGATGCGATAGATTGTTGACTGAGGTGCAATCTTTGTAGCTGCGATACTCTTCCCTGTTAGGCCATTTTTGTGCAGTGCAATGATGGCTGCACGTGTTTCTTTAGAGATAACCATGGTTAACTGAAGAGAAATAATGATACCAAGAACCAGCCTCCTTTTAAAGTGTCCAGTGATGTCATTCTTACTTAATCATGACTGATTGATCGCCAGCCCTGTCCTCATCAACACCCACACCTGTGTTAATGGATCAATCACTAAAACGATGTTAGCTGCTCCTTTTAAGGCAGGACTGCAATGATGTTGAAATGTGTTTTGGGGGTTAAAGTTCATTTTCTGGGCAAATATTGACTTTGCAAGTACAGTAATTGCTGTTAAGCTGATCACTCTTTGACATTCAATAGTATATGCAAATTGCCATTACAAAAAATGAAGCAGTAAACTTTGGAAAAATTACTATTTGTCTCATTCTCAATACTTTTGGCCATGACTGTACAAGAAGTCAAACCATTGCAGGTTCAAGTCCCCTAAGGGGACAAAAAAAAAAAATTGTGAATCATAAAAAAATGGCTTTTAAAAATATCAAAATTTAAATCCCCCAGCATTTTATCTTTCGTTAAAAATAAAGAAAGGAAGAAATAAACATGTCTGGTATTGCAAAGTCCAAAAAAGTCCAAAATATCAAATTATAACATTAATTAACTTGTAGGGTTAACACTTCAATAAGAAAAAAAAATGGATACACCAGAACTGCAGGAGGGGATTGGAGGAAGGGTGGAAGAAGGGGGTGTCCGAACATGTTCCTAAAAAAAATGCAATTAAAAAAAAAAAAGGTCAGCTCACCGTGCCAAAAAAACAAACCCTCACTGTGCTTCATCAACTGAAAAAAAAAATGTCATGGGTCGTGGAAAATGGCGACACAAAGAGTAACATATTATTTCACCACACACATATGTATATATAACAAGGCAAATTTTGTATCACCATAATCGCACTGAATTAGACAATCATGTTTCCAGGTCATTTTACCAGACAATGAACACTGTACACTGCATGGCAAAATAAATGGTGTCACTGAAAACTAAAGCTTGTCCTGCAAAAAAAATAAGTTATGGTTCTTAGAATAAGGGAAAGAAAAAATTAAAGCACAAAAATTAAAACTTCTATGAGAAGCTTAAAGGGATATTTCTAACATTGCGACTGATAGGTGGTAACTTGCTTATCAATGGGGGTCTGACCTTGGGACCCCCGACCAATCAGGACAACACTGCTCTGAAATACTCTTTCAGAATTAAAGGGGTACTCCCATCTCCAAGATCCTTTTCCAATATGTAATATTTGTAATAATGATAATATTAACCAATAGCTCCAATTAGAAATGTAGCATAGTTCTTCTGATTTGCTATGTTGCTTACCCCACGTTACGACGTGGCTACGACCACTCATATAGTGACAGTTAGCTGTTACTGGTCGTAACCATGGAAGCCTAAGCTACTGCAATGCCTGAAACATGGGGTAAGCAACATAGCAAATCAGAAGAACTATACTACATTTCTAATTGGAGGTCTTTGCTAATAATATTATTATTACACCTACAACATATTGGGATAGGATACTGGAGATGGGAACACCCCTTTAAGTGTCAATAGCCTCTGCACGCCTCCTCTTTATGCAATGTCTATAAGACTTTCGTGGACAGCTGAGTAAAGCACACGGCTTCCTCCGCCAGTCCATGGATAAAAAAGGGGCTCCTAAGAGCCCTGTTCTCAGGATTTGGTGAGGTCCTAGCGGTTGGACTCCCATCGATTATCAAGATATGGATAGGTGATAACTTGCAACGTTGAGAATAACCCTTTGATTCTCTATTTTTAAGACTCCTTAAGGGCCCTTCTACTAATACAAATGACTGTGTTAAAGGGACAGTATCACCTTTTTTTATAAACTGTAATCTGACTGTAGATTATTTTTGCACCTAAATATACTCTGGCACAGGGGCTAACAGGGACCGGACAGATTACACTGTTAGGCTTTGGTGCTAATAACATTTTTTTCAGAGTCTATGGTAATGTAGCAAAAACTAAAGCTGATGTCACATACATGATGGTGTCCCGTCAGCGCTACATATAAGTAGACTCCAATAAGAAAATGTACTATAATAAGATCTAGAAATGTTTGTAGCCGCTTTATATAAACCACTTGACCCCTTTACGTTCCGATAAGAAATGAGTGCTGTTACTACGATATCATAAGCATGCAAAAATAAATAAACCTGGCAGAAAACATCAGGAGTATGCATAAATAAAGGCTGCATATCGCTACATCTTGTGTATTAAGTGAACCCGGTGTAATGAGCGGTTTATGAAGCTAAAAGTGGTCATGGAATTTTTAGAAGGTGATTTAAGGCGTTTTACACTACAATCTGATAAAACACCCTGTTGCTTTGCGTCCATGGTCAGTTTAGACATTTACGTCATGCTCCAAAATTTCCCCAAACATGTAATAGCCTTATTTATCTAAGCTCAGGGCTTTATATTTACGCCAAAGGAACATACAAAGACCTTTAGAAAACCTGCTCTTTGCATCTTTTCTTTTCGAGATGAAATAAAATATACAGAATCCTAGAAATTGTAATTGTTGGATGCAGGGGTATGTAGAGCGAATCGGAAAGATTCACACAACATGGTGGCTCAGTGGTTAGCACTACAGCCTTACAACGCTGGGGTCCTGGGTTCAAATCCCACCAAGCACAACACCTGCAAAGAGTTTGTATGTTCTCCCCGTGTTTGTGTGGGTTTCCTCCGGGGTCTCCGATTTCCTCCCACACGCCAAAGACCATACTGATAGAGAATGTAGATTGTGAGCCCCAACGGAGACAGCGCCCATAATGTCTGTAAAGTGCTGTGGAATACGATGGAGCTATATAAATAAATAATAAATAAATTGACGTGCACACAAGGAAGAACTATGTAATCTCTGGCTAATGATCAAGGCATAGTTGAGGTTGGAACTTCAGCACCACAAAAGAAGATGAAATGACTGTGGATCTTGCTGCAATGTAAATTTATTTTGATGCGGCAAGGAGTCAAAAACAGATCTTGACCAATGTTTCGACCGGGAACGGTCTTTGTCAAGAACATCTGTTGCGGGTGCAGGTATGCAGAAATCTAGTAGAAAAATAACGTAAAATGTAAGATCTCTCATGTCAAGGAGGACCTGTGTGGAGCAGGAGCCGGGAATCAGGAAATGCGGCAAGTAGGGTGTAAACCGCCTAACCTAATGATCAAGGTATAGTCATATCTCCTATTTATGTTGTCAGGAACATACAGATGGGTCCTTCTTTATCTTCCCTCTTGGCTCGACATTTCTCAATGTGAGTGGCACGAGATGACCGGCTTTGGGAAAAAAAAAAACTATGATTTTGAGACATTCTGTTGGGAGAAGTCTATGCTCTCTGAGTCTATGTTTGTGATGCAAATCGTGGCATGTTGATAGTTTTGCTAGCATGTCAAGAAAATGTATTGGGAATGTAAGGGTGGACACATCGGTACATATATGTCTCAGAAACTCCCCAAGTGTGATCAATCACAATCTCAGCAGAATGTATCAGTATGGAGAAGATAGCATCTATTAGAGCAGGCCATTAGCTATGTTATCTGTATGGCCAGCTTAAATGGGCCATAGTTTAGAAGACCCACCTTTAAATAAAGAAATAAACTCTAGAAATAAACCCTAGCTGATCTTTCACTGACTGGCTTAAATTACAGCAATATGGCTGAAAATCCAAATGAGACTATCACCATCAGGAAATACCAGCAGGGGGGAAATACACTGCTCAAAAAAATAAAGGGAACACTTAAACAACAGAATATAACTCCAAGTAAATCAGACTTCTGTGAAATCAAACTGTCCACTTAGGAAGCAACACTGATTGACAATCAATTTCACATGCTGTTGTGCAAATGGAATAGACAATAGATGGAAATTATTGGCAATTATCAAGACAACCTTAATAAAGAAGTGGTTCCGCAGGTGGGAACACACACATCTCAGTACCAATGCTTTCTGGCTGATGTTTTGGTCACTTTTGAATGTTGGTTGTGCTTTCACACTTGTGGTAGCATGAGACGGACTCTACAACCCACAGAAGTTGCTCAGGTAGTGCAGCTCATCCAGGATGGCACATCAATGCGAGCTGTGGCAAGAAGGTTTGCTGCGTCTGTCAGCGTAGTGTCCAGAGGCTGGAGGTGCTACCAGGAGACAGGCCAGTACACCAGGAGACGTGGAGGGGGCCGTAGGAGGGAAACAACCCAGCAGCAGGACCGCTACCTCCGCCTTTGTGCAAGGAGGAACAGGAGGAGCACTGGAAGAGCCCTTCAAAATGACCTCCAGCAGGCCACAAATGTGCATGTGTCTGCACAAATGGTTAGAAACAGACTCCATGAGGGTGGTATGAGGGTCTGACGTCCACAGATGGGTGTTGTGCTCACAGCCCAACATCGTGCAGGACGCATGGCATTTGCCACAGAACACCAGGATTGGCAAAGTCGCCACTGGCACCCTGTGCTCTTCACAGATGAAAGCAGGTTCACATTGAGCACATGACAGAGTCTGGAGACGCCGTGAAGAGCGATCTGCTGCCTGCAACATCCTTCAGCATGACCGGTTTGGCAGTGGGTCAGTAATGGTGTGGGGTGGCATTTCTTTGGAGGGCCGCACAGCCCTCCATGTGCTCGCCAGAGGTAGCCTGACTGCCATTAGGTACCGAGTTAAGATCCTCAGACCTCTTGTGAGACCATATGCTGGTGCGGTTGGCCCTGGGTTCCTCCTAATGCAGGACAATGCCAGACCTCATGTGGCTGGAGTGTGTCAGCAGTTCCTGCAAGATGAAGGCATTGAAGCTATGGACTGGCCCGCCCGTTCCCCAGACCTGAATCCGATTGAGCACATCTGGGACATCATGTCTCGCTCCATCCACCAACGTCAGGTTGCACCACAGACTGTCCAGGAGTTGGCAGATGCTTTAGTCCAGGTCTGGGAGGAGATCCCACAGGAGACCATCCGCAACCTCATCAGGAGCATGCCCAGGCGTTGTAGGGAGGTCATACAGGCACGTGGAGGCCACACACAATACTGAGCCTCATTTTGACTTGTTTTAAGGACATTACATCAAAGTTGGATCAGCCTGTAGTGTATTTTTCCACTTGAATTTTGGGGGTGACTCCAAATCCAGGCCTCCATTGGTTAATAAATTTGATTTCCATTGATGATTTTTGTGTGATTTTGCTGTCAGCACATTCAACTTTGTACAGAACAAAAAGTATTCAATGAGAATATTTCATTCATTCAGATCTAGGATGTGTTATTTGAGTGTTTCCTTTATTTTTTTGAGCAGTGTATATAAAGCCGCACTCAAAAGGTGATAGGGCAGACAGATAAGTAAATGAAAACACCCGTTACTCTAAAAAAGACTACAGCAAGTTTAAGATACTAAACACCCGGAGAATAGGTGCATCTGCTGTGGCTCGGCGGTGAGAGAAGCCGAACATAAAGTCAAGGGTTCGAACCCAGAAGTATGACACTTACCCTCCCCAGGTCCACAGCTGCCTATCCACTGCCGCTTCAGTCTTTGTCTACTGGCTGCATTCGTGACGTCACATTACAGTGCAAGTGACTGCTTGGGTTTAGCGGCTCTTGTCCTCCCCCCATCTACATCATTGCTGAACTCAGTGATTGGCTGCAGCAGGAACGTGCAGTGTAGTTGTGACGTCACCGCTGCAGCCAGTAAACGAGTCTCACAGATACACCAGAGAAGGAGCGGTGGAGCTGGGGAAAGCGAGTATCAGGGTGTTTATTATTTTAAACATGTGTACATGTTTAAAATACATGTGTATTTCCCTGGACAACTCCTTGAAGATTCGTGCGTGCAGAAAGATGCAGTAAATACTTTTGGGGAAACCACTTACAGTTTTCATTTTGTTATGTTATTTCGAAAAAATGAATCCATGAGAAAATGTATGAATGTCTTAATTAAATAAATTGGGTGGTTCAGAAATCACTTTGATTTATACCTGTGGGGACTTGTGTGAGCGCCAGCAGTATTGGTGGCTATGGAGACTGGCCAACAAAATATTCTCGTCAGTATCCAACTGGCCAAACCGCAGCGTCTCCTGTGTGTCATTACAGACGACAAAATGACTGTAGATCAGCTCCTCTGCCTCGGGGCTCTGGTTCTGAAAGAGAAGGAACAGACTGTTTTAATAGAGAAATGTTAAAATATCTTCTCATTGTCGTCAGCGCTCGCTCCTATTGTTCACTGCACTTATGATGAAGGGCCACTAAGCCAAACATTCAGAAAGAAAAAAACAAGGCCACGCTCAGCCTACAGGGCCACATGTGACTTTAGAATCTCCGAGATACTAGCTTTTCACTTTTACGGCATTACAGCAGGTCTTCTTTTTAACAGGCCGAGGTGTTGTTTCAACAAGTATGATTATAGAGGATACCAGCACAAAAAAATAACAGTAAAAAACTAAAGACACACTGTTACAATGTTTATGTTATTAATTGCTGACTTATAACAAATATATATATTTATATTAAGTATTAAAACATTATGGTAGTACCAGATAATTGTAATTGTGTGGGTTTTTTTTAATTAAAAAAAATAGCATGTTGTGTAATTTTTTTGTTAATTTAATTTTATTTTTTTGTAAATCTGTCAGCAAATTTTTGCTATGTAATTTGAGGGCACCATGATGTACGGAGTGAGGGCCTGATCCCAGCAATGTGTCACTTACAAGGCTGTTTGTTGCAATTTCAATGAAATCAGTGTTTTATCAACAAAAGGTTATCACTACAGGACTAGGCGTCTCGTGCCATGTAGTCCATCTGCTCTGTGTAACCCTGCCCCCAGCACTGATCATCAGCTTTCTGTAAATATACAGTATACACAGAAAGCTGCCAATCAGTGGTGTGGACAGGGTTACACAGGGCTCAGCATTCAGAGCACTGCTAGATCTGCAGCAGAGAAAACTGTATTTTGTATCAAAGTGACAGCATGCAGACCTTCAAGTGACAACATCGCTGGAATCAGGGTCTTTGTCCCTATATCATTCTGCTCTCAGATTACGACAACAACCTTGTGACAGATTCCCTTTAATATTCATTATTATTATAATTAATCCTAAAAAGGAATTTTCATTTTACATAACTTTTTTTTTCAATAATAATAATATATGGTAATGGCTTAAGTCCTCAATAGACATTGGATAAAAGTTGGCAGAACCTGCCGATTTTAGTGGGACCGTCCAACCATCATCTAATGTGCATGGGGGTCTCTTGACTCTCTCCTGATTGATGATGTCGCTGGAGAGAAGGATCCGGTCTGTTGAATTTCAATGGCTGATCCTTTTGCTCGGTGCAAAGAAATAGCCTTTAGCAGATGAGTCTGGCAACAACCCTCTCATAGTGAACACAGGAGCGTCTTTAGGATTTATAGTCTATGGCCACGGCCCCACTATCAGTATGTGGTCAGTATTTGGTCAGTATTTTTTTTCAGGAGTGGGAGACAAAACCAGGTGAGGAACAATCAGAAAGAAGGTATAATAGAAACAAGTCACCAATTCTGCATTTATCACCCACTCCTGGTTTTGGCTCTCAGTACTGAGAAAAAATACTGACCAAATACTGATAGTGGGCAGCGCTGTGGAGTCAGTAAAAAATGGACCAACTCTGACTCCTAAAATATATAATAAATTGGGTACAGTAGTTCAATGCAGTTTGTGGGGAATATTTTTTCATCAGAATTTGGGAAAGTTATGAAATGTCCTATAAATGTCTGTCCTATTCCTGATCTAAGGGTCTAGACTTTTAGCAGAGATGAATCTGTGCTACAGTAAATTTATCACTTAAACATGAGCCATGTAGGAGGGAGTCGTGGAGTCATGGAAATTGAGGAGTTGGAGATTTGGCTTACCAACTCCAAAGCCCTGATAGTGGGGCAACGGGTCTAAATGGCAGTCTCGTTATTTTTCCCTGATAGATGAAGTTTGGGAGAGAAGGATCCGGTCTGTTGAATTTTAACAGTGAACCCTTTTGTAGAGCACAGAAAATAAGCTTCTGGAAGGGGCTCAGAGAAAACAGGAGCACTCTGCTTCCTTTGGCAGCCCCGTAGCTCTTACTACAAACATTTTACAGCGGGTCCCCATTGATTTTTATGGGGTTCGGTTCTGTTTCAAGTTCAGGTAGAGTTATTGTAACCAAAAAGAACTTTGGACTAAAGTTGGGTAGAACCCGAACATCCATGGGTCCGCCCATACCTACTGCGAGCATGAAGCTATGTATTACAGCCGCCCCCTTCCCACTGATGATGGTAGCAGTATTACCTGCTCAATCACCTAACCCTAATAGTACGCCTAGGTGCACCAACGATCTGCGGATCACACTGTACTTTAACGTCAAAGGAGCGAGAAAGGGTTAAAAAAGTTATCTGAGATTAGAAAAAAAGGTCTGCTTATATTTCAAAAACAGAAATACCCGATACAGCCTGTGATATAGAGCAGCGCCATCTCACTTAAAATTTTATATATATATATATATATATATATATATATATATATATATATAAAGGAAACGGATCGGCTGGAAGCACTGTTCACATTTGACCCCTTCTAAAGTAAGAGTAGAGTGGGCTCCTGTGATCTCTACTGCATTGCACCTAGTGAATTTTTTGATGCACCCACTGGAAAGGAAAAAAACAGAGATGTGAGATGACAAAAGAGGTCTCGGCCGGAAAGTATATATAGGGTCATATGTCATTTTTAATCTTTATATGGACAGCAGTTTCCGCGGACTAGTAAAGACCATCTACATACAAAAAAATCACAAGATATTCATTTACCATTCTACATGTGGTGGAAAGTACCCATGACACGAGAGGAAACGAGAAAATTACTAAAACAATTACAGAAATATGTCCTCCTGTAGCTCATGTTAACATTGCCAAATCCCTTTATAAATCAGGAAAGCCGTTCTTCCATCGTACCTGTCAGCCGTGTACCGGGTGACACATGGCTTCACTTACCGACATACACAACTCTATCACTCCTTACCTCCCAATGTTCAATATTATCAAACAGTACGGAAGTCCCTACTTCACCGGCTGACATGGCGAAATGCCCTACATGATCATAATGTTACCTTCTATTTACGCGGGAAACTCTAGAATAGGAAGGAGGATTGGCAATTACCACGATGGGGGGACAGTTCGCAGTCATTTTTGCATTTCTCCTTTTATTGAGCATTAATATAGAAGAGAATTTGATTTACAGCTATGCTCTATAAACCTATACCCCAACTGTTTCCATTAAAGGCTACGTTCAGAAAGGTGTATTATTGTTTCCTGCGTTGTTAAGAAAAAGGACTAATGAGAGTCAATGGCACATTTCTGATGAATACTTTTTTTCTTCTGGACACACGGCTCATGTGAAATAAGTGAAATATACTCTTATAAAGTCAATTTGGAGACAAGACTCGCACATTAAATTTAGTGAGTGCGGAATCCATATTTCTCTGATCGATCAAAAAAAGGGGACAAAAAAGTGAATGTCATTTTTTTCCCCTATTGCGGACCTCCAATACAGACACTTGAACTTCTAAACGGATGTGATTTAATCCCTTGACCCCCGGGTGATTTTCCATTTTTCGTTTTCTCCTTCCTTTCTCCTAAGAGCTATAACTTTTTTACTTTTCCATCAATATGGCTGTATGAGGGCTTGATTTTTCCGGGATGAGTTGAACTTATGAATGGCACTATTTATTTTACCATACAGTGTAAAAAAAAATTCCAAGTGCTTTGAAATTGCAAAAAAAAGCGCAACTCCACAAGTGTTTTTTGAGATTTTTGTTTACCATGTTCACTATATAGTAAAACTGACCTGGTAATATGGTTCCCCAGGTCAGTACAAATAAGCAGATATCAATCATGTATAATTTACTTTTTATTTAAGTGGTGAAAAAAAATTCAGAAATTTGTATGAAAGAATGTTTTTGCGTTTTTTCGTCATTTTCCGAGACCTGTAAAGTTCTAATTTTTTGTGATCTGGGGCTGTGAGATGGCTTATTTTTTGCGCTTTAAGCTGACATTTTTATTTATACCACTTTGGGGTAGACACGGTGTTTTGATTGCCTTTTATTGCAATTCTGCGGTAACAAAAATAACTTAATTCTGGCATTTAGATTTTTTTCTTGTTACGCCATATACTGATCGGATTAATTTACTTCATATTTTGACAGTTGGGTCGTTTCTGAAAGCAGCGATACCAAAATATGTGTATTTTTACACATATTTGGTATCGCTGCTTTCAGAAACGCCCCATTTTGTTTTGTTTTATTTTTAATGAGGCAAAAGATGGGGTGATTTGAACTTTTCTGTGCTTTTTTAAACTTTTTTTTCACATTTTACCGTATTTAGTAGTTTCCTTAGGAGACTTGAAGCTGCGATCGTCTGTGCTATACATAGCAGGGCAGAAGCCCTGCTATGTATTGCAAAAATCATCATGTCCTATGAACGCCGGCCACAGCAGACCCCCGGCTGTCATGATAACCTATCGGAGCCCCGCGATCACATGACAGAGGCGCCAATGGGCGGTAACTTATGACAAGCTTCCTGTCTGCCCATGTTAAACGCAGGGCTCAGTGACTGAGAGTGCATTTAACTTAACAGCCGCGGGTGTCTCACGGATCCACCCACAGCTGTTTGAGGCACTTGATGGATGAGTAAATCAGCCATTAAATGAGGG
The DNA here is from genome assembly GCF_046119375.1 of Phyllobates terribilis. Lineage (NCBI taxonomy): Eukaryota > Metazoa > Chordata > Amphibia > Anura > Dendrobatidae > Phyllobates > Phyllobates terribilis. Next base: position 703,267,456 of record NW_027362764.1, on the reverse strand, counting down.
GAAAGATGCGGGCTCAGTACCGGAGCCCGAATCAAAAGCAGGGACTCGGCCGATGACTATACGTCATCGTATTGCATAAATTAATAGTGCATGTGAAAATAAGAAACTTTGTAATATATTTTATCAGATAAATCTGCTTCTTTCTCCTCCTAGACTATCATTTATCTTCAATTTTTTCAAATTCCAGGTAAAACTTGCATTGAGTGAAGACAGATTTTTAAATTACTGAGATAGACTCTGATCAGTAGCAACTGTCATCTTCTATGTAGAGGAGAGGGGGAGGAGCTAAAAGCAGAGCTCCTGTTCTGTCATCCCCCCTTCCATCTGTATAAAATCTTATCAACTCCCATCTACAATCTCAGTAATGTAACATTCTGTCTTCACTGAATACAGATTTTACCTGTGAATTGAGAATTTTGAAAATGAAAGATCAGTCCTGGCGGAGAAAGAAGCAGTTTCTCTGTTCCAAAAATTCTTATTTTCAGTTTGTGCTATTAGTTATGAAATAAAAATTAAATGGATAGTTACTCTTTACGGACAAAAAGAAAACCATACATTTGACAATCTGCCTATTTCAATTTTTCAGACACTCTTCTGAGCTCAGTCTTACAAGTAAGGGCTCTCCTGTGCTGGCTGTCCCCTAATAGAAGACAGAAGATATATAGCAGCTTTTGTCCTTGATCCATCAGCAGATAATTTCAGGATTCACCTGGTCGATTTGGAGCCTTTTGTTTTTTGCCTTTTATTCTAAGAACAATCACTTTCTTTTATATGCACTTGAATTGACCATTATCCTAAAACTTCAAGGAATCACATATATAGCACATATAGAATATATATATTTTCTTTCTATTGCTATATTGCATATGTTCTTTTAAATCACTTTGTGATGGTGATTAGCTACAGTGAAACATTTGTACTGCTTGCGTTATGGTACTGTATCTGTGTATATTTTCCTTCATGCATTTCTATATTTTTTTCACAGTTTATCAGTTTGATGTCTCTAGATTAGTTTTTATGCTTTATTCATCCAATTGCATCACTTTTGTAAGCCCTTGTAGCCTGGTATTTAACTTGTGCAACTCTTATTGTAAGTACAAAACAACCCTTTGACATTTTCTATAGGTCCATGATTTAGCAATTGAAATTTACTCTGTTGACTCTTGTGTAATGCCATAATGTCAACTTATTCCCCTCCTTTTTTTAGCTGCATATATGGATGGTTTCTGTAACGATTCCACCACGCTGTCAGTATCGTCAATCGTCCAATCTGAACCAGGGGCGTGCTGGGCTGTCAATATTATAATTGACAGCCCAGTTGCTCAATATGGCCAGGACTGCAGGGTCTTCCAGGTGTCACCCGTTCTGGGTGATTACCTAGCTATTTAACTGGCTAGCTATTATCAGACCTTGCCAGTTGTAGCTTAGCTCAAATGGTGTGTGTTTGCTCTCTGCTCTAAGTTCCTGTTTTCTTTGTTTCCAGACCTTGGACCTTGCCTTTGACCATCCATTTGCCTAGTCCCTTTGTCTTGATCAGCTACCTTCTTGGAATTCTGACCCAGAACTGTGACCTGACTGTGCCTTTGTCTCATCCCTCTGTTTATAAAGAGCTCTCTCGGTTTCTGACCCTGGACCTCTTGACTAGCCATATCTTGTCCATGACTAGTGACTCGGGGTCACATTTTCCTTTTTTGTTAGGGCTCTTTCACACACAAAAAAACTGATGTGTGAAACCAGCCTTACATTTGCAAGGTCTGATTAAGACGCAGGTCCATTGCTGAAACGCAAAGGTTGAGGCTACATGATTCTCATCAAAGTGCCGAATCAGATTATCATCTGCTTTTGGTCCAAATGTACATATTTACCATCCAGATGTATTTTTATCCTGTATGAGAGAAAAAAACTGATAGAGGTTTCCTAGACTTTTCCTACCAACCAGTCTGTGAAAAACGGGAAGCACTCGGATACACCTCCAATCACTAGAATGGGTGAGTTTATTAATGTGAAAATGCTCGTAGAGATAGCTGAATCTTTTGACATACAAATTTGACAGTTTTGCAGAATTTTTGTAGGAAATTAAATTTGTGGTGAATCAATTCTCTGTTAATCGCATGTACTCCAAAGCCTCCAGCAGCTCTGAGAAGATATGTATGACACTATTCTCTTTTCCTTGTGCACTAATTTTCTTCACTGCCGTGTACTATCCATACAGTTTTATCAGTATTTTATAGCTTTCTCTCTTTATCACTATGGCTAAGCTGTGAGTAAGCGGCATCTTCTTACTCTCCAAATTCATGAGAAACGGCTGCTGCATTCCCTGCCTCTGCTTTTATACAGCCTATGATAGTTCTCCTAATTGGCAGTGCTACATTATGTGATGTGATAACTGAAAGCCACGGGAAGCTCACTTGGCCACACTAAAGGTCATGTGATCATTCTCTGGTTGACGCAATCATTTGCAATGTGTAAAATGGCAGCAACTATTTTTGGCAATTTACGCAAAATGAATCAGAAATTGTTCTAAATTATCTGTGTTCCAAAAAATTCCACATAAATGAGATTGGCATCAGTTGTATCTGCACTTATACATCTCCCTTTACTTAGAGAACCATGATTTTGATTACAGCCCAAATCACATTTGCAGGGGTATTTGCACAAGGAGGTTCAAGATGTTTCAAAAAGTTGGTGCAACATTAAAAGCTTTACACCATCTATTAGTTGGTTGATTATGAGTCTGAAATTTGGTCGAAAATGTTGGAGCAATTTTGGCGGACAAAAGTGGGCTGGAATTAGTAGGAGAGGAAGTAGCTAACTGTGCTCTACATTTAATAAGAAATGGACCAAAAGAGGCGCACAATACATCAGCTCATAGCAAAAATATATTTCATTTTTTGGCTTTAAAGGGGTTGCCCCATTTCAAATAATTTTTATCCCATAAAATGTATAAAATAAACTGAGCTGTACTCACCATTCCCAGGTCCAGCACGGCTTCTCTGCTGCTGCTTCAGTATTGTTGATCTCAAGTGATCAACAATACTGAAGCAGCGGAAGAGAAGCCATGCTGGACCCGGGGATGTTGAGTACAGCTTAGTTTGTGACGTTACGACTACAGAGTCCAGCCAATTAAGGAGCTCAGTGGCTAAGCCAATGTAAACAGCATGAACTGCTGAGCTCAGCGATTGACTGCATCTTTGTCAAAGTGATGTCACCGCTGTTATGGTAAATATTTATACTTTGCTTTATTATTTAGACAATTCATAAATCTTTGATAATTTGGCATTTTAATATTAGCTTTATAAGTGTTATTCAAAAATAACAGGGTGTTGTCTTTGATATAGAGACGTATTAAAGCCTTCATTTGTTTCTGAACGTATAGTAAACTAGATATAGCCAGATCCTAAGGAAAGCAGCAGAATACATAATTTCCGACTTTCTTTTTCCCAACTTATCTTCTTTTTCAGGTAAAGTAATGTAAGCCACTCCCACTTTCCTTATCTTTGTGGTTTGTAATAAAAACTTGTAACCAGGCATCTGAATGCAGACAAGTCTGGGACACAGACAGAATTGGTTGTGTGCTCTTGTCTCCGATCGATCGACTCCTTGATTTGATCAAAACTGGCAAACGTGTGAAACCACTTGAGTTTTTCCTAAAAGTTTCCATATTGGTTTCTCCATCACCGCTGCTGCAGCAAAGAGGCAGCATTGGACCTCGAGAGGATAAATAAAAATCAGTTTAGCCTATTGGCTAAAGCTATTTGAAACCCCTTTAAAAGGGGCTTTTCCATGTCCCTACTTCCAGGAACTGACAGACAAAGTTGGTAACGTGGCTGAGCTGCTGGCTTTAACGTCGCTCCCACATGCTGCTAGGAAAGGCAAATTTGCATGTGCAGCATGGGAGAAGCGCAGGAACACTGAGGTCCCGCCAACTTCAGAGAAGTGCTTGCAAACAGATTGCAAATGTGCGAACCTTGCCTAGGAGACCTACCATCTTGGCAACAAGCTGTACAACACAGAATTGAAAAATTCCTCCATCTGGAGAACTCAAGAGGATTTTTAATAAGAGGTAAATTGCAAAATTGCTTGTTTTTACAAGCTCTATGCAATTATACCCATTTACTAAAATAAGACAACCCCTGTAGGACATCTCAAGATGCACCACATTTATTAAGAGGCGTCTCTATATAGATTTGAGGCTTCTTACTAAACTACAAACTAGTTTAAGATGTTGAGGCATAGTAAGTCTCCCCTTCAATGTTTTAGGTGGAATACACTGTAAAAAGGCAGGTGTCCGACCCAGGTCAAAAATCCCAGTATCTTGTTACCAATGGACTGTATGAAAGCGGTCTAATGGCTCTGGATATTCCTCTGTAGCCAATAAGAAGGCGAACAAAAAATAAAATTCTATGTTTAAGTGCACAGTTGAAAACATGACACTAAAAAACAGCGTTTTTACAGGGATATCTGAACCAGCTGCAAGGATTTACATCACACTAGCTCTTGTTTTACAAATGTCCTCCTGCAACAAGCGCAGCCATGGAATGCCCTTAAAAAAGAAGGTTTGATATAAAACAGATGTTTTATCTTCTACTAGTGCGGCTGCTGTAGTGCCATGTTAGGTAATTAATCCCAACGCTTCCCCGGCTCTTCAGTCATATAAATAAAAAGGACTTTTGTTTTTCTTCAGCTAATTCATGGGAGGAGCACCCAGAGCACCCAGGGGAGGACGAGGGGATAGCTTTATTAGCCAAGGGGGTTTAGGGCGAAGAATTCTGGCTCCCAATGTTACACATACTATTAATTACAAGAGACAAACGGCTCTTGAAGAGAATCACATGGCACATCTATAATATTGCACAAGCACTCCGTTAAAGGCTCGCTATGGGCTGCAATTGACCAGCGCGTGCTTTGTGTCCAAGTGGCTCTTATACCCTAAAGATTAATGACTTGCGTTCTTCTGCAAATGAAGTGTTTCAGAAAGGTCAACTTCTGTTCTAAGAAGCTAGATATCGGTGACGCATGTGTAACATCGTGTATGGTAGGGCTGCTAAAAATATTAGAAATAAAGGGGTTGATTTATAAGGACAGCCCCTGTCCATATGTCTCTGCTCCGGGCCGGTTGTCCTCGAGTTGTCCTCCTTGTATTACATGGAAGGCCATTTAGCTTGATGGCAGCCATGTAATACCACGTTCCTCATAAACTGGCACACTGCGGGGAAAATGCCTGGCTGGTTGCATTTTTATCCCCGTAAAATCAGCTGTTTGGTGAGACGGCAGGGAGTGAAACCTGGCCTTATGTAATGGTTTTCTAAGCCAAAACTTCAATGTAACCTTAAATCACAAGTGTGAGTGAACTTAATCAAGTGTTCCAAGATTTAACATTATTCGAGCTTCCTTAAGACAGGTCATCAATGTGCAATTGCTGGGGGTCCCAATCTCAGAATTGCAATCAATAAGCTTAAAGGGAATCTGTCAGTAGGGTCAACCATCCTAAGCCATTTATATGGGCATGCAGGTCATAATAAGTTGAACAAAATGATACCTTGATATCTGAGATTCGAAGTGTTTTTCCAGAGAAATCCACATTTTTCTTAATATGTAAATGAACTGTTAAGATCTATTGGCCGGACATAGATCTCCCCGACAATCTGCCTCCAGGTCTTATTTTAAATTAAAGGGGTGTTACCAGTGTGAGACATGTAATGACTGACAGTCTGCTCTCCTTATCTACATCTCTCACACTGGTAAAGCCTTCATTTAAATTAAGCTCTGGAGGCAGATTCTCAGGGAGATCTATGTCCGGCCCATAGATCTTAACAGCTCATTTATATTAAGAAAAACATGGATTTTTTAGGAATAAGTCATTGGATCGCAGTTATCAAGGTATTATTTTATTTAACTTTCTATGCCCATAATGATGGCTTAGGAGGGTTGATCCTACTGACAGATTCGCTTTAAAGAGAGGAGAAGCAAAGCAGCCCCTTTACTGAAATGCTGAAAGTACAAATGACACATCCATGCTGCAAAACATCAATGTGTCCCGTACCGCACCAAAGAGTCCCGTAACTGCTCTCAAATTGCCCAACTGTTTTGCTTATTAATGGGGATCTGGGGGTGGGACCATAAAGTCTCTGGAGCTGAAGGTCTATCCTAAAAAAAAATAAATACAAATCACAGAAAATTCTTTAGACCTCAAAATCCCCCCAAATATCATACTTTCAAGGGTTCCAAAAGTTCACAAATGGGGAGTAGTCTGAGAAATGGAAGGAGTATAAGGCAATCTTCAATGAATTTCATATACAGACTGTTTCATTGACTACAACAGCCACCAGTGTGATTATTTTTATGTACATCTTGTGAAATTTGATGTCAAGCTGGAAAGCTCGTTGTTTAGTAAACCGACAGACAAAAGTAACATCTTAATAGCTACCATGGTCCTCATGTTTTCAAAAGCCCCCCTCATAGTCAGTACATGAGAATAAGTAGAATTTCATCTGATAAAGTACATTATGATCTTGAAAATATTAGTAAAAAGTTTATGTTGAGGGGTTATCCACAAAAACGAATTAGAAAGGAAGCTGCAGCTAGAAGGAGAACATTTTTATGGCAATGAGTTTCCTCACCATACAACTAATAGGAAATCTAAACAGGATAAATGTGTTTTAGAAACATTCTCAACTTAGCAAAACCTGCTGACGGATTATTTTTAATATGTAATCTGAGAGCAGCATGACGTAGGGTCAGAGATCCTGATTCCAGCGATGTGTCACTTACTGGAATGCTTGGTGCCATTTTGATAGAATCCCTGTTTTCTCTGCTGTAGATGTAGCAGTGGTCAGAATGTTGAGCTGCGTATAACCTGCCCACATCCCCGATTGCCAGCTTCCTGTGTACAGTGTGCATTATCAGCAAGCTGCCAATCAGTGATGAGGCGGGGTTATATAGATTATCTGGACTGGCTGGCATGAGACACCTAGTCCTGCAGTGATAATCTCCTGCTCATAAAACACTGATTGTATTGAAACTACTGAAAGCTGCTGAGCAAGTGACACATCACTGGAATCAAAGTCCCCACCCCTACATTATGCTGCTCTTATATTAAATAGCAAAATCCTGCTGACAAAGTCCCTTTAAAAGGACAATATGCAAATATTGAGGAAAACGTACAAGGGACCTGAAATTTGGGGTTCTATTTGGGACTGAAATTATATTTGGATACCGTATAGGAAGGTCTAATGTCAATATGGTTGTCAAAGGTGATATTACAGATAAAAAAATATATATCTTTTCAAACATTGTTATCAACTAAAAAGACGTACATTTGTTTGCCTGAGTTCCCAACACAGTAACTCAGCTATTAACTATTCCCTGTCATTGAACAGCCCTTTCACATCCTAATAGACGAGCCACTCTCCATTAGGACACGAAAGGGCAGTGGTTATTCACCTAATCCTCAGGTAAATGCTGCTTGGCAGAATTCAATTTCCCCTACTATAAGAGATGAAGCAGAGGCAATTGAGTGCCGCCAGTATTTGCTTAGCTTAATTAATTCTTTACTTGTTGCGATCAAAGTCACTGCAGCAAGTATAGATTGAGACAGAAAGAGATCACTCCCTTGTATCTCTCCATCGGCTCTCTGCAGTACTATCACGGAGAGCTGGTGATTACTATGGGTACTGGAGACCTAAATGACCTCCAGGTCTGCCATAGATCAAAGTCTAGTAGACTGCACGGTCTATTAGGCAACCGATCAGTGTTAGCCCTCTTTCACAAGTCAGTGTCTCCAGTACGTGTGGTGCCAGTTTTCACACGTACTGGAGACACTTACACATGGAGACCCATTCAAATGAATGGCTCTGAGCACATGTCGGTATGTTTTTTCCGCAAAACGTCCCACAAATATGCACACTGATGACACACAGATGACATCTGAGTCATCAGTGTGACACGCACCGGCGCCTGGGAATCAGCGGTACAGTTAGCACTGTGCCAAAGAGGTGTGTGCTGGAGGTAAGTCTCATCATTGTCCCCTGCTTGCGCTGACATCAGTGCAAGCAAGGAAGAATGTTGATAGTACTATTCAGCTCCTGATGTCTACAACAAGAGTAAAAAAAAGAATAAAATAAACAACACATTATACTCAGCTTTACACTTAAATCCCTGAACCCATTGTCCCCTGTAAACAAACCAAAAATAAAAAAAGAACAACATCCCTCAACTGTCCGAAGATTAAATAATCAAGCATCCCACGCCGTAATATATCTGTGCGAGATTTCTCCATCAGTGTGAGCAGTGGCTGGAGGCGACCACACACACTGAGAAGCAGAGGAGAATGACTCGCTCCAGCGAGCGGGCTCCTGAACTGCGCGGAGCTCAGTGAGCGGCGTTCTGTCACTCAGTGAGCTCAGCGTAGTTCATGGGCCCGCTCGCAACATCGAGTTATTCTCCCCTGCTCCTCAGCATGTGCACTCGCCTCAAGTCACGATGATTAAGAAATGTCGGTCAGATGAATTACGGCTTGGGACACTGGATTATTTAATCTTCGGACAGGTGAGGGATATTGGTCTTTTTTAGTTTTGGTTTGTTTACAGGGGACAATGACTTCAGGAAATTAGGTGTAAAGGTGGGTATATTGTGTTTATTTTCTCATTTTTACACTTGTTGGAGACATCAGGGGCTGAATACAACTCTCAACATTGTCCCCTGCTGATCGTAGCACAAGCAGGGGACAATGAAGACAGATGCCTCCAGCACCCGGTGCTTGGGAACAACACTGGCTGTACCGCTGATTACCAGGTGCCGGTACGTGTGATTCTGATGCGGCACACGGTTGCCACATGTATGCCACACAAGGACATGGATGTGTTTTTCCAGTACCGGAAATACCAGGAAGTATGAAAGAGGCCTAACACTGAGAGGCTGGGTAATGCTCTATACTGCATATGTAGTACAGAATATTACCAATACATACCGTATTTTTTGGACTATAAGACGCACTTTTTTCCTCCAAAATTTTGGAGGAAAATGGGGGGTGCGTCTTATAGTCCGAATGTTGGGGGGGGTATATTTATGAGTGGTGTGGGGGGAGCGGTATCGGTGGAGGAGCGGGGCACAGGAGGCAGCAGCCGCCTACTGCAGCCTACACTGTACCCGCAAATAAAGAAAATGAATATTCACTGCTCCCCACGCCCATGTGGTGAAGTCACTGCTCCCCGCGCATACAGTCCCGGCGTGGGGAGCAGTGACTTCCGGCAGCTGATCTCTCCTTGTGAGCCGCGCATGGCAGTGACTTCATGTGCGGCTTACAGGGATATATCAGTGCAGGAAGAACGGACGCAGCGCTGGAGGAGAGAAGAAAGGTGAGTAGGAGTGTTTATTTTTTTTAATGTGAAGTATGATGGGGATTAGGGGGACCATGCATACTAGGACAGGGATTAGGGGTGCCATGCATACCAGGACAGGGATTAGGGGTGCCAAGCATACCAGGACAGCGATTAGGGGTGCCATGCATACCAGGACAGCGATTAGGGGTGCCATGCAGAGCAGGACAGGGATGAGGGGTGCCATGCATACCAGGACAGGGATGAGGGGTGCCATGCATACCAGGAGAGGGATTAGGGGTGCCATGCATAGCAGGACAGGGATGAGGGGTGCCATGCATACCAGGACAGGGATGAGGGGTGCCATGCATACCAGGACAGGGATGAGGGGTGCCATGCATACCAGGACAGGGATGAGGGGTGCCATGCATACCAGGACAGGGATGAGGGGTGCCATGCATACCAGGATAGGGATTAGGGGTGCCATGCATACCAGGATAGGGATTAGGGGTGCCATGCATACCAGGACAGGGATGAGGGGTGCCATGCATACCAGGACAGGGATTAGGGGTGCCATGCATACCAGGACAGGGATGAGGGGTGCCATGCATACCAGGACAGGGATGAGGGGTGCCATGCATACCAGGACAGGGATGAGGGGTGCCATGCATACCAGGACAGGGATGAGGGGTGTCATGCATACCAGGACAGGGATGAGGGGTGCCATGCATACCAGGACAGGGATGAGGGGTGCCATGCATACCAGGACAGGGATGAGGGGTGCCATGCATACCAGGATAGGGATTAGGGGTGCCATGCATACCAGGACAGGGATGAGGGGTAACATGCATACTAGGACAGGGATGAGGGGTGCCATGCATATAAGGATAGGTATGAGGGGTGCCATGCATACCAGGATAAGAATGAGGGGTGCCACGCATACCAGGATGGAGGGATGCCAGGCATACCAGGATGGGGATGGGGACCACGTATAAAAGGAAGGGGGGGGGCATATATCCCAGGATGGGGGATATTGTCAGAATTGGGGGACATTACCCCTATACCAGTGTAAGCAGAAGACCCCTCCCCCTTAAAAGTGCATCATGACCACATTTTTGCTTAAATTTTTATTTTTTTATTTTCCTCCTCTAAAACCTAGGTGCGTCTTATGGTCCGGTGCGTCTTATAGTCCGAAAAATACGGTAAGTACTCAAGTGGGACCAATAAATATAAAAAAATGTAAGTGCTGTAAAAAAAAGATTTGAAAAATAAATGTTCAGAATAAAACAAATAAAATACAATATTGAACTCTGTATAGTGAGGCAGTGACCGGGATCGTATACGAGGGACGTTATATCTTCCCCAGAATGTGCACAGAGACCTATTAAATCCATTGGAGTGCATTGCAGTCACAGACACACCTGCAGCTGCAATGCTGGAATGAAGGTGAGCATGGACCTAGTCAGGCTATCTGGCTAAGGCAGATTAGTAAAACCCGGCAGGGCCTTCATTTCTTGGAGGAGGTCACAGGAGGCAGTGGGGCGGCCTCCTCCCTCTAACCTGGGTTTTCCAGTGGCTCTTGCCACAGGTCCTTTAAAACCCTGCACTAAGGATTAGTGTTGTTCTATGTTGGAACCTGCTAGGAGCACAGCAGGGAAGCTCAGCAGGACAGAGGGTGGCTGAACCCACGCCTGGGATCCCTCTGCACCTGTCAGGCTCTGAGCGGCAGGCACGGCCGTTGCCCTCGGCAATCATTGTGTATGGACTTTCTGTTAACCCGGCTGCGAACCGGAGGACTTTCTGTTAACCCGTGAGTTGCTGAAATAAAAGCGGTTTATGTTGGACTTGCTTGGGTCACTGCCTTAGTTACTGCACGGTGTGAACACCGCCCCTTACAGTACTCTGAAAAAAATCTAGGTCCCTGAATATGATGCAGAAAAACAGAAAGATTTTTTTTTTATAAAGTCAGTTTCTTTTGCAAAAACTGAGAATGCAAAAAAAATAAAATACAAAAACCAATGCCAAAATTGCATTTTTTTTATCAAAAAGTAATATGTACTGCAAAATGGCACCATTGAAAACTACAAAATAATAAGCCCTCACACAACTCTCTACACAAAAATAAAAAAGTTATGTGTCTCAAAAAATGATGATCAAAAAATGTATTTTTTTTTTAAATCTAAATTAATTTGGTATTCCTATTACTGTATCGACAGAAAAAAGTGGGACATTAATTATACTGAATGGTAAGCCGAATTTATATATTTTTTCCAGAATTATTGCTTTTTTTTGCTTTTTGTTAATTACACTCACAAAAAGTGTAATAAAAATTATCAAAAGAAGTTATATGTACCTGAAAATAGGACTAATGAAAACCACATCTTGTCACACAAAAAATAACCCTCACACAGCTCTGTTGTTGGAAACGTAATAAAGTTATGGTTCACAGAATATGGCGATACAAAAACAAATGATTTTGTTTTTCAAACTGAATATTTATTGCAAAAAAGTAAGAAAACGTAAACAAAACAACATAAGTTTGGCATCGCCATAATCATGTTGACTCACAGAGTAAAATAAACACTTTATTTGTGCAGCAAATGAAAAGTATAAAATGTCAGAAGACAATTGAAGAATTCTGCAATTGCACTTTTTTGTTTTCATATTTCTTCCCATAAAGAGTTCATAAAAGTTTGGTATTAGATTGTGTGTACCCAGACATGGAGCCACTGAAAAAAAACAACTCTTTCACCCGCTGTACATATATATATCCTTGAGGATGGCATTATGTAGGACAGACTTCTAGATCTGCTAAAAATTCGTCTGAATGAACATAAATCTCTTATGAGATCTTATAAACCACAGGTTGTGAATAGAACATGAATGTAAATATGGCGATAAATCAGTTGCTAGACATTTCTTGAAATGTAGATATAATATTAATGAATTATGCTGGAAAGTGTTAGAGGAGGTTGATATTATACAGGATATGACGGGCAACAAGTGAAAACTGCTGCAACAAGAAGTTTATTTGATTGTCCACCTTGATACGTTGCAACCTAAAAGGTTGATGGCTAGAATTTTATATAAATACATATAATATACATATATATATACACACACATATATATATATATATATATATATACTAGATGGTGGCCCGATTCTAATGCATCGGGTATTCTAGAATAGGTATGCAGCTGACGGGGCGCAATTAGCAGAGCGGTGTTTAAATTTTGCGCCAAAATCGCTGATTGGTCGCGGTTGCTGAACGCCACCAATCAGCAAAGCGGTGTTTAAATTTGGCGGCAATATTGGTGATTGGTCGCGGGCGGCGGCCGCAACCAATCAGCGAACCGTGTTAGTGAGGACTGGAGAGCGTGTTTAAATTTGGCACCAAAATCGCTGATTAGTCACGACCAATCAGCAGAGCGGTGTTTAAATTTGGCGCCAATACTGCTGATTGGTCGAGGCCGCCGGCCGCGACCAATCAGCGATTTTGGCGCAAAATTTAAACAACGCTCTGCTGATTGGTCGCGGCCGTCAGCCGGGACTAATCAGCGACTTTGGGGCCAAATTTAAACCCCGCTCTGCATCGCTCTGCTGATTGGTCGAGGCCGGCGACCGCGACCAATCAGCAGAGCGTTGTTTAAATTTGGCGCCAATCTGGCTGATTGGTCACGGATGGCGGCCGCGACCAATCAGCAGAGCGGTGTTTAAATTTGGCGCCAAAATCGCTGATTGGTCAAGGGCGGCGGACGCGACCAATCAGCGAACCGTGTTAGTGAGGAATGGAGAGCGTGTTTAAATTTGGCACCAAAATCGCTGATTAGTCGCGGCCGGCGACCAATCAGCAGAGCGTTGTTTAAATTTGGCGCCAATCTCGCTGATTGTTCGCGGCAGACGACCGCGACCAATCAGCAGAGTGAGGTTTAAATTTGGCGCCAATACTGCTGATTGGTCGCAGCTGGCGACCGCGACCAATCAGCAGAGTGGGGTTTAAATTTTGCGCCAATACTGCTGATTGATCTCGGCCAGCGACCGCGATCAATCAGCAGAGCGTTGTTTAAATTTGGCGCCAATCTCGCTGATTGGACGCGTCTGGCGTCCGCGACCAATGAGCAGAGCGTTGTTTAAATTTGGCGCCAATCTCGCTGATTGGACGCGTCTGGCGTCCGCGACCAATGAGCAAAGCGTTGTTTAAATTTGGCGCCAAGCTCGCTGATTGGTCGCGGCTGGCGTCCGCGACCAATTAGCACAGCAGTGTTTAAATGTTGCGGCAAGATCGGTGATTGGTCGCGGCCGCTATTTAAATGTGGCGCCCAAATCGGTGATTGGTCACGGTCAGCGTCCGTGACCAATCAGCACAGCAGTGTTTAAATGTGGCACTAAGATCTGTGATTGGTCGCGGCCGATATTTAAAAGTGGCGCCCAAATCGGTGATTGGTCGCGAGCAGCGGCCGCGACCAATCAGCAGAGCGGTGTTTAACTTTAGCGCCAAGATCACTGATTGGTCTTGTGCGGAGAGCGCGACCAATCAGCGAATCATATTGGTGAGGAGCAGGGAGCGGAATCGTATTAGTGAGGACCGGGGAGCGTCGCTGCCTGTGCGGCTACTTCCACTCCGAGAAGCCGGGAGATGAGCGACTGCTCGCAGCAGAAATATCCCGACCCGCAGCGCCGCTCCCCGGTCCTCCCTTCACACCCTAGCCGCTGATGTCCCCACAGTATCCGCATAGTGTTACAAAGGTCCGGACATTTGTGTGAAAAATCCCTGATTGGTCGCTGGCGCTGCCCGCGACCAATCACCGATTTGGGCGCCAAATTTAAATATCGGCCGCGACCAATCACCGATCTTGGCTCCACATTTAAACACCGCTGTGCTGATTGGTCGCGGCCGATATTTGAATTTGGCGCCCAAATCGGTGATTGGTCGCGGGCAGCGCCCGCGACCAATCAGCGTTTTTTAACACAAATGTCCGGACCTTTGTAACACCATGCAGATACTGTGGGGACATCAGCGGCTAGGGTGTGAAGGGAGGACCGGGGAGCGGCGCTGTGGGTCCGGATACTTCTGCTCCGAGCGCCCGCTCATGTCCCGGGTTCTCGGAGCGGAAGTATCCGCACAGGCAGCGCCGCTGACATCCATGCGGCTAGGACGTGAAGGGAGAACCGGGGAGCGGCGCTGCGGGTCCAATTGGTCGCGGCCGCTATTTAAATGTGCCGTACAAATCGTTGATTGGTCGCGGACTTGGCCCGCGACCAATCACTGATCTTGCGGCCAAAGTTAAACACTACTGTGCTGATTGGTCGCGGACGCTGCCCGCGACCAATCACCGATTTGGGCGCCAAATTTAAATATCGGCCGCGACCAGTCACCGATCTTCGCTCCACCTTTAAACACCGCTGTGCTGATTGGTCGCGGCCGATATTTAAATTTGGCGCCCAAATAGGTGATTGATCGCGGACAGCGCCAGCGACCAATCAGCGATTTTTAACACAAATTTCTGGACCTTTGTAACACCATGCGGACACTGTGGGGACATCAGCGGCTAGGGTGTGAAGGGAGGACAGGGGAGCGGCGCTGCGGGTCGGGATACTTCTGCTGCGAGCGCCCGCTCATGTCCCTGGTTCTTGCAGCGGAAGTATCCGGACAGGCAGCGGCGCTGACATCCAATTGGTCGAGGACGCTATTTAAAA
Organism: Phyllobates terribilis; assembly: GCF_046119375.1. Classification (NCBI taxonomy): domain Eukaryota; kingdom Metazoa; phylum Chordata; class Amphibia; order Anura; family Dendrobatidae; genus Phyllobates; species Phyllobates terribilis. The sequence goes on along the minus strand of NW_027362764.1, from coordinate 703,252,439 downwards.
TTGCCGCACAAATCGGTGATTGGTCGCTGTCTTGGCCCGGGACCAATGACTGATCTTGGCGCCAAAGTTAAACACTATTGTGCTGATTGGTCGCGGACGCTGACCGCGACCAATCACCGATTTGGGCGCCAAATTTAAATATCGGCCGCGACCAATCACCGATCTTGGCTCCACATTTAAACACCGCTGTGGTGATTGGTCGCGGCCGATATTTAAATTTGGCGCCCAAATCGGTGATTGGTCGCGGGCAGCGTCGGCGACCAATCAGCACAATAGTGTTTAAGTTTTGCGCTAAGATCAGTGATTGGTCGGGTCCGAAGACCGCGACCAATCATCGAATCGTCTTGGTGAGGACCGGGGAGCGGCGCTGCCTGTGCGGATACTTCCACTGCGAGAACCCGGGACATAGCGGGCGCTCGCAGCAGAAGTATCCCGACCCGCAGCGCCGCTCCCCGGTTCTCCCTTCCGCATGGAGGTCAGCGGCGCCGGCGGTCCTTCCGCTGCTACCGGCCGGGACATGAGCGCCTCGCGCCGCTCATCTCCCGGCTGCATCTCCGTCCCGCAGATGGGTCCGGCGGTCGGGTTCCTTCTGCTGTTGCCGGCCGGGAGATGAGCGCCTCGCGCCAGTCATCTCCCGGCTGCATCGCCGCTCAGCTCCGTCCCGCAGATGAGCCGCTAACGGCCGCCATCTTTTTTTAGAAATCCCCCGGCGCTGATTGGCCGCTGCCGGACCAATGAGCGACGCGGGATTTCCTGGACAGACAGACACACAGACAGACAGACAGACGGGATAAGACGATTATATATATATATATATATATATATATATATATATATATATTTATTTATTTAAGAAAAATGGTTGAACCGGATTTGTTAAAGTTTTGGCACTTTTATAGGTGATTATAGCATGAATATGAACAAACTGTACGGCTGGATCAGGGGTATTAAACATGAGGTCCTACCGAAACGTCGCGCCCTGTGACACTATGTAGGGCTTGGCATGACACTTGTGCAGTATATTACTAACTTGTCAAGTGCAACAAAGTATCAGGACTATGTCCAATGAAGACTTCAAGATGTAAGATGCTATTTTTTTTTATATGAAACACACTGAATATTACCTTGTACACCTTTCCTACCTTCCATTTATTGATTCATTAGGTTTTGTAATAACCTGAAGCAGGGTGTTGGTGTTGGCTAATATTAGGGTCGCGCATGTGTGATTGAACTATTTCAAAGTTGTGGAGTTGTATGATAAGGTCATTTGGTGACATGGAAGGGAGTGACATTATGGAAAACAACTCCTACCTGAATTCACAGATTTTGTGAATTTTCATATAAAATAATACACAATAATCCAGATTATTTCATGACATGTTCTAGCATTTAAAACTATGTATTAAAAGGGCTTTGCACATGTTTTTTTTTGTCCCCAAACAGCACTAGACCTGGGGAGGGTGATTACCATCTGTGTTTGAGGTTTTAGAGTTGTAAGAGCATTTGGGGACATAAAACAGGATAGTGGAACAACCCTTTAAGACTAAGGGGAAGCTAAAAAATAACTTTACTATGACTTTACTACTATAGCATTGGTTCATCTGTGCAGCTGCTTTACATTATGGGATGCATAATGCTTACATGACAACTCCATTGTTACAAGTGACATCCAAGAGACCTTCACAGCTCGGCTGTCCTAAAAGGAACCTGCGAGTGAGCAGCCCGTCCTGGGTACTCTCAGTGCTGGGGCCGACTTAAACATATAGAGAAAATGCTACCCCCATTAATGCTTGCAAAGAGGCAGTATATGTTCATTGCATGCACCACCTATATCTACTCCTTTTTTCTGGTTAATCTTACATCGGGGGACTAGCAGCGCCATACAGACCAACTGACTATAATGTGGTCTGTCAAGTTTCCATCATGGTGTCTGGCATTTTAGCAGATCACGATCCATTGTTGATTTTTTTAGTGGGATCGCGAGGATCATAAATCCAGAAACCTTGCACACTTACCTGCTGCCAAGCCTGGATTGCTGTGTTAATGGAGTGTACGGAGTGCTGGCCGACGTTCACAAATACTGGATCCACCAGGACAGTGCAATCAATTAGTTTTTCCAGGGCACTGAGGGAAATGGCCGTCTGCCCCTGGATGTGGAACGGTTTCACTAAATTCTTCATGGTAAGATTTCGGCACTCTAGAAGCTGGCAGTCGGCGTCGGTGGAGAATCTGATCTCTTTGCACACGGATGAGCCACTCCATTGACGCATGTACACGTGGGGCTCCTTTAGCTTGACAAGCATGTATTCCAGGTCTCCAGGAGTTGTTTTATCAGAGATGAATGGGTGTAGAAATTTTGGGGGTGCTGAAATAAAAAGTGAATAAAATGTTCAACGAGTGGAACACATGACTGGAAATGAGCGAAAACAAATTACTAAGCTGCCAGACACAAAAAAAAAATAAGGAAATGACTTTCTCATAATAAACATCCTTTATAAGGTGTTCTAATAGCTTTTATTGTGTAAATTAACCATTTTTCCATATCCTAAATTGTGTTATATTGCTGGATAAAGCCACAATATGAAATGGCTGAAGCGGGCATCATTAAAAAGTTCAGTCATAAACAGATCCATTCACGTGAAATGGCGGCCAAGAGAAACATTACAACATGAGGAAGGAACAGATCTTGTGTGAGAGGAAGACATGCTTTGATGGAGCCAGTGACTTTGAACTGAACAAACATCTTTATGGAGGAGAAGGAACGTGTCAAAGAAGGTCAAGTACATGGTCACTCGTCACATAAATAAGCTGCTCCCTTAGACAGTCGTTTATTTCCAGGGCTCATGTTGTTTGGTTTTTATGTAAACCCTAACATAAAGGGAACCCATCACATCCCGAAAAGTTATTTGCCTGACGATATAGCGAGAATCTGGAGGAAAATAGCATCAAGTGTTGTTTAGCTGACTCACTGGAGCAGTGGCTACAAAGGAAAATTCAATTATATTCTCCCTGCAGCCTCTGACTTACAGTCATCGGGGTGCTGCAAGGAGTGGATACAATCCCCACTCAATACACAGTGAATGCGCTGTAATTATTCCCCGACACAATGACTGAGAGCCTGCTCTGCCCATATGTGCTGCGAACACACACACTGCTGAGCAAGCTGTGAAAGTGTCAGGGAGTGCGATTACAGTGCACTCACTGTGTGCTTAGCGGTGAGCGTATCAGCCCCCAGCACCACCTCGATGACTGTAAGTCAGCGGCTGCAGGGAGAATATAGCTTAATTTCTTCCTCTACCAGCTACTTCAGATTTTAATGCCATTTACCTGCAGATTACTCCTATATCTGCAAGTAAATAAAGTTTCTGGTTGTAACAGGTTCCTTTCAGAGGATTATTCACATGTCAGTTAATGGTTAACATTTTAAAGTGCTTGTAAAAACAAGGAACTTTGCAATTTACTTGTTATTAAACATTCCCTCTGTTTTCAAAAATGCACTGATTTTTTATTAGTTTCTTCTCCCATAAAACTGGCCACTAATGTAGCCAAACATGACAATGCTTACAAGATGTTTTCATAGAGCTTGTAAGCGCTGCTCTGAAGTGGTCTGATCTGCTGGACAGAACTCTTAAAGTGCACCCGTCAGCAGGATTGTGCGCAGTAAACCACATGAAATGTCAGGTGGGCTCCGTTACACTGAGTAAAATGATACCTTTGTTGATGACATCCGTCCAGGAGTTCTTTTATAATGTTTACTTTCATTTCTGACATAATGAGATGCTCGTGCTTCGGGGCTGGCCTTTGTTGAGGGGCTTTATCTTGTGCTCTGCTTATGTATTCCTATGTCTGCCTTCTGACAGGTCACTATGCCTTCAGTGACCTGCTTACTATTTTAAATACTAAGCAATGTGAACTGAGGTCTAAGATGGTAGACATGCAAGAAATAGGAGCATGTTCACACTAGCAAAAAGAAGCAAAAGCATTACTTCAACTTTGATATACAGTAAGGTTTTTAATATAGACAGTATAGGTACCGTCCCAATTTAGGGTCACCTTGCCGCTGGTGGGACGGCTTGTATACTTTTTTTGATCAAAAATAGTTCACTAAGTACCCTATATTTATTATGCAACTTTGCTTTACATTTATATATAATGATGGTAGGGTATGAGATATATTTTTGTCTTTTGTAGGTTTTGCTTCTTTTTGCTAGTGTGAACATGCTCCTATTTCTTGCATGTCTACCATCTTAGACCTCAGTTCACATTGCTTGGTTTTTTGTCTTGTTTGCATTCTGTGCAATTTAAGGGTGTGGCATCCCCTTTGTTGAGCTGATTAGTATATATGTAGCTTACCACGGGCCTAGGTGGTCTGGAGTTGGGACCCGGTCCTATTTGTCTACCCTTTTATATGCATTACTTCAACTTTGATATACAGTAAGGTTTTTAATATAGACAGTATAGGTACCGTCCCAATTTAGGGTCACCTTGCCGCTGGTGGGACGGCTTGTATACTTTTTTTGATCAAAAATAGTTCACTAAGTACCCTATATTTATTATGCAACTTTGCTTTACATTTATATATAATGATGGTAGGGTATGAGATATATTTTTGTGTTTTGTAGGTTTTGCTATTTTAAATACTGCCTGTGTAATTTATGTGCCAAACCTAAAATTTACATGCAGCAAAACGCCCTTCCCCCAAGCCCTTGGCGCTAGCAGCCCCAATTTGCTGGAGGAAAAAGACATTTGCTTGCAGCAATATGGCACCGCCGTCCGCGCTTGCGAAGTAGCATCTCTTGGCAACAGAGACATGCTACTGCGTATGCGCCGGCTGGAGGGGCCGTTTTGCTGCATGTAAATTTCAGGTTTGGAACACAATTACACATGCAGCATTTAAAAAAGTAGGCAGGTCAGTGAAGGCACAGTGACCTGTCAGAAGGCAGACATAGGAATACATAAGCAGAGCACCAGATAAAACACCTCCCCAAAGGCCTCCCCGAAGCACGAGCATCTCATTATGTCAGAAATTAAAGTAAAGATTATAAAAGAACCACAGGATGGATTTCATTAACAAAGGTATCATTTTAATCAGTGTAAAAGTGCCCACCTGACAGTGTATGTGGGTTTACTGTGCACAATCCTGCTGACAGGTGCGCTTTAAGCCTCATATTCCAGCCATCTTAAATCCCCCGTGCTCCTCCTATTGTGCAGAGGCAATGCGGACTCACATTGTATAATAAAATATACCTGTGCCTAATTGATCCAGATGATGACACAAGTGCAGTTCTAGATGAGCAAAGTGAATGGAAACTCCAATAGAAGGAACCAACCAGGGAGTAAAACAGGAATCCACCCTAGTGCAAGCTGCAAGTGCTGTAGGAGTCACAAGCTGGTCACAGGCACTCTGAGAGCCAGATTCACTTTCAGAGCTATGGGAAACATAAAAAAAGACTATAACTGAACTATTCCAAGATTATAAAATGTTATATGATAAGTGCAGATGGTCTTGTCCGTTTGCCCAAAATATTCTGGAAAGTGCAGCCAACATAATTATATTTCATTTCACATCTGACCATTAGAATTTGCATAAATATTTATCTGGAAAAAGTGGCATTCAATTGTGTAATTATATCCGTATACTGTTATTCTTTCCTATTTATAATCTAAAATGCTATGACTAACGAGCCAAAAAAGATAGAAGCAGAAAAACTGAAGCAGATGTAATGTAATTAATTTACTGGCCTGATATTAAGGATATATAAAAAACAATGCATTGGTAATCATATATTTAGAAAGGGCCACTAATAGCATCGGTATTAATGTAGCCATTTTTACCTGAGGCATATACATAAAAAATCAACAAAAAGGACAAAAAAAAAAAAAGATGAAATAATATTTAAAAACAAAGAAAATGAAGATTTATACCGAAAGCTCTGCATTTCTTTTATAAATCTCCAGTATAGCTAGTGGGTGCTTGAGGGCTCTCAGGTGGCCTCATACCATATCAATAAAATGTATATGTCTGAAGTTTTAAGCAAGAACAGGAAAAAAACAATAAGTCTCCATGTTTCATAGAATATTTTGCAGTGTCACATTGGGGAATCAGCAGCATTTCACCCCCCTAAACTATTTAGGCATATGCGCATGTAGCTCTTTCATAGACTAGTGCACCAATACCTTTACATGGCCAGTTCATTCCTCCAATATTGTGAAATCAGTGTTTGTTAATAGATAAGCAAATAAGGCTGAAGAACTATGGTAGATCTGAAGGTTCCGTCACTCCAGCTCTATTTCCCACCCTCCTGCTGCTGTCTCCTCCTGGTTCCATCACTCCAGCTCTATTCCCCACCCTCCTGCTGCTGCCTCCTCCTGCTTGACTGACGTCTCCTTTGCCTGAAGTCACACAGCATAGAGTCATAGAGTCAAAGAGGAAGACGTGGTGCAGGGCAGGGAATAGAGCCGGAGTGACAAAGGCTTCAGATCTATCATAGCCTTTCAGCCTTGTTTGCTTATCAATTCAAACACTGATTTCTCAGTAATGAAGGAATGGACTGGCCATGTAAAGGCATTGCTGGACTTGTTTTTGAAAGAGCTACATGCGCATATAAATAGCTTGATGTCACTTTCGGGGGAGATGCTTGTCTCTGCTATTCCAGCATGCTGGCTATTCTTCTCACAATGTGCACTGACAGTGTGCTCTTTTGCCGTGCATTACTTCTGATCAGAAGCGGCGAGCTAGTGCACTGTCACTGTGCATATTGTACAGTGATGAGAATCTACTGAGCAACCACCGGAATTGACAACTGATGCATGCTCAGTAGAGGAGGGACTAGCCCAGCCCCTGAAATAAACGTCTCTGATGGTGCTTCGTTTGAGGGAGGAGGCAGAGGCTGCGGCAGTGACCGCTGACTCTGCCCTCTGATGATGACTCGTTTGAGTATCCCAACACGCAATGGGGATTATCAAATGAAGCATCATTAAAGAGGAAGTAGTAAAAAAAAAAGTAAAATAAAACACAGAGTAGTGCGGGAATGGTAGTGAACTTTTAAATTAAAGTACATTAGAAAAGAGATTAGATCATGACATTAAAAAGATAGGCATTTGGGATTAAAATACATTTTAGTTTCAGACCAGCCTTTTAATATAATGTATACTACTTTAACAGTTCAAAGAGAGTAATATTTGTTTCCAAAAATTAATCTTTTTTTGCATCACTTTTTTTTCCATTGGACAAGAAAAGTTTAAAAAACCACTGGTACTAAGCAATTCTCTGACCTGACTAGAAGCAGATTTAATTTTACATTAGCTTGGTAGGCATCCCTGTAGGAAACTGCTTTATTAAGTCTGAAATGGGTGGATGCCAGTCACTTTTTTAATACCATTTTATTTAAAATTAATAAACAAAAAGCAGCAAAAATAAATATTCAAAAACATTCCTAATCCATCAATTACTTTTATTTATTACAATCAGATAATCAGAGAACAAGGTGAAATTATTCGGTGTTCCTTGTGATCCATGTTAATACTGCTGAAAAGAACTTTAAAACAGGAATAAGAAGTCCAAACAAGAGAAAAGAAAGAGTTGAGCAAAAATGGCTCACACCAGCGAAATTTATTTACCCTAGTTTGCTTAGTTGTATTAGAACTTTAGGCCGGTTTCATACATCTGGGTACTTGGCCCACGATGCACGAACCGGCCGTGGGGCTCCTAACCCAAACTCAACAGTCTTGAGGCATATACGAGGCAGTTGAGTTTGGGTCAGGAGAACAGGGACAGATCTGAGCATCACGGTCCGTACTCAAATTGTGAAATATAGATGTGTGAAACTGGCCTTAAAGGGTTCTCCGAGAAGGAGATAAAATGGAGTGTCTGATATCATTCAAACTGCAGCCCGTCCTAATCACGTGTCAGTACGGGCTGCAGACAGAAAAAATACAGCTTCCGAGATCTACGTCTCAACTATCAACACCTGTATCACACTTCCCTCAGTCGACGTCCAGGAGCACGGCATTGATATGTGAAGAAATAGGTCTATTCCTCGCTGAGTACAAAAGGGGTTATCTCCAGTTTCATCCTCCTCAATGTTTATTTGTTTTACAGTTGGGTGCAATCAGTATCCATGCACTACTACAAAGCTGTGAGACTGACAGATGAGGAAGATGAAGCTGGAGATCTCATCGCCGAGCACAAGGTGGGTTAAAACATATTTCTTTACATATCTTAAAGGTGTTCCAGGTCGTCGACAGGGTATGTGTGAAATAACTCTTGTAAGTTGAAATGCAGGTCTCGGGCAGTGTATATCTTCAGTCTGCGCATGTCCTGACACAAGACTAGGACGGGGCGGCAGCTTGAATTACATCAGGTACTCCATTTTATCTCACACTTTGACAACCCCTTTAAGTGGGGAAAAAAACAACATAAAATCAAAAAAAAAATGTAATAAATAACAAATCTACATATATAACAGGTTCAAGCTGAGCATTCCTTCATCAGGACAAAAAGGTCTAATTAGGCCACTTACCCAACAAAGTAATAAATTGCAATCCTTTTATACCCAATAATCAGCTTTCCCTGATTGGGCAATTTTATGGCTGCGCTCTTCCCTCCTATGCACAGTGAATCTGTAGCCAAAATAGCGGATGGAAAAACCCAGAGCACATGCCCCGCCAGCCCCATTTAGCAAAACTCAGCGTGCGATTAAACAAAATAGATTCCCCAGATACTTGAAACACATTAAAAATATCAAAATGACTAATATTTATTTTGATGTAAAATAAAAATAGAAAAGAAAAAACAGCATGTTATTAGGACGACCGCGGACCACACATATCTGTAGGTCAAGCCGTGACACTGGTGTCCCTCCATGATCTGAATATCTCAGCCCAAAAAAAAAAATTAGCAAGAAGAAAAAAAAATCCTAATTAAAAAAAGAAAAGAAACCTTCTATTCAATGTGTTTGCATTAATATCAATTCTTGACCCTAGGCCTCATTGGTTGTCACATATCCGACCTTCTGCTAACAATCGCACCAGGCCAGAACAAACAAAATCCTCAATTTAAATCACATTTAGCTGTCATTAAACTTTTGCGCAGTGGAAGAATGCTGTTTATATTCTCACACTTGCGTCCGAACTTAAAACACTGAGATTTCTCCGTGGTGAAGTGTTTACTTGTATTACGAGCTCAAATTAGCTGGGATGTGAAATATGCTCTGCCCCCACACAAGTATGTTTATAATGAGTTAGATAGCGATGCCTTCTTAATGTGGGGCCATTTAAATGATTAATGAAAGCTTTAAACAATCGCACTCTTCATGGAAATGCCGTCTTTACGCTAAAAGTGTGAAAGTGAAGAAGGGAGGTCCCTTCTGCTGGTTCATTTACAGTGCATGTAGGGACAGAGAACTTGAAAAATCTCCCCCATACTACAAAAACAACTAGAAATTACACCTTTCAAGTAATTTTGGTAATTTTGGTTTGGCCATGAAATATAATGTCACTTATCAACCTCAAATATAATTTCACTCATCAATCTCCCACACCGCCAGCAAAGTATTTTAACCATAAATGCAAAACAATATCTAAACACAAACAATAAAAGAAAATATAGTAGAGGATAGTATACGTTATGGACCTTTGGACAGCGATCGGGAGTTTTTTTTCCAGGGGTAAAAAAAACTGGACTCACACCAATCAGCTGATGGGCAGGATATCTTTAGTCTATGGTTCGTCCATATTGTCCCATGACACTTGCGTAATGAAAGGGGTTGTCCAGCTAAATCACACCGATCAGCTGATGGGCAGGACGTCTTTAGTCTATGGTTTGTCCACATTGTCTCATGACACTTGCGTAATGAAAGGGGTTGTCCAGCTAAATCACACCGATCAGCAGATGGGCAGGAAATCTTTAGTCTATGGTTTGTCTATATTGTCTCATGACACTTGCGTAATTAAAAAGGTTGTCCAGCAAGAAAAAAAAACTGTAGCTAAATGTGCCTAATTATTAAGTTACGCAACTAACTAATAGACTTTATGTGTGAAAAGAATTCTGATGTTCAGCCAAGAGCTCCAGTACTCAAAGATCCTCTTCCGGTATGTAACTGAAAAAGGACAGTGTTTATTGTGAAGGTTTGAGACCAAAGAAGGTAAGATTAAGAGTTTGTTTTTAGAGCCAAGCCAGCCTCCTTCTCTGTCACAGCAGATGCATAAGTTTGGTTATGACAGAAGGGCACAACAGGGCTATACTGCAAGAGAAATGAGAGATGGTGAGAGTGATGGTAGTGCTCACCTGGAGGGTTGTCTATGGACATAACACCAATAAGAGCCTTAGAATTTGCAGCTGCAGAAAAAAATTTCCATGCAGAAATTCACTTTAGCGGAGAGATCACGGTACCTGGGCTGAACTTGCGTAAATTAAAAATCCTCGATGGTATGAAATAAGGTTTTTATTAACCAACGTGTTTCGGCACAGGAATGGTGTCTTTTTCAAGGTAAAAAAAATAAAAAAATCAGCAGATGCATGGACAGAGTAAGGGGCTGGATAAGTTACTGAAATAAGCAGTCAGCCAGCCCCCTACACATAAAGATCTGGTCACGTGCCGACAAAAGAAAGACTCTCCTGTGATGGACACAATCTAAAATTGGACCTAGGACCAGCGCTTGCAGCTGAAGATTAGGGTACCTTTCAGATGTAAAGTATATTAGTTTTTGAATAACTTTCTAATTTAAGCAAGTTTAACTACATTTTAAAGCAGTTGGAAAACCCCTTTAATGCAGATAATAGCCATCAATATAGTAACACTGAGATGACCAATAATCTTCTGTGAGGTGTTCTAAAAAAAAAAAAAAAAATGAAATCCATATACGAAGAAGATAGGGAAATGAAAATCCAACACAGAAAAATCTGGTCTAGATGGCGGAAGTCTTCTCAAAGTATTGGTCTTTTGGAAAGGCTTCAGAATAACTGGATAGTTGAATATTTATACCAGAACACAATTATGGGCTCACATCACTAAACAGAGACAAACATAAGATCCATCAACAAATTGGAAAAAGGGAACATATGATGCCCTAAAGCAAAAGTGACAGCGCTTTTACTTTTGCGTCTTCCATACAGCACCTATTTGGCAGAATTCTTGCATTACACAAATGAAAAGTGTTAATGCAATATTCAGCGAGCAATAATAGCTGATAAGAATACACCCTTGTGCACTCAAAGTACTAAATAGAGAACCCACCAGCGACCCTTGTCTAAACAGAACAAAACAAACATCAAGTCACTGCCAAGATGATTAATATATATTGATGTATTAATACACACATATATATATATATATATATATATATATATATATATATATATATATACTGTATATATGTATACACATTTATATATTAATCATCTTGGCAGTCACTAGATGTTTGTTTTAATATATATAAAGCAGCAAGGCCAAACAATACCAAAGAAAGCCAAAAGAAATATATTTGCATATATAAAGCATTACTTAATAAAATAACCAAAGCAGTAAACCAAACCCATTAGATATCATTCATCAGAAGAAATATACTTGTACGCTACACTCCCTGATGCTGTAATGTCAAACGGTTCGACAAAGGAACAATATGCTGACTTAGAACGAACAACATTTAACATTCCCACAGTATTCACATTACTGCGGTGCCAAGTTGACCACAAAGGTAATTTTGTGGAGGTCCCTAATTCAGAAGAATTAACCCTGTCTAAAACACTTAACTTCTCAACGACAAGAATGCATTCTTTCACAATTAACATCAAGAAACCAGTCCCAGTTCTGTCCAATTAATGGGAAGCAGATGTTTAATTTCGTTATTGATTTTTTGATCCGCTTTTCCAATTTTCCAGATCCTCTTGATATCTCTGACTTCTTTTGCACATGAAACAGGATGGAAGCAAACAAGCCCTATGCAGCCGAATACTGAGAACCAGTTCACTTAACAGAGCTCTGTGGATGGGCGGCAGCATGAAAAATTTTACTGTCAAATCCAAACCCCAGCACAAATATTAGTAGGAAAAAAAATTCTATCTCCACTGAGGACAGAGAAACTGGAGAAGGGCGAGATATCTGCTTTGGGAACTTCTCTACCAAATGGCTTCCAACTGGATTAATTTTGTGTTGTTTACTACACATGTAGACATATTAATACCAGAAGGACTTCTTAATAAATCTATTGAGATTCCTCTATTCTTTATCATATTTTACCATACAGGCTCAGAAAGCTGTGATCTTGGAACAGGAGTTTATTGGAAGTTACTCTGAATGACCAGAGCAGAACAAAATGTTCACTGACAAAACGTGGTAGAGTTTGTGAACATAGAACAGGATTACCAGTGATAATGACATATAAACCAAAATATGCATGCATTCCCATAATGCTACTTACTCTTGGCGTTTAAGGTGTTTGTATGGAATGGCAATGCAGAGCCCAGTCTGACACTTTGTGCAAACTCCTCCTTATTGTGATAGTGCAGAGGAGGAGGAGGAGGAACAGGAGATCTAACGCCTCCACACTAGTGAGTGATGCATCTATCATTCATCTATCATTCAGTACCTACCCTATGGATAGGTGATGCTTGTTAATTGTAGAAAAACCCATTTATTGAGCCAAGACTAAAGTGCTGGAGCATTAATCACAGCAACATGTCTTCCAATTACTCACGTCACATTTTGTTGACAAGATTTTTAGTTGTTGCATATTAAAGCAGGACCCAAAAGTTCTGAATCGTCTTTTTTTTATGATATCATTATGAGCAGGATCCTTATTTCGTTAAACAGAAGTCAATGGAAAGAGGATGTGAAAGGATTGACATGTCTGATTTTATTTACAGACAGTGGAAGTTCATTAACTTGTGTAGAGAATTACTTTTTCAAGTCAACTAAACAGTTTGTATTAAATATATGTATCATATGGGTACGTGGCCTGATCGACATGTGAAGAGGACATACAGATGCTTTGCTCCTGGTCATCAATATGCTTTATCCTGGGTATATAGTCTGCACTTTTGCTACTGCACTGAACTTATGATCAGGAGCCAGAGTCATATAGTCCCAGCTATAGCAAAAAAAAAGCAAAGGAGCTGCATAGCCGGGAAGAAGGGCCTTCCAACATGGCACCTTCACTCAGCATGCTGGCCTAGAAGCAAGCCAGGACAGAGGCCTTTTCAACATGGCACCTTCACTCAGCATGCTGGCCTAGAAGAAAGCCAGGACAGAGGCCCTTCCAACATTCAACATGGCACCTTCACTCAGCACGCTGGCCGAGACAAAGCCGGGAAGGAGGCCTTTCCAACATGGTGCCTTCACTCAGCATGTTGGCTTAGAATTAAGCTGGAACAGAGGCCTTTCCAACACGGCACCTTCATTGAGCTCGCTGGCCTAGAAGAAAGCAGCAGAAACTGGCACTACCAAACTATAGTAATTTTTCACTCAACTCCCCTTCCTCCGCCATCTGAAGTTGGGCTGTAACATGCCTCAGTACCTCCTACTATGGCGTCTCTGAATTGGGACACTGCCCCAGACCATATACTGCGTGACTACTGTGTCCCAATGGCAAACACATGAGGAGGAATTCCTATCCTAGACAGAGGTAAATGCATGAGACCCTTTGGTTTCTTCTCCCTGAACAAGAGTCCACATGACAGGAAGTCTTCTCTGCAGTCTCTTTATGTAACTCTACTGGCCATTCTTATCATGCACATGGGAGGTCTTTATGAGGACATGAGCCACTATTAGGCATGATTTATATAAAGTCAATGAGAGGATTTAGGAAATACGGTAGAGTGAGTTTCATAAATTTCAAAGGAATATGCCCAAAATGTGACTCTTTTTACTAAAAAAGAAGATCTGGGGAACATACTCCACAAAAATAATTTATGCTTGGTCGGAGTACCTGAAAAGGTAGAAAGACCTTGTTGAGTTTTTCAAATCTTTGATGATGAATTTCATTGGAGAGGATACACTTTTTCCTTTCTTCGCAATTGAAATACATTAAACAAAGCTATAACTGTAAGTAGGTTTAAGACACCAGGTCTATGTAGACTAGGCGTCAGATCTAGGAAGTGACTAACCTTCATTCACAAGTCTAGGGATGTCCATATTGTGGCTTTGGAAAGAGATGTTCAAGAAGCACAAATATTTGATGCTTTGGTGTCTCCCTAGTTTGTGCTGTGTAGACTATATTTTTAATACTATACATAAGATACATATAGTATGTGTGTATAATTACAACACTACTATCCAACAATACGTTTGATGGATCCCATTATGCCACAATAACCACATCTATATACAACATGCTCTACCTTTGGTCGTCCATGTTGTTCGTATTGCTATTCAGAACAATTCTCCAAAGATGAGACGACACAAGCTCCTTCTGGTCGCTGACCGTGGTAATACTGGGCAGCTGAAGCTCGCATGGTTTGCTCTCAGATAGACTGAACTCTCGAAAGGCAACAAATGACCGCTGGAGTTCATCCCAGTACTCAAGGCTACAAGGGATCTATAAAAAAAAAAAAAAAAAAAATGAAAATTCCAGTTATTTCAGCTTTAGATTTTAATATGCAAAAAAATATGCAAACATGCAAATCTTGCCTTGAAAGACCTCAGTGCAAGCCAAATAAATAAATATGAAAAATACACAACCATACATAGAAATCATTATTACAAAGTGACTCAGAAACGCGGCATGACTCACAATGGAATATATTAAACAAGGAAAGAATAGAAAAGAAACAAACATTCCTGAACATAAAATAGTTAATCAAGAAGCATAACAAATTGTAGAAAATGGTACGTTGTGTTCAAATAGTGGAATTTTGGCTTACTGAGTCGTCACTTATGTCAAAGTTTCTTCTGATGGAGAATTACAAGAATCAAAAGATACATGACAGCAATATATCTGTCCATCCATGGGTGGGTATTTTCCTTGTAAAGCAGCTGAATAGTATGCCTTGTGCACACCGCAGGGCCACATGCCATAGTAGTAGATCACCAAATAGATTCTCCACCATAAGTATTCCATATGGGTTTACATGGCGCTACATTTGGTGATGTATTCTCCTTCCTCTGGTTATTACTGTGTAGGGGGTGACTATGACCCCTCATAGCATGGGGGAGACTTTTATACTTTGCTTATAGTGTTTTATCAAAATGTAATACAAACTCTTTTGAGCCTTTTATAAATTATTGGACTGAATTAAAAAACAACGCATTGCAGCACTTTAATAACCACATTTTTTTTCCACTCCAAAACTACTGCAGCCAATACAGGGCACATCTTACGAAGCAGCCATGATAGCAAGCTAACGTTGTGAGAAAATGGGATTGTCAGAGAGAGGGATGGGGAAATAAAAAGAGAAAGCAAGGAGAGGGAGGGAGAGATCAGAGAAATATAGTGGAAAGAAGAATAGAAAAAAACATTAGAGGAAGACAGAGGAGGTAACCATCAGAGAGGGAAAGCACAAGGATAAAGAAAACATCAAAAAGATTGAAAAATGAGAGGGGCATTGGGAAATCAAGAGATAAAATGAGGAAAGGAGGGATGGATGAAAAAATAACATCAGACAGAAAGACAGAGATGGGGAAACCATCAGAGAGAAAGAGAAATAAAGAAACAATCAAACAGAGAGAGAAAGAGAAGAGAGGGATGGGGAAACCATCAGTGCGAGAGGAGGAGAATGTAGATTTATCTAGAAAGGAGCGAGTTAAAGAAACAATCAGAGGGAGAGGAATGAATAAACCATAAAACAAAGAGGAAAGAAAGATGAAGAAACTATCAGAAAGTGAGAGAGGAAACAGACAGGGATGAGGAAACCATTTGAGAAAAGAAAGGTATTAAAGGGAATCTGTCAGCAGGTTTTTGCCACCTCATCTAAGAGCAGCCTGATGTAGGCAAAGAGAAGCTGAATCCAACAATGTATCACTTAGCTTACTGGGTGTAGCCGTTCTGACTCAAACAGTGTTATTAGATTTAGCAATACAGCAGAGCTGAGGAAGTTAACTCCGCCCACACCAGGCTCTGCATATACAATCTCCATACACAGAGAGGTGCTCATCACAGCAGGGGGCGTTGCTGGACCAGGAGGCGAATGTTGCTGTGTCCAGCAATGATAAGCTCCTGGTGCTAAAACAATCATTGCAAGTAAAGGAGCTTGATTAGAGGAGCATAACTTGAAATTTGTGTTTTAATCCGTACCTCATGTTGTCTTTAGATTACATAGCAAAAACATGCTGACACATTCCCTATAAGAAATAATCATAAAAAGAACAGTGAGAGAAGAGGAAATGATCAGAGTGAGAAGGTAAAGAAATCATAAGAGAAAATGGAAAAAGGATGGAGCAACCAAAACAGACACAGAGTACAGACCCACATATTAAAGGCTATGCGGGACAAAGAACAACAACCCCATGACAACGAATATGGAAATGGCTGGCCTTCCATCAATTCGTCCTGTTTTATAAACTTAAAAGGGTTGTCCACTACAAGGACAACCCCTTCTGAATCCCTATGTTTCCCCTTGTAAAATAATTATACTCATCTCCGGTGTTGGCACCGTTTTCAGCACTGGCTCACCCAGGGATCGCATGACATTGTTTTGTCACATGATTCCTGCGGCCAATCAGCGATGGCTTCTGGAGGAAGTGAGAGCTGCTGATTGGTTGCAGGGGGTTTAAATAGAAGGGCTGTGTACTCCTGTATTAGCTTGACAAAGACCCAGACTTATACTAGGGGTAGAAACGTTGCTGCTGTTGCGTTTTTTGTGATGCCATAATAAAGCAAGTTGATCATCACTGGATGCTGAAGCCATCTTCTCTTACTTGAATCCCTTTAAAGAAATCGGGAGAACAAATGTCTGTGCTCACATGAGTAACACTGCACACGTGTAAACCCAACAGTACAATGAGAAATTACCATCCAATAAAGGCTCACACATAGCCTTTGTTTGGTGAGGAAGAAGGGCTTTGGGTGTAACTACTAAAAATACATTTATCATCTTCCTACAACTGACCATACTTGTCTTCTGAATCTTACATTTTCCTTGGGTCATACCCTTAGCAATAAAAATGCAGCAATATAACTATTTCAGGAAGGATCCCTTCACCGCAATGGGTCAAAGAAAGAAGTAGCGAGGCAGCAGACTGCAGTGTGTAATAACACGGGTAACAATGGACTGACTGATGATGGCCGTATTGGAGCGTTCCAGAATGAAGCACCTGTTAGGAGATCAAGGATGAATCTCATCAAACCTCACAGTGTTAATATAGAAAGGCACACACAGCTGGACGGTTCTGCAATAAACTGCGTATTCCCTGAAGAGGTCACTGTTTTTGTTATTTCTTTATTAATAACCTTCCTTCTATCGTGAACTTCTTCAGATTGCGGTTCTCGCAGGGTGGGCTTGCCTTGGAGAGAACATGGCTTTCCTTCCAGTAACAACTACCGTATTACTAGATGTACACTGAAGACAGGAAGTGTGTGCGTTTCATCTTATTCATACAGGCCACCTAAGTGAAGACGTGGACGCAGAACACAATATAATCTTGTAGGAGGTGGAGAACGCCAGTTCATGCTGAGATTATAAACCCAGCTTCCTGAGGATGAATAAACTGCTTGCTTGTCGAGTGTTTCTACTCTCTTTTCTGTTCTGCGGCCAGCTCCCTCCAAACACAAATCTTCCATGTATTCAACTGAAGAAAAACAATACGTACATGCCTTGAGACAAGAGAAATCTTGGCAAGGGAAACGGTAAACTGGTCCCAGGCTTTTTCGTCTAACACTGATCTGTAACAGTCCTGCTGAAGGTAATTCGGAGCTGACAAAAGTAACACGTCAAAAGTTATTTTACAAACTTTTTTTTTACGTACTAAGCTCAATAGAGATACTTAAAGACAAACTCATCTCCAAGGTAAAGAAAAGAAATGACTTTCTGCTTCCGTTGGTAAAGAGATGTCCCCTATTCCTCCACATTGCTTACTTTATCTTCTGGTCAGGGCAGGTTCCTTTATTAGATGCACCTGCCAAGTTCAGCTTGGAAACAACTCATAGTAAAAGCATGAGATCCTTCCAGGTCTTACATTCAACTTCCTCCTGAAAAGGCTAAGATGGTATCTAACAATTTAGGGAAAAGTGATTCTTGATTGGCGCTGATGCAATCTGTTAAATCAATCCATTACATTTCTGATGAAGATCCAAAAAACATGGAAACATGGAGAGTAGTATGTATTATTTATTTTTCTTTCTAGTTGCAGTATTTCTCTACAGAACACGGCACATGTGTATTTCTCACTTCACACGGTTGGAGTAGGATATATGTACGCTTACAATTGCACCGAGGGAAAGCAGTGATGACAGCCTTTGGTTTAGAAGACATGAATCTAATGCAGCAGAGGCGTACTTGCAAAATCGCACTCTTTGACCTGTGTCGAATTGAATTCACCTTCCAGTATTTCATAGCAGGGGAAAAGGGAACTGTTCACAACTTTCTTACTGTGTAAGTGGAACAAAAAGGTAAAGAAACATGGATTTCACATGTGGATTCTAATGTTTTGGTGTGGTGTTTTTTTGGGAAAGACAACTGCAGTTTTTGATGTAATTTTTTGGCCAAAGACAGAAGTAGGTTAATCAGGAATAAAACCCTCATACATATCAGACAAATATCAAGTGGTTCAACCTACACTCTGATGAGTATGGGGGTGCTGGCCAACTGATTGTTGGGGGGATGATGTTAATGGGGAATGTCCGATTTCAGGCTGACGATCGTATTGTTCTCCCAGAAATAAACCGCCAGTAGAGATACCTGCTGGCGACTTTCTCATAGAGAACACAGGAATACTCGGCTGAACGAGCGCTCTAGTGTATGGGAGAGACAGCCTTAATGGCAGTCGGCCAAAACGACTGCTTGAAGCATCTTTCTGCAGACTACTATCTAATGTGTATGGAGGGCTTGTTCACTACTTTTATACTTATAAATTATCCTCAGGATTGGTCATCAATACCAGATCAGTGGGGCTGCAACACCTAGCACCCTCAATGATCAGCTGTTACTGGTGCCGGCCAGATGTGATCAATCAGTTAAAGGGGCTGCACAGCACAGCTCCGTCAACTATATAGTAGCTGCGACTAGGTATTGCACATCTGCCCCTTTTTGAATGAATGGGGGTGCATCTGCAGTACCCCACTGTGGCCACTATATAGTTTACGGCGCTGTGCTGTTCCGCTCCGCAATTGATAACATCCAGCTGTTGCCAGCACCAGGAACAGCTGGGCCTGGCACCTTACGGATCTGATACTGATAACCTTATCCAATGGATAAATCATCAGTATAAAAGTAGTGGACAACTACTTTACGTCTTTCTTTTCTATTTCCCATTTCTTTGGAATTTATTTGTGGCTAAGGGTAAAAAAAAAATAGACCAAAAACTACCGTGTAGTCTTTCTCAAAAAAAAAACATGATGCATTATTTATTTATGGAACTACCCTTTAAGAAAATGAATGGGAAAAAAGTTTTGGTTGCAAAAAAATATGTACAATTTCATGAATCAGAAAGTGGCCTTTGTTGAGAGAGAGAATATGACCAAATGAAGTGAAATGTACCATGCTCAGAGCAAAATTCAGTTACAATGGCTGAAATTAACGATATCGCGCAGAAGCTCCAACTACTTCTACACGTTGTAAACCACAAATTCTGCTGTTGGTTTCCCCAATTGTTTCACTTGTCTTCTACACAGGGAGATGATGACAGCTCTGTGCACACTGCGGTTGCATATTCTGTCCGGTAGTCACAGGATACTGCTTTCTGGTCAGTAGAAGAACCAATCCAAACGATAAACTCCATGGCCAAAACTATTTAGTTTTGCAAATTTTTGAAAGGTAAACACATCTCAAAACTACAATAAGGTCTACAGTCTAATAAAACCTGATGACCCTGTAAAGAAAAAAAAAAGAGAAATTCATATATCAACTCCTAGAAGCCACAGAATCTTTTCCTTTGTAATATTGGAACCAGTTGCAAAACCACAAGAATTCAGGTTCAGGAAATCATGATTTTATAACATTTTAATGTGATCTACTCCTGGGAACAAGAGCTAACCGAATGTGATTTCTGTTCGGAAACATTCCAGCGTATAGCTGCTGTACGTTGAAGCGAGGGGTACAGCTGCAGCCATTTCACCTGTACTGCCCCACTGGTATTGTGGCTTACTGTGTTGCATCAAGACTGCCTTCCTGTCCGGAAAGCCCTCTAAGTACAAACAAGAATCCCAGCCCAGGCTTTATTTTCCCTTGGTATTTTAACATGGTAATTCAAGAGCCCTGAGAAATACTTTTTAACCTATTCAATGAAATATGTAACTCTTTCTTTATTACAGTCTCATGTTTTTCTAGTTTTTCTCCCTCATTTCTAGAAGAATAATAATAATATAAAACGTGACCCGAAGTTTATCAGATGATCCAACCTTATGTAAGTGGAACAAGTCACAGGTGTGCGCTGGGCAGTTTTTCTATGTAATCTCTAAATCTCATTTTAGAAAAAAAAAAAAGAATTATAGTTACATTTGTTCAACAACGGACTTATGCTAAAAGAGTGGGCTATTTTTTTAAGTGAATGTTTTATCAGATAATGGCAAGATTTCAATCAAATTTTATCAAACTTTTTTTTGCCGAGTGGTTTTATGTCACTATACAGCATATTTTACACTGGCCTGTAGAGCAGTCATAAGATATAGTTACATGGGTTGAAAAAAAGACCTAGGTCCATCAAGATCAAACTTTCTCCACTTCAATATTTTCTCAGCTCACTTGACAGATTTCAAGACAAGTTATCATCATGAAAGTGGCTCTCCAAGAATGTAATAAAACAGCGCCCCCGTCACATAACTCAAACGGCAGCCATCCTAGTCACGTGTCAGGATGGTCTGCATTCTGAAGAAACACAGCTCCCGAGCCCTGTGTCTCAACTGACAGATGAGCTATATGGTAAGCAAACCCCTTTCATCTAATGTACAATGTTAGACTATGCAAACGAATTACAAGAGGAAAGGTAATGCCCAGTTTTCAATTTATTTATACATCTCCAGGAAGAATATCTTAAAAGCATTACAATGTAGGGTTCTAAGAAAAAAAAATCCACCAAAATATTTTTTAGGGATGCATTACAATTGCATTAGTTCGGCTTCACAACATGCATCCAGCAGTAAGAAGCCCTTACTAATCATAAGGTAAAAGTACAGCACCTCCTGGAAGACAAAATCTGCCACTTATTTACCACACATAGGTACAAATCAAGGTATTTCCCCTTGAGAATGCGACTGAACGGTAGCAAAACGCGCGTTGGGGTTGTTTCTGGGGAACTGGTCTCCCCTTGATACCTTCTATTCCCTCCTGCACGGATTTAAGTAAGACACAACTCAGCACCTGTTCACTATTTTTGAGTCACTTGACTTTACACTTTTCTCTATATTTATAGGCTGTAATAAGGTGTATGGGATTGTTTCTACCTAGGAATTACCTCCACTTGAAGGTCTTTTGATACATGCATGTCTATCTGCTCAGCCCTACATTAGGACTTTGATTAAGGGCATGAGGTGCTGCTATTTTCTAAGGACTACTGAGCATTAGACACTTTATGTATTGGCGCAGAAGGGTTATATCTCCTCATTTTTTGTCCTGTTTTTATTTGATCTTTGTACTGTTCTACTTCTTTACTATTTTTTTCTAATAAAATGTTATGCATTGTTAACTCCATACATCATTAACTCCAGTTTCTCCTTTGTTTTGCTTGTAGCCTTATGGAGTGATTTCCAATGAACCCTGATGCCTGACAGTGGCATCACAGTTCATTTGTGCATTATATTGGGCTTTTCGTTTTCATAGGTACAAATCAACCTGCCAAACAAGGTAAAAAAAATATGACATGTGAACTACCCAATAGACTTTAAGAGCTACAAGTGCTAAGTCTGAATAAGGCCTTATGAGCAGTTCCCCAGCAGGTTCATAATGAATAATCAGGTTGAATAATGATGTGGACACCTGTCTCCATCAGAACACAGTCTATATTCTTAATATACAGTCATCCAAAGAAAAAAATACTGTTTTTTCTGCAGAATTCAGAATGGATTTAACATCTTGCAAAACGCTCGCTCGTCATGTGAAACGATCTTTTGGTTTGAACAAAAGATCATCGATCTTAGCAGCACATCATCCGTGTGTCCGAGATCAATGGCAGCCTATGCACACTGAACAATCTATCATGATATTTCCGTGTGCATCTAAAGCGGGAACGGCCTGTGTAAACAGGCTATTAAACGACCAATGATCGGCGAACATGTTGACAGTCAGTGGTCTTTTGATGCTGCACATTGCGCAGTGTAAATAGGGCCTTAGATTGATACAGGTGCTTCTCACTAAATTAGAATATCATAAAAAAGTTTATTTATTTCAGTTCTTCAATACAAAAAGTGAAACTCATATATTATAGAGTCATTACACACAGAGGGATCTATTATATAGAGTCATTACACACAGAGTGATCTATTCCAAGTGTTTATTTCTGTTAATGTTGATTACGGCTTACAGTCAATGAAAACACAAAAGTCATTATCTCAGTAAATTAGAATACTTTATAACAACAGCTTGAAAAATGTTTTTAAAATGCGAAATGTTGGCCTACTGAAATGTATATTCAGTAAATGCCCTCAATACTTGGTCGGGGCTTCTTTTGCATCAATTACTGCATCAATGCGGCGTGGCATGGAGGCGATCAGCCTGTGGCACTGCTGAGGTGTTATGGAAGCCCAGATTGCTTTGATAGCAGCCTTCAGCTCGTCTGCATTGTTGGGTCTGGTGTCTCTCATCTTCCTCTTGACAATACCCCATAGATTCTCTATGGGGTTAAGGTCAGGCGAGTTTGTTGGCCAATCAAGCGCAGTGATACTGTTGTTTGTAAACCAGGTATTGGTACTTTTGGCAGTGTGGACAGGGGCCGAGTCCTGCTGGAGAATGACATTTCCATCTCCAAAAAGCTTGTCGTCAGAGGGAAGCATCAAGTGCTCTAAAATTTCCTGGTAGACAGCTGCGCTGACTTTAGTCTTGATAAAACACAGTGGACCTACACCAGCAGATGACATGGCTCCCCAAACCATCACTGATTGTGGAAACTTCACACTAGACCTCAAGCAGCTTGGATTGTGGCCTCTCCACTCTTCCTCCAGACTCTGGGACCTTGATTTCCAAATGAAATGCAAAATTTACTTTCATCTGAAAACAACACCTTGGACCACTGAGCAACAGTCCAGGTCTTTTTCTCCTTGGCCCAGGTAAGACTCTTCTGACATTGTCTATTGGTCATGAGTGACATGACACAAGGAATGCGACACTTGTAACCCATGTTCTGGATACATCTGTGTGTGGTGGCTCATGAAGCAATGACTCCAGCAGCAGTCCACTCCTTGTGAATCACCCCCACATTTTTGAATGGCCTTTTCTTAACAATCCTTTCAAGGCTGTGGTTATCCCGGTTGCTTGTGCACCTTTTTCCTTCCACTCAACTTTCCATTAATATGCTTGGATTCAGCACTCTGAACAGCCCGCTTCTTTAGCAATGACCTTTTGTGGCTTTCCCTCCTTGTGGAGTGTGTCAATAACTGCTTTCTGGACATCTGTCAAGTCAGCAGTCTTCCCCATGATTGTGGAGCCTACTGAAACAGACTAAGGGACCTTTTTAAACGCTTCAGAAGCCTTTGCAGCTGTTTTTTGTTAATTATTCTAATTTCCTGACATAATGACTTTTGTGCTTTCATTGGCTGTAAGCCATAATCATCAACATTAACAGAAATAAGCACTTGAAATAGATCACTCTGTGTGTAATGACTATATATAATATAGGAGTTTCACTTTTTGTATTGAACTAAAATAAATTAACTTTTTTATGATATTCTAATTTAATGAGAAGCACTTGTATGTCTTATCTGTGGTCCATAAAACACCATGTTAAACCCAGGGGTATTATGGCCTATCAAATTCCAGGATCCACCCAGACAACAATGGTAAGGGAACATAATTCCAGCTTTACATCGCTGATTTCCAGCAGGACATTTTTTCTACACAGAGAAGAATGCATCCAGCTGTGCAAACAAACAAATATGCACTTGTTCCAAAGCATCAATGTGTGCTGTGATACATCATAAATAAGGATGAGCAGTCATCAGGCACCGTATCAGATCGGGACTAATACACTAAAGTATTTTGCTGGAAGCCAGGGCCGAATGGAGGATGGAACGTGTATGCTAAGTGAGATATGTTGAAGCATCTAAGGCAAACATCTGTTTGTGGTTTACACATGGAAATGTGGATAACATATGAAAAATATGGGAAGAACGGTGTCAGCATTAATACAGGGCATCTTACATGGCAGAATATCTATACTGTTGCTGGTTCTCCTTCGCTTTCTCAGAACAACCAGTGATGCCACAAACCTACAATATATAAGTCCTCCATAAAAACTAAATATTGCTGAAAGTCATCAATGTTCACTTCCGTTCCCTCAAAAAAAAGAAATAAACAAAACCCTGGAGCATGTTTTCTTACAAATCTTCAATTGCTCCTCTTGGAAACATATAAATCAATTCAGAATTGAGCATTAGGCAAGATTCACACATTTGTGTGAGTGTTACCATCCGAGAGAAAGGGACCAATTTTTTTCTCAGGAGTTATCCTAGTTGCTTCCGTTCTTTCCTCATTCTTTTCTATCGCTGAAGATGTGTGCTCGATTTGAAGTAAAAAAAAAAGCCTTAGAAGGTCACGTTTTAATTCAGGTTTATTACTAAGCAACTGATCTGTGAGAAGAAGATATAAAACAGGTGGAATAGGTGTGCCGTGGCGGTGTGGTTTTTCTAAATGATTGACTTCAAATAAATTATTCACACGCCTCAATGAATCTGGCGCATCTTAGTCCAGCGAACCCTACATCAAGGCTGGTGTGTCAACGGTGTTCATTATGTGGTTTTATGACAAAAATGGAACCTGTCACATTTAGGCGGGCGGCACTGCGGGAATGAAGAGCGTTGGGATTGTAAATAGTTTTTTATTAATACCAACACGTTTCTGCACCAGACCGGCGCCTTTCTCAAGGTATAAAAACAAACCTATAAAAGCGGCTTTGCCTGCACACAACTCCTTCAGGTAAGCACTTCCATCGCTTATACTTATCGTTTACCAGACGGTATTGCCCTATTTTATGTTTGCTTCTGTGCAGACCATCTCTATTATGTAGTTTAGACACTTTCCGTGCATGACAAGTGGGAGTGGCCTTGATGATAAAGTGTGCAGCTTAATGTGTGACACAGTGCGCTAAGATCTTGGTGCAAATTTCTGGAAAAAAGTAAGCAACTAATAAGTGTTGTAATCTTCAACTAGACAGCTTAAAATTAGTCATGAGTAGTGTTGAGCGATACCTTCCGATATCAGGAAATATCGTATCGGATTGGATCGGCCGATACCCAAAAAGTATCGGATATCGCCGATTCCGATACCGGAAACCAATGCAAGTCAATGGGACACAAATATCGGAATGAAAATAAACCCTTTCTTTCCTTGTAGGTTAATTCTACATGAAGCAAAACAACTAAGAATAGTGTAGAATGTATTATGCGAAAAGCCGGCAATTCATCAGCGCATACACCGGTACCCGACAATTTACAACAGAAAGAATAGAGCTTCACACATAGATTAGATAGATAGAAACATGTCAGTCACATATATATGAAGTACAGTGACAGTGTTGATTACTGTACTTGTCATTTAGTGTAAAGGATTTATTTAAAAAAATAATAGTGTTTTCATGCACCGTCTCTTTAAGAAAGCCGGCCGGCAATTCAGCATCTGTACCCGACAATTTAGAATAGAAGGAATAGAGAATCATACATAGATTAGATAGATAGAAACATGTCAGTCACATATATATGAAGTACAGTGACAGTGTTGATTACTGTACTTGTCATTTAATGTTAAAATAAAGGATTTATTTAAAAAAAAATTGGCGTGGGGTTCCCCTTAATTTTAGTCTCTAGCGGAGGTTAAGCAGACAGCTGGGGCACATGTTTGAAGAATGGGAAGGGGGTAATACCCACGGAGCTTCCCAGGCTACTAATATCAGCCCCCAGCTGAATACCTAGCCTTTACCAACTATTAAAATGGGGGACCCCCCCAAAAAAATGACGTGGGGTCCCCCCTAATTTAATAGCTAGCAAAGGCTAGGCAGACAGCTGGGGGCTGATATTAATAGCCCAGGAAGGGTGCCATGAATATTGGCCCCCTCCCAGGCTAGAAACACCAGCCGTCAGCCGCCCCAGAAATGGCGCATCCATAGGATGCGCCAATTCTGGCACTTAGCCTCGCTCTTCCACGCTGCCCTGGTGCGGTGGCAGGGGGTAATAGGGTTGGGGTTCATGTCAGCGCCAGCTGCCATGAAGCCCAGGTTAGTAATGATGGGCGTCTATAAGACACCCCCATTACTAACCTACAAAGTGTTAAAAAGAAAAAACACACTACACCCAGAAAAAAATAATTTATTTGAAATAAAACACACCATTTTATTTAATTCTTAGTTTACTAAAAAAAAAAAAATAGTTACCTGTCCACGTTCCTGCGCTGATCTCCCATGCACAGCTGTCACATCTGGAGATGGTGACAGCTGTGCATGGCTGCTGTAAGCTCACGCTGCCGGGAACACGTCCGCTCCCGGCAGCGGGAGCCACTGACTGAGGTCACCGGAGTGCATTCAGGCAGCGCAGCTCCGGAGACCTCCTTTACGGCACTGCTGTACCGTGGGAATTTCTCACGATACAGCAGGGCCGTATAGGAGCTAACCGGAGCAGCGCTGCCTGAACTCCGGTGAACCCGCTTATGCAGTGACGGGGCTGCTTTACGGCCCCGGCATTCTAGCGGCGGCAGCAGTTCAGAGCGGTCACATTCTATGTGGCTGCTCTGAACTGGAGATCATCGTGGGACACTCGTGGACTGCTACGGAGGGGTAAGGATAAGGTTGTGGTTTATTATTTTATATTTTATTACAGGAGATCGATTGCTTCGGGGAATTAGGTGTCTAGGTGAGTATAGGTGTAGTTTTTTATTTTTTACTTTATTTTAGGTGGCGATCGGCGGGGACAGGTAATGTATGAACTAATTTATTGTAGGTAACCACTGGCCACCAATGACATGTATTTAAAATTTATTGGGGACACAGTAGGGCAATTTAAATAGCAGGATCAGGCTGATGGGAACTACTGCTCCCATCGAGCTGATCCTGCTGGCACGAGTGGACGGGGGACAGACATAGGCCGATGGGAGTAGTAGTGTCACATTGGCCTATGTCTGCCTGCACGCACACACCCGCACACATCGCACAGACACAGCGCACACTCGCAGACATCGCACAGACACCGCGCACACCCGCACACATCGCACAGACATCGCGCACACCCGCAGACATTGCACAGACACCACACACACCCGCAGACATCGCACAGACACCCCGCACACACTCGCAGACACGCACACACACCAATCATGACGGGCTGATCGTCTGGGAGGTAAGGCTGACCTGTGTGGCCGTGGGAAAGTTCATGTGAGTTCATGCAATGCAGTCAAGCATGAACTCACGTGAACCCTCTGAGGGCACCGCGGCTACTTCAAATGAACAGCTGATCAGCATCACCTGATACCTCAGCTGTTCATTTGAAATAACCGGCGGGAAAGCGCAGCACAGAACGGGAAAGCCGGCGGTGAAGTCTTTTCACTGCCGGCTTCCCCACCCGGGTCCTTCGCTCCCCGCTCCTTGGTGCTGCGCTCCCCGCCCGGTCCTAACTTACGATCGGGATGGGAGGTGGCGAGAGGAGCGGAGGATCGAGGTGGGAGGCTGCCGGGAAGCAGTATGGGGCCGTGTGATTGTTTAAAAGCCGGCGGCTTTTTACCGCCCGCCGGCTTTTAAACAATCAGGAGAATTCTCCCACGCTGGGATGGCATTCTGATGACAGGCTGGATCTCAGCTGAGCGCTGCCATCCAGCTTGTCATACTTCAGAGACACTGCAGAGCGCAGGCATTATGGGAACTTCCGATTCCGGTATTCGATATTGTAAAAGTATCGGAATTAAGTATCGGAATTCCGATACCGCGAATATCGGCCGATACCCGATATTTCAGTATCGGAATGCTCAACACTAGTCATGAGTGCAAGTGCTCGTTATTAGAGTTTGCCTAGGGTGCTTGGATATGCACCGAGTATCGCGGGGTGCTCGAGTGACATGTTAGAGTCCCCGAGGCCGCACGTTTCGCCCCTATTAAACAGCAACAAAACATGCGGGGATTGCCCGTGTTTGTCAGGCAATCCCCGCATGTTTTGTGGCTGTTCAACAGCCGTGAATCAGGCTACCATTGGGCCTTGAACATGTCACTCAAGCACCCACGATACTCTGTGCATACTCGAGCACCCTAGGCAAACTTTTAATAACGAGCCCTTGCGTTCATCACTACTTAAAATATATCAAATTGATAAAAAAGCATGAACCACTGCCTAAAAGACGGTATTGATTAATATGCCCTATTGTGTTTTTTCTACTTTTTATGATTTTTTTGTGCTTTTTAACAACTTAGCGCACACAGTAATTTTTTACTTTTTTTTTACACAAAATGTTAACCAATATTTCACTTATACATAAGCGAGTGTTCAGAGAGGTTACAGTAACTAACCATTTCTGTACCTTACGTCACTTTTATGACTTGGCCATCAATCTCGCAGCATCTGATGCTTCTCTCAGTGCATGTCTGTTTTGACTTAGTCTCCATGATACACATATGATGTGCTGCCCTCCAATGACATAATCTCATACTAATAGGAGCTTCTTGGAAAAACACACATAAAATACAATTTATGCTCCAATTATGTAATCTTCCGCTGACATTCTGTACCCTTATTCATGAACAGTAACAGCTATATTTCCTGCTCTACCCAACTTTCAGTTTACCAATAAATGCACCTGTTTGTACTACTATTCAAAAACAAAAAAAACATAAACGTAAAAAAAAAAGGAAAAAATCTGCAAACAGAACTTGTATAATGACTGGAAAAGAATTTAAAGGGAATTTATTTCTGTCTGTAAATTTGGAGTCTCACTTATTGTGTCTTTCCTATGTTATGAATATTAAAACATCATAAAGAATTAGGCTCAATATTGGAGGTACAAACCTGCAGAACATCTCCCAAGTCAGCGGTGCTAATATCAGGATCTTCAGTGGTGTTAAAAGGCACAGGGGTAATTCGCACCAAAGTCAAAACTCTTGGCTCTGGATATTTCCAAAGCATCATCCCAGGATTGTCTTCTGTCTCGTTGTAAAACACCACTTCAAAAGCATTGGGAATCTTCTGAGCATCTATCCGAAAGAAAAAGATACAAACATATAAGCTTCAACCATGATAGAAGACATAATAAATACTAATAAAGCATAGTTAAGATATAGAAATTAACAAATTTGTGAAAAAAAGTCACATCATCTTGATGAACTGTGCTGAGCCTGCGACGCTTCATAGGGCCAATAAAAAAAAGTCAGTGTTGCAATCTCATGCCAACAAGTGGACTCTCAAAACCGCAAACTATTTGACACCAGCTAAGATGCTGTGGAGTGTAAGCCATTCCTTTGTCTTTAGACTAAAATCATTCCCTAAATCCCCTCCCCAAAAGGACCTGACTTTCTAACAAAAGTCTGCCCTAAATCCACAGGTTGTGGGATTACGGCAGGCAGAGAAGGATCCTACAACCCTATAGCACACACATGTCAAACTCTGGCCCGTGGGCCAAATTTGGCCTGCAACACCA
Organism: Phyllobates terribilis; assembly: GCF_046119375.1. NCBI lineage: Eukaryota > Metazoa > Chordata > Amphibia > Anura > Dendrobatidae > Phyllobates > Phyllobates terribilis. The sequence goes on along the minus strand of NW_027362764.1, from coordinate 703,222,537 downwards.
TATGAAGGGCTATGTGGGCCATTCTTCTGTGTGGAGAACTATGTGGGGCCCATCATACTGTGTGGAAGCCTGGATGGGGATCACATTTGGGGCATCATACTGTGATGGGGTCATCATACTTTGCCATTGAAGTTGATGGGGGGAAAACAAGTAGGGTCACCATACCGTGCGTGTGGTGGGTAGTGTGCAGGAATTCACAGCATTTGGGGGGTACTTTTGTTGGCATCATACTTTATGGGCCAATCTAGGGGCTTCAACAGGAGAATAATTACTGTTAGGCCATGGCCCCACTATCAGTATTTGGTCAGTATTCGATCAGTATTTTTTCTCAGGAGTGGGAGCCAAAACCAGGTGAGGAACAATCAGAGAAAAGGTCGAATAGAAACAAGTCACCAATTCTGCATTTATCACCCACTCCTGGTTTTGGCTCCCACTCCTGAGAAAAAATACTGACTGAATACTGACCAAATACGGATAGTGGCGCCGTGGCCTAGGGACTGCAAAGTTGTGAGATATGCTCCTCTGTGACTCCACCGAATATTATTGTTTTTTTTTAAATAAATATCAAGGTTGGCCCGCAACTTTGTCCAAGTTTGTAATTTTGGCCCTGTGTGTATTTGAGTTCGACATCCCTGCTCTAGCAGGAAAATAGCAAGATCTCCGTCTTTGCACTAATTCCAAAGACATGCTGATATGGAATTTAGATTGTGAGCCCCAATGGGGACAGTGCCCATAATGTCTGTAAAGGGCTGTGGAATTAATGGTGCTATATAAGTGAGTAAAATAAATAAATAAATAAAAATAACCCAGCGCTGCCGCATCATTGACTTAGTGGTTGCCGAATGATAACTGCTCTGGTGATGTTACCGTTTGGCCACCACTCAGTAAATGATGCGGAAGCGCTGGATAAATGCAAAGAGCAAGATCTGACGATAACACATGAGATCTCACCCTTTCACTGCGAGAGAAGCCATGGAGGCTCGTGGGATCCTGCTGTGCATGCTGGGATCTGGGGAAGCGCACTCTATCAAATAAAAAGGGTAACCCAAATTTCTGACCAGCACACCACTACAGCAAGGAGGTGTGAGCTTTGTTTCAAGGAAATTCTTAGTCCAGGATCCCCAGATTAATCTCCATTTGGTGGCAGTAGTGGTGAGACAGCAATGGAGAGGAACTTAGACATCAGTGTGAACGCTACCAGTCAGATCAGCATAAGAGAGTATACAGGATCCGAGTCAATAGCCTCAGCTAAATGCAGAATAACAAATACCAAGCAGGTAATACAAAGGTCAAGACAGGAGTAAGATTAGGGACAAGGTTGAGGTCAGGATGAGAATAAACACTGGAGCAAAAGACACATGGAAAAGAGACAAGGGTAGTGGTAGAGACCCTGAGTCCAGCACTGATTCACTTATTGGGCATCTTGCTGTAGTTTTGATGAAATCATTGTTCTATCTGCTGCGGCCTTGCTAGTCCTCTCAATGATAAGCTTTATCTATCCCCGCTTACACCACTGATTGACAGCTCTTTGTCTGAACTGTACATAGGCAGAAAGTTGCCACCAGTGAGGGGATAACCAGAGCTAATGAACGTAATAGAATATTAATTTGTGTTACAATGCTGCCTGGCCACCTTACTGAAAATGCAGCTCCAGGGAGAAAATTAACTTATTTCCTCCCAAAGGCGCCGGTCTTCACTCATGGGGACATGTTCACTATACTGTGAGTGGCAGCTGTAAGCATACCCCGGCACTTTGATTGACAGCTGGCACTGCACTGATGCGCGGCACAACGAGCTGTTAATCAAACTGACGTCATTTTAAAATAAAAGGGGGCGCTACCAGTGTGAGACATGTAGTGACTGACAGTCTGCTCTCCTGATCTACATGTCTCACACTGGTAATTCCCTCTTTCATTTCAAATAATCTCTGGAAGCAGATTCTCAGGTAGATCTATGTCCCGCCCATAGATCTTCACAGCTCATTTACATATTAAGAAAACATGTGGATTTCTCTAGAATAAGACATAGGACCACAGATAGCAAGGTATCATTGGGAAGGTTGATCCTACTGAGAGATTTTGTTTAAAGGGAATCTGTCACCAGGTTTTTGCTACCCCATCTGAGAGAAGCATAATGTAGAGAAAGAAACCCTGATTCCATTGATGTGTCCCTTGCTGGTCTGCATGCTGTCATTTTGATAAAACCACAGTTTTCTCTGCAGCAGATCAAGCAGTTATTTGAATGTGGAGCTCTATAACCGAGTCCCCACCACTGATTGGCAGCTTTCTATCCTTGTACAGTGTACATAGAAAGCTGCCAACCAGTGGTGGGGTTATTCATAGCTCATGAATATGTAGGACTACCTGGCAGCAGGCCAAGCTGTCGTCTAATGATATTCTCTTACTGGTTAAGCAGTGATTTTATCAAAACTACACTAAAAAGGCTAGTGAGTGACACATCGCTGGAATCAGGATCTCGGTCTCTACATTACGCTGCTCTCACATTAGGTGGCAAAAACCTAGTGATAGATTCCCTTTAAATAAATGTTTTAATGTATACAGTACATCACTGGTGAAGACAGGGATCCCCCACTTAATATCTTCCACTCCCTTTATGATATTCTGTCTTACTTTGCAAACCTGTAAAAAAATAAAGGCATTTTCTACATTTGCTCCACGATATTAGCCATTTTAATTCCTCCTTACAGTCTTGTATATTGCAGGAAGGTGAAAAATTACAAGAGAGTCTTAATAGTTTCCTCTGTCTGCAATAAAATAAGGACACTGGGACCACTAGGCGACCCCTCTTAGCTAAGCCCTGCCCAGCTCAGCCTTCTGCCAGACACAAATTAAGGGGAGGTAGAAATTAACATCTGCAAAAATTCTACAAGACAGATTGTTTCAGGAGCACGCCGAGAATCCGGCAAACTGACAAACACTGTAAGCCAAGTTTTCTTAAGTTTACTTAATTTGTTTAGTGTTCCTTTATTCAAAGTGCCTGGAATTTTCCTTTAAAATGACCATGTTCTTGGATTTTGGGAAGAAACCCAAAGAAACACAGAGAAGACATTCAAACCCTATAGAGATTGGTGTCCTCAGAATGAAACTGATGAAAAGCTATTTGAAACTACGCAAGCAAAGAAATGATAATGTGAAAAACATATTTGAGATGTCCTTGACTTACCAGCATCCTGGATGTATTGAAAAAGTCCAGTTCTCAAGTCATCAGAGCTGTGCTCTGTCTTACAGGTTGAAGGTCTACTGATCACAGGGGAGATGGGAAGAAGGGGCTGCTCACAATTTGTAGTGCCCAACCCTGACTCTCTCTTCAGGTATTCCTGGACAAGTTCATTCAGAAGTGTTAAGCAATTCAGGTTCTCCTGACCCCAGAAAACCTAGAAAGAAAACATTATTAGCGATGGAAAGGTATAAAAACATACAGCTCAATCTGGAAGTTATCTAAACACCACTTATTCCCGTTGATTAGATATTTTATTTGGCAGGGTCTCATTCGTAGTTCATGAGAAAAGTTAAAGAGAAAGAGATAACTTCCTCTGACTCGTGTTCTCGGCACAGTGCTGCTATTGTCTTCAATCCTGGTTTATATCAACACCAATAATTTGTCCAGTAAATCGAATTAAATGTACCGCTATTATGCACAAGATCGGTAGGGTGCCACCTGTAAAAATTATACTCTGCCTCATAAATCTTATTTTACATGTATCATTACGTCTTGTGTGTTTTCAGATATCAGTCAGAATCAATATGCTCCTGTACCATGGTAAGTTTTACTAAGGTCTAGAAAAATTAAGAGGGGTGTCTGGTTTAATGAAGACCAATTTTCAAATTCCCAATTGGGGGTTTCTGAGTTAAAAGAAGGGATTTCATTATTTAGAGATATTTAGGACCATCAACTGTAGATTGCTCCATCATACAAGGCCAGAAATATCGATATATGAAAAAATTCTGCCCAAATATTTCCCTATTATAGAACAGGTTTCTTGCCCCTTAACTGGGAATCCAAAATGGAGTCTAGGCAGCAGTAATTATAGAAGTGTCCTTCGTATGGCAAGATATCTGTAAATGCTGATTTATAATATTAGACTACTTTCTGTTCTAATACTGAAAAACAAACATATTCCTCTTAACTAGTAATCTTCAGATATAAACAAAGGAACACTTCTCTACACCTGTTAAGGTTACTTGTTGTACTGTTATCTTTTAACGCTCTATTTAGGATCCATGGCACCCAAAAATGACCAGCAACCATTAGTCTAGGTGCTGACGAACATCGAATGAACTTAAATGAGGTTGTTCATGCTTGGGGCTCAAGTCTACAGTCACTCTATGTGATTGCAAACTCATGAATCTTTATGGTGCGCATTGTGTGCGATGTCAGGATTCTCCGATGCAGGCTCTGGGAGCGGGTGGTCATGTGACTGCAAGTATGTGATTAGCATGCTTCCGGCCACATTCTGACTAGACGTGTCCGGCCTCACTCAGTTCACTTGTATTGAGCGAGGCCGCGCACGTATAGTCGACATGTGACCACATGTATGCAAACCACATATTTGCGATCATGCATCCGCCGGCTCCCGGAGAATCCTAACATTGTGTAAAGTGTACTAGGATTCACAAGTCTGTAATCACAGAGTGACTTGAGCCCAAAGCCTGAACAACCCGCTTAAGAAATGTATTTCCTAACCAAAGTACCTGCAGCAGCCCGAATCTCATATCAAGAAGGATTTTAGGAGTTGCCGGTTGGAGCGCCGGGTCCCCACTATGCTTGCACCAACTTGCTTCAAGATTCACAGAGCCCGAAACTGGTCCGATCAGATTCCTGCTTCTTTCGTTCAAGCTTGTTTTTAGTACAAAGTCATTCAAATCCAGAGTGAACACCGCTCCAGAAACGGTATCTACTGTAGAAGATGAAAAAGGAATAGGTATATCATATTTACCATTAACAAAATATATAAACAGGAGAAAACATGCAGGATCTAAAAAACATTGTTAAACGGTGTAGAAAAGCCAAGTAGGGCAGGGTTAAATACCAACTCTGCAGGGTTTGATTAGAGGCATCTGCATAGCTATTTACTACAAGCAGGAAGTAGGTTCACTTGGTGTGTGATGCGCAGTGTGCTGGGGAACTAAGCAGTGTGTAGATTCTGCTGAGAGCTGCAGGTACCATTTGTTGCAGACTAAACTGAGCCAGGCAAAAGGAAGGATTACCGCACGGTGAGAGACTGTGGTCAGTGTCTGGGAGAAGAGGAGCAAAGACCTCTTGGTGGTTAACTTTCCCTCTGCTGGTTAAAAAAATGACGCGGGAGGCCATGGCATTTTTTTTATTTTAGCTCTGGACGTAGCAGCGCTTTGGACGCATATTTTTTCACTGAACCAAGTGGCTTTATCGCATTCAATACTTTCTAGTGGTCAAATTTCTGTTGCAGAGACTAACGACTCTGCAAGAGAATTTGACATGCTGCGGTCCTGAAAGACGCACCGCATGTCAGTGTCCACGGATGATTCGCAGACTCTGATGCACGCATAGTGGACATGGGAGTTCTAGGGATCCCATCCACTATGCTCTAACATCTGGACGCTGCAGGTTAGACGCTGTATAAACACGCAGCATCAAACCTGCAGCGGATCCTGATCGTGGCCATGTACCCACCATGTAACTCACCAGCAGCATGTCAATTTCTGTAGCGGATTTTGACTGATTGAAGTGTCATTATATGTGGTGGATTCACATGTACCGAGAACAAAAAGTGAGGCATTAGAATACCGCGTTTTGGACGCAGCAAAAATACAGTGCGTCCAAAGCGCTGCTTGTTGCTGTTCGTGGGGACGTAGTGGCTAATGAAACAGCTGTGAGCTGTTAGTAATAGGCAGGGACCATGTTTGCCTAATGTCACCTTCCTAGGCTAAAAATAACAGATCACAGCTGCCCCAGAAATTACATGAATGGGAATGCTAATGAAGATTGGGTGAATGGGATTATCTGACACCTAGCTCTTTTGTTTGGCGATGACAAGGTGTCAATCAGACCCTTTCATCACCAAACCTAATTAAAGTAAAGAGTTAAATAAACACACAGACACAGAGCAAACACTTTATTTGAAATACAACAGACACATTCTTTAATCATTTAAATTAACCAATATACTCACCCCAGTTCTGACGGTAATCCAAGGGTTTAAGCAAGGTCCCACCAAATAACTTTATTTAGCTCCAAAAAGCGTTCATTGATGTACAAAAACGCTTAAAAAAAAGAGTCAAAATCGCGGCAAAACTGCACGTTTTTTCCGCAGCGTTTTTCCTGCCAAGGAGATGAAGAAACGTTGCAGAAATTTCTGCTTCAAATCCTGAACGTGCGCACATACCCTTAAGCACAAAATCTTTATACAAGTTTTTATTTTCATGCATTGGGAACATTGCACACTGTTTTCTAATTCAAAACATGAAGAGAAATGTATATCATTTTTAACTACTTTACAGAAAATAACAAAATATCAACATTGGGCTGTTCTAAAAAAAGCATTGTCTGCATTTGTCTTTACAAACTCACAATATATACTCTTTTGTTTGAGGATTTAGCATTCCTGTAAAGCACTAACTTAATATTTAGTTGTATACCCACAGTTTTTTTACAACTGCTTCATATCTTTGTAGAATAGAGTCAACCAACCTCTGTCACCTGTCAACTGTTATTCTAGCCCAGGATGCTTTGACTACATCCCACAATTTTTTGCCATTTGTTGGCTTTGACTCACAAACGGCATTTTTGTTGTCAGTTCACAAGTGTTGTATTGTATTAAGGTCCGGGGATTGGGCTGGCCACTCCATAACCTCAATTTTGTTGGACTGGAACCAAGATTTTGCTTGTTTACTGGTGTGTTTAGGGTCATCGTCTTGTTGAAACAGCCATTTCAAGGGCATATCCTCTTCAGCGTAAGGCAACATGCCCTCTTCAAGTATTTTAATACATGCAAATTGGTCCATGATCCCTGGTATGCGGTAAATAGGTCCGGCACCATAGTAAGAGAAACATGCCCATATCATGATGCTTACACCACCATGCATCACTGTCTTCAGAGTGTACTGTGGCTTGAATGCAGAGTTTGGGGTCATCTGACAAACTTTCTGTGGCCCTTGGATCTAAAAAGAAGAATTTTACTTTCATCAGTCCATAAAATGTTTCTCCATTTCTCTTGAGGCCAGTTGATGTGTTCTTTGGCAGATTGTATTCGCTTCAGTACATGTCTTGTTTTTAAACAGTGGGACTTTGCGGGAACTTCTTGCTAAGACATTAGCTTCACACAGGCATCTTCTAACTGTCACAGTACTCACAGGTAACTTGAGACTGTCTTTGATCATCCTGGAGCTGATCACTAGCTGAGCCTTTGCCATTCTGGCTATTCTTCCATCCATTCGAATGGTAGTCTTCCATTTTCTTCCACATCTCTCTGGTTTTGCTTTCCATTTTAAAGCTTTGGAGATCATTTTAGCTTAACAGCTTATCATTGTCTGAACTTCTTTTACCCTCTCCAATCAACTTTTTAATCAAAGTATGCTGTTCTTCTGAACAATGTCTCGAATGACACATATTTCTCAGGCTTTCAAGTAGAAATGCATGTACAACATGTGCTGGCTTCACTCTTAAATAAGGGCCACCTGTTTCACACCTGTTTCTTCACAGAATGATTGACCTCACTAATTGAATTCCACACAGCTATTATTTTGAACACACCCCCTTTCAATTACTTATTCAAATACACAGACTCAGAAACATGCAAATCATGAATGAGGAGTCTGTTGGTTTTCTTAGAATCTACCAACTGGTAAATTGTTTGATATGTGGTAATATAATTTATACCAAAACAGAAATTAATCTGATTAGTCATAGAGGACTGGTATTATTTTGAATACTACTGTATTAGGCTTCCTGCATTTAACAGAGACCTCCATAATATAGAAAGCCATTTTATTTTTAAAAAACTCCAGAAACCACCACATTTACCCTAAGGTAGGGAATGAATTTCCTCTAAGTCAGGGCCCACTCCTATAAAATCTATTGATTGATTTTCAGCTTTTTTTTACTCCTTTACTATTCTTCTTTTTCATCAATACACTTATTATATTCTCCCATTATCCCTTGCCAGCTTTCACAGAATTAATAGTAATTATGAAATACAATTGCTTACACATTTTCACATTACATAGAGGTGTATTCACTGTCCACGATCACTGTGACTGCGTTATCGTTGTATCTCATGTTTTAAATTGCCCAATAAAATACATGAACTAAAAATTACAACCACAGTATATCATGTGTCTAACGGCCAATCCTAAATTTCACTTCAACCAGCTGAGATTTCTAAATCTGCTCTGCTTCAGCCAGACCAGCGCTGCCATCTAAGATTAAACACCATTTTTCATGCCAGCTGGAAGGGATGTATGTGCACACTATATATATGCAAGAAAAACCCTTAAGTAATGACTATTTTGCAGAGGTTTGTGATCCCTGATACATGAGAACAGTTCTATCAGGCATAATAGCATAGCTTGGCATCAGCGCCTCTTTTCTAACTACATGCGCTCCCAGAGGCCAAATTATTTAAACACATTAAAAAAATCATCTTGAAATACAGACAAGGAGCAAAAATTGCTGTTTCCATAAAAAGTAACTGGATGCCAGAAGACACGAGCCAACTGATTTTTAAAGCAGCAGCTTAGGATAAAGCTGATAAAACTCTTGCTAGCACAACCACGATGCCAGAAAGCACACAATCACTCAGGACAAGTGTAGCCATTTCAGGAGTATTCTTCATAAAAGACTTCTCAATTTATGCTTGAAAACCATCTAATTTTCATCCTTTGTTTAATTTTGCAATAAAAATACCCTCCTTTAATTACATTGTTATTCTGGTCTAAGCAAGCTTTTATTTATCCACTGTATAGGTTATAACTTACACACACACACACGAGTCCTACTGCAAGGACCACCAACGATCCACAAAACAAATTACTGTCTCACCTGCTCTCCCTTGGTCCTCCCATGACCGCAAGATCGGGGTCAGAATGAGCTGAATGAAGCATCAGGTTACGCATGTGCCCTGTCTCTCCACTGAAGTCTATAACTTGACTATGTTGCCAGGGCCAGATTCATCAAGTTCTGCGTTGTTCACGCCAGTCTTGATGAGGGGACATGCTGGAGTCAGACACTTCTGATTTATGAAGAGGTGCAAGCATCCTCATTAATGTGGAGCGCCTGACAAGTGGGGTGTGCCAGACCACTTTGAATTATTTTATTTTTTGAAGGTAATAAATGGGTAAGAGAGGGTCGGGGAGTGCTTTTTACAATTAAAGGACTCTTCTCTGTGTGTGTGTTTATTTCTTTTGACTTCAGGGTTAGTAATGGGGGTGTCTTATAGATGCCTCTCCATCACTAAACCTTAGGCTTGATGTCAGCGGACATTACACAGCTGACATCAACCCCAAAACTATTACCCCGATTGCCAACGCACCAGGGCAATCGGGAAGAGCTGAGGCTATGCGCCAGAATTGGCGCATCTAATGGATGCACCATTTCTGGGGTGGTTTAGGGCTGGTGTTATTAGTCTGGGAGGGGGACAATATCCATAGCACCTTCCCAGCCTATTAATATTAACCCATAGCTGTCTGCTTAGCCTTTGCTGGTTATTAAAAATAAGGTGGACCCCACGTCATTTTTCTTTTGGGTCCCCCTTTTTAATAACCGGTAAAGGCTAAGCAAACAGCTGTGAGCTGATATTAATAACATGGGAAGCTTCATGGATATTGGCCTCTTCCCAGAATAATAACAAAAAAAAGAAGAAGCATAGACCGCACCTCCAAAAATCATACATTTGATCTAATGCCTCTCGGCAAAAATATATATAACTGAACATGAGGTTCTTTGTTTAACATTCTGATCAGACTGTATGAAGCCCACTGCCATGTTACGGCAAACCTCGTAGTGGGTCCTAACATTTCCTACCTGAACGGGAGCGGAGCCGTGCGCCAACCACCGCCACAGCGACAATGCACCAGCAGGGCGGGCAGCCTGGTGCCTCACAGCACCCATGTTGCAAGACCGAGTCCCCAAGACTCCAGGCCGCGCCGCCCCACAAGCACAAAACCACAGCAACAAAGGCCGACACACTGCACCAACACCACATGAATGCAGCATTGGAGCTCACCTTCCTCAAGCTCTCAAGTGAGAGCAAAAACAGGCTAGACCCTCTTTGCAGTCTCCTGCTAATTAAAATCGCCTGTGCCAAATGGGAGGAGTGCTGGTCCAAGAAAGGGGAAAGAATATGCAATGCAAAAAAAAGAAGAAGCATGGACCGCACCTCCAAAAATCATACATTTGATCTAATGCCTCTCGGCAAAAATATATATAAATGAACATGAGGTTCTTAGTTTAACATTCTGATCAGACTGTATGAAGCCCACTGCCACGTCACGGCAAACCTCGTATCCTTTCTATCTATACAGTATATTCTATTCTGACAGATCACGCTGTGAATTTACTGTCCTTGGCTGATGAAATGTCGTGTTTACCTTGAGATAGGTGCGTAAAAATCGGACAGCACACGCAAGGCCTGTGTGCAGTGGAATTTTTTTCTTGCACCCATTGACTTGCAGTGGTGAGTCTCGGCCGTTTTACGCAGCCATAAGCAGCATGCTGCGATTTTTCCCTCACCCCAATTCCAGGTGAGGAAAGACTTGCAAATGAACACTGCCTCATTGAATAACACTGTAGCCAGTGCAATGTGATTTTTATTCTCACATTGCACTCGCCGATTTCATACACAGATGTAAGCGAAGCCTTGAGCGAAGCCTTATATATATAATAGAGAACAAGCACCTGCATTTCTTACTATAATTTACTTTAACCCTACATAATTATATTGGATTACATTTACTACTAGGGTTATGTTTTCCCCAAGTTTAAAAAGATCCAGAATATGAGAGGGAAAGATAAACCTAACTTGCACCCAGATAGTACCATTATTGCAATTAAATTCCAACTACGCTCAGTATATCAGGTTCAGCTAATGGACCCCTTTACCATTCGGATATGGTAAAGATACACTATATAAATAGAATATTGAGCATTTTTAATTCAATTCATCGACCTACAACTCACATTACATGTCTGAGCTTCAGAGATTGTCCGCAGGACAACACATATCTGAAGCTAATAGTTATTGTAATATCCATTAAGTACTTTGGGCAAGGAGCCTTAATGCACTGAATCCAATCTTGGCTATATTCCTCTGAGGGAGAAGCGAACAATTTATTTTGAAAAATAACATTTTATAAACTAGTAACCTGGAGGAAAGTAATCCTTCTCAGCTGTTCTTTCCTTTCTTCTGTTTACTTTGGAGCCGCTACTTAATAGAGACATTGACGATTACGAGCTCTTCATGCTAGTGTTATTGAAAACACAAAGATGCAGACAGTCAGATAGTCTTTGGATAGCAACAACTGGAAACATAGCAGTTAGTATGTGACTATTGATGTGGATAGTGATTTCTATCCACACAGTATCCCTATGATGTAATGGTAGCAGGACGTGTTGTCCTTTTCACACAATTGTAGAAGACCCATATGGAGCCTGTAACACATAGAGACATCCCACTTAGCTCCCATTTGGGCGGACCTATACTATGTATGTATTACATGATCAGCCATTCGCTAAAATAATACATTAAAAGGCTTGTCCAGGCTTTGTGTTCAAGTCAATCTATGTGACTGCAGATTTGTGAGTTCACACAATGCACACACTGTGTGTGGTCAGAATTCTTCTGTGCAGCGCCAAAAGAGGACGGGCATGTGACCGCCAATTAAGCAATTTGATTACATGGGATAAAGTACCGACTAGACGAGTGGTCTTGCTCAATACAAGTGAATTGAGTGAGGCCGGACAGGTCTAGTTGGAATGTGGCCGGAAGTATACAAATCGCTAACTTGCAGTCACATCACCACCAGCTCTCAGAGCTGGCACCAGATAATCCTGACAGCCTGCACTGTGAGGATTCACAAGTCTGTAGTCACAAAAAGACTGGACAACTCTTTTAAAGACATATTCACTTCTAGGACATTTATGGTATTGCCACAGGCAGTGCACCTAACTTGAAATTTGTGCCCCATATCATAGCCCCTGTTAATGGTGAAATGGTTGAATGTGCAGAGCTTTCAATTCACATCTATGGGAATTCTGAAAATATCAGAACATGACTGCTCAGCTATTTTTGGAATAGCCAAAGAAGTAAATGTGAATTGAGCCACACATGTGCAAGCACCTCTTCATTTGCGAGATGTCATCGCATTTTCAAGACAAGTGTTGGTCCTGGAGTTGGGACTCACATCTATGAGACATTTATAGCTTGTTATATAGATACACCATAAATGTATGAGATGGGAAAACTTCGTTTATGCAGCGTCGCGAGATGACTTTCAGAAAAAGCAATTCATTGCCGACGCTTCCAGAATCTAGATGCATATCAATCAGCTGATCGCCAAGGTGGTTGATCTTAGAGATCAGTCTTGATGAGATGCCCACTTTAGCAAGTCATACATTGTATTTCTTTATGAGGTTGCCCTTAAAGACCATATTAACAGAGGGATGATTGCAAAATCAATGAAAAATCCAACCTAGTTGCTCCACAAATACATTTTGCAGATGATTATCTATTCAATTACATCAATGTAATGGATGTCATTGGATTTGAAATCATGCTATGTCTTATATTAAAATACACGTGGAAAGCACTTAAACTGAGTAGCACATTGCGTTTTCGAAAACAGATTAAAAACAAAGTGAATACCGCAAAGTAATATAGCCATGTATTAACAAGCTCAACCAGTAAGGCAGTAGGCACCATAGTTTGGATTTGCTTTCTTGGCAGTTATGGGTGCAACTTGAGCTCTTTTTGTAGCATCGTCATAAAGCTTAGCCCTAAATTGCATTGAAGTGACAAGCTCCCTTTCAAAGACCTGGCTGCTGTGATGTTAAACAGATGCAATCTATTGGTGAATTAATAAGAGCTCTTGCAGGAGGCAGTTACACTTGCCGCGCAGAGCCTGTTCCGTCACACATATCAAACACTTGCACAGCGTGGTCTGGAAACCTTTTTAATCCACCGCAGGCAGTAGTGGACTTAACTTTATTGGTTATGTTAGGGTCAAAAGTGGGGGCTGAGCACTTGTAATACACACATGATTTCAAAAGGTCTTAATTACATTTTATACTGCGGGCCAGAAATCTTACTTGTTTTGTGTCTAAACACGGTTCATGGGGAGTTCAAGTCACTGATGAATCAGGAGGAAGAGATATCAAAGATGGTTATCTGCTTACAATGAGCTCATCTGTCCATACCCAAACGCAAGGCGCAGGCATGGTACCATTAAGTCACCTCAAATTGCAGCCATGGATAACAAACACCGTGGACGAAGTAAACTTAGAAGAGCTGTTCTATACTGGAATGACAAAGTATATAATATGGACAAATGTAAGCGCAATCATCAAGGAGACAACTACTTAGACCTGAATCAAAGAAGACCGGAACATGGATGAAAGTACAAAAAGAAAATGCACCAAGGTGGAAATATACGCCTAGGCTGAATCTTCGTTCAGTCAACAAACTTCGATCTCTTAGCTGAGCGGTTCACGTGTTGCGTTTAGGGAGAGTGGACACCTCCACATGATCCTTCTTTCCTCACGACATCAGCTGTGAAAAACAACTAGGCCTGAATCAATGAACAGCTGGACATAGAATACAGTTATTGAGGCCAAAAAAAGAAACACAACAATGGTGAAAAAACCCCTAGGCTGAAGTCTCCTTTAGGCAACTGCCATCTTTCCCTGCCAACTCTCCATTGAGAGACTCATGTGTTTTGAACAGGGAAGGTGGACACCTTCACCTGATCCTTCTCTTCCCTAACATCATCTGTGAAAAAGAGGAAGCTACACACATAGGCAATCTGCTGGCTGCATCCAAATTGTCAGGTTTGGCCAACTTTAAAGAGGTCATCCAGGCTTGCAGTTACTCTACTCTATATGCATGTTGTCACAATTCCTCGATATTCTCCCTGCTTGTCGGCGGTCACATGACTGCATGTATATAAACTTGCAGTCACGTGTAGTGTTGAGCGAGTATGTTCTATTAACCCTTTCGCCGAGCTGCTCGGTGATATGGTTGAATCACTCCCATGTGCATGATTTGCAACTGTTTGACAGCTTTATTACATGTGAGGAATGTCTATTTCTTACACATTCCTCACATGTAATAAAGCTGTCAAACAGTTGCAAATCATGCACACGGGAGCGATTCAACCATATCACCGAGCTGCTGTAACTACTCGGTGCTCGGCCCGAGCATACTCGGAACAGAACATACTCGCTCAACACTAGTCACTTGCCATCTAGATTTATCCAGCTTCTGTCAATTCTCTTCAATCACAAATACTGGCTGAATCGCACGCTATCATGATTTGGCAGTCTACAGTCACATAGAGTGACGGTAGACTTTTTCCCTAAGAATGAACAACCCTTTTAGTAGGTTTGGAGCAAATACATATTGATGACATAACCAGAGAAGGGGCTGGCGGGACATGTGCTATGTGCTGGAAGGAGGTATGGTGTGTGTGTGTGTGGGGGGGGGAGTTGATGATCTGCGACAAAGCTGCTCGCTTCCAGTCATCAGGCCGATGCAGGTACAGGTGTATCTCACTAAATTAGAATATCATCAAAAAGTTAATTTATTTCAGTTCTTCAATACAAAAAGTGAAACTCATATTATATGCAGTCATTACAAACAGAGTGATCTATTTCAAGTGTTTATTTCTCTTAATGTTGATTATTATAGCCAATATATACTGTATTTTTCGGCGTATAAGACGACTTTTTAACCCCTGAAAATCTTCTCAGAAGTCAGGAGTAGTCTTATACGCCGGGTATCATCTTATAGGGAATACCCTTATAGTCCGAATGTTGGGGGAGGAGGGGGTATATATATATGATGTATGGGGGAAGCGGTAGCTGCGGAGGAGCGGGGCACAGGAGGCAGCAGCCGCCTGCTGCAGCCTACACTGTCCCCACAGCTAAAGAAAATGAATATTCACTGCTCCCCACGCCCCACTGAATATTCATGCTCCTTAATAGCGGCACACAGTGTAGCCGCAGCGCGGCTCCTGCTGGAATCGCCTGTGTGCCGGCTATTAAGGAGCATGAAGTCACTGCTCCCCAAGCACACAGTCCCGGCGTGGGGAGCAGTGACTACAGGCAGCTGATCTCTCCTTGTGAGCCGCGCATGGTAGTGACATCATTCGCGGCTCACATGGAGAGATCAGTGCGGGCAGACAGGACGCAGCGCTGGAGGAGAGAAGAAAGGTGAGTAGGAGTGTTTATTTTTTTTATGTGCAGCATGAGGGGGATTAGGGGGACAATGCATACCAAAATAAGGATGAGGGGACATACATCACAGGATAAAGGTGAGGGGGCAATACATACCAGGATAAGGCTGAGGGGGGCATACATAACAGGATAAAGATGAGGGGCTATACATACCAGGATAAGGATGAGGGGTGCTATGCATACCAAGATAGGGATGAGGGGTGCCATGCATACCAGGATAGGGATGAGGGGTACTATGCATACCAGGATAAGGATGAGGGGTGCCATGCATACCAGGATAGAGGGATGCCAGGCATACCAGGATGGGGGCCACGTATAAAAGGAAGGGGGGGGCATATGTACCAGTATGGGGGATATTGTCAGAATTGGGGGACATTACCCCTATACCAGTGTCAGCAGAAGACCCCCTCCCCCTTAAAAGTGCATTGTGAACACATTTTCTGCTTACATTTTTTTTTCTATTTTCCTCCTCTAAAACCTAGGTGCGTCTTATGGTCTGAAAAAAGTATTTATGGTAATTTATAAGCCCTCCCAGTCTCCAAGACTATCAGAGCGGTAGCACATCCCTCTGGCCTGCCCTTGTATCCTAATACTAGTATCTCTTTCTCTGCCTCTCTGATCTCGCTCCTGAGGACTGCAGTGACGAGGTGAGGGGGCGCCTCACCGGGAAAGTGTAATTGAAGCAAGCTGCAGGCATCCAGGACGCCCGGGGTATGGAAAAAAGAGAAAGAACAGTGTTGTGCCCAGAAAAACATGCCTCTTTCACTCGTCTAGCCTCCCCTTGTATTACCTCCTTCTCTGCCTCTCAGATCTCGCTCCTGAGGACTGCAGTGAAGCGGCGAGGCGCGCATGTGCGAGATCTGAGAGGCAGAGAAGGAGGTAATACAAGGGCAGGCCAGACGAGTGAAAGAGGCGTGTTTTTCTAGGCACAGCACCGCTCTTTTTCTTTTTTCCCATACCCCGGGCGTCCCGGACGCCTGCAGCTTGCTTCACTTACACCTTCCCGGTGAGGCACCCCCTCACCTCGTCACTGCAGTCCTCAGGAGCGAGATCAGAGAGGCAGAGAAGGAGGTACCGGTAATAAGTTACAAGAGAGGCCAGAGGGATGTGCTACCGCTCTGATAGTCTTGGAGACGGAGAGCTGGGCAGGCAAGGAGAGCGGACCAATCCAAGCAGGATTTGTATACAACAACCAGCCAATCGCCGTTAAGGTTAATCACTTTAAAATTACCAGATTGAAATCAAATCTGTTTTTTTTTTTAATTTTTACCGTATGTGCGTTAGAAGAGGGGTAGACTTATACAGCGAGTATATCCCAAACTCTATATTTTAACTGGAAAAGTTAGGGGTCGTCTTATACACCGGAAAATACGTTAATTTTTAATGTGCTGCACTTTATGTACATGCTCAGTAGTGAGGCAGAGTTGAGGAGTTGGAGTCGGAAGTTTTGGTTTACTGACTCCACACCCCTTCTTAAAATCTCATTCACTTTTCGGGTATTGTGATATGCAAATCTGTGATGAAAAACACTGACATATCAGTCCTTCATGGACGTACCCCTTAGGGTAACTCCACTTTTGTACAGTAGTGTTCGAAATAATAGCAGTGTGTTCAAAAACATGAGTTAAGCACAAAATCTTTTTACTAGTTTTTATTTCCATGCATGGGGAACATTGAACACTGTTTTCTAATTCAAAACATGAAGAGAAATGTATATAATTTTTAACTACTTTACAGAAAATAACAAAATATCAACATTGGGTTGTTTTAAAAAATAGCAGTTACTGCATTTGTCTTTACAAACTCACAATATGTACTCTTTTTTAGGATTTAGTATTCCTATGAATCACTAACCTAACATTTATCTGTATACCCTCAGTTTTTTAGAACTGCTTAACATCTATGTTGCATAGAGTCAACCAACCTCTGGAACCTGTCAACTGTTATTCCACAATTTTTTTGCATTTGTTGGCTTTGCCTCAGAAACTGCATTTTTTTATGTCACCCCACAAGTGTCCCATCGGCTTAAGGTCCGGGGATTGGGTGGCCACCCCATAACCTCAATTTTGTTGAACTGGTCGTTGTCTTGTTGAAACACCCATTTCAAGGGCATATCCTCTTCACCGTAAGGCAACATGACCTCTCCAAGTATTTTTATATATATAATCTGGTCCATGATCCCTCGTATGCGGTAAATAGGTCCGGCACCACAGTAAGAGAAACATGCCCATATCATGATGCTTGCATCACCATGCTTCACTGTCTTCAGAGTGTACTGTGGCTTGAATGCAGAATTTTGGGGGTCATCAGATGAACTGTATGTGGCCCTTGGACAAAAAATAAAAAATGTTTCTCTTTTTATCTATAGGCCAGTTGATGTATTCTTTGGTAAATTGTATCTGCTTCAGTACATGTCTTTTTTTTTTTTTTAAAGTGGGACTTTGCGGGGACTTCTTGCTAAGAGATTAGCTTCACACAGGCGTCTTCTAATTGTCACAGTACTCACAGATAACTTGAGACTGTATTTGATCATCCTGGAGCTGATCATTAGCTGAGCCTTTCCCATTCTGGCTATTCTTCGATCCATTCGAATGGTAGTCTTCCGTTATCTTCCCCGTCTCTCTGGTTTTGCTTTCCATTTTAAAGAATTGGAGATCATTTTAGCTGAACAGCCTATCATTGTCTGCACTTCTTTATAAGTTTTACCCTACCCTGCTCTTCTGAACAATGTCTCGAACGACCCATATTTCTCAGGCTTTCAAGGAGAAATGCATGTACAACATGTGCTGGCTTCACCCTTAAATAAGGGCCACCTGATTCACGCCCGTTTCTTCACAGAATGATTGACCTCACTAATTGAACTCCACACTGCTATTATTTTGAACACACACCCTTTCAATTAATTATGCAAATACATAGACTCAAAAACATGCAGATCATGAATCTACTGCACCAACTGGTAAATTGTTTGACATGTGGTAATATAATTTATACCAAAAACAGTCATTAATCTGGTTAGTCATATTGGACTGCTATTATTTTGAACACTACTGTACATGCTGCACGATTCACAGCAACATGTATCAGACACTGGCTGCACCATTTTAGTCATATATATTTAACTCTAAAATGCTGCTGCGATTAAGAGAAAAACATAGTTTAATAGCCGCCAGAGACCGAGTCTCAAGGTAGAGTAGCCGGACATGAAGGTCCCCAGTGGCTTCTCTCCACCTCTTGCCCTTGAGTGATAGGTCTCTCTGTATACAAACATGCAGGGAGAGACCTGTCACTCCAGGGCAGCGGGCGAGGAGAAGGCATCGGGGACCCGCCTGTCTAACTAGTCTCAAGTGCGGCTTGGTGACCGTCTTCTATTAAACTATGTTTTTCTCCGAAATTCAGCAGCTTTTTACAGTTAAGCATATATGTCAGAAATCGTAGAGCACTGCATGATATGTGCTGCCTGTGAATCGGGCAGCATATATCAGCTGTCAGGTTCCCTTTAAAATAAATTTAACGTGGCCAACCCTTTTCAATAATTTTAAAGGTCTCGTTCTCTTATTTACAAAACATGCCTGAGGGTGTATGTCTCTGGCGTAGTACATCTTCAACCCACTCAAGGACCAAAAACCTATTACACGCTTTTACTTCCTATTTCCATGGATAGCCACACTCTTTGGAATGTGAAATGTTCAACTTGTGCAATTTTAGTGTTTATCAAAGAAACATGAAGTTTTTCGGAACAAATCAAAGATGTTCAGGTGGATAAACTGCATTAAAGTCACATGTAAAGACTGTGAGAGTGGGAAGATATATATCCGCTTTAGAAAACTCTTAGTGAAAGCAGCGTGATTCTTTTAGGTAGTTTATCAGTAGCCACTCGGAGCGCTGCTATAAACTAACAGTAGGGAAGTGACCAGGATTAATAGTGGTACTCAGCCCTGGGATTAGATGGTGTCTTGTTTCATGGGTTTTAGGCCATCTGTTCCTCCCTCCTACATTTTACTTTTGCTAAACTATAAACGCACCTCCACCTCAGGGACCATAGAGAGGAATTAGAATTTTTCTGCTTCTCATTATCACAAGATTCAGTAACTCACTTCATTGTCAGGATAATCCCCTTTAACTTTTTTTTTGCACTTGTACAGAATGCCAAAATGACAACTACAATGCCAGATGTGAGCGGACTGATGAGGTCTCCACCTTTTCTTCAGCGTTTGGTCTATACTGGCTGGGTCAGGGTGTCATACTTGACAGAACCCTGATGCCCACACCCAATATTCATTCACTTTTGTTAGTAATTTGTTTAGCTGTCCACATACAACACTTCTACCGTAATCCCACTTGGCCATTTACATTACTTACCTTGTCCTCCAGGTTTACGGACAGAGAATTCATTTCCTATTGTTCAAGCGCTGGAGCGTTTTGATTTCTTTGTAAAAGTTAAAAAGCCCTGAGGGGCACTTAAAATGGCCAGTTTCTGCTGCTTATTATTGCAGGTAGTCATTTTTAATTTAATGTTTTATTTCCCCCTGGATCATATGCAACTTTTTTTTTTCTTTTATTCTGGAGAAGAATGACAATCAAAGCTTAAATCACTTGGCCTGACGGTGGAAATGAGGTATTTGGGTGGATTCCACTGACTATTAATCGTTATGGAAAGCTGGTCTGCCAAAGTATTTGTATATGAGAAAGTGGTGCCTGTTCATAATTGGATTTAACATGGACCCTGATGAACAGGTAATTGGTAATTATTCTAGAAATACATCTTGCATTTTGGAAGACGACTTGATATCTTTAGTAGAATTTTAAGAAGAAAAAAAAAAAGATTTTTGTACCATTAAAAAGTTAATGGCCACATATACAAAATAAATAATTTAGGCATATCCAGATATCCAGTAGACCATATCCAAAGACCATATCTCTGAAAAAAAATACCCTCTTCACCAAGTTCAGCTTTCCTTTGACAGATTTCTGCTAAATCATACACTTTCCAAACATCTTTGAAAGGATAAGAAAATTATTTTTAAACCCCTTCACCCCTTCACCACCTTGGGATTTTCCGTTTTTTTTTGCGTTTTCATTTTTTGCTCCCCTTCTTCCCAGAGACACAACTTTTTTATTTCGTTTTATTCTTCCGTCAATATGGCCGTGTGAGGGCTTGATTTTTGCGGAGTGAGTTGTACTTTTGAACGACACCATTGATTTTACCACATAGTGTACTGGCAAATGGGAAAAAAATTTCAAGTGTGGTGAAAGCGCAAAAAAAAAGTGCAATTCCACAAATGTTTTTTGGGTTTTTTATTTACCATGTTCACTAAATGCTAAAACTGACCTGCCATTATGATTCTCCAGATTATTCCGAGTTCATAGATATCAAACATTTATAGTTTTTTTTATTTAAGTGGTGAAAAAAAATCAAAAGTTTGTAAAAAAAAAAAAAAAAAAATTATATACACTGCTCAAAAAAATAAAGGGAACACTCAAATAACACATCCTAGATCTGAATGAATGAAATATTCTCATTGAATACTTCGTTCTGTACAAAGTTGAATGTGCTGACAACAAAATCACACAAAACTCATCAATGGAAATCAAATTTATTAACCAATGGAGGCCTGGATTTGGAGTCACCCCCAAAATTCAAGTGGAAAAACACACTTCAGGCTGATGCAACTTTGATGTAATGTCCTTAAAACAAGTCAAAATGAGGCTCAGTATTGTGTGTGGCCTCCATGTGCCTGTATGGCCTCCCTACAACGCCTGGGCATGCTCCTGATGAGGTTGCGGATGGTCTCCTGTGGGATCTCCTCCCAGACCTGGACTAAAACATCCGCCAACTCCTGGACAGTCTGTGGTGCAACATGACGTTGGTGGATGGAGCGAGACATGATGTCCCAGATGTGCTCAATCGGATTCAGGTCTGGGGAACGGGCGGGCCAGTCCATAGCTTCAATGCCTTCATCTTGCAGGAACTGCTGACACTCCAGCCACATGAGGTCTGGCATTGTCCTGCATTAGGAGGAACCCAGGGCCAACCGCACCAGCATATGGTCTCACAAGGGGTCTGAGGATCTCATCTCGGTACCTAATGGCAGTCAGGCTACCTCTGGCGAGCACATGGAGGGCTGTGCGGCCCTCCAAAGGAATGCCACCCCACACCATTACTGACCACTGCCAAACCGGTCATGCTGAAAGATGTTGCAGGCAGCAGATCGCTCTTCACGGCGTCTCCAGACTCTGTCATGTCGGTCACATGTGCTCAGTGTGAACCTGCTTTCCTCTGTGAAGAGCACAGGGCGCCAGTGGCGACTTTGCCAATCCTGGTGTTCTGTGGCAAATGCCAAGCGTGCTGCACGGTGTTGGGCTGTGAACACAACCCCCATATGTGGACGTCGGGCCCTCATATCACCCTCATGGAGTCGGTTTCTAACCATTTGTGCAGACACATGCACATTTGTGGCCTGCTGGAGGTCATTTTGCAGGGCTCTGACAGTGCTCCTACTGTTCCTCCTTGCACAAAGGCGGAGGTAGCGGTCCTGCTGCTGGGTTGTTGCCCTTCTACGGCCCCCTCCACGTCTCCTGGTGTACTGGCCTGTCTCCTGGTAGCGCCTCCAGCCTCTGGACACTACGCTGACAGACACAGCAAACCTTCTTGCCACAGCTCGCATTGATGTGCCATCCTGGATGAGCTGCACTATCTGAACAACTTCTGTGGGTTGTAGAGTCTGTCTCATGCTACCACGAGTGTGAAAGCACAACCAACATTCAAAAGTGACCAAAACATCAGCCAGAAAGCATTGGTACTGAGATGTGGTCTGTGGTCCCCACCTGCAGAACCACTCCTTTATTGAGGGCGTCTTGATAATTGCCAATAATTTCCATCTATTGTCTATTCCATTTGCACAACAGCATGTGAAATTGATTGTCAATCAGTGTTGCTTCCTAAGTGGACAGTTTGATTTCACAGAAGTTTGATTTACTGGGAGTTATATTCTGTTGTTTAAGTGTTCCCTTTAATTTTTTGAGCAGTATATATATATATTTATTGTAAGGCAGTGCTAGTCATCACGCTGGGGGACACTCGCTTCACCGGGTCAATTAAAGCACACATGCAACGTTTTCCAGTAACATGAAATCCAGCAGTTTATTACACTTCATAACTGCTTATCACACAGTCCATCTCAGTGGCTCACCGGCATGTTTACACACATAACATCCAAGAGACTTTCAAGTGGCAGACAGGCCCACTTGGCTCCAGTTACAGCCTTCAGCAAAGTAACTATATCGATGTCCATATAACACACCGCTTTTACCTTTTGCCGGGTCTAGTGGCTTCCATAAGATTTGTTCTGCCACAGCTGTGGCTTTACGGCTTCCCAGATGGGGGTCTCCAGCCCTCGTACCTTCCAAGGCCACTGGCATCTCTAACACACACAACGATCCAACCTCTGCCTTTCAGGACTCTTGTCTTCCAAGCCTCTTGCCCTCCAAGGCTACTGGCATCTCTTACACACAAGGATCCTGCCTCTGCCTTTCAGGCTTCACCCGGCTTCACCAGGCCTCACTCTCTAACGGTGTCCCACACACGGGGAACAGGCCTCACGCCTTTTCACACTGTTTCAAAAGCACCAGGATTTATATATCCTTCAGTGCACACAGGACCTGTGATGATGTCACAGTTATCAGTCACCTGAGGGGGAGGTACCTGGTCAGCCAGAAGACACCCTGGACCATTACAGTAATGCCGCAAGCCGCTGCATTACAATATATATATATATATATATATATATATATATATACACATACATATAGCGACAGGGTCACATATGTGTCATGGAGGTTGCTATCTTCCATGATGTGAAACCCAGAAGCTTTTCTCCAGCATGTTAGGTGCTGAACAGGTTAATCAGCCATTTTGGGTTGGGCTTTTTGTGATTAGGTGTTCGGGACGCTTGCTCACCATATCTCCACCTCAAGGGTGTGGCTGGAGAAGTTAACCCCTTTACCCCCGAGGGTAGTTTGCACGTTAATGATCAGGCCAATTTTTACAATTCTGACCACTGTCACTTTTTGAGGTAATTACTCTGGAACGCTTCAACAGATCCCCCTGATTCTGAGATTGTTTTTTCGTGACATATTGTACTTCATGATGGTGGTAAAATTTCTTCGCTATCACTTGCGTTTATTTGTGAAAAAATTGGAAATTTGGCAAAAATTTTGAAAATGTCACAATTTTCAAAATTTGAATTTTTATTCCGTTAAATCAGAGAGATATGTTACACAAAATAGTTAATAAATAACATTTCCCACATGTCTACTTTACATCAGCACAATTTTGGAACCAATTTTTTTTTTTATTAGTGCGCTATAAGGGTTAAAAGTTGATCAGCGATTTCTCATTTTTCCAACAAAATTTACAAAACCATTTTTTTAGGGCCCACATCACATTTGAAGTGACTTTGAGGGGCCTTTATGATAGAAAATACCCAAAAGTGACACCATTCTAAAAACTGCACCCCTCAAGGTGCTCAAAACCACATTCAAGAAGTTTATTAACCCTTCACGTGCTTCACAGGAATTTTTGGAATGGGGAAGAAAAAAATGAACATTTAACTTTTTTCACAAAAATGTTATTTTAGACCCCAATTTTTTTATTTTTGCAGGGGTAACAGGAAAAAATGGACCCCAAAATTGTTGTGCAATTTCCCCTGAGTACGCAGATACCCCATATGTGGGGAAAAAACACTGTTTGAGCGCACAGCAGGGCTCAGAAGGGTAGGAGCGCCATTTGACTTTTTGAATGCAAAATTTGCTTGAATAATTAGCGGACCCCATGTTCCGTTTGGAGAGCCTCTGATGTGCCTAAACGGTGGAAACCCCCCACAAGTGACACCATTTTGGAAACCAGTCGCCTCAGGGAACTTATCTAGATGTGTGGTGAGCATCTTGAACCCCCAGGTGCATCAGAGAAGTTTATAACATGGAGCCGTGAAAATAAAATTTTCACATTTTTCCCACAAAAATGTTTTTCAGCCCCCAGTTTTGCATTTTCATAAGGGTAACAGGAGAAATTGTACCATGCAACTTGTTGTGCAATCTCTCCTGAGTAAGCCGATACCCCATATGTAGGGGAAAACCACTGTTTGGGCGAACGGCAGGATTTGGAAGGGAAGGAGCGCCATTTGACTTTTTGAATGTAAAATTTGCTTGAATAATTAGCGGATGTGCCCCTGATGTGCCTAAACAGTGGAAAACCCCCACAAGTGACACCATTTTGGAAACTAGACCCCTCAGGGAACTTATCTAGATTGTGGTGAGCACCCTTAACCCCCAGGTGCTTCACAGAAGTTTAGAACATGAAGCTGTGAAAATAAAAAAATCTAACTTTTTCCACAAAAATGATCTTTTTGCCCCAATTTTTTTAGTTTCACAAGGGTAAGAGGAGAAAATGGAACATAAAAACTGTTGTGCAATTTCTCCTGAGTACGCCAATACCCCATATGTGGGGAAAATACACTGTTTGGGCGCACGTCAGGGTTCAGAAGGGAAGGAGCATTGTGTGACTTTTTGAACGCAAAATTGCCTGGAATCAAGAGCGGACGCCATGTCACATTTCGGGAGCCCCTGATGTGCCGAAATAGTGGAAACCCCCCACAAGTGACCCCATTTTGGAAACTAGACCCCACAAAAATTTTATCAAGGGGTATAGTGTACATTTTGAACCCAAAGGTACTACAGAATTTGATAACATTAGGTCATTATATTGAATAAGTTGTCATTAGTCTTGAGCGCAAGTGCTCGCTACTTGAGTTTGCATCGCTTACTCGGGTATGCACCAAGTATTGCAGGTGCTCGAATGAAATGCTCGAGTCCCCGCCCTGCATGTTTCACGGTTGTTAGACACCCAAAAAAAACATGCGGGGATCGCTCGTGCATGGCAGGCGATCCCAGCAACGTTTTTTTGGGCCACGAAGCATATGGGGCAGAGACTCAAGCATGTCACTCGAGCACCCGCGATACTCAATGCATACCCGAGTACCCGATGCAAACTCAAGTAGCGAGCACTTGCGCTCAACACAGGTCGCCATATTGTCATCATTTTTTTTTCTTTACTTTTGAAAAAACCCCAACCCTAATACAACCCCAACCCTAAACCTAGCCCAACCGTAATCCTACAGTTTATTTTTTACGCCGTTCCTCATGCGGTATAAGTGATTAGACTACTTCATTCTTCGGGTCGGTGTGATTACAGCAATACCAGATTCATATGGGGTTTTTATGACTGACAGCTGTCACACACTAAAAGACGCTTTTTTTTTGCAAAGACTAGTGTTTGCATCACAATATGTTAAGAGCTATAATTTTTCCATATTTTGGCCGACAGAGTCATGTGATGGCTTGTTTTTTGCGGGACAAGTTGACGTTTTTATTGGTACCATTTTTGGGCACGTGCCATTTTTTGATCGCTTTCTATTCTGATTTTTGGGAGGCAGAATTAACAAAAACCAACAATTCAAGAATAGTTTTTTTGCGTTTTTTTTTATGCCGTTCCGCGTGTGGTAAAATTGATAATGCAGCGTTATTCTTCGGGTCAGTGCATTTACAGCGGTACCGCAGTTATATAGTTTTTTTTATGTTTTGCCGCTTTTACACAATAAAAATGATTTTCTAGAAAAAAATAATTTTTTTGTATTGCTTTATTCTGAGAGCTATAATTTTTTTTTTTTTCGGACAATGGAGCTGTGTGGTGGCTTGTTTTTTGCGGGACAAGATGACGTTTTCAGCGGTACCATTTTTATTTACATTCGTCTTTTTGATCGCGTGTTATTCCATTTTTTGTTTGGCGGTATGATGATAAAGCATTGTTTTTTGCTTCGCTTTTTATTTTTTATTACCGTGTTCACTAAAGGGGTTAACTAGTGGGACAGTTTTATAGGTCAGGCCGTTCCGGACGCGGCGATACCAAATATGTGTACTATTATTGGTTTATTTTTTTTTTTCATAATAAATAAATATTATGGGTTCAATATATTTTTATTTTTTGGGGATTATTTTTTTCCTTTCTTTTTTTTATATTTTTACAATTTTTTTTTCTTTTTTTTTTTCTTCACTTTTCTACTTTTTTTTTACTTTTACACATTGTCCAACTATGGGACTTTCACTTTTTGCAGCCTGATCGGCTGCATGGCATAGAGAGCAGCAGCTCCCTTTGTCATGCAGCCTGTCAGCGCTGCACACAAGGGAGACATTACTTTGGTCGCGTAATGCGCATGACCAAACTAACGTCCTGCCTCCTGGTGACCAGGATGTTGTCATGACGATATAGCAGCGGGTGTCAGCTGTGACAATCAGCTGACACCCGGCGGCGATCGCCCCGCACCACTTGTGTGCGGGCACGATCGCGGCACGAGTAATAGTACGTAGCTGGTCCATAAGTCCCAGGGCACAGCTACGTACTATTACTGACATGGTCGGAAAGG
Source organism: Phyllobates terribilis (assembly GCF_046119375.1). NCBI lineage: Eukaryota > Metazoa > Chordata > Amphibia > Anura > Dendrobatidae > Phyllobates > Phyllobates terribilis. Next base: position 703,195,613 of record NW_027362764.1, on the reverse strand, counting down.
GGTTAAATCTCCAGCATTGAGGGTTTTTTTCAGTTGTGTGTTTGGAGACCAGTGAGTCTCCTGTGTGGAGCTTCAGCTCAGGAGGAGCTGAAGTGTGTTGCAACCTGAGAGGGTGAATCCCGCATGCTTATATAAATATTTTTACTGGATCACTATTCCACCCGCGGCTGTTAGGCTGTGTGCCCACGATCCCGAGCCGCTACGGGTTTGACGCTGCGGATTTATGCAGCGTCAAACCCGCAGCGGCCAGATGTTACAGCATAGTAGATGGGATTTCTATGTTAGACCTCTCAAGTTCCATGCTGTTAAATGTAGATAGGTTGCATGAGGATGCCACACCGGGCCCTGGGAGATATGATTTGGAACTTCTAGTAGCACCCATGACTCGGTGACTGACATTGGTCTCAACCAGGAAAACCATGGCCTCTTATGCCAAAAGGGTGCTATCAAAATGACCCTTTGCCTATTTTCCCTGATCTTCCTCAGGACTGATGGTATTAATATCACTGGTGTAAAAGCATACACTAGATTGGAACTCCATCTGACTAGGAAGACATCCACTACGTGAGAATTTTCTCTGTGATTCAAAGAACAGAATTTCTTCACTTTTCTGTTTTGTCTGTTCATGAATAGATTTATATCTGGAAGGCCCCATATGTCCACAATCTGATTGAAAATTAACTGGTTCAGAGCCCATTCTCCTCGTTTTAGACGATGGCGGCTTAAAGTCTGCTTTGCAGTTCTCTTTTCCTTTTTATGTATAGGGGTGTTAGAGAAAGGAGATAATTCTCTATGATCTGAAATATCCACTTTGCCAACTCCATCAAAGAATGGGAGCGAGTTCCGCCCTGAAGATTAACGTAGCCCACCGTTAACCGATTTTCTGAGAGGATTCTCACATGATGACCTTATCAGGAAAAATGTATCTTCCTCATGGCGTGTTCTACAACTAGTAACTCTTTCATGTTTGAAGAACGTGACTTCTCTTCCCTTGTCCAGTCTGCCTGGACCTGATGATCCTCCAAATGAGGTCCCCATCCTCTTGGGCTTGCATCCCTCAATATTTTGTTTACCCAAGGTACTCCTCTGGATTGATTCTCTTTGTTCAACCACCAAAGAAGGGAACGGGTCATTATTTGAGATAGTGTTAGTCTTTTCAAAGTCCAGACGTCATTTCAAAGTGAATTCATTCATCAGAATGTCCCGCTGCAGCACTCTGGTATGAAACGGAGCCCATAACACTGCCAGGGTTCATGAGGTCAGAGAACCCAGCAAAGACATAGCTTTTTTACCGCCTCTGATAACTGGTTGCATATTTTTTCCATCTTGCCTTCTGGAAGATGACATTCCTGATTTATCAAGTCCAGCATAAGGCCCAAAAAGACTTGTACTCTTGGGGGCTTTAAGGGGAAAGGAGAGTCAGTTTACCAAATTTTGCCGCACTTCGTTAGGATGGAGATCACAGCAAGAAGCCGCCCTAGTTCTGTGATTAAGGCTTGTTGTGAAACGCGTTGGTTTAGTGGATGTACTGTTGTTGCCGAAAACAATGAATTTTAATTTGATGAGTGTAAACAAATGTGAAGTTTTAAACTTACCTCATCCTTCATCACTGGAGAAATTTGTTCTTTTGCTTGGGCCTTTAAGGCTATGTGCCCACGATGCAGAAATGAAGCAGAAAATTTCTGCAGCATTTCTGCATCTCCCTGGCAGAAAAAACGCATGCAGATTGTACATGCGTTTTTCCTGCAGAATACATGCGGATCCACATGCGGATTCACATGCGTTTCCGCATGCAGATTGACAAGCGCTTTCCAGGCGATAGCATCACTTGGAAAGTGCTTGACAACTAGGTCACACTGTATAAATCCATGCAAACAGCATGGATTTATATAGTGTGAACCGTAAAAATGAAAACAAATAAAGCTATACTCACCCCCGAGGCCCCGGCGTGGCTGCAGCGCTCGTTCCTGTCTGGTTCCTGGATGCCGGCATATCGCGAGACAGAGCGGTGAAGGGCCTGCGGTCACATGACTGTGACGTCACCGCAGGTCCTCAAGCGATGCCGGCATTCAGAGAGAAGCCGCCGGACAGGTGAATATAAACTTTATTTGTTATTTTATTATTTTTTTACAGGTAGAATGGTACCCAGGTCTGGATGAGAGTCTCCTCTCCTCCAGAACTGGGTACCATCCGCACATAGAGACGCATAGAAGCCGCTTGTAAAAATGTACAGTTGCGGTTTCTATGCGTCTCAATGCAAGTCAATGGCGGGAGTTCCGCTGCGCTTCCGCAAAATTAAATGACATGCTGCGGATTTTTGTACGCAGCATAAACGCTGCGGAAAAATCCGCAGCATGTGCATAGAACATGCGGAATCCCCTTGGGGACCATGGGGTGCGGATTAGCAAGCGTTTTACAAGCGTTTATGCTGCGGAAATTCCACAGCATAAACGCTTGAAAAACGCTACGTGGGCACTCAGCCTAAGTCTCGATTTTTTTCGATTTTAGAGCCAACCTAAGTTCTTCAAGGTAGTTGCAGTGATGAACTGACTTGCCTATTATTAGAAAATCCACCCAATATGGGACTACTAGCACATCCTTTTCTCGAAGGTGAGCCATCACTTCCGATATTATTTTTGTAAAGACTCGAGGGGCCAGTGACAGTCCGAACGAAAGGGCCCTGAACTGGAAATGTTTTATTTCCCCTTTAATGGCTAAGGCTACTCTGAGGAATTTCTGGTATTTCACATGAATTGGTACATGATAATACGCATCTTTCAGATCCAAAACCACTATATAACAGTTTAGAAAAAGAACCTTTATGGCTGATCTTGCGGACTCCATCTTCAATGTCTAAATTTTCAGGAATATGTTCAGACCCTTCAAATTGATTATCGTTCTGAAAATCCAATTTGTCTTTTTTATCAAAGGGACCTCTAAGAGGACAGACTTTTGTACCAGTTCTAGGACCTCTGATTCCTAGGCTAGTTGTTTCCCCAGAGAAGTCCAAGGAGACAGCACGATAAACTTCCGAGGAGGAATAGCCTGAAACTTCAGCCTTAGGCCAGATCTCACTAGGTTGAGAATCCAGCTGCTCAAAGAATTTTTTCCCAAGCAGGGAAAAAGAGAAAGTTTCTCTCTACCCGGGGACAGGAGTCACGGAGAGGATTTCTTGCCTTCGTGGGAGGAATCCCCTTACATAAAACCTCTACCTTTTTTCTCCAGTCTTCCAACTTATCTTGATCTCTTGAGGGGGGGGGGGTCTTCTCCGGTTATACATTATTCTCCTCTGAGAGGATTTTTTTTATAAGCCGGAATGGACAAATTAGGGAATCCTTTCTTGCTGTCTCCTGCTTTCTCCAATATGCCGTCTAAAACTGGGCCAAATAGGTATTCCTCTCCAGAGCGCTCTATGGGTTGCATTAGAGAGTGCCGCTGAATCCGCTGATGCGTCAGATAGGAATGCTGCTGCCCCCCGGATGAACGGAATTGCGGCTAAAATGCTCTCCCTAGCCACCTTATCCTTCAGCTGAACTTCTAGATGATACAACAAAACCATCAAACACCTAGCGGTACAAGTTGCTGACATGGCTGGTTTCAGGGCCCCTGCAGAGCAAGCATCCCCATATCTTAGGGGAGGTAGAGTGAATCTTTTAGACGCATCTGAGACAGCCACATCTAACTTTGGGGCTTTATCCCAAGATGATGCTGAGTCCTCATCAAAAGGATATTTCCTCTTAAATGATGAAAGAAAGGAACCTCTCTTTTCGTGGTTCTGACATTTTCTCCTGATGAGGATTTTTTTATTAACAGGGAAAGTCCGATGCTTTCTTTGTTCCAAGCCCACAAACATAATATCCTGAACAAATTTTTGGGCTTTAAGGTCAACAATGCCCATAGTGGATCGGACTCCCTTAACTAATCTATCAGTCTCTTCTACAGGAAAGCACTGATGCCGCCCCCACCCCCACCCCATACCATCATCCGATGAGGAAGTAGAAGAAGATAATTCGGAAGATATGTATTCATCTTCTGACCTGCCGGATTCATATGAAACTGGGGATAATCTCCTAGGCTTCTAAGCCTTCCTACACTTTTCCTCCTTCCGATGACATAGGGATTTCAGATAATTTTTGACCTCCGCCCTAATAATGGATTAACTCTGAGGTTAAGTTAGGGGATTCTTCACAAACGGTCTGCTCAATACAAGAAAGACAAAGCATTTTCTGGCAAGAACCAGGCAACCCTTCCTTTCGAAGCGCACATTCCCTGTGATTAGCCTTCATTATACACTTCCCGGGTTTTTACTGACAACAAAATAAAAAGAGAAGCCCTACTATAAATTGAACATTCATGAAGATTACTTACCACTCAGAGGCTAGCAAGGGTACCGGATTGATTCAGAGGTGGAATCATATCACCCGACAGGTTCCCTCTGGAGGCTGTGAATTCTTCCTTCCTGTCAAGATCCACCTTGCTGGAGCTGTGGCTTTGCTGGCTGGTTTTACTATCACTCCTGGTGCCCCATTTCCCACCTGAGCTTTTTCCACTGCCACTGCCATGCAGCCAATGTTGCTGCTGACGCTCCTGAAGCTGATGCCGCTGCTTTTGTTCGTGCAGATGGTCCTGCTGCTTCTGTGGCTGCTCCATTTCAAACTGGAGGGACTGCCAGAGCTAAGGACCCGCTCTGTCGGCAGTGTAGCCGCATTTTAAATGCGGGACCAGCCAGACACAGCACGTCCCTCCGCTGATGGCTCTTTTGGTCCCACCAGGAAGTGAAGAATTACTCATGGGTTAACTTGTCAGCAGGGCGCGCCTGTTTGGTGCTTGCCCTGCGCATGCACAGACCTGGGAAGCGCGGTAGCCAGCTGACCACAGAGAATGGCGCCGCTACTTGAGCCGGCATGCCAGCCAAGCCCCCTGGACCAGCTGTGGCGCTACCAGAACCCCCGCACCGCCACAGTAGGGAAAGAGCCGCTGCCTGAACCGACGGGCCAAGCATGGGTAATCCTTCTTGTCTTCTTTCGGTACCGTTGACACATCCAGACGAAGGTTACCCCCATCAAGGACAGGAAACCAATTGATGCGTGGGAGAGGTGCTGCCATTTTATCCTCTAGGTTTCCTTTCCTTGAAGGACGGATCCCCTCTCTCTGTGGTGCTGTCATGGCTGAGAGAAAAATTAAAATTGTTCACTTCACTTTGCAATAATTCCTGTGAAGTACCTGAAGAGTTAAAGAAGTTGTCCAATACTATTTAAAATTCCCTCAATGTATTTAAACTGTGGAGAGAAGAATTTTTTCTAAATACCTTGTGTTGTCTTTATTGCACGTGAGTGGCATCACGTGACCCCGGCTGCAGCCGGCCCTGGCTTCCACTGATGTCACCTCAAGTCAGGTGTGACTCAGTGACGCGCTCCCCGCGGTGGATGCTGGTCTGTGGGCGGGGTTTCCCAGCGAGTCACAGTCCAGCATCCACCGCGCCCCACTCCCAATAAATGCAGGAGAGGGAAAACGCGCGGTGGATGCTGGGCTGTGACGCGTGGGGAAACCCCGCCCACGACCCATCAATCAGGGGGGAGCACGTCACTGAGTAACGACTGACTTGACCTGACGTATGCGGATGCCAGAGGAGACTGCAGCTGGGGGTAAAGACAACGCAAGGTAATTAGAAAAAATAATCTCTCCACAGTTTAAATACATTGGGGGCATTTTGAATAGTAATGGCCAACTTCTTTAATTTTCTGTCAGCAGTTTTGAATAACTTGTGGGGTGCAGTTGTTAAAATGGTATCACTTTTGGATGTTTTTAGGCCCCTCAAAGTCACTTCAAAACTGAATAGGTCTGTAAAAAATAGCATTTGCAAATGTCCTTGAAAAAAAAATTAAATGCTGCTGATAAATTTTACCCCTTCTATCATCTTAACAAAATTTTAACCCCTTAGTGACCAATAGGCGTCTTTTTACTGACCTGCGATACAAGAGACAAGCATTCTCCAACAGGTGTAACTGTCACCTGTACACTATAGCTGACAACTTGCTGCATCAGCCACGATCAGTGTTGGCACCGACCATGGACGTTTAACCCCTTAGATTCTGCTGTCAACAGTTACTACAGAATCTAAATAGTTAACAGAGTGTGGGGGCTCTCTCTTTAACCTCATCTGCACCTTGAGATCTTGATTGTGTGGTCCTGATGTTTGCCAAGACAGTTCATGGCCAAATAACGGCCTTAGAGGCTGCCGGCTATAGCGGACTGTTCAGAAGTTATCAAAATTTAGGTGGTAAAAATAAACTGTTTCATTGTCATGTCACTTTCCATTACTTCCTGAAAAGAACCAAAAGGGTTAATAAACTACCTGAAAGCAATTTTAAATACGTTGAGGGGTGCAGTTTTTAAAATGGTATGACTTGTGTGTGGTTTCCAACATATAGGACCCCCAAAGTCGCTTCAAAACTGAACAGGTCCCTATAAAAACAAGTTTTGAAAATTTCCTTAAAAAAATGAAAAATTACTGCTACATTTTTAAACCTTCTAAAATGCTAACAAAATAAAACAACACTTTACAAATGGTGCTGATGTAAAGCAGACATGAGGGAAATGTTATTTATTAATGTTTTTGTGTGGTATGGCTATTGGGATTAAAGGGATAGTCATTCAAAGTTTGTAAATTGCAATTTTTAAAATATTTTTGTACACTTTCTGATATTTTTATAAATAAAGGCAAAACATATCAACCTAAATTTACCATTATTATAAAGTATCAAGTGTCACAAAAAAAACTGTCTCAGAATCAATGGGATATGTTGAAGCATTCCAGAGTTATTACTACATAAAATGACACTGGTCAGATTGAAAAAAACTGGTCCGGTCACTAAGGGGTGAGAGACATTTGAAAAATTATGCTGATGAAAAGTAGACATATGGGAAATGTTATTAACTAGTTTGTGTGGTATCTGGTTCAAGAGTATTAGCATACTAAATCTGAAAATTCAACTTGTTTAAATGTTTTCGGCAAATTTCATATATTATCAGAAAAATAAAACGCAAACCACATCAATCTAAATTTACCACTAACAAAGTACAATTTTAGTGGCTAATTCTATGACATTTCCCTTGGAACAAAGTAATTGTCTATAGACCGAATCACTGCACTATCACTTTGAGAATAGGGAATAACTTTTGAAAATGTGCGAATTCTCACCCAAAAGTTTTTACACTTTTAACAAAGTTCGTACAACTGCATCAACAACAGACTTGAACAGAATGGGTGAAAAATAGGCCAGGGTGATTGTACACTTCTTATTAGCACAGGGTCATTAAACAGAAGCGGATCACTCTGGTCCTCAAAAATAAAGTGCATAACGATACAAAGAGAACCATAGCAGTGAAAAATAAAAGGTTTTCATGCAATAACCCAGCCCCCCCTCTTTACAGGTAATATATAGTGGTGGGAGATCATCTTTCTGGTGGGTTCATGAAGTTGTGTGATGATGGAAAACTTTCCAAACATTTTAACCTTCTGATTTAAAATGGATCAAAATTCTCTATATAAAAATGTATACAAGGCAAAAATAAAATGATTAAAAACTACCAAACTAACCTCAGAATTCTCCCCCCTTTCACCGCAGCTATCCTGGATTTCAAAATTGTGAGGGGAAAAAAAAAACTGTGAGCAACACGAATGGATACTCAGATTACATATTAACTATCTTCTGTATCCAAATTAAAATCTCGGAGAAAGAACAGTTCAGCATAGTTTACAAGACAATGTCATATAAAATGTGCCATGAAAAAAAAGAGGGCTTTCTTTTGCTAAATATAACTTGGGCGAGTGAGGGATTAGAAGAATTTTTTCCTTTACAACTTTTGCTGGTTAAATTTGTCTTTTTTTTTCCCATAATGGTTATAAATATGTTTATACGAATCAGCACAAGAACAACGATCAAAAGGAAAGCTGGTGAGAACGTACAAAACCCCGAGTGCATGGAGTGGTCTCAAAGCGAAATCATGCAGATTCAAGTAAACAAGTGCGAATTGTTGAGGTTTTCGTAAAAAAAAAGAAAAACGCTACTATCATTTTATCTTAAGTAATTCTATATAATAACATCTGTAGAGCAGATGGCCGAAAGGAGGAAAAACAATGCTCCGCTTTCTTTCTCCTGTTCTAAAGTACATCTGAGATGACAACTTTTGTCGCAGCGCTCAGTTTGGGTCAGTAAATAATTCGTAAAAAAAAAATGCAGCTGCTGCAGATGTCCTCTGTATTGTGCCACTATAATATCAAAGACAGAGTGAATTATTTCATGTATTAGTTTCATGCTATAAAAACAGTGACATTAATCCGTCCGTACTGAGGGTATCAGCACAAGGAATAGATCGCACATTTCGGAAAACATGGATTTCATTTCATTAAGTCTCATACCAAAGATACGTTAGACAGAAGACTTGTGAAGTGGAAAAGCTGGAGCAATCGCCACTTTTCTGCCTATTATTGGCACGTAAAATGGAAATACAAATGTGTATGGTGTTCTGGGAAAGAAGATTTTTAGAATAAGGCCGCGTTCACACATTCAGTATTTTACATCAGTATTTGTAAGCTAAAACCAGGAGTGGAACAATCAGAAGGAAAGTATAATAGAAACACGTCACCACTTCAGTATTTATTACCCACTCCTGGTTTTGGCCTTACAAATACTGATGTAGAATACTGACCAAATACTGAACGTGTGAACGTGGCCTAATGTTAGAAACAAATCACAAAAAAAAAAAATAATAATTAATATGTAGATTGAGGTGAAACTTCAATTACCATGAACATCTCCCTAAAGAACGAGGTTGCATCTGTGCCCTGGAGACAAAATGTCCCCAAACAAATTAGAAAAAAAGGTTTTGGGATAAAAAATAAGAGAAGCCAGAATGTGTTTTCGATTGAGTACTTGGATCTTCCTAGGAACCCAAGGGTCATCCAACTATTGGATCAAAAACAAGTTCGCTCTGAATCATTTCATCTCTAGTTTTCACCATCTGTTCTTCACTTGGTTTTAAGTTAACCAATAATTTTACCAAGACTTGACAGCACCATAGATAGATTCCTACTTGTTTCTGCTCTATTCCTCAAACTAGAGAAGAGTTGGGAGAACCTGCAGTATTTAGTGGTACCAGTCAACCAACTACTTTCTATTCGGGCCTTCCCAAGCTCAATGGACAGATGATGTCAAAGCAAAGAAGAATTGGCTACTATTGAATCTCAATGCTCAATCGTTTTGTTAGTATTGTCATGTGTACGAGGGAATCTGGACAGGTAGCCGACAGCCGGTGAACGGGCAATCAAAGTTATCCGGAAATCCTCTTAGTATTATAAGGCTATGTTCACACACGTTGTGTTTTGCTGCGTATTTTGCAGCAGATTTTTATGCAAATTTCCAGCTGCGTCCGGCAGTACCAGCAAAGTCTGAGAAACCAGACTTCTCTGTTCACACCTATTGCTTTTTGTTTGCTGTGTATTTTCTGCCTTGCTTGCGTATTTGGAAAATAGAGCATGTCACTTCTTTCAGCGTTTTTGCAGCAATTTTTCACCCATAGGAAGTAATGGGTGGTGAAAAAAACGCTGCAAATTCGCAGTAAAAAACGCACCTGCGATTTTTGCTGGGTATTTGCAGCGTTTTTGATGGCAAAATAGAATGTGATTCTTTTTTTTTCACAGAACTTTATGCACATGCCTAAATAGAGACAGAAGGACAGTGAAAAAAACGCAGCAAAAAAACGAAGGAAAACCTGCTTTTTTGACGCATCTGTTTTCCTGGCAGAGAAAAGTGGTCAGCAGATTTGCAGTAGATTTAGCTGCAGAAAAAAACAAGTGTATGAATAAAGCCTTAGGGGACAAGCTCTTTAAGTGATCAGTGATAGCTAGAGGGACACTGGAACTCCAAGTTACTCCTCTGTCCTTGGTATGTAATATGGTGGTAGTGGCGGTAAGAGCAAGGTGGGATTGAGAGCAAACACAGTTGTGTGAATGTGCTCACATTACAAAGTATTGCATTAATTCTTCATCTTCCATCACCAGTCTTTGATGACATCGTATTTTTAACAAAAGTATACATTTGTTCTAAATCATTCCGCTGTCAATCAATGATGCCAATGTGCCCTTTTGCAGCAGGCAAAAGTGCATAGGTTAATTAAAAGGTAGTACAGAATTAGAAAAACATGACCACTTTATTTCATAAACAGCGCTACACTAGTCCACAGGTTTAATTTGATATTGCAGATCAGTGTCATTCTCTTCAATGCAGCTAACCTCCAAAACCAATACAACTCATAGATAGGTGTGTACACTCCAAGAAAACAGCCATGTTTTCTAATTTTGATTCTGGATGACTTTCAGAATTTACATTTGTTACAACGAGCCATAGCTTTAAGGCAAGACCAGGTAGTGTGGCTAAACACACTGGTGCATGCCATATAATTTTTCTGGCCATTGCTCACAGTGTTTGGCCATGGATTGGAATGATCATCACGCAGGTGCTACAAGTTTTACAGATACCATGGATGAAGCAGCCCTACAGTCTTTTGATGCTTTATCACTTCTTTATATAACAATGTTTCGGGCCTGCAGTTCTTTATCAGTCTGAATCACAGCATTATTGGCACATTTGAGATTTTTGAAAACCCGTTTAAAAGCTTATTTTGACCACTACTCAGCGTATAGAATCGCTGATTACTCACTCCCCTGAAGAAAGGGCTAAGTTCGCTGATAAATGGTTCCACTGGGACGTCTTTCTAGATTTCCCACTATTTAAATCAATTCTTGGATAAATGAATAGTAATATATGCGGTTAATGGTATGATGTTTTAGTAAATCTTTTTCAGGAATGGTGTTCATCTACAGGTTCTTCTCAGTTGCTTCCAACCTTCTGTCTGAGTCTTGTGTCTGACTTGCTTATTCAATTATTTGTGTTTATGGAATGTAATGATCGTTTGATTTTTGTTTCTTGATGAATTTGTTAAAAACTTCAATCAAAAGCTTTAAATAGGAAAAAGCTTATTTTGGTCTATGATTTCCAAAGTCTACATTAATCAATAATAATTGCAAGAACATTTCAAAAGGGTACAGAGAATCCGAAACAACCTGGGTGACTGGTGTAATGACCTATTCATATCTAGCAAAAAAAAAGGAAGCAGACGTCGATCTTCATCAAGCCTTTCCCACCACTCATTCCAGACAAATAGTAAAAACTCAAAGTCGGTTTACGTGTTCACGGCAGTGGCTACAGTTCACTAACGTCTCGTTGGCTCTTGTTTACGGGGTCTTTTGGAAACAGACAGGTCAACCTTCAGAGCCATCAGCCTCATGTCTAGCGGAGATGGGAGCACGCACTTTGTAGTCTGTCTGGTGGATTACTATCAGACACACAATTCAGTTCATTACAGGAGCATGTGTGATGCAGACTCCTCCATACTGGATATTAATATGATGTATAATGAGAATGTAATCCCTTACAGTGACCATGAACTTGTTTCAAGCCTCCCAGCCCTGGCTAAGGTAAGCGTGGGAATGAAAACAATGTTCTGAACTGGTCTGAACAAAAAAAAAAGTCTTTATGGCTAAATCAAGAATGCCGGCCCAGAGCACTCACAAAGTCTTTCATGTTGCATTTTAGCTTAGAAAGCATTTGCAAAATGCACTGAAATGCGGTGAGGTCTGCCAGATTTTTTTGAAAGTAAAGAGGGAAATAAATCACCTACGTTTGGCCCACAATGAGTGCTTCTCAGTTACAAAAAACATTTCATGTATCTGTTCTGTTGCTACGTCGAATTTCGGCTGGTATTCTTCTTTATAAGTTTGTCTTATTACAGACCCGTTTAGGCACTGTTGGCACTGCCAAATTGGTTCTGGAAAAATGCCTTATTTCAGGTCCTTACAGAGAAGGCTCTGTGTGGGGATTTGCGTGCCGTCAAAGAGCCTGGCTCTTGCAGAGGGCACCATGCTTTTCATCAAGTAGAGTATGACGCCAAAAGAGCGCCCCCAGGAAGCTCGCTGGAAGAAGCCAACATCCGAAATATCACACAACCTTACTGCGCGGAGCGTGAAAACAATGACCGATATACAGTTTCATTGAATACAGTACTGTCTATTCATTCATTCGGCAAGATTTTCTTGGCGGGGGCAATAAAATTAAAGAACTCCGCTAAGCATCACTTCATTTACAGCACAGGGCATGTTCCATATTTTCCTTTTTAAGATAAATAAGATAAAAAGCGTCTTGGAGAGTGCCTCTTGAAATCTGTACTCTAAAGTATACTGAGGGAACACAGAATAGGTTTGCTAGAGGCAAACTTGTACGAAATGGCAATTCCAGGACTGTAGAGCGGAGTCCTAAACTAATTAATATTGGTTTACAAACGGCAGGCATTTTTAAGAGACTGCAAAAAATAAATGAAGAGAATGTTTTAAGATGAGATATGTGAGCAAGAGCAATTAGTTCGGTTTTCAGATTGGAACGTCGTCATTAAATCCTTTAAAAATTCGGCTGGGCAAAATAGCAATAAACAAAATCTCGGAAACTGAGAATAATGCAGAATGTTTATTAGATTCCTGGACCAGATACTCAAGTTTCTAATGGTTTCTGCTAAATGTTGATGCACCTTTCTTATAAATCACAATTCTGCTTTTGTACCGAGGAGGAATTTTTCTTGTAAATCATAGAATCATAGAATCATAGAATGGTAGAGTTGGAAGGGACCTCCTGGGTCATCTGGTCCAACCCCCTGCTCAAAGCAGGATTCACTAGATCATCTCAGACAGATGTCTGTCCAGCCTCTGTTTGAAGACGTCCATTGAAGGGGAACTCACCACCTCTCGTGGCAGCCTGTTCCACTCATTAATCACCCTAACTGTCAAAAAGTTTTTTCTAATATCTAATCTGTGTCTCCTCCCATTTAGTTTCATCCCATTGCTTCTAGTCTTTCCTTGTGCAAATGAGAATAAAGATGATCCTTCTACAATGTGACAGCCCTTGACATATTTGTAGACAGCTATTAAGTCTCCTCTCAGTCTTCTTTTTTGCAAGCTAAACATTCCCAAATCCTGCAACCGTTCCTCATAGGACATGGTTTGCAGACCAGTCACCATTCTGGTCGCTCTTCTCTGAACTTGCTCCAGTTTGTCTATGTCTTTTTTAAAATGTGGTGCCCAAAACTGTACACAGTATTCCAGATGAGGTCTGACCAAAGAGGAGTAAAGACCGATAATGACTTCACGTGATCTAGACTGTATGCTTCTGTTAATACATCCCAGAATTGTATTTGCCTTTTTTGCTGCTGCATCACACTGTTGACTCATGTTCAGTCTATGATCTATTAGTATACCTAAGTCTTTTTCACATGTACTGTTGCTTAGCTCTATTCCTCCCATTCTGTATATGCTTTTTTCATTTTTATTGCCCAGATGTAGTACTTTGCATTTTTCCCTGTTAAAAACCATTCTGTTGGTTGCTGCCCACTGCTCCAGTTTATTTAGGTCTTTTTGAATCCTCTCTCTCTCTTCTCTAGTATTAGCTATCCCTCCTAGCTTTGTGTCATCAGCAAATTTAATCAGTTTACCCTCAATTCCTTCATCTAAATCATTGATAAAGATGTTGAACAATACAGGTCCCAGGACGGAGCCCTGTGGTACCCCACTTGAGACATTCATCCAGCTGGATGTGAAGCCATTTACAACCACCCTTTGAGTCCGATCACTAAGCCAGTTATGAATCCACCTAACAGTTGCCTGGTCCATTGCATACTTGGTCATTTTTTCAATAAGGATGATGTGAGATACTTTGTCAAATGCTTTGCTTAAGTCAAGATATACTATATCTACAGCATTTCCCTGATCCACCCAGTCAGTGATTCTGTCATAGAAGGAAATTAAGTTAGTCTGACATGACTTGTTAGTTACAAACCCATGCTGACTCTGGTTAATCACTTCATTCTTATCCATGTACTTACATACATGTTGTTTAATAATTTGTTCAAAGATCTTTCCTGGTATAGAAGTCAGACTCACCGGCCTATAGTTCCCTGGGTCCACCTTCTTCCCCTTTTTGAAGATAGGAACAACATTTGCTCTTCTCCAGTCTTCTGGGACTTCTCCTGTTCTCCAAGAATTTTCAAAGATTATGGAGAGTGGTTCTAAAATTTCTTCTACAATCTCCTTCAGTACTCTGGGGTGTAATTCATCTGGACCTGGAGACTTGAACTCATTTATGTTAGCTAAATATTCCCTCACAATCTCTCTGTTTACTGATAACTTGGATTCCTCTATTCCTTTAAAAGGACAGTGAAGATCAGTTGATGTTACATTTTCTTTCTGAGAGAAAACAGATGCAAAATAGGAATTAAAAAGTTCGGCCTTCTCAACATCCTCTCTTACCATTTCTCCATTTTCATCCTGTAAAAATCCTATAGCATCTTTGACTTTTCTTTTACTTTTGACATACCCCCAAAATCCTTTTTTATTGCTTTTGACATCTCTTGCAAGCCTTAATTCATTGTCAGCTTTAGCTAACCTGATACGTGCCCTACAGGATCTGCAGACTGCATTATAATCTTCTTTAGATATGCCTCCCTCTTTCCATTTAATAAACATTTCTTTCTTTCTTTTTAGCATGTGTTTAAGTTCTGTGTTCATCCATCCTGGTTTCCTTAAATGCTTCCCATTTTTCCTACTTTTCGGGATTGTTAACGATTGTGCTTTGAGAATCTCATTTTTAAAAATTTCCCATCCTTCCTGGACATTTTTGTCCTTAAGGACATCCAGCCATTGGATCCCTCCTATTCTCTTTCTGAGTCTCTTAAAATCTGCCTTTCTAAAATCTAACCTTGAAGTTTGAGTCTTCACATGTCTTCCTCCTCTAGTTATCCAAAATTCTATAATAGCATGATCGCTGCCTCCTAGGGTCCCAGCCACCTTTACCTCCTCAACCATTTCCTCCCTGTTTATAAGAATTAGATCCAAAGTAGCAGATCCCCTTGTTTTCTCCCCTACCTTTTGGAAGATAAAGTTGTCAGCAAGAGAGGATAAGAATTTGCTTGACCTGTTAGTTTTACTTGAGAGAGATTCCCAACAAATGTCTGGATAGTTGAAATCTCCCATGACCACTACGTCATATTTTTTGGAGAACTTGGTCATTTGATACATAAAGAGTTCATCCATATCTTCAGCTTGCCCAGGTGGCCTGTAGTAAATGCCTACAATGGTGTCCTTTCCGTTGTTCTCTCCTTGTATTCTTACCCAAACAGTTTCCACAGAACTCCCAGTCTCTGAAGCTTCAATCTCTGTGCAGATATACGCTTTTCTAACATACAATGCAACACCTCCTCCTCGTTTATCAAGTCTGTTTCTTGCAAATAAGTTGTATCCTTTTAGCCTTTTATTCCAATCATGTGTATCGTCCCACCAAGTTTCAGTGATTCCAATGACATCATATTCCTTTTCCTGCATTAGTAGTTCCAATTCTCCTTGTTTGTTGCCCATGCTTTGTGCATTTGTATAAAAACATTTTAGTTTGTGATTGGTTTCTCTTCCTCCCATATTTTTATTATTTCGATTTTTTTGTCTTTGTTCTTCTTTTCCACTTCCAGTAGCAGAGATCTCAATAGTATTTGTCAGCTGTATGGCTTTTTCTGGCCTTTTGCTTCCCTTCCCACATTGTTCTAGTTTAAAGCTCTTCTGATGAGTGTAGCAAGGCGACTTCCAAATACATGTTTTCCAGTCTTCGTAAGGTGCACCCCATCTCTAGCAAGTAGTCCATCGTATAGGTAATTCATTCCGTGATCCAGAAATCCAAATCCTTGTTGACGGCACCATCGACGTAGCCAGTTGTTCACCTGTAGAATCTTATTCCACCTCATTGTTCCATGGCCATCCACTGGGAGGATGGATGAGAAGACCACCTGCGCTCCCAATTCTTTCACTTTCTTGCCTAAGTCTTCAAAGTCACTGCAGATGGTTTCCAGGTCCTTTCTTGCGGTGTCATTTGTCCCCACATGTATTAGCAGGAATGGGTAGTGATCTGTAGGTCTGAAGAGTCTTGATATCCTGTCAGACACATCTTTAATTTTTGCTCCTGGAAGACAGCACATTTCTCTTGCAGTTATGTCTGGTCTGCAGATAGCGGCCTCTGTTCCTCTTAACAGGGAATCCCCCATGACCACCACTCTCCGTTTTTTCTTCACAACATTCTTCTTTCTCCATCCAGGAGGATTCTGAGGGCTTACAAGGTTATTCATTGCTGGCAAAGTCTTATTTTGCTGTATTTCTTCATGGTTCTCCTGCGTGAGAGCCTGGTACTGGTTCCTGAGCAGTATGGGTGCTGACTGCCTCTCGATCCTCCTGCTTCTGTGGGTCACATGCTTCCATTCCTCTGAATGTTGAGTTCTGTATAACCCGCCCACACCACTGATTGGCAGCTTTCTGCCTATGTACAGTGCACAGAGAAAGCATCCAATTAGTGGTAGGAGCGGGGTTATACAGGGCTCATGAATATGAAGGACTACCTGTCTGTAGGTTTATTAGTCCTCTAATGAATCTCCTGCTGATAAAACTGTGGTTTTATCAAAGCTATGCAAAGTAGCCCAGTAAGTGACACATCACTGCAATCAGGATCTCTGCTACTACATTATGCTGCTTTCAGATATGGTGGCAAATACCTGGTGACAGATTGCCTTTAAGCATAATAACAGCTGAATGAGAGAATTGAGAAAAGCAACTAACAACCATTCTTATAAATGGATACTTTCAACAGCTCTACAAAAACTGCAGACCATGCACTACACAAAAGTATCCAAAGTTATTCAGGCGTACAGAACAAATTTTAGTTCATATATATTTCAAAAACATATTTTTAACTAGGCATAATGATAAAGATTAAACGGGCCAGGCAATATATGTTTTTTGCTTCGTCCCAATTAGAATTCCAATACTATAGGTGTCACCTAAGGAAAGAAAGGAGAAACTTTTTTGGGTACTGTTAATAACAGGAGACCTCCAAAAGCAAGGTCCATTGTATCAGGTGGTCCCTAGATTTGCCATAAGATTGTTAAAATCAAACTACCATATGACATAAAACAGAAGTAGTGCACAAGTGGCTCCGTCTTTCTAGTTCCAGGAGCGGCTCAGAAAGTGTAAGCGGCAGTACTTAGACTTATTATACCCGCTGGGTCCCTTCAATGAGAGGCGGTATTTCCCAATGAGCTGCATCTAAAGCCCCGATACACATTAGACTAAGGCCAGCCAAACCCGCGGATATTGACGGCTTCAGCTGACAGTCAAATGTATTCGAGGGCCTCAGACAATTAATTGTTGGGGAAGTTAAGGGCCCAGCATGTCCGATCAGCTAATTTATAATTTGGCTTATACAAATAGCTAATACCCTGTTCTCAAAGTGCATTGCCTGAGAAAAAGTTTCCATATAGCCACTGGGTCTATTTCTTGTGGTCTAGTACCGCCAAAGCTGCGTCTAAATCATCTCATTTATCTACCAGCACTCTGCTTTGCACTGATGAGGGGCAAATTCAAGAAACAATGTTGTCTACAGATGGGTGACTCTAAATTGGCTGATATCAGCTAATGTGTCTACTTGTTTCCAATTGAGAATTGCCTGTAAACAAATCCAAAGATTCACTGGGTCTCTTCAATGAGTCCTAGTAGACCACATAACAGAGTACATCAGGGTGGAGATATGTCCGTTTGGTTAGGAAGACAACATGGTTGGGGTAAGCAGGGCTAAAGAAATGACTTAAGTAATTTGGAACGCAGCAAGATTATTCCTAATACAGAACTGTCTGTGTATTTATTATGCTTACTTATATAGCGCCATCATATTCTGCAGCGCCTTACAGACATTATCATCACTGCCCCATTTTGGGCTCAAAATCCAAATTCCTATAATATGTCTTTGGAATATGGGAGATAACTGGAACTCGGGGAGAACATACAGATTTCTTGCAGATGTTTTCCTTGGTGGGATTAGAACCCAGGAGTCCAGTGCTGCAAAGTAACAGTGCTAACCACTGAGCCACCGTGCTGCCAAGTATAGCACAGATACAGTCTAATATTACTCGTGCTTGTACACATGTTTCTGGCTTATTGGCAATCATCAGTGAAAGATATGGAAACCATGGCTCTATGGCTGTAGGGCTTGATACAGATCTAACAAACATTACATTGACTCCGATAAAGTACTGTGGTATTACAGCAGAAAAAATGGAATTCAACACCTAACTAGACACAGGTCAGTGGCTTATGCAATGTGATCTTACTTGATACAACCTTCTGTGACAAGTGATCAAGATGGCGCATTGTAAGTCACATTATTCGTCATGCTATGGAGAATTTAACCCCTTTGATTTTCTGTTTCCATTTTTTCCTCCACTTCTTCCAGGAGCCATAACTTTTTTTATGAGGGCTTATTTTATGCAGGATGAATTGTACTGTTGAATGACACCATTCATTCTGCCACATAATGTACTGTAAAACAGGAGAAAAAATTCCAAGTGCGGTGAAATTGCAAAAAAAGTGCAATTCCACAATATTTTTTTTTTACCATGTTCAATATATGGTAAAACTGACCTGGCAATATGATTTCCCAGGCAGTACGAGTGTGCAGATACCAAACATGTCTAATATTTTCTTTTATTTAAGTGGTGAAAAAAATTAGAATTTTTTTTCGCTTTTGTCGCCATTTTCCAAGACCCGTAACATTCTAATTTTTTGGGATATGGGACGGTGTGATGGCTTACTTTTTTGAGCTGATGTTTTTACTGATACCATTTTGGGGTAGATATGAAGTTTTGATTGGCTTTTACTGCGATGTTGCGGAGACCAAAAAAACATAGTTCTGGCGTTTTGATTTTTTCTCTTATTACGCCGTTTACCGATTGGATTAATTTATTTTATATTTTGATATATTGGACATTTTTGAAAGCAGCAATACCAAATATGTGTATTTTTTAATGATTTTATTTTTAATGGGGCAAAAGGGGGGTGATTTGAACTTTTTTTTACTTTAATTTTTTTTAATTTTCATATTTCAGCAGTGCTATGTATAGCAAAAAAACATTATCTCCTATGAGTGCTGGCCTTGGGCCGGCGTTTACAGGAGGATCATGACAGGCACAGGGGTCTTCAGCAAACCCCCGGCTATCATGACAACCTATTGGCTCCCCACAATCACGTGAAGGGGGCGCTGATGGGCGGGATCAATGACACGCTTCCTGTCTGCGCGTGTTAAAAGTCACTGTCATTGATTGACAGTGGCATTTAACTAGTTAACAGCCTCGAGTGCATCTCGGATCCACCTGCGGCTGTTAGAGGCACTTGATGACTAAATCAGCCATCAAGTGCGGGGAAAAATGCGAGCTCAGCGTGTGAGCCCGCATCAAAGGCAGGGCCCCGGCCGATGACGTCAATTTACATTATCCTGAAGAGGTTTAAGCACCTGCAGCGGTTGCCTCAAAATGGAAAAATTGTCTAATTTAAACATGTTTTACACTTATAACAACATTTATTATTCTCATCTAGCTTAAAGGAGTTTTTTTTTTCTTGCATGTATTTTCAGCTAAAAATCATTTTTTGTAATTAAGTTTGATTAAAAATGTTGCAGTTTGCCTTCTACAGTCTCTGTTTTATACTGTCTGTTGCTGGATGTAGAATTGAGTTAAATGAGAATTGGTCAGTGAGCTCGTTCTGACAATCCAATGGGAGAGTTTCTAGCTTTTTTTTTTTTTCTAGATCTTCTCAGCTGATTTATCACCATAGACCACATGAAAGTTGAGGGCACAGGGAATCAAAGAGCCTATAAAAGTTAAGCGGTGCAAAAGTTTTAATAAAACCAAATTGCAAAAATGATTTTTAGCACAAAGTACATCCATTTAAGAAAAAATAAAATAAAAATGGTCCCCACAGGTGGACAATCACTTTTAACGACTAATGTCAAACATGACTGCTGTAGTATATTAAAAAAAAAACAAAAAAAACTTACCTTTGTTTCCTGCTTGAATACTAAGACACCCCTGAAGATCAGATAAGTAGGTAAGAATGTAGGGAGTTTTTGGATGTGGCACAGTCTCCAATGATAGAAACACCTGAGCAGTTTGGAACGTAATTCTGTGGAAAAAAGACATTGACCTCCATGCTCCTTCCTGGGGTACAAGGGATTTTGAAGCATCGTGAGCCACTGCACAAGGATCCTTCCTATGACTAAAAGTAGGTTTCATAGATTCACACATTTGCGGCATTTCTTCTTTTGTGGCTGGACTCTCTAATGGATGGTCAGGTCCACTTTTCATGATCTTTTCTAAGAAAACATTTAGTTGATCCAACTTGACAAAGCTGAAGTTGATTTTTAATGGCCTTGAAATGTCAACGCTGATGTCAACTGTTGAGAGAAGAAAAAGGCAAGAAAATGAAATATTTTATTTTACATTATAAGAATTGGAATTTATATAGTAGTTCAACCTAATTGTACTATTCTGTCCACCACAGGCAAATACAAAATATACCGGAACTGCGATTATTACATTGATTTGCATGCAAAATAAAAAAATGTCCAGGGTCAGATCGAGCTTCATAAAGGTCTTTGGGCAAAATAAGGAGTTTTTCTCATCTCTAAGTTATGGCGTTCCTTCACAATCAGTGGGGAACTCACATCCTGAAACTCACCAATCCTAAGGATTAATGGGATGTAATGCTGATAAATGGGATGTAATGCTGATTTAATCTTTTTCCTGCACACAACGTTAAATAAGCACCGCATTCTCTTCACTCTGAGGAATCATGGGGCTCCTAGATGTCAGACCCCCCCAACGATTACAAAAATACCGCATCCTAACAATATGTAAAAACTAAAAACGTCAAAATCTCTTTAAATTAGAACTAAACACCTAAATTGATAGAGGATCCAAATGCTTTGGTATTTGATCATTTTATATGTATGGGATCATCGATACTTTTTCTGTGAGTTCCATTAGAGGGGTCAATCGAACCCCTTACAATGGCAATAAAGCATGCTTGCCGACCAGGCAGACATCTTCCAGGGAAGACGGAGCTTCTTAGCACCACACAATGAGAACAAAGCTCCAACCATTAGTAATTTTTAATAGCAAAAGTTGGGTTTTTTTTTGTCACCAGATGGAAAAAGCTGTAGGAAAATAGAAAGTGGAATTCATTTGACTTTGGTCACAACCTGGCACTGCTGGTTATTATAATATTTCAAATCATATGTGTACAGATTAAAGTGCTTAAAAACTTCTGAGATATCAATTGTATAGATTGGTGGGGTCCGAGGGTCGAGTACCCTACCTGTTGCTAAAACATAAGAGCAGAAGCACTTAGCCAAGTGCTGCTTTCCTTCCAGACTGAAGAAGGTCTCAATACAAAGTATATAATGTGTTTAAAAAAAATTCACACCACCAAAAAAGTTCACTTGTCAAAATGTTCCAACACTCTAATGTTTTTATGCTAGTACCATGTAAGATCTTAAAATCTAAAAGCAGGAAAGCAGATGGATTTAGAGAAAGACATATGAAATAAAAGTTAACAGAAAATGTTCCCTGGAGTAGTAGTCAGGGCCGGCGTCAGCACCCGGCGTACCCGGGCAAGTGCCGGGGCCCTGGAAAATCAGAGGGGCCCAGCCGCCCACTCACTGTCGGGGCCGGGATCACACACCCGCCCGCCCACTCACTGTCGGGGCCGGGCCAACACACCCGCCCGCCCACTCACTGTCGGGGCCGGGCCCACACACCCGCCCGCCCACTCACTGTCGGGGCCGGGCTCACACACCCGCCCGCCCACTCACTGTCGGGGCCGGGCCCACACACCCACCCGCCCACTCACTGTCGGGGCCGGGCTCACACACCCACCCGCCCACTCACTGTCGGGGCCGGGCTCACACACCCACCCGCCCACTCACTGTCGGGGCCATGGCCGCATCTTCGGCACCTGTTCAGTGACGCAGGCGCTGCTTGATTGCCGGCACTCCCCCAGTCCCAGAAATGGCCGCGCACTGTCAGGCTGTGTCTGCTAGTAATGACACGGCAGGGTCGACGGCACTGCACCTTTAATTCTGCTTGTGTGTCGCCCCTGCCGCGTCATTACTAGCAGACACAGTCGCACAGCGTGCAGCCATGTCTGGGGGAGTGCCATCAAACACCGTCGGAGCGGAGGTCCTGCACAGATGGGGGGGGAGCGGCCCGGACCCAACCGCAAGTGGGCCCCTCTGATGGTCCAGGGGGCCCTGCACTGCCCCATACCTGAGGAGCTGCTGGACAGGACACTGGACCGGGGACAGGTGAGTGAGGCTTCCCCAATCCCCATATTAAAAATACTTGTAATGGTTCTGTGTGAGTGCATCTATGTGAATGTCAGTGTGTATGACTGTGTATATATATTTGTCTGTTTTATATATGTCTTTAAGAATTTGTGTAAAAATGTGTTTGTCTGTATGTGTACATATCTGTGTACCATGTGTGTCTGCGTACCGTGTGCGCGCGTGTCTGCGTACCGTGTGCGCGCATGTCTGCGTACCGTGTGCGCGCGTGTCTGCGTACCGTGTGCGCGCGTGTCTGCGTACCGTGTGCGCGCGTCTGCGTACCGTGTGCGCGCGCGTCTGCGTACCGTGTGCGCGCGTCTGCGTACCGTGTGCGCGCGCGCATGTCTGCATATGTGAAGGATGAGGTGGCAGGCTGGGCCCTGTGTACTATATATATATATATTTCTCCGCCGTATCTGTGCATCATGAATCGTGTATGTGTTAAAAGGGCCCACTGAGACTCTTTTGCCCGGGGCCCAGAAAAACCTGGAGCCGGCCCTGGTAGTAGTCACTTACAGTTACAAAACTAACTTTTCCAGATTTAGTGATTACTCAAAAATTACTTCTCACCTTTTACACTTGGCATAGACCCATCAATCAGAACATGGTATATATACCAGATGGGATTAAGAAAAATATTGGATGGGCTGGAGAGAAGATGATAAAAGCACTATAAAACACATTAAAATTAATGAAGAAAATAATAGATAGGTGTTTGTCTTGCTAAAGTAAATAGAGTGGATATATAAGAATATTGAACTATTAGTAGTAATTCAGAACAAGACAAGACTGAGAAATTAGAAATTAGAGTGGAATTATTAAGGTTCTGTATTTTTTTACATTTAAACTGTACAATCTAGAGCAATACTGTAACGGGTCTGGGAGGTGGAACCTCAGAGCAACTATACAAAGGGGCAGTCCTTGTAAGGAAGCGGGTGGCTCCCAGGGAAGGCGGGCAGGTAGTCACGGCAAGTGACAGGGACAGTCTCTGGGTAGAAGGGCAGGAGGTCACGGCAAGTGACGGGGACAGTCTCTGGGTAGAACGGCAGGAGGTCACGGCAAGTGACGGGGACAGTCTCTTGACAGGCGGATGGTCACGGCAAGTGACAGCAGGGTAAGAGTCTCTAGACAGGCAGGTGGTCACGGCAAGTGACAGCAGGATAAGAGTCTCTAGACAGACAGGTGGTCACGGCAAGTGACAGCAGGGAAAGAGTCTCTAGATAGGCTAGCAGGCAGGTAGCAGGTGAGCGCTCCCAGGTGAGCGGGCAAGAGTCTCTGGACAGGCAGGTGGTCACGGCAAGTGACGGCAGAGCCTCCAGGTAGGCTAGCAGGCAGGTAGCAGGTGAGCGCTCCCAGGTGAGCGGGCAGGAGTCTCTGGACAGGCAGGTGGTCACGGCAAGTGACGGCAGAGCCTCCAGGTAGGCTAGCAGGCAGGTAGCAGGTGAGCGGGCGGGCAGATACATAGACAGACTGACAGGTGTTGGAAGGCAGACTGTCGGACCGCAGGAATGCAAGCAGATAGACAGGAATCAGGTAGGTATCAAGCAGAGATCTGGCAGGTAACTGGCAGGTATCTGGTAACGGGACCTGAGGGCTGAAGCAGAGTTGAAAGGCTTTGCAACAACATTGCTCGGGCACCTCCATTTTGGAGGAGGTGCCTTATATAGGACGGCGCGCGCGGCCCCTTTAAATAAGGGGGAGCGCGCGCGCCCTAAGCACAGAGGCCGGGAAGCAGCGCGCGCTGCCAGCAGAGCGGGAGGAAGCCGCCGGGCACGGAGCGGAGAGGTGAGGAGAACGGCGTCCCTGCCTAGCAGGAGGCAGGGACGTCGACGCTACAGTACCCCCCCCCTTTAGGCCCCCCCCTTTTTTAGGCCAGAGAGAAATTTATCAAGGGTGAGAGGGGCATGGATGTTCTCCCGGGGCTCCCATGTTCTCTCCACAGGACCAAACCCCTTCCAATCCACTAGAAAAAAGGACTTTCCTCTTACCCTTTTGGTGGCCAGAATGTTCTCTACCTCAAACTCGTTTTCAGCGGAAACCGGAGCAGGAGGTGTACCTGTAGACTTGGAAAAAGAGTTAAGTACAACAGGTTTGAGTAGAGATACATGGAAGGAGTTAGGAATCCGCAAATTGGCCGGGAGTTTCAATTTATAGGCCACCGGGTTGATTTGTTTGATAACTTCCAGTGGGCCGATAAACCGAGGCCCTAACTTGTAGGAAGGAATCTTGAGCCGGACATATTTGGACGAGAGCCAGACCTTATCTCCAGGACGGAATTGTGGTGGATCCAGACGTCTTTTGTCAGCCTGTTTTTTCATCCGCTCGGATGACTGAAGAAGTGCGGATCTGGTACTTTCACAAATGGAGGAAAATTCGTTAACGAGAGATTCCGCAGCCGGATTGTCCACCGAGGTGGAGACGGGAAACGGGATCCGAGGATGCTGACCGAAGACTACAAAAAACGGGGATTTGGAGGAAGATTCGCTCTCGTGATTATTGTAAGAAAATTCGGCCCACGGTAAAAGATCCACCCAGTCGGAATGGTGAGCATTAACAAAGTGCCGGAGGAAACTGGTTAAAATTTGGTTGATCCGTTCTACTTGGCCATTGGACTGTGGGTGATAAGCAGAAGAAAAGTCCAAGGTGACCCCCAGCAGTTTACACATGGCTCGCCAAAAGCGAGAGGTGAACTGAACCCCTCGGTCGGATACGATGTGGAGAGGAAGACCATGAAGACGGAAGACATGATGGAGAAAGTCTTTAGCTAACTCTGATGCAGACGGGAGACCCGGCAGGGGAATAAAGTGAGCCATTTTGGAAAGAGGTCAGCGACCACCCATATGACCGTACAACCGACAGAGACAGGGAGGTCCGTTATAAAGTCCATAGCTATATGCTGCCACGGGGCAGCAGGTACAGGAAGAGGAAGGAGACGGCCGGCTGGCAGATGTCTCGGAACCTTGTTGCGGGCGCAGGACACACAGGCTGAAACAAAGTTTACTACGTCCTTGTGCAGGGTAGGCCACCAGTAATGCCGGGTAATAAGCTGGAGGGTCTTTTTCTGACCAGCGTGGCCAGCTAGCTTGGACGAGTGTCCCCAGTGTAGAACCTTCTCACGATCAGGTACAGTTACGAACGTCTTACCGGGTGGAAGACTATTTAGATTCACGGGCCACCTGCATTACTTTGGCGGGGTCGATGATGTGTTTAGGTTCCTCCTCAAGATCAGAGACCAAAAAGGATCGGGACAAGGCATCAGCTTTGATGTTTTTGTCAGCCGGGCGAAAATGAAGAATGAAATTAAAGCGGGCGAAGAACAAGGACCACCGGGCTTGGCACGGGTTAAGTCTCTGGGCACTCTGGAGGTAAGCTAAGTTCTTGTGGTCCGTGTAAATTATTACCGGGTGAAGAGCCCCCTCGAGCAGGTAACGCCACTCCTCCAGTGCCAGCTTAATGGCCAACAATTCTCGGTCTCCTATAGAATAATTGCACTCAGAAGAGGAGAAGAGTTTGGAGACGAAGCCGCAGGTTACCATTCTTCCGGAAGACGACTTTTGGGTAAGTACCGCTCCGGCTCCGGAGGAGGAAGCGTCGACTTCTAAGAAGAATTGTTTGTTGCCGTCCGGACGATGCAGCACAGGGGCGGAGGAAAAAGCTTGTTTTTAAGGAAAGGAAGGCCTTCTCTGCTTCGGGCGGCCATTCTCTGGGATTAGCGCCCTTACGGGTGAGCACCGAGAAAGGGGCAGTCCGGGAAGAGAAGTGCGGAATGAAGAGGGGGTAGTAGTTGGCGAAGCCCAGGAACCGCTGAATAGCCTTCAACCCCTCTGGTCGGGGCCACTTCTGGATGGCATACAGTTTCTCAGGATCCATTCGTAGGCCGGTCTGAGAGATTATGTAGCCCAGAAACGGAAGAGAGGTCTGCTCAAAGAGGCACTTCTCATATTTAGGGTAGAGGTGGTTCTGCCTGAGCCTGAGCAGGACCTGACTAACGTCCCTCCGGTGAGTGAGAAGATCAGGAGAGAAGACCAAGATGTCGTCCAGGTACACAACCACGCAGGAGTAGAGAAGGTCACGGAAGATGTCATTGACCAACTTCTGAAAGACGGCGGTAGCGTTACAGAGACCGAAGGGCATTACAAGGTATTCATAGTGGCCGTCCCGGGTGTTGAATGCCATCTTCCATTCATCCCCCTGACGGATACGGACCAGATTATACGCCCCACGGAGGTCCAGCTTGGTGAAGATTCTAGCCCCCCTCAAACGGTCAAATAATTCAGGAATAAGCGGAAAGGGGTATTTATTTTTCGCTGTGATCTGGTTAAGGCCTCTATAGTCTATACAGGGACGGAGTGAGCCGTCCTTCTTTTTGACGAAGAAGAAGCCTGCTCCCGCCGGGGAGGTAGGTTTCCGGATAAATCCCCGGGCCAGATTCTCCTCAATATATTCAGACATGGACCGGGTCTCAGCAGCGGACAAAGGGTAAATACGCCCACGGGGAGGAGTAGCGCCGGGCATCAGGTCGATTGGGCAGTCGTATGGTCTAAGAGGGGGTAATGTCTCTGCTTCTCTTTTATTAAAGACGTCCGCAAAAGACCAATAGGGAACCGGTAGGCCGGGTAGATTGGCTGGGGTAGGAGAAGGACGAGCAGGATGAACGGGAACTAAACAAGTCTTATGGCAGTCCTGTCCCCAGCGAAGAACTTCTCCGGTCTGCCAATCAAGCACGGGTGCATGTCTCTGGAGCCAAGGTAGGCCTAGCGCCGGGCATCAGGTCGATTGGGCAGTCGTATGGTCTAAGAGGGGGTAATGTCTCTGCTTCTCTTTTATTAAAGACGTCCGCAAAAGACCAATAGGGAACCGGTAGGCCGGGTAGATTGGCTGGGGTAGGAGAAGGACGAGCAGGATGAACGGGAACTAAACAAGTCTTATGGCAGTCCTGTCCCCAGCGAAGAACTTCTCCGGTCTGCCAATCAAGCACGGGTGCATGTCTCTGGAGCCAAGGTAGGCCTAGCAAGAGGGCGTGAGAGAGTCCAGGTAGAACATAGAAGAAGATGCTCTCAGAGTGCAGCATTCCCACCTGCAGAGTTATGGATTCGGTGATGAGTTGGATGGGATGTGGTAAGAGGCCCCCCATCCACGGTGGCGACAGATAAGGGTACAGCCAGAGGTTTGGTGGGAATGCGGTATTTCTCTACCAGGGACTGAGAAATTAGATTTCCGGCAGCTCCAGTGTCAAGTTGAGCCAGTTCAAAATAACGGTTCTCCCCGCAGATGATAGAGACCAATAGCATTAGAGATGGAGAGGGTTTATTTCTGTCTAGGGTGACCTCTCTGAGCGATCCTAGACACAGGCGTTTCCCGACCTCTCCGGGCAGGAACGGATCCGGTGCTCCTTACTGCCACAGTAGAAGCAGCTCCCCTCGGCATGGCGTAATTCTTGACGGGTCTTGACCATCTTGGTCTGGTCGACCTGCATAGGCTCGGGTGAGTGCGCCAGGGGAGTAACGGAGGAAGTGACGGGTCTCTGGAAGGTAGGGGCTAGGCGTGGAAACCTCCTCTCACGGGTGGCCTCTTTGGTGCGCTCCTGGAACCGGATGTCAATCCGGGTGGCAAGTATAATTAAGTCGTCGAGAGTGGTAGGAATGTCCCGACCGGCGAGTTCATCTTTAATACGGCCGGACAGACCCTCCCAGAAGACGGACACCAGGGCGTCGTTATCCCAGGCAAGCTCCGAAGCAAGGGTACGGAACCGTATGGCATGTTGGCCCACGGTGAGACGAGACTTCCTTGGCGGAGGTGTAGCAGAGATGAGGCGGATGAGGTCCTCCGTCCTGGTTCGTCGAAGACCTTCCGGAAAGCCGTGAGAAAGGCTGGCAGGTTGGACACCAGGGAGTCTCCTCTTTCCCATAGAGGATTTAGCCAAGCCAGCGCCTCCCCCGTGAGATGGGACATGATGAAGGCTACTTTGGCTCGGTCGGTGGAAAACTGGTGTGCCAACAGTTCGAAGTGCAGAGTGCACAGGTTAATGAAGCCCCATGCCTGACCGGGATCTCCGCCAAAACGAGGCGGGGCGGTGAGGCGTGGACCGGGAAGAGATGCCATGGAATTGATGGGCAGCGACGCTGCCGGGGTAGGAGTCGTGCGACTGGAAGCAGGTCCCGAAGAGGTAGTCAGTGTGTCCAGGCGGGAGTTAACACTACGCAGGTGGCTCAGGATGGACTCCTGTTGGGACCTCTGATGGGAAAGTTCATGACATAGGTCCGAGAGCGAGGGAGCTTGGGTGCCACCGGGTTCCATGGCCCGAGCAAACTGTAACGGGTCTGGGAGGTGGAACCTCAGAGCAACTATACAAAGGGGCAGTCCTTGTAAGGAAGCGGGTGGCTCCCAGGGAAGGCGGGCAGGTAGTCACGGCAAGTGACAGGGACAGTCTCTGGGTAGAAGGGCAGGAGGTCACGGCAAGTGACGGGGACAGTCTCTGGGTAGAACGGCAGGAGGTCACGGCAAGTGACGGGGACAGTCTCTTGACAGGCGGATGGTCACAGCAAGTGACAGCAGGGTAAGAGTCTCTAGACAGGCAGGTGGTCACGGCAAGTGACAGCAGGGAAAGAGTCTCTAGATAGGCTAGCAGGCAGGTAGCAGGTGAGCGCTCCCAGGTGAGCGGGCAAGAGTCTCTGGACAGGCAGGTGGTCACGGCAAGTGACGGCAGAGCCTCCAGGTAGGCTAGCAGGCAGGTAGCAGGTGAGCGGGCAGGAGTCTCTGGACAGGCAGGTGGTCACGGCAAGTGACGGCAGAGCCTCCAGGTAGGCAATCAGGCAGGTATCAGGTGAGCGCTCCCAGGTGAGCGGGCAGGAATCTCTGGACAGGCAGGTGGTCACGGCAAGTGACGGCAGAGCCTCCAGGTAGGCTAGCAGGCAGGTAGCAGGTGAGCGCTCCCAGGTGAGCGGGCGGGCAGATCCATAGACAGACTGACAGGTGTTGGAAGGCAGACTGTCGGAGCGCAGGAATGCAAGCAGATAGACAGGAATCAGGTAGGTATCAAGCAGAGATCTGGCAGGTATCTGGTAACGGGACCTGAGGGCTGAAGCAGAGTTGAAAGGCTTTGCAACAACATTGCTCGGGCACCTCCATTTTGGAGGAGGTGCCTTATATATGGTGAGGTCCTCCGGCCATTGGCCGGGGACTCCTTAGGACGGTGCGCGCGGCCCCTTTAAGAGAGGGGGAGCGCGCGCCCCCTAAGCACAGAGGCCGGGAAGCAGCGCGCGCTGCCAGCAGAGCGAGAGGAAGCCGCCGGGCACGGAGCGGAGAGGTGAGGGGAACGGCGTCCCTGTCTAGCAGGAGGCAGGGACGCCGACGCTACAAATACCACAAGTGGTTTTGGGCTTGTTGTAGGGTTTTAGCAGATACAGCAGCGCCAAAGATGTTTAATGGTTGTGGAGACTCCAGACTAAATGTAGATGTTTAAGGGATTGGACGGAGCAGACGGTCTATAATATAGAATGCATGACGTGAGTCATAGGACACAATGAGCTGTGGCTAGGAGTGTAACAACAGTGGTCGTGATTGGGCCTGTTCGGGTGAGGGCCCGCAAAAAAAATCAACTGGATGGGCGTCTTCGGATGCACATTCAGCTTAAGTGTTCTGTGGTGCACAGATCAGTCAAGTCCATGCATGCACGGCAATACACAATGTCGGCCATTCGGATGCCAGCAGCTGACGTTGGTGTGCACATGACTGGGGGCGCATGGCAGTGACGTCATGCGCTCCAGTTGCTTGGACGCTCAAGTCAGCTGCCGGTTTCAGAAGAGACTGCTATTCCTCCACCTAGAATTACCCTGTTCAATAAGGAGTGTAGATCAAAAGTCATTGCTTTGCTCTACCTGGATATTTAAGTGTGGCCTTAAAGGGGTTGTCTGACCTCAGGCTACAAATATGCAATCACTTTTTGTGACTGCAGACTTCTGAATGCTCACAATCCATGAGCAGCAGGAGAGTGACTGCAAGTATGCAATTTGCACACATGAAGTCACACGCTGACTAGACATGTGCGGCCCTGCCCAATGCAAGTGTATTGAGCGAGGCTGGACATGTCTAGTCGGAATGTGGCTTGAAGTATGCAAATCGCATACTTGCAGTAACATGACCGCCTGCTCCAAACACTGCAGAATCCTCAAAGGGAATGCGATTTGAGGATTCACAAGTCTGCAGTCACATAGAGTGGCTGCAGACTCATAGCCTTAGGCCGGGCAACCCCTTTAAGACCCATTTTCCCTGCATGATTATCAAAAATGAGTGTTTCTGAGAATGCTCGTTTCATGATAATCTTACAGTCTAAACTGGCTGTCGATCACCTGACAAATGAGCAAAATGCTAGTTCATCGGTTGACATGATCTTTGGGTCCGCACAAAAAAAAAAATCAACTTTTTTAACAGCACATAGTCCTGTGTAAACAGGACTTGTGCTGCCGAGAACAATGGCAGCCTATGTGCACTCAACTATTTATTACAGATGGTTTAAAGCACATCTGAAGTGCAGTCTGGTGTGTAAACAGGTTAATGAACGATCGCTGATCAGTAACCAAGTAGCTGATTGGAGGTCGTTTAGTGCCATCGGTCAGCCAGTGTAAACTGACCTATACTTAGTTAAATTTCTCAAAACTGAAGAGGCAAGGGGCTATCTGAAAAAAAATTAAGACAGAAAAATCCAATTGGGAAGTTTTTAGAGCTTCTTCTGATCCCCAAAAAGTTCCCTACTAGATAATGTTTCAAGAGGGTTTTCAGGGATAACTTTTCCCTCTCTCCACACCAACTTCCGCTAGGCCAGTGATTGGCTGGAGTGATTACAAGCTGTAGTCACTGCCTCAGCCTGTCAATTAAAGACCAAGTCAGCAGGTGAAATACAGCGATGGACCTGAAGAAGGTGAATTACACATGACTTTTTTTTATTTTAAATTAGCCAAAGAAAGAAAAAAGTTAAATGGAAAACCCGTTTAAAATTTGTTACAAGTTAGAAGCATGTCCATCACAGCTCTCAGTGATGACATACTGAAGGTGTAAGATTGAAAAAAAAAAAATATTTTTTTTGTCCATGGATGCCCTGCTCGAATTTATTTCCAGTGGAGCAAAGCAGAATTTTTCCATTTTAAGTATTAACTTAAAGAAGCAATCCCATGAAGGTTTTTTTTTTGCTAAACCTGTGTAGGTGTGTATGTTGTGTAGTGTGTGATTTAATATACTCACCCTACCACTTCTCTCGCCAGTATCCAGCGCCATTCTCTTCCAGCTCTGCAGACCGTCCGGGTCAAGGAGCGTCAGATTGAGGCTCCATAGGCATACATTGTTAAAGAGACTTCTGTCTCACGCGTAGAGCACAGGGTAACCTGGAGAGTCTGAAGAGTAGTGACGTCACTGAGAAGAGGAGTATAACGACCCCAGATACTGGAGAAGGCGGCGGTAGGTGAGTATATTTGTAACGTCGCCGCATGGCCCACGGGGTTTTCTCTGCTTCCTGGTTTGTGCCACACCTCCTGGCTGCGCCTGGTGTGCCCGTGCTCTCCTTCTTTTAAAACGGAGGCACACACATATACTACATGCCCTCAGCCTTTAGCTTACAGGCATTTAGTACAATTGTGCACCTGTAAGATGGCTCCCAGCCAATAGCTGGGAGGAATCTTGTATAAAAGTCTCCCTCTCTCTTAGGGAGTCGCCAAAGCAACAGCATTCATTAATGTGTAGTTTCTCCTACTAATGAGTTTTTAGGACCCCTGGTCTTGCAGGACCAGTGTCCTGAACCCAAAGCTCTGGACTTTGCGTGGCCAGGGTCCTTAACCCGAGTCCCTGGTCCTGGTGCAACCAGTCCTGAATCCGAACCCCTTGGTCCTTGTGCAGCCAGTGCTGTTAGAACCCTCCTGTTTGTTTTTTCCATCTTGTGTTTTGCGGTCACGTGACCATCTGCCTTTATATTCCAGCTCTGCCCTTTTGGCTGTGCTGGAATTCAGTGTTTGACTGTTTCTCTAGCCACGTGCTTTTTTGCCTTTCTCTGTCAGTTCGTTTGGTCCTTCTGGGACCTCTAGTACTTTTTTGTCTGCTCGTCTTTTTGTGTTCTACAACAACTTCTCTGTTTAGGAGGTGTCCCATTTTTTGTTCTAGTCCTTAGTTCTTTTAGGGACCCCTCCCCTTATGCTATAGGTCTTCGTCCAGACTAGCCGAGGACTAAGGCGGGTCTGTTCGTTAGGAACAGGCAGCCCGCTACATCGTAGGGATTCTGCTTAGTTTTACTGTAGGGACAGCTTTCCCTTATCTTTCCTTAGTACATGTTGCAGATCATAACAGTAAGTCCAGCCCAAAAAAACTAAAAGGAAAGAAATTTGGGGATCAGTATTGTTTCCATCCAGGATTTGGCTCAACGCCTGCAGGGATTGTCTCTGGAGGAGGCTGAGCTTCAGCAACACGTGAGTAGCTGTTTTGAAGCGCACTTTGTGAAACCCAAGGTAGGACTGCCTGATGTTTTTTATGGTAAACAGCAAGATTTTTTTTCCTTTAAAAATACTTGTTTGCTATATTTTCGTTTGAGACCAAGGTCCTCTGGGAATGAATCACAGCGCAATGGTTTTATTATGTCACTTTTGCGCAAAGAACCACAGGGGTGGGCCTTTTCTCAAAAACCTAATGATCCATGTTTAAGGTCTGAAGAAGAATTTTTTCTGCTATGGGGCTATTATATGACAATCCTGATCGAATCTCATCTGCTGAGGCAGAACTCAGGCGTTTGAATCAGGGGTCAGGTGATGTTGAAAATTATTGCACACACTTCAGAAGATGGGCCTCAGAAGTTAAATGGAATGATTCAGCTCTGAAATGTCTATTTCTTGCTGGTCTGAGTGAAAGGGTTAAGGATTTGCTAATGGCATTCCCCGCACCTGAGACTCGGCAGGATGCCATGCAATTAGCGGTTCGTGTGGATAGGAGACTGAGATTTAGACAGAATGAGGTAAAGACTCCTGTAATGCCAGGTCCTAGTCCCCAGAAAATCTGCTCTGACGGCGGAGAACCGATGGAGGTTGGGGCGAAGTCGCTCCCCTCACAGTAAAGAGACCGGAGGTTCGCCGAGGGATTGTGTCAAAGCTGACCATTTGATTAAGTATTGTGAGCTTCGTTTAAGTAAAGAAAAAAAAAAAGGTCAGTTACGCCTGTATAGCTTGTTTACGCTCTGCAGGAGTATTTCTTTCTGGGAGTACTACTCTGCAGGAAAATTTGATTGAATTTCAGGTATTTGTGGATTGTGGTTCAACACTTAATGTGATTGATAAAGGGTTTTTGGAAAACCTTAAATTGAAATCCAAACCTTTGTCATCACCTATTTCTGTGATTGCAATTGATAACACTCCCTTGAAATGTATTACTCACAAGGTTGCTGCATTTCCCCTCACTATCAATCGAGTTCACCAAGAAATTTTGGACTTGGTTGTATTAGATAATTTACCCTCTCTGGTCATTCTAGGATTGCCTTGGTTAAAACTGCACAATCCTTTGCTGAACTGGTCTACTAATGTGATTAAGTCTTGGAGTCCGAAGTGCTATGATAAATGTTGTAAAGGTCGCATTGCGGCTGTGGCAAAAGGGGAATTACCTGTACCTATTCAAGATTTTTAGAGGTTTTTTTTCAGAGGAGGAGTCGCAATTATAACCTCCTCATAGGGATTATGATTGCGCCATTGAGTTTGTTCCTGGAGCTACTCTTCCCAAGAGTCGCTTGTTTAATCTGACTATCCCTGAAAGAAAGGCCTTGGAGGAATACATACAGACTAGCCTGGCTGCTGGTCACATTAGACCTTCTAAGTCGCCTGTGGCAGTTGGATTTTTCTTTGTTAAAAAAAAGGACGGCGGTTTACGTCCATGTCTGGATTTTCGTGAAATTAATAACATTACCATACGCAATTCCTACCCATTGCCATTAATTCCTGACTTGTGTAACCAGTTGGTGGGGGCCAAGTGGCTTTCTAAAATTGATCTCCGGGGGGCATACAATGTGTTACGAGTGAAGGAGGGTGATGAATGGAAAACTGCTCTTAACACTCCGGTAGGTCATTTTGAGAATCTGGTGATGCCTTTTGGTCTTACCAATGCACCTGCATTTTTTCAGAACCTTATTAATGACATCCTGAGGCCTTTGATTGGTAAGAATTTGGTTGTGTATTTGGATGACATTTTGATTTATTCACCAGATCTAGAGTCCCATTGGCAGAGTGTACGTGAAATTTTGCAGTTATTGAGTGATAATTCACTCTTTGCTAAGCTGGAGAAATGTGAGTTCGATGTGCAGAAAATTAGTTTTTTGGGCTACATTGTCTCCAGCAAGGGCTTTGAGATGGACCCGGTGAAGGTTCAGGCTGTGCAGGAATGGCCTAGGCCTATTGGTTTGAAATCTATACAGAGATTTTTGGGTTTTGCCAATTATTACAAGAAATTCATTAAGAATTTTTCTGTAATTGTTAAACCTCTGACCGATCTCACCAGAAAAGGTGTGAATACGGCCCAGTAGACTACTGAGGCCATTGAAGCGTTTGAGTATCTCAAAGAGAGGTTCAGTTCTGCCCCTATCCTTATGCAGCCTGATGAGACCAAGCCTTTTATGGTCGAGGTCAATGCTTCATCGGTGGGGGTCGGAGCAGTTTTGTCTCAGGAGAACAAGGATGGGGTACATCCTTGTGCCTTCTTTTCGAAAAAAAATTCGGAAACCGAACTGAATTATGATGTTGGAAATCAGGAGTTGCTGGCTATTAAACTTGAGTTTGAACATTGGCGTCATTTTTTGGAAGGCGCTAGATTTCCTATTCAGGTTTTCACAGATCATAAGAATTTGATCTATCTGGTTGCTGCCAAGCGTTTAAATGCCCATCAAGCTAGGTGGGCACTATTTTTTTTTCTCGGTTTCATTTTTCTGTTACCTATATCCCTGGTACTAAGAATGTTAAAGCCGATGCTTTATCTCGCAGCTTCTCTCCTACGGTCGGTGCCGAGGAGGAGGAGAGCATTATACAGAAAGGAGTTGTGGTGGCGGCATTGGACTCCGTTTTGGAGAATGGGATTCTGAAAGCTCAAGATGATGCTCCATCTAACACTCCCCATGGGAGGTTGTTCGTGCCTAGAGCCTTTAGGAGAGATTTGCTTGTGGAGTGTCATGAGTCTCGGTTGGCAGGTCATCCAGGAATTTCGGAGACTAAGAGACTTATCAGTCGCAGTTTTTGGTGGCCTGGATGGCAGAAGGAAGTCATCCAGTGGGTGCGTCAATGTACTGTGTGTGCTAGGTCAAAGGCTTCACATACTCCTGCTGCGGGGTTGCTTTGCCCTCTGGAGGTTCCTAGTGCGCATTGGACGCATCTCACAATGGATTTTATTACTGATCTTCCTGTGTCCGAGGGTTTTACTGTCATCTGGGTGGTCGTGGACCGTTTTAGTAAGAGGTGTCATTTGGTTCCATTCATTAAGTTGCCCTGCACCAAGACACTCGCTAAGGCGTTTGTTAAGGAGATTGTCAAGCTCCATGGCGTTCCCACGGATATTGTTTCTGATAGAGGACCTCAGTTTGTGGCTCGCTTTTGGCGTGCTTTTTGTGACAGGTTGGGAGTCCATTTGTCATTTTCGTCTGGGTATCATCCTGAGTCTAATGGACAGACTGAAAGAAAGAACCTGGATGTTGAACAGTTTTTGCATTGTTTTGTGGCGGATAATCAAGAGGTGTGGTCTGAGTTTCTGCCTCTCGCAGAATTTGCTCTTAACAATCATACATCCTCCTCTGCTGGGTGTTCTCCTTTTTTTTGTTGCACTGGGAGACATCCATCTTTTGGTTCGTTCTCCAAATTGGGGTCGGCGGTGCTGGAGGAGGAGAATTTTTCCGGTGATTTGGAGAAAGTTTGGACTAATGTACATTGCAACCTTCAAGAGGCTCACAAGAAGTCCAAGAAGTATTTTGACAGGAAAAGTAAGGTGGTTTTGTTTACTGTGGGTGACATGGTTTGGTTGTCCTCAAAGAACCTGCGGTTGAAGATTCCCTCTAAAAAACTGGGTCCTAAGTTTGTGGGTCCATTTAAAGTGGTTCAGGTTGTTAACCCGTCTGCTGTTAGGTTGGATGTCCCTATTTCCTGGAAGATTAATCCTGTGTTTCATGTTTCCTTGTTGAAAAAGGCTGATGTGTCAGATAGGGATGCCACTGTCACAGTTCCTCCTGCTGTGGAAGATGGCGAATATGAAATTTCTCGTATCTTGAATTCTAGATGGCATAGAGGGAGATTACAGTATCTTGTCTCCTGGAAGGGTTTCGGTCCCGAAGACAACTCCTGGGTAAGGACGGATGATGTCTCTGCTCCTAGGCTTGTTAAAGCTTTCGACAAGAGGTTTCCTGATAGGCCTGGAGGATCCTCATAAAAGAGGGGGTACTGTTAGAACCCTCCTGTTTGTTTTTTCCATCTTGTCTTTTGCGGTCACGTGACCATCTGCCTTTATATTCCAGCTCAGCCCTTTTGGCTGTGCTGGACTTCAGTGTTTGACTGTTTCTCTAGCCAGGTGCTTTTTTGCCTTTCTCTGTCAGTTCGTGTGGTCCTTCTGGGACCTCTAGTACTTTTTTGTCTGTTTGTCTTTTTGTGTTCTGCAACAACTTCTCTGTTTAGGAGGTGTCCCATTTTTTGTTCCAGTCCTTAGTTCTTTTGTTCCCCTCCCCTTATGCTATAGGTCTTCGTTCAGACTAGCCGAGGACTAAGGCGGGTCTCTTCGCTAGGAACAGGCAGCCCGCTACATCGTAGGGATTCAGCTTAGTTTTACTGTAGGGACAGTTTTCCCTTATCTTTCCTTAGTACTTGTTGCAGATCATAAAAAGCGCCTTAATATGCTCCCACGGTCCTTGTGCAGCCGATGCCTGAACCTGCTCCCTTGGTCCTTGTGAGACCAGGGCCAAAACTAGCTCCCCCAGTTCTTTTGCGGCTGGAGCCTGAACCTCGTCCCCTGGACCATGTGTGGCCAGAGAATGAATGTGCTCCTCTAATATTTGAGTGGCCGGTGCCTTAACCTCGTCCCCTGTCATTGAATTAGTATCGGAGACCTGTGTGTCAGAATGTGTGCCTATCCGGGTAAACCTCGTATCTGAACTGCTAAAACCAGTCTCTGAATCAGCCCAGTCTGAACATAGCCAGAGTCTGTGTCAATGAATCTGGAGCTCCGCCATCAGGAGCTCCAGTGAACAACAGGTAGCCACTTAGCTATGCCCCTTCCTAGGCAGACCCGGCCCTGTGCAACAGTGGGTACACGAGCCACATTCGCCACCTGCGGACGTGGCAATATTAATATACACACAACACAATATACATAAATTTAATTTAAAAAAATCTTAGTGGGACAGCCTCTTTAAAAGGGGTTGTTCAAGATTAGTAAAACTTAGCTACTATCTTTCAAAAACAGCACCACCCTTGACCATGAGTGTATCTAATTTTGCAACTTAGTCCCATTGTAGTAAATGGAGCTGAGCTATGATATAACTCACAACCCATGCTCAAGGCAGGTGCTAGCTTTGTTTCTAAAAGAAAACCAACATGTTTTTGTAATTCTGAATAAACTCTTTAATTTACTCTTTACAGATCCTTCATTCTCAGAGTGTTTGGCTACTTCAGGAGCCAGAATTGTCAAAGGGGGTATTCCCAAGTTTGGAAGTTCTCCCCTATCCATAGGATAAATCATAACTTTCTGACTGCTGTGACTCCACTGATCCCGACAACCAGAGTTTGTGAATTGAGCCAGTGGTCAATCATACACTGTTACTCCAATTATTCTTGTGTGTGAGTGACGAAGACCAGCCAAGCGCTGCACTCTGTTATCTCCAGCGATTCTATTAAAAGGAACCTGTCATCAGGGTTTTGCTACCTCATGTGAGAGTAGCACAATGTAGAGAAAGAGACCCTGATTCCAGTGATGTATCACTTAGTTTACTGGGTGCAGCAGTTCTGACACAATCAGAGCTTTTAGATTTAGAATGAAGCAGAGCTGAGAAAGCTAACCCCATCCACACCACAGCTAACCCCGCCCACACCAGGCTCTCAGTGTACAAAGTCCATAGATGACAGTGAGGTGCTTATCACAGTGGGAGGTGGCATTGCCAGACTCCTGTAGTCCAGCAATGTTAATCTTTTAGTGATAAATCCTTCACAGTTGGTAAACAACAGCATGTACTTTGACAAGTGACACATCTCTGAACTCAGTGTTTCAGCCGCGATCTCCTGCTGTCTTCAGATTACATAAACCTGCTGACAGATTCCATTTAGTAGATATACATGAATTAGGAATGCAATCTAGATCAATGCACAAACCAGATATGATCTTTGGATACGTTGGACATCCATACCTGAGCATTTGTATTCTGGATCTACGCCTTTGAGGAGTGCACCCAAGAGTGATATTTCTACCTTCAGTTTTCTCTGCTACAGAAGTAGCAATGCTCATCATAAAGCTGACCTTGTCACACCACAGCTTTCTATGTACACTGTATATTGACAGTAAGCTGCTAATCAGTGTTAGGGGCGTGGTTGGACTAGGAGGCACATAGGCAGGTAGTATAGCAGTAATAATCTCCTGCTGATAAAACATTTATTGCATTGAAAGAACAGCACACAGCCGACATATAGCTGAAATCTGTGTCTCAGCCCTACCTCTTTCTGCCCTCAGATTAAATAGCAAAAACCTTCTGACAGATTCCTTTTAAGTCTGAATGGAGCGGCAGTGCACATGATTGACAACTGTTCCATCCACATAAAGAACTTCAGAGCTCCAGACTTTGGGATTGTTGAGGATGTCAGCAGTCTCTTTCACTACCCCATAGTAATGCCGCAAACGGTTAATGAGGGATCTATGAGTCTTGCGGTACTATATCTGAGCTAAGGAGTCTGGGGGATGCATTATAACACATAGCAGACACTGTGTGCCGCATACTGCAGGGCAGTGAAAGTGAGCTCAGAGATAATAATTATACCATTAGAGTCTGTGTCTCTACAGTTATCCATATATAATAGTACTTCAGGGGTATTTTCACGGTGACAGTTTCTCTTTAAATAAGAATTTTGGACAACTTAGAAACTTATTTTTCAAGATAAAAATTAGAATTTCGGGAAACTGTTTTTTTTTTTTTTTTTTTTTTAGAAGTTCACTCAGATGGCCACATGTCCTCACAGGGGTAGAGTAGTGTCCAGAGGACAAGGAGATGAATCGCAGATCTTATGTCAGGATGTCATGTGAAGGGCTTACACCCAGACATTGGACAGTTATTTGGACAGATTATGCCACAATAATGTCCACTTGTCAATCTTGTCTTTCTTTCCAAAGCTTTCTGGAAATTTCAGCACATTTTTAGTGATTTGTGTATTATGATCTGCTGATGTGACTGTGAGTAAGAACATGAAGAATAAAAAGGGCATAAACTTTTATGAAAATAAGTATGGATTTCTGCTGCAATTTTGAAGGATAAGATGAGCCACGGAATACACACTATTAGCAAAAACGAGATAGCACCATAAATTAGCTTTTATATTTATAGAGGACCTAGCTCTAATATAAATGCCTCGGTTCTCCTGAATCCGGAGTTGTTTTTCGTTTGTTCCTGCACCTCTCTGATCCCGAGATATGGCCCCCTCTTACTGGTTTGTAAATCTACTCTTCTTAGCCAAGTGGGTGTGATCCTCACCTTCCTCACTGTTTCTTCATAAAGACCATGCCCACTTGGCTGAAAAGACTAGATTTACATAAAGGGAAGATAAGGCCATATATGAAGAATGGAGACGTCATGTCGACACCACTGCAGCCAATTACGGAAATCAGCCAATGTAGATGGCATGAGTCGTGGACCAAGGGAGGGTAAGTAAGGCTCAATTTGTTATTTTACATATAACCGAGACTGAGTTAAAAATAGGTGAAAGGGGACAGTCAGCGGAGCAGATAATTTAGAAAATTATTTTATTTGTAGGAAATTTTACAATTTCAGAGCAATTTATGGCAGCATAGTTGCTATAGAACTACAAGTCTCAGCATATCAGCCGGCCTACTGTGTATTGCAGCTATTTCTATTGCACTTCCACGCCCATCAGACTATGCCACGTTAGCCACAAAAAATATGTTTGTAATACACTAATGAAAGACACTGTAATATTTTTTAGCAAATGACCCACTGGTAATTAGAAAAGTCTGCACTCCAGCCAGCTCCACTTCTCACGTGTCAAGACTCATTAAATCATAAGGAAAAAAAATCTTATTTCAAAGTTAACAAATGCCATGCATAACATAACAGCTAAACTGGAATGAAGTGGGCACATTCTTGGGTTTCCACATGAAGTCATGCTAAGAAGCCTACAACTTAACTTGTAAGGACGATTAATTACTGATCATGGAGTGAACCTGATCCAACATCCAGTATACTTTGTAGGAAATAAGAAAAAGTGCTCACTTATTAAAGCTACAAAATAAAGTGTGTATATACAAATGTATGTATTATGTGTGTGTGTGTGTATATATATATATATATATATATATATATATATATATATATATATTTATATAAATATATTTATGTGTGAGTATATATGTATGTATATAGATGCATGTGTGTATATATTTGTGTATATACAGTATATTGTGACAGGGAAGAGGACGAGACGGTGACCGACGAGGCCAACCACCTCCCTGAGTTAGAAGTGACCGGGGACAACTTTGGGACTACTCAAGTTCAGGACCTGACCTTAAAGGGGGCGTTTGACAATGTTACTGTCTGTAATAGGGTTGCTCAAGAGCCGGTGGCAAACACCAAATTTCCCCACTTTGCAGTTAATGAGGAGCAGTTGTTAGTTCCAGGACCATACCGGCGGAGGGTGTTAGATATGGCCCATTTGCATGTTTTGAGGGGACATCTGGGGGTAGAGAAAACTCAGGAGAGGATATTGCGTAGGTTCTATTGGCTCCACCTGCCAGATAACCGCTCCCCCTTCTCACTTCTGCAGTCCCCTAGCCCCGTTACCCAAGATAGAGGTCCCATTTGAGAGGACTGCCATGGACCTAGTGAGTCCTCTAGTTAAATTTGCAAGGGGGCATCAATACATGCTAGTGGTTATGGACTATGCTGCTCAATACCCAGAAGCGGTACCACTAAGGAACTCATCGGCCAAAAGTATAGATTGGAAACTTGGCTATATTTTTGCCAAGCCAGGTCTGCCGAAGGAGATATTGACAGAGCAGGGAACCGCCTTCATGACCAAAGTGATGAAGGAGCTGTGTAAGGTCCTCCAGATTGTCCAGCTGGGAACCTCAGTTTACAATCTGCAGACGGATGGCCTAGTGGAAACCTTAAAGGCGATGCTCAAAAAGGTCGTTGAGAAGGATGGTCGAGACTGGGACTACGGGCTTCTGTTCCTGCTCGTCTGTCAGGGAAGTTCCTTAAGCCTCTACTGGCTTCTACCCGTTCTAGCTCCTGTATGGTCGATATCCGCGAGGGCTCCTGGATATCGCCAAGGAAACCTAGGAAGCAGAGGTTACGGCCCACCGGAGCATCATAGGGCATGTCGCCCAGATGCCGGACCGAATGGCAAAAATGTATTGTGAAGGCGCATCTCCTCCAGGCACAGAAGGCACAGGCAAGGGTGTATAACCAATCAGCGAGGCTGATCTAATTCCAGCCTGGGGATCGCGTTGTTGTGCTAATCCCCACAGTCCAGAGCAAGTTCCTGGTCAAGTGACGAGGCCCGTATGAGGTGGTGGAGAACTCAGCGAAGTGAATTATAAAGTCCACCAGCCAGGCCGAAGAACACCACACCAGGTATATCACGTGAACTAGCTCAAGCTGTGGCTAGATAAGGAAACACCGGGAGCTCCTTGCTTGGGAGCCAGTCCCGAAGCCAAAGTGTAGGATGTCACGATAGCGGAGACTATCGCCGGTCCAGAAGCAACAGTGTCGAGAACTACTGCAACAGAACCGTGACCTGTTGTCTGAGTTGCTGGGGAATACGCAGATGGAGGAGCATGACGTGTTGACAGAATCACATATAAGGGTGAACCTCAAGCCCTAAATGATTCCTGAAGCACGCCATGAGGTGACCTCAACCGAGGTAAAAAGGATGCAAGACCTCGGCGTGATCAGAGTCAAAGAGTGAATGGTCGAGTCCCATCATCCTCATGCTAAAGGCCGATGGGGAGTGGAGATTTTGCAACGACTATCGCACGGTGAATTAAGTATCCAAGTGTGACGCATACCCGATGCCCTGCGTCAATGAACTCATTGAGAGGCTTGGATCTGCAAGGTACATTACCACCCTCGACCTGACAAAGGGCTACTGGCAGATCTCCATGTTCCAGAGGGCTAAGTAGAAGACTGCTTTCTCGACACCGGATGGGTGTTTCCAGTACACTAGAATGCCATTCGGACTGCAGGGGGCCCCAGCCACCTTCCAGAGGGCCATGGATTTGATCCTAGCTTCTCATAACAAGTATCCTGCAGCCTACCTTGATGACATTGTGATCTTTAGCCCAGACTGGGGTAGTCATCTACCAACGATACAGGCAATTCTGGATGCTCTGAGAAAGATGGGGGTTACTATAAATCAGAAAAAAAATGTGCCATTGGGAAGGAAGAGATCAAGTACTTAGGCTATATCGTCTGGAGAGGCGAAATTAAGCTGCAAGTAAAGTCGAGGCAATCCAGAAGTGGCTGCAACCGCTCTCCAAGAAGCAGGTGAGAGCATTCCTTGGACATGTGGGATATTATAGGCGGTTTGTCCCAAATTTTGCTACAACGGCCACACCACTTACGGATCTTCTTAAAGGCACCAAATCAACGATGGCCAAATGTACGGCTGAAACAGAGATGGAGTCCCAAGAGCTGAAGCTGGCACTATGTAAGCAACCGGTCCTGGTAGCACAGGAATTTAGCAAAGAATTTGTGGACCAGACAGATGCTTCAGAGGTTGGCCTAGAAGCCGTGCTGTCTCAAGCGATAAATGGGGAGGAACATCACATGCAGTATCTGAGCAGGAAGCTCTCTTCAAGAGAGAAAAACTACGCTATTGTTGAGAAATAACGCTTAGCCATAAAATGGGCGGTAGATTAGCTGAAGTATTACCTACTAGGCCGGAAGATTAAACTAGTGTCAGACTATGCCCCTCTGAGATGGTTAAGGGTAAGAATGCCAGGGTCACGTGGAGCATAGACCTGGGAAGATACACGGTATTGCAGATGCCCTCTCTAGAATTCCCTGTTTGGTGTCTGAAGGTGCCAAAACCCCCAGCTTTGGGCAGAGGGGGGAATATGTGACAGGGTCA
The DNA here is from genome assembly GCF_046119375.1 of Phyllobates terribilis. Lineage (NCBI taxonomy): Eukaryota > Metazoa > Chordata > Amphibia > Anura > Dendrobatidae > Phyllobates > Phyllobates terribilis. The sequence continues at coordinate 703,151,929 of NW_027362764.1, read as the reverse complement.
CTGGCAATGTATGTGAGGGGAGATGTGTATCATGGTGGTTGCTATGTTCCGTGACGTGAAACCCAGAAGCTTGTCTCCAGCATGTTAGGTGCTGAAATAGTCAATCAGCAATCTTGGGTTGGGTTTTTTGTGAGCAAATGTGAGATGGGCGGGATCCCTGCTCACCATATCTCCACCTCAAGGGTGTGGCTGGAGGAGTTAAATGTTCAGCTAATGTTTTTTCTCTGTGGTGTTGTATGGAGAAGTAAGTCTCCGGACTGTGTGTGTGGAAGCCAGAGAGCTCCACAGAAGGACTTTTGGTGAATTTTGGTGTATTAGCCGGAGCGGGCGAAACCCCGCTCACTTATGAACTGAGCTATATGTTATTTTTATTTTGTTTCTCGTTATGCCGGAAAGGCCGCTTTTATTTTCTGGAACCCTGCAGTTTACATACACTATATAAAAAGACAAATATGCATTTTTTCTCAATATCTGACATGAAATCAGAATAAACCTTTCCCGTTTTAGGTCAATTAGGATTATCTTGGCTGATTTATTTAGACTTTCCCATGATGCTACACAAAGAAGCAGTGTGTTTCAGGTGTGCATTAAAATACATCCACAGGTGTGTCTCTAATTAACTCAGATGTTGCCAAAAAGCTTCCAAAAACATGACAACATATGGGCAGTCCAGAATTGTTTAAAGGCATAGTAATCTTAGTGTATGTAAACTTTTGACTCTGCAGTAAGTAATAAAAATGCCTTAAAACATTCTCTCTCTCTCATTATTCTGGCATTTGGCAAATATTAAAAATTATGGTAATCCTAATTGACCTAAAACGAGAAAGTTTTATTCTGATTTCATGTCAGATATTGAGAAAAACATACACATGTGTCTTTTTATATAGTGTATGTGTGGCGCCCCTGAGGGTTCAGTCGCCACAGAGGTACTACACCTCACCCAGAGGTGTGGTGTCTCCTTCTCTCAGGTAAGGAGGGAGTGTTGCCCGGAACTCCAACACCTGCATCCAACACTATGCTGCTCCAGGCCGGCTATAGGGGCAACATGCAGAACGCAGCTGCTGAGCCCTGACCCTGGCTGGAGTGGGGGGAACCCAAAGGTAGGGGGAATCAGTAGTGGGTGTGGGTGGAGGAAGCAGTTTGCGGGAGCACCATGGAGCGAGGTATATAATGGAAAGCCATCTTAGGGTGGCAGTTCAGTTCAGAAGAACAGTTCATGAAGACAGTCTGGGAGCAGAGGCTCTTTAGGAGCTCTGCTCCACAAGTAGGGCCCAGTCCTAGAGGCCCAGGTGGGGAGCAGAGGAGTAGGCTCCGTTGTAAGAAGGGATCCTAGGGGGGTACGGCGAGTGCAGGACGGCACCCGTACGCCCCGCATCTGTCAGAAGACAGAGGAATCGTAGGCCGCAAGAAGGGGACCGGCCCCTGGTCCAGTCGTGCTACTCTACGTCTCGGCAGGGAAAACCTGAGGCTTCTGGCTTCTATAGCCAGTTGCTGAAGCCTCATTCTAATCCCCGTGAGGGTCAAGCAGGTCCGGGAACTCCGACGAGACAGGAGGGACTTCAGAGCACCCGAGCGGGATTGAGAGTGGGAAGCGCAGGGCAGGAGGGAGAAAGACCCAGCGAGAAGACGGTCTAGCTAGGAACACGAGAAAGTGGGGTTCTGCCAGGTACTCCTGATCTACCTGAGGAAGTGCTGAACCCCTGCCTGGTGAATGCAGCGTCAAGTGGGAGGCCGACAACTGTACAGTGCACCAGTGGAACTGTCATAAGAACTGTGAGTAAAAACTCGGATGACTGCACTGCACTGCCTCCGTCCCTTCTTTCATCTGCGCCATCACTCCCTCAAGGCACTACAACGCCCAGCGCAACCCACACCCACCTTACACTGCCCTGGAGCTAGCTCTACCTGTGGAGTGCCACACCATCCCTGCTGCAGTAACACCAGCTCCAGAGGACTGCTCCGCAGCGGCGGCTCCCTTTTGGCCGCAATCCACAGATGGCGTCACGAACACTATTCCAAAAACCCCATATAAATAGAAAGTTCCCCCCTTTTTACTGACCGCCATGGGTCACGGACCGGGCCAGCCACCGTGATAAGCCCCGGCAACCAGAGGCCCGGCTGCCGAGTACCCCACGGCCCAGGGGGCACGTCATATGTAAACTTCTGGTTTCAACTCCATATATATATATATATATATATATATATATATATATATATATTATATAAACACATACATATATGCATGCCTGTGTTCATGTATACAGTACAGACCAAAAGTTTGGACACACCTTCTCATTTAAAGATTTTTCTGTATTTTCATGACTATGAAAATTGTACATTCACACTGAAGGCATCAAAACTATGAATTAACACATGTGGAATTATATACTTAACAAAAAAGTGTGAAACAACTGAAAATATGTCTTATATTCTAGGTTCTTCAAAGTAGCCACCTTTTGCTTTGATGACTGCTTTGCACACTCTTGGCATTCTCTTGATGAGCTTCAAGAGGTAGTCACCGGAAATGGTTTTCACTTCACAGGTGTGCCCTGTCAGGTATAATAAGTGGGATTTCTTGCCTTTTAAATGGGGTTGGGACCATCAGTTGTGTTGTGCAGGAGTCTTGTGGATACACAGCTGATAGTCCTACTGAATAGACTGTTAGAATTTGTATTATGGCAAGAAAAAAGCAGCTAAGTAAAGAAAAACGAGTGGCCATCATTACTTTAAGAAATGAAGGTCAGTCAGTGCGAAAAATTGGGAAAACTTTGAAAGTGTCCCCAAGTGCAGTTGCAAAAACCATCAAGCACTACAAAGAAAATGGCACACATGAGGACCGCCCCAGGAAAGGAAGACCAAGAGTCACCTCTGCTTCTGAGGATAAGTTTATCCGAGTCACCAGCCTCAGAAATTGCAGGTTAACAGCAGCTCAGATTAGAGACCAGGTCAATGCCACACAGAGTTCTAGCAGCAGACACATCTGTTCAACAACTGTTAAGAGGAGACTTTGTGCAGCAGGCCTTCATGGTAAAATAGCTGCTAGGAAACCACTGCTAAGGACAGGCAACAAGCAGAAGAGACTTGTTTGGGCTAAAGAACACAAGGAATGAACACCAGACCAGTGGAAATCTGTGCTTTGGTCTGATGAGTCCAAATTTGAGATCTTTGGTTCCAACCACCATGTCTTTGTGCGACGCAGAAAAGGTGAACGGATGGACTCTACATGCCTGGTTCCCACCGTGAAGCATGGAGGAGGAGGTGTGATGGTGTGGGGGTGCTTTGCTGGTGACACTGTTGGGGATTTATTCAAAATTGAAGGCATACTGAACCAGCATGGCTACCACAGCATCTTGCAGCGGCATGCTATTCCTTCCGGTTTGCGTTTAGTTGGACCATCATTTATTTTTCAACAGGACAATGACCCCAAACACACCTCCAGGCTGTGTAAGGGCTATTTGACCAAGAAGGGGAGTGATGGGGTGCTACGCCAGATGACCTGGCCTCCACAGTCACCAGACCTGAACCCAATCGAGATGGTTTGGGGTGAGCTGGACTGCAGAGTGAAGGCAAAAGGGCCAACAAGTGCTGAGCATCTCTGGGAACTCATTCATGATTGTTGGAAGACCATTTCCGGTGCCTACCTCTTGAAGCTCATCAAGAGAATGCCAAGAGTGTGCAAAGCAGTCATCAAAGCAAAAGGTGGCTACTTTGAAGAACCTAGAATATAAGACATATTTTCAGTTGTTTCACACTTTTTTGTTAAGTATATAATTCCACATGTGTTAATTCATAGTTTTGATGCCTTCAGTGTGAATGTACAATTTTCATAGTCATGAAAATACAGAAAAATCTTTAAATGAGGTGTGTCCAAACTTTTGGTCTGTACTGTATACATATATACGTGTGTGTATGCATATATATATTATATATATGTGTGTGTGTGTATATCTATACGAATATACATACATACATGTGTATGTATCTATGTATGTATTTGAGTGAGATTATATACAGCATATATCTTTCTTGCAATATATATAATATATCTTGCATATATAATTCGGCCACGTTCATACTTTCAGTATTCGGTCAGTATTTTTAAGCCAAAACCAGGAGTGGAACAATCAGAGGAAAAGTATAATAGAAAAACGTCACCACTTCTGTATTTATCACCCACTCCTGTTTTTTCCTTATGAATACTGAAAGTGTGAATGTGGCCTAAGACTGAGATGAAACATGATGCAAAAATAGCTTCATGATGATCTTTCATTCTCTGTTCTTTTAGAATAGATTTCACGTTTATATTTTTGTTCATAAGGTAATGATGTATTTTTTATTTTTTAGAACTTTTTACCAGGGCTGTGAAGTCGGTGAACCAAAGTTTGGACAGTTAGATCATTAATGTACTTCAGCATAAAAATAAAAACTTAAAAAGAGCTGATGTATACGAGTCTGGTAATATTTTTCAATTACTTATTTATAAAGATTTGGAAAGCTTTCTCAGCAAAAAATAAAAATCTAATTCTGTATTTGAAGCCGACAACATGAAAATACTTTGTATTTTACTACAAACTATAATCGAAAAGAAAAAAACTATAAATATACATAACATATATATTTGTGTGCATGTATATATATATATATATATATACACACGTGTATCTATTTATAGATACATGTGTGTATCTCTAAATAAACTATATATACATAAATATTATATATACCCACACACACACACACACACACATATATATATATCTGTATGTTTTTTCGATTGTAAATTGTAATAAAATAAAAAGTATTTTCTTAAGTTCTTGGCTTTAAATAAAGAATTTATAATGTATTATATTACTATTATTTTATTATATACATAACTGAAAAAATTCCCAGCATATCTTGTAGCAGTAAGTCAGTAAGTTTGGCAATGATGAAAGTAGTCTTGCATACAGGAGCTGACACTCTAGTATCCGGTCCTACAGGGCAATGTGGAGGTCTGCACTAGATGACCTGCCAGCCCTGCCTCTTCCAGCCTCCAGTTCAGCACTAGCCAAGTGTAGCCGAGTTAGGAACAGGTGGCCCTGCTTTCAATTACGGAGGGCTAGCATGCCAGTGTGAGGCCTGGATTAGTTCACCTTCTCACAGGGAATTTGCCTCGGTTGGGATTGGATTTATTATGGCTTCACACATGGAACGCAGCTCATGTCAGCTGAGGGCAGTGACACATCATATGATTCAAATTAACCTGCTGTGGACTGTTCCGCGGGGCTAGAGATTGTGTATTAAAATGACGACATTTTTAAAACAGTTTGATGAAAACCAGGACCCCTTAAGTGCAATGGTTCCAATTTGTTCCAACTAATCTATCACCTGCTGGATATATTATTCTAAAGGGTTTCTGGTAGCTGAGCATTTTCCAGCCTTTTATATAATGCTAAGCTAGCTAATGGGTGTAATTGCGCCTTTTTAAAGGAAAGCAAAATATTTTTGTGGCAGGCGAAAATGTAATGTGGTATATATAGTCTCTGACAAAAACCACTATGAGGTAACTAATGAACTAAATTATGGCCGGGGTACAGCAGGTTTACAGTCATGTGATACGCGCTGGGTGCGCGGATTCAATGGAGTCATTCTTGCAGAAATGCTGGATTCAAGCTATGGCCGAAAGGGCGGATTAAATTCTCACTGCACCTTCTCATGTGTTAGACTTTTCGTTGTATGGGGTGTGATGGAAAGTGAACAAATTAACAGCAATGAAATGTAAAAAAAAAAAAAAAAAAAAAAAAAGAAGCTAGTTGTTAATATATTTCTGTACTGCTGTGTTTGCAGGTGACATTTTTGTTTTCTTTATTTTAAAAAAATATCTGTAAATATTACATAAAAAGCAATAAATGTGTGTGTGTGTGTGTGTGTGTGTGTGTGTGTGTGTGTGTGTGTGTGTGTGTGTGTGTGTGTGTGTGTGTGTGTGTGTGTGAACGCAGCCTAAAAGAGAAAAAATAAAAATGTAAAACCTTAATGAAGCAAATAAATTGCTAAATAAAAAAGGGGGAAAAAGGGTATTTTGTTTGCAATTTTCCATCTGATTTTCAGTAATGAAAATAAAATAGTAGTCAACTGTAAAAAAAAAAATTTAAATATGCATAAAATTTTAACAAGTGTTAGTTCTATTTTAAAGTCTTTAATAACAAGTTCAGATTTCCTGTTATTTTCAGTTGTTTGAGCAATAGCAAAAATGTGCCACAATGTTTTATTTCATGGATTAGCTTGAGAGTATTTCTTCCCGTTCAAAAAAATAAAACAGTTAATTATTCCATTACAAAAGCACATTTCTTACTATCAAAATTAACTTTACCATATTACATAATTTCTTATTCTTAATTTTGCCTTTTTTTTCTTCAAAATTATAAATTCGATTTTACAATACCCACAAAAAAAAACAGAAAAACACATGTATTCTTTTCATTTTCAGAAACTAGAAATTGTACTTATTGCTTCTGTAACAAACAAAACAATACATTTTAAGATAAAATAGTTTCATTGGAAGCTTTTTTTTAAATTGCTCCTAATTTTATTAAATCAACATTTCATCATTAAATGAACATAAAATCAACATAATCATCATTTCAGAGTCATTTATTTTCAGACACAGACTTCATTATAACACCTAACCAACTTTATTTTATTTTTTAAATATCTATCAACGTTTTAACACGTAAAGTAGAACAGTAAAATAATAACCCAAAAAACAGTAAAATAATAACCCAGAAAATTTTATAATGTAACATTCAAGTTTTGAGGAATGCACAATATTTATCATATTGGAGCAACTTTAAATCATAACCAATTAAAGAAAAAAGTAATCATTTAGCAGTGCATCACCCTTATATATTAATGAGAATTAATAATGCACTGCAGAACACTTACAGAATTAGTGCAAATCTGACTTGTAGTTTATCTTGCTTTGTTAAGAGCTTCCCTTTTACACAAGTTTATACAGAGAAGCAGGGCACTTTATTAGCAATTGTGACCACTCATTGTTGAGCTGCTGAAATATTTAAATAAAATATAACATATTCTCAACTTTTGTATCTTGTTTCTATGTATCACTGAAGTGGCTCAGGAGTAAAGAAACAAGGAGCACTTGACATGAAGCTTCCTAAACCCTTCTGACGGCAGGCAGCCCCTAGGTGGTAGTACTGCTTCAGATTACATCCGAGACTCCTCTGCTTTCTGTAAAAAGAGACATTCCGCACTTACAGCTTTACACTCGGCATCTGCACCAAAATTCTTCTTTCAAGGAAATAATTTTCAAACCAGGAATTCTTGTTCTAACATTTTAGCCATTGATACATGCTGGGGAAAATATATTAAAATAAATTGCTTTCCATCGGCCTGTAGCAGTTTCTGTATTTCATGCTGGCATCCCACATGCAGTCATTTTCCAAGAAATTTTTTTTATGATGATGATTTATAACAGTAAATTCATTTATGAACTTTAGGTAAGCCAGAGCAGGAACAGGACGGTTTCTATAGGGATGGACCGATTTTATTGATTGCTGGGTTTATCTTTTACCAACAAAGTGCAATTAAGATTCAAACATTCATTAGTACAGAAAGTATTCAGACCCCTTTACATTTTTCACTCTTTGTTTCATTGCAGCCATTTGGTAAATTCTAAAAAGTCCATTTTTTTTCTCATTAAAGTACACTCTGCACCCCATCTTGACTGATAAAAAACAGAAATGTAGAAATTTTTGCTAATTTATTAAAAAAGAAAAAACAGAATTAGTCTTACCGGTAATGATGTTTCCAGGAGTCCACATGACAGCACCATAGGAGGAGTAATCCCATATCCTCTGTAGAGACAGGAAGCACAAGAGGTTAAAAGCCCTCCCACCCCCAACCTCCTCAGTGATTTTCCAAGAACCAAATTGGCTGGGTACAACAAAATTTTATTTTAGACTGCTTAGACATATGTTAGAGTCACATACAGGAGCAATATAGGGAGGGAAATAAGGGTGCTGTCATGTGGACTCCTGGAAACATCATTACCGGTAAGACTAATTACGGTTTTCCCGTACGTCCCCATGACAGCACCATAGGAGTATACCCAAGAACTCATAGCTTAGGGTGGGATAACTGCCTGATGTATCTTCCTACCAAATGCAGATCTCTGCTGTGAGAGAACATCTAGCTTGTAGTGTTTGCAGAAAGTAGTATGTCCTGACCATGTGGCTGCGGTACATATCTGTTCAATGGTAGCCCCTGCACTAGCTGCCCATGAGGTGGAAACTGCTCTGGTAGAATGGGCTTTGATAATTTCAGGGGGAGGCTGTCCTTCTGAAAGATAGCTAGATTAATCATGGATGTGACCCATCTAGCTAAGGATGGTTTTGAAGCCTTCCTGCCTCTATTTTTCCCCCCAAACAGTATAAAAAGATTAGAGTCTAATCTCCAGTTCCGAGTGGCTTCCAAATAGGCTAACACTTCTCTGCGGACATCAAGCTTGTGGAACTCTTCCTCCCTCTGATTCCTAGGGTATTCGCAGAATGATGGAAGAACCACTTCTTGGTTTAAGGTCATCGATGACACCACCTTCGGGGAGAAACTTGGATCCAGCTTGAGAATGATACAATCACCCTGAATACATGGTTCGACAACAGATAGAGCCTGGATTTCACCCAACCATTTAGCCGTGGTGATTGCCACCAAGAAGACGGTTTTCAGAGTCAAGTTCTTTATTTCTAATTCATTGACTGGGCCGAATGCAGGTTTGCAAAGGACTCTCAGGACAAGATTCAGATCCCACGGAGGGGAAGAAATTCTCTGGGTAGGCCTAAGTCTCTGGATTGCCTTGACAAACCTGATTATTAAGGGATGTGAGGACAATGATGTGTCGAAGAAAGCACCTAGTGCCTAATCTGCACCTTCAAGGTACTCGGTCTAAGACCTGCGTCAAATCCCGCCTGCAAAAAATGAAGGATCGCAGGAATGTCTGGCTGAGAGGTGTCTACCGTCCTGTGGAACTGACAAAAGGTCTTCCAGATTTTTTTATATATGGCTTGGGTTACCGGTTTTCTACTAGCCAGCATAGTCTGGATCACTCTGTTGGATAAGCCCTTGTTTCTCAGGATCTCACCTTCAGAAGCCAAGCTGAGAGCTGGAGTTGTTGAAGATTCCGATGCAACAGTGGACCTTGCGTCAGAAGATCTTCCTGTAATGGTAAAATGATTGGGTCTTCCAAAGCTAGATGACATAGAAGGGAGAACCAACTCCTCCTTGGCCAGAACGGGACAATTGCTATGACTGTCGCCCGATCTTCCTGAATTTCCCGCAGCATTCTCGGAACTATAGGAGCAGGTGGGAAGGCATATGTTAGGCCCTCTCCCCAATATTGTGAGAGAGCATCCACTGCCAGAAGATGATCTCCTGGGTTGAGAGAGAAGAAAGATGTCGTCTTTGCATTCGTTCTGGATGCAAAAAGGTCAAGGTGTGACTGACCCCATCTGCGAGATAATCGTTGGAACACCTCTTCGTTCAGTTCACATTCTGAAGCCTTCATCTGACGCCTGCTGAGGTAGTCTGCCTCTTGATTGTCGGATCCCCGAAGGTGAACAGCTGAAATGGAGCTCACTATCTTCTCTATACCTAAGAATATCCTGTTGGCCAGGGACTGGAGAGTGGATGTCTTGGTCCACCCTGATGTCTGATGAAAGAAACTGCCGTGATGTTGTCCGACAAGATTTTCACTTGTCTGTCTCTCAAGACCGCCCGGCTTATCTGTAGGGCTTCCCAGATCACTTGTAGTTCCCGAAAATTCGATGATCGGGTCTGAATCTGAGGACCATGTTCCTTGGAGATAAGAATCTCCCACTCGAGCTTCCCATCCTGAGAGACTCGCGTCCGTGGTCACTAAAAGACAAGGTTCCAGAATCCACTGCACTCCCTTCTGTAGATTCTTCTGGTCGAGCCAACAGTGTAGAGAGTCCTGGGCGTCTCTGGACAAAGACATCTTCCTGTCTAGGTAATTCTGATGTCTGTCTGTCACTTCCAGGATACATTTCTGTAGAGGCCTGGAATGGAACTGGCTCCATCTGACGCAGGTGATGCATGACGTCATGATTCCCAAAATACTCATTGCCTTAAGGATCAAAGGTTTCTTCTCTCTTGCTAAAGAACGAATCCTTTGTGGAATTGAGAGCATCTTGTCTTCCGGGAGATAAGACATTCGCATTCGGGAGTCGAGACTCCCAGGAAGATGCGTGAAGTACTTGGGATAAGATTGGATTTTTCTTTGTTCACAATCAAACCCAGGCTGGTCAATGTCTGTAGGACAAATTCCAGATGTTGCATCATACCTAGAGGGGATCCTGCCACCAACAGGTAGTCGTCCTAGTACAGAATGGTGGTAATATCCCTGAGTCAGATATAGGCCACCACCTCTGCCATGATCTTCGTAAAGATTCTGGGAGCAGATGACAGGCCGAAGGGAAGACATCGGAACTGGTAGTGTAGAATCTGACTGCCTGATGGTAGAGCAAACCTCAGATATTGCTGACTTGAGGAATGTATTTGCAGGTGGTAGTATGCATCCCTGAGATCCAGTGTGCACATTACCGCATCTGCGTCTATCAGAGGAATGGCTGATCTCACGGATTCCATGCAGAATTTTTTGTAGCAGACCCATCGGTTTAGGGGTTTCAGGTTGATAATTGTACGGAACTCCCCTGACGGTTTCTTTATTGAAAATAGAGAGGAGTAATGGCCCCGCAGTTGGTCGTGTTCTGGAACTGGCACAATAACCATCTGTTATAGCAGCTTCTCTATGTCTGCACATAGACGGGAAAGAGAGGTAGGGGAACCCTCTGTCAGGCGGAATTTTTGAGGGGGATTTTGAGAAAACTCTATCCTGTAACCCTGCGCTATAGTTGGTAGTATCCAGGGATTTTGAGAGACCCAATGCCAACTGTTTTTGAAAAACTTTAATCGCCCCCCTACTCTGACATAGTCATTGCCGTTTTGGACGGGAGCTAGTACTGGGCTGGTATTTCTTATCTTTGTTCCCCTTATTAAAACTCCAGCTCGTGGAACCCCCTTTTTTCTGGGTGTTATATCTACAGGAGGGGAAAGGTTTGCGAAAGGGCTGCTCCTTTTTCTCCTCAGGGAAGCCCTTCTTTTTATTGGACGCTTTTTCTAGAATGTCGTCTAGTACTGGTCCGAATACTCTGAGCCCTGAAAATGGAATGGAGCACAGTTTGTTCTTAGAAGCTGTATCCCCAGACCATGTCTTTAACCATGCAGCTCTACGGGCTGAGTTGCAAAGCGCATTATTTCTGGCCACAAATCTGGCCGATTCCGCCAAAGCGTCGGCCATAAAATTCGTGGCCAATTTTAATAGGGGTAATGACTTACGTAGAGATTCCCTCGGGGTGCCATCCCGTAGGTGACTCTCTAGGTCTTCTAGCCAGACTCTCATGGATCTGGCAATAGATGTAGCAGCGACATTAGACTTAATAATTGCCACCGAAGCTTCCCAGGCTTTTTTCAAAAGTTCATCCGCCTTCCGATCCATAGGATCCTTAAGTCCTGATGAATCTTCAAAGGGGATAGAGGTTTTCTTGACCACCTTGGCCACTGGGACGTCAATCTTAGGAATAGTGTCCCACACAATGGTGTCCTCTGGGTTAAAAGATAGTCGGGCGCGGAAGTCTCGTGGAATAGAGAGTCTCTTCTCCACATCCTCCCATTCCTCCAGTATCATGTCCTTCACATGAGCATTAACAGGGAAAACCATGGATCTCTGGGTTCTAAGACCACCAAACATCTCATCCTGAATGTTACTGCTCTTCTCCGTTTCATTTGCCTGCATCGTGTTTCGGACGGCTCGTAGAAGAATATCCATACAATCTGAGTGGAACATATATCTTTTTCGTTCCCCGCCCTGAGGTGGACTAATGGTCTCATTGTTGTCAGAGTCGCCAGATGGGTCGATTTCACCCCCAGAAGATGGTGCTATATCTTCTCTGGGCCTTTTGGGTCCCTGAACATCCTGGACTTCTGAACCTGGGGGCTGCAGAGACGTAATAGAAGCCTGACCTTCTTCTTTGATTATACTATGAATATCATTTAATAAAGCCCCGTGCTCCTCCTTTAGCATGGAGGCTCTACATTGGGCACAAAGGCGCTTTGTATAGGAGTCAGGAAGTATGATGTTACAATCAAGGCACCTCTTGGATTTTACTGTGGCCTTTTTCCCTGCATCCTTCTTTTTCTCAGAAGGAGTTGGTAACAGCACAGAGATGGCCTATAAAAAATATGGAGGGCCTGGTAAGAGCAAGTTCCATTAACCATATAACAGGTAATAGTACACTTACATGACTGTGGGGAAATCCAGGGAGGGTATCAGGCTGTGACATATCTGCCATTGTACTGCCAGGGGTGTCAAAGCTGCCTTTGATGCTCCCCAGCCCCCCTTCTTATACCTTACCTGGTCATCCTGTCATTTTCTCCTGCTCCCTGGCGTCTGATCGAACCGCGTTTTAAATTTCCCACGTGACCGCCGGTCGGAAGTCGTCATCTCCGAACTTCCAGTTTCGACGCCGGGCGGTCCTGAAGCCGGGAGACGCCGGACCCGCCCAGAGCAGGAAGCCGAGAGCCCCAGCACACCAGAGGGCCGAGGGACTCCCGACAGGGAGTGTCGGCCCAGGATCCGCTTGGCAGCGAGGAGAGCGCCGGGGCCTCCCCGTTCCCCCGGGGTCCCTATGAAGTACATGCGTAACTTCGCACCAGTGCTCCCTGCACCAGCGCTTCTCCTGAACTCCATGTCCTGTGTAGGGACAGGAAAAACACTGAGGAGGTTGGGGGTGGGAGGGCTTTTAACCTCTTGTGCTTTCTGTCCCTACAGAGGATATGGGATTACTCCTCATATGGTGCTGTCATGGGGACGTACTGGAAAACTGAAATATTACATGGTCATAATTATTCAGACCCTTAGCTCAGTATTGAGTAGAAGCACCCTTTTGACCTAGTACAGCCATGAGTCTTCTTGGGAATGATGCAAGTTTTTCACACCTGGATTTGGGGATCCTCTGCTATTCTTCCTTGCAGATCCTCTCCAGTTAGGTCAGGTTGGATGGTGAACGTTGGTGGACAGCCATTTTCAGGTCTCTCCAGAGATGCTCAATTGGGTTTAGGTCAGGACTTTGGTTGGGCCAGTCAAGAATGGTCACAGAGTTGTTCTGAAACCACTCCATTGTTATTTTAGCTGTGTGCTTAGGCTCATTGTCTTGTTGGGTGGTGAACCTTCAGCCAAATCTGAGGTCCAGAGCACTCTGGAAGAGGTTTTCATCCAGGATATCTCTGTACTTGGCCGCATTCATGTTTCCTTCAATTGCAACCAGTCGTCCTGTCCCTGCAGCAGAAAAACACCCCCATAGCATGATGCTGCCACCACCATGTTTCACTGATGGGATTGTATTGGACAGGTGATGAGCAGTGGCTGGTTTTCTCCACACATACCGCTTAGAATTATCACCAAAAAGTTCTAGCTTTGTCTCATCAGACTAGAGAATCTTATTTCTCATAGTCTGAGAGTCCTTCATGTGTTTTTGAGCAAACTCTATGCAGGCTTTCATATCTCTTGCACTGAGGAGAGGCTTCAGTCGGGCCACTCTGCCATAAAGGCCTGACTGGTGGAGGGCTGCAGTGATAGTTGACTTTGTGGAACTTTCTCCCATCTCCCTACTGCATCTCTGGAGCTCAGCCGCAGTGATCTTGGGGTTCTTCTTTACCTCTCTCACCAAGGCACTTCTCCCGCGATTGCTCAGTTTGGCAGAACAGCCAGGTCTAGGGAGAGTTCTGGTGGTACCAAACTTCTTCCATGTAAGGATTATGGAGGCCACTGTGCTCTTTGGAACCATGAGTACTGCAGAAATTCTTTTATAACCTTGGCCAGATCGGTGCCTTGCCACAATTCTGTCTCTGAGCTCCTTGGGCAGTTCCTTTGAGCTCGTGATTCTCATTTGGTCCGACAAGCACTGTGAGCTGTGAGGTCTCATACAGACAGGTGTGTGCCTTTCCAAATCAAGTCCTATCAGTTTAATTAAACACAGCTGGACACCAATGAAGGAGTAGAACCATCTCATGGAGGATCACAAGGAAATGGACAGCATGTGACTTAAATATGAGTGTCTGAGAAAAGGGTCTGAATACTTATGACCATGTGATATTTCAGTTTTTCGTTTTTAATAAATTTGCAAAAATTTCTACATTTCTGTTTTTTTTCAGTTGAGATGGGGTGCAGAGTGTACTTTAATGAGAAAAAAAAATGAACTTTTTAGAATTTACCAAACGGCTGAAATGAAATAAAGAGTAAAACATTTAAAGGGGTCTCAATACTTTCCGTACCCACTGTATAGTAAAGGGAACCGGTCACCTTGGAAAACTTTGTTCACCTGTATATGTGGGGCTAATCTGCATGGAAATAGCGTTACAATGCTGTCCGGCCACCTTTACTGAAAACGCGGCTATTGGGAGAAAATTAACTTATGTCACAAAAGGGAGTCCATCCCTCGAATTTTTGTAAACATTTTATTATACAATAAAATATACTTTTGTGATATACTGTATTTCCTCCCAGGAGCCACTGGCTTTCAGTCATGGAGACGTGCGCGAAGTGGCTACAGTCATCGCTAAGTAAAGTGTGAGTGGCGACACTTTGATTGACAGCTCACTCTGCACAGATGCACTGTATTATGAACTGCTGCTGTCAATCACAGTGCGGGGGCGTGCTTACAGCCACCACCACTCTCAGTATACAGGGCGGTGTTGAGTGGTGACTGTAGCTGCTCTGAGCAGACGGTCATAACTGAAAGCCAGCGGCTCACAGAAAGGAATATGTTCATTTTCGCTCATTAACTGCACTTTTAGTAAGGCAGCCAGGAAGCATTGCAACGCTATTTAAGTGCAGTTAAATCCTACATCTGGAGGTAAATAGGATTTTCCAAGGTGACAGGATACCTTTAAACAATGACATCCTATTCCACTATTTCTTATTTATGTGTTTTCTACTGTAATGACTAGCAGTTTGTGAATATCTCCAAGTCATCACGCATAAGAGAATGGGAGTGAAATGGTCAGGTGGTTTAAAGGCACAGAAAGATGCTTGAAGAAACATTTAACAAAAAAAGTCTATAACGCTAGGTGATCGTAGATGGAGTTTAACTTTCATAAAGAATTATACAACCATTAATAAGTATAGCAACTTCATCATGTCAAAAAGAGATCTATTTAGTAACATATGTCGTTTGTATTATGAAAACAGCTGTTTGTGCCACTTAACTACTCCTCTACTTTGTTTTTGTCCAGGGCCATATTTGCCATTAAGCACCGAAATGCCTCCACTACACTGGACCAATTAGGAAAACCGGCATCGTTGCAAAGGGTGGGGTGTTAGAGATTTTTAATATTCCTTTGGATTCGTATCCGTAATAAACGGATGCAGTAGAATGTTATAGGCTTTTTGTGCACTACTGTCTTCAGAGCTGCACACTTCTAAGAGGTCTTTTGAGTGAAAAGTGGGGGTCTCAGGTCCAAGTCCCCACCAATTTACTCAGAATTAAAGGGTTTAAACATCTAAGATATCTCTCAAAAGTCTCTCCTACTACCTGCGTCTAATCAGTACTGGGGTTCTTGAATTGTCTGCAGTCTGATGATGTCTGGTAACAACAATTTCCATCATATCCTTACCACTGTTAATGACATACTGGGAATAGCAGGTTCATGCGATACAACTGTATATGCCGGTGGCCCTCATACACTTTAGATTGCTGTCCGACTGACAGCAATATGTCTCTGAAAACAAAAGGATCTGCGGTCCTAAATTGGATATGGACGATACTTATCTTCTCTGACAAACATCAGAAGCAACCTTACACATTAGACTGTCGGGTTAAGTAGATATTAGTCTAATGTTATGGGGGGCTTAACAACTATCTATTGTAGAGTATGGGCACAAGATATATTTTAGACATCTGCAAACTGAGAATGTTTTTTAGTCAGAAGATACTTAAGGACAAGCAGACATTTTTTGTTTTGAAGCATCATTCTTTGCGCCTTCTCAATAGTTTTTTAATCATGTATTTTAGCCACCAGCTTTTTAATTAAATTGTATTAAATAAACTAGCGAGCACGTTTCAAGTGGAAGCTGCTTGAAAAACGGTCAGATCCTTTCTTTAAACCGCTTTGTGGCTTAGGAAAAATGTAACGGTTGAAGGAAGCTCAATGCATTGAACATATGAACAGCAAGTCTTTCAGTGCACATGTTCATTCTTTTTAGCATTCAATTAGTGCTTTTTCAGGTGGGTTCCGGAGAATACGCACCTGAAAAAAATGTCATGTGCACATATCCATAGTCTCACCTTCTAGACTTAAAGGGGTATTCTGATCTCCAAGATCCTATCCCAATATGTAGTGGGTGTAATAATAATAATAATATTAGCAAATACCTCTAATTAGAAATGTAGCATAGTTTTTCTGATTCACTGTCTCGTTCCTCATGCACAGGCATTACAGAACCTTAGGTATCCATGGTTACGACCGCTGAAATAGTAACAGTTAGTTAGCTAGTTGCTTGTGGTCATAACCATGGATACCTAAGGTCCTGCAATGGCTGCACATGAGGAAAGAGATATAGCGAAGCAGAAAAACTATACTACATTTCTAACTGGAGATATTTGTTAATATTATTATACCTACTACATATTGGGATAGGATCTTGGAGATGGGAATACCCCTTTAAAGTGCCTAAGGCAGCATGAATTCCTAATACAGACTAGTTTCTGAGCACGCATCAAAGACAGGGAGTCGACATACAACGTATGTCATCTATTGGTAGGGGTTAACCTTTCAAAGTGGCACATGTGGTCATAAATAAGCATAGAATACAGAAGGAGAAAAACTGGGGTTACCCATACTGTAGTCAGAAAGAGCTCATTGACTGGTTCATTATCAACTCATTCTGCAGTCAACTACATACAGTGATAACAAGAAGCTGCAAAAGTTAAACAGATCAAAATTTTTAATAAAACTTTGCTGAATTATTTTTTTTGCCCAAAATATATACATTTAAATATAAAAAAACTAAATAAAATTGCATCTATATAAAAGGGCATTTAAGTTACCAACATATATGAGGGTTGATGAAAGAAAAAATGTCTTTTGGTTTAGTCACCATATTGTCTCCTAAACGACTTGTTTATTTAAAAGGGTGGTCGACTACTAGGACAACCCCTTCTTGATGTAAATGTTTTGCCCCGATAAAATAAAAAAAGTTTATACTCCCCTCCCGTGTCAGCACCGTTACAGCGGTGTTGGCACTTGCGGTCCCGGGGCTCTTGAGCGGTTGTTGTGACACGTGAGCCCGGCGCCCAATAAGCGCTGGCGTCACTGTCCCCACCTTCTGCCAAACTGAACAAGAAGAAATACTGTAGCTGTTTCACTCGCATAATTGCACTGCCACTACAATCCAAACAGCCATTGCCCTGAAATATTACTTGATTTTAGATGAAGCAGTTAAAAGACTGCGAGCACATTCACTGTGTGTGAATGCAGCATAACAATAATATTAATTGACAGCTCTTACCTGGCCCATTAAGGAAATCCTTTATTTGCAGGGTGACAAATGGTGGAGGAATACCTGTTCTGACATTAACCTCTCCTGCCGCTGTCTGTAGCCAAATCTTGGAGTAATCCAAACCTTCTGGTAAAATTTTTCCAACATCTACAACAGATAAGCAATATAATCTCCTTTAGTTCAATAGATTAATAATTTTCTCACAGGAAATCAAAATATTTAAAGGGGTTGTCCGACAGTAAAATACACTGCTCAAAAAAATAAAGGGAACACTCAAATAACACATCCTAGATCTGAATGAATGAAATATTCTCATTGAATACATTGTTCTGTACAAAGTTGAATGTACTGACAACAAAATCACACAAAAATCATCAATGCAAATCAAATTTATTAACCAATGGAGGCCTGGATTTGGAGTCACCCCCAAAATTCAAGTGGAAAAACACACTACAGGCTGATCCAACTTTGATGTAATGTCCTTAAAACAAGTCAAAATGAGGCTCAGTATTGTGTGTGGCCTCCACGTGCCTGTATGACCTCCCTACAACGCCTGGGCATGCTCCTGATGAGATTGCGGATGGTCTCCTGTGGGATCTCCTCCCAGACCTGGACTAAAGCATCCGCCAACTCCTGGACAGTCTGTGGTGCAATGTGACGTTGGTGGATGGAGTGAGACATGATGTCCCAGATGTGCTCAATCGGATTCAGGTCTGGGGAACGGGCGGGCCAGTCCATAGCTTCAATGCCTTCATCTTGCAGGAACTGCTGACACACT
The DNA here is from genome assembly GCF_046119375.1 of Phyllobates terribilis. Taxonomy (NCBI): domain Eukaryota; kingdom Metazoa; phylum Chordata; class Amphibia; order Anura; family Dendrobatidae; genus Phyllobates; species Phyllobates terribilis. The sequence continues at coordinate 703,133,522 of NW_027362764.1, read as the reverse complement.
CCAGCCACATGAGGTCTGGCATTGTCCTGCATTAGGAGGAACCCAGGGCCAACCGCACCAGCATATGGTCTCACAAGGCGTCTTAGCATCTCATCTCGGTACCTAATGGCAGTCAGGCTACCTCTGGCGAGCACATGGAGGGCTGTGCGGCCCTCCAAAGAAATGCCACTCCGCACCATTACTGACCCACTGCCAAACCGGTCATGCTGAAGGATGTTGCAGGCAGCAGATCTCTCTCCACAGCGTCTCCAGACTCTGTCACGTCTGTCACATGTGCTCAGTGTGAACCTGCTTTCATCTGTGAAGAGCACAGGGCGCCAGTGGCGACTTTGCCCATCCTGGTGTTTTGTGGCAAATGCCAAGCGTCCTGCACGTTGTTGGGCTGTGAGCACAACCCCCATCTGTGGATGTCGGGCCCTCATATCACCCTCATGGAGTCGGTTTCTAACCGTTTGTGCAGACACATGCACATTTGTGGCCTGCTGGAGGTCATTTTGCAGGGTTCTGGCAGTGCTCCTCCTGTTCCTCCTTGCTCAAAGGCGGAGGTAGCGGTCCTGCTGCTGGGTTGTTGCCCTCCTACGGCCCCCTCCACGTCTCCTGGTGTACTGGCCTGTCTCCTGGTAGCGCCTCCAGCCTCTGGACACTTTGCTGACAGACACAGCAAACCTTCTTGCCACAGCTCGCATTGATGTGTCATCCTGGATGAGCTGCACTACCTGAGCAACTTCTGTAGGTTGTAGAGTCCGTCTCATGCTATGTGAAAGCACAACCAACATTCAAAAGTGACCAAAATATCAGCCAGAAAGCATTGGTATTGAGATGTGGTCTGTGGTCCCCACCTGCAGAACTACTCCTTTATTGAGTGTGTCTTGATAATTGCCAATAATTTCCATCTATTGTCTATTCCATTTGCACAACAGCATGTGAAATTGATTGTCAATCAGTGTTGCTTCCTAAGTGGACAGTTTGATTTCACAGCAGTTTGATTTACTTGGAGTTATATTCTGTTGTTTAAGTGTTCCCTTTATTTTTTTTGAGTAGTGTATATATTTTTTTAAGGCAAGGATTGTTTGAAAATAAGAAGATTTACTCATGCTCCAGAGCAAGCGGATCTAGAGGTCTTTGCTGGCTCCTGAAGAAGTGTCTGTCCCAATCGTAAGTCACAGCACGGCAGTCTGTGATTGTCTGCAGAGGTCAGGTGACTAGAAGAGCTTGTCTCTTGATAAATATTTATTGAAGTGCTCTTGTAGTCACCTGACTTCTGCAGCCAATCACAGGCTGCAGCGTTGCTGTGATTTCCAAATGGAGCAGACATTACTTCCAGAGCCGATGCAGACCGCAGGAGTGGTAACCTAGTAACTTACAAGGGACAAATGTTAAGGAGAGGAGAGAAAAGTTCAAAAAAGAAAAAGCAAATTGGATATTACAACCCTATAGAGACGACAACTTGGTGTAAATTTGATGTGTCTGGGATGAAGAAAAGGATGAATTATCTGCGAGGTTATCCATCAAGCTACAATCACTGATCCAATTACAATGAATGTACTTAAAGGAGCTGTCTCATAAGGAGCACCCCTCGATGAGACAGAACAGGCAGATGATCTCTATGAGTGGCTACCATGGTACACTTGACTAGTCCTTACATTTCACTGATGATTACTCATTTGAATGGTTGCCATGTAATAACACATTTCCTTCACAGCAGATGGCTCTGGGGAGATGCCCGGGTTGTCCTCGGCACCTGTTTTCCCTGGCAAAACAAGAACACTAGATTGCCAGGAGCCGAACCCAAAGCAAGCAGACGATTGCTTCATCGGATGTGATTCGAAATGGGATGTTCATGACTGATTGATGTAATTCAAGAAGAGAACAGCTTACGTCTCCAGGCTTCATATCTAATTTTAAGTTGTCTCTGAGACAGTGGGTGAAGACTAGCAGTTATGATGGTGTTCTTCTAAGACAGCACACAGAGACATGAAAGATTCTTGTTCCCCTGCACCTATGTAGCACATGTTCAGAAGCAGCAGCAGCATGGAGGGCATTATTCAGCAGTACTGAGCAGTGTAGCTGTGAATCCAGCTCTGAAGGGATATAACATACTAGAAAGCAGTAGCGTTGTTTCTGTTTTTGTAGTCTCCTCTCACTTCTCCTTCCTCCTAGACTTTAAAAAATGGCTTTATACTAATCTCTCAGCGAGTTGGCAGATTTTACAAGTTTTTCACATTTCTGCATGCATTCTCAGAACTGTTTGGGATCTGGCAGGACTCGACAGCTCTGTATGCCAGAAGGCACCTGGCAACCATGCTATCACAAGGCCCCACAGAAGCATCGGTAGCGTTGATGTTTCAGTTCTCTACATAGAGCTCATTAACCCCCTATTTAGCTTGCGAAATAAACTATAGAAGTGGTTACAAACTGCTTCCCTGGATCCCCTGGATGTGATTATGGCTATGTTCACACATTGCCTTTTTTTCAGCTTTATTTTTTTCTGCAGCAAAACCTGATCTCTTGGCAGGAGGTTTGTTTAGGATTTTTCTTGTTTTTTGGTACGTTTTTGATCAAATAAAAACCAAGCTGTGTGCATGAGATTTCCGGAATCTCATAGACTTTGTTGGGACTGTAAAACGCAGCTGAAAATTTGCATAAAAAGAACGCACCAAAAAGACGCTGAAAAAAAGCAATGTGTGAACACAGCCTTACAGTGAAGTACTAAACCTGCTTCAGATAGATTGCAAGAGCTTTTAAAATTAAATTAAAAAAAGTTCTTTGTTGCAGTGTACAGCTTTTTCAAATGAAATGCTCGTAGGTAAATCATATTGGTTGACTCTTGATCAGAGTTGTTAGCTATCAGACACTCTAGCAAAGAGCAGGATAGGAGAAAAAGAAACGGCAGGATTATATATCAAGAAGACATTGCTAAGGAGCAAGTGTAATAGGAATTATGGCTGCTGTTACTCTTATACAGTGGGGAAAAAAATATTTAGTCAGCCACCAATTGTGCAAGTTCTCCACCTAAAAAAGATGAGAGAGGTCTGTAATTGACATCATAGGTAGAGGTCAACTATGAGAGACAAGATGAGAAAACAAATCCTGAAAATCACATTGTCTGATTTGGAAAGAAATTTTTTTAAAATTTTGGTGGAAAATAAGTATTTGGTCAATTACAAAAGTTCATCTCAATACTATGATATCATAAAACAGACTTTATTTAAAATTAAATAGATTAGTGAAAAATTCCTTTTATTAAATAGGTTTTCATCCATTTAATGTGTGTAACATCTGTCATTGGAAGATGTATATAAGAATAAATGGATGACAGGGTAATGTACGCACATCAGTGAAATCCTGCTTTCCTCATATTGGGCATATATCAACGGGTCAGTCGAAAGCAGATAACACCTTCAAACTCTAAAAAAACAATATGCTATTTTTTTTATACATTATGTGGTATTAGTAAATTAGCCAGCACAATTTTTACCTCTTAATTTCTTTGGTTCCATATCCCTAAGTATAAAGTACTTGTTTAAGAACAAATGTGTGATAAAACATCAAATTATCAAATGTCCTATCACACTCTGTATAAATCTCAACAGATTCTTGTGGTTCTCCCAGTCTTTAACCATCACTTAGTAAGATTTAACCCACTAAGGCGTCTTATGCCAACAGTCCACTTAGTCCTAAACTTCAAAGAAGCGCGGTCAGTTGAAAACATGAATGTAACGATACTACTGGCCAGCATCCAGAAACTACAAGCACCTTGCGTTATAAAATGATTTGGAATGGATCTGACCTTATTGAGGTCTTCATCTCAAAGCCCAAACAGAGTTATCAACCCTACAAATAAATATTTAAAAATATGAATATATTTGCCTGGGGGCCGTTTGCTTATTCGGATTATTTGTATAGATCTATTATTGTTTTCAGCATTGTTCAAGCTGTGCTACCTCAAGGAAAACTTTGCCTTCTGGAGACAATTAATTACGTCCTTAAATCCTTTAATATTCAGGGAAAGGTCTAGTTTTAGACCCTGAGAATCCGGCAGTGAGTTACTATTCTGATTTTGATAAGTATAATTGTAAACATTGTTTTAAATATTTAGATTTTGCTAAATCTGGCAACCAGCGGTCCGTGTGTCACAAACTTTGTAACTTTGTGGACTTCAGAAGAGATTCCATGTGCATATAAATAACCTTATTTCATGTATTTTCTGCAGTTGTTCCCATGTACTCCATTTACCATCTTCTTTGACTTAAGAGAATCTGTCAGCAGGTTTTTCTACATCATGTGAGAGAAGCATAATGTAGGAAAAGAGACTCTGATTCCAGCAATGTATCACTTAGTTTACTGGGTGCGGCAGGTTTGATATAATCAGATTTCTTATATTTTGCATGCAGCAGAGCGGAGAAAGCTAACCCCGCCCACACCAGGCTCTTTATTTACCTTGTCTATTGACAGTGAGCTGCTTATCAGAAGAGGGGGCATGGTCGGACCACTTGACAGCTAGTCTGGACAATGATAATCTCCTAGTGATAAAACCTTTATTGTAAGTAAACAACAGCACCCAGACTAATAAGTGACACATCGCTGAATTCAGTGTTTTAACCCCTACCTCATGCTGCCCTAAGATTACATAGCAAAAAACTTCTTACAGATTCCCTTTATTTTGTATCAAATCACCTGATTTCCCAAAACTCAATGGAAGTAGACATTTTAAACAATCAACCCCAACTAATCACAGGCCAGAATTTAGGTAGGATTGATTATATAATTAGCTAATATTTTATGGAGGTAAGATTGGAAAATAGAAGATATCTAATGCCAGCATTCTTGCACGTGACAACAGAAAACTGAATTAGTCCTGAATCAACAACGTTGATTGGCTTGGCCACTTTTGGAACTTCAAAAGAAGTGAATAGAGGAAACCATGTACGTGGTGAAGCAAAACGGGACACATTAGGCCACACTACCTTAAGTTAACAGACTATGCAACTTCCATCATTTTCAAGGCTTCGTCATGTTCTTTACTCAGGAAGCCATGTCCTCTTGTTAGCTAACCTTCTGTTCATATTAAAATGCTGTACCTGCTCTAATTTCGTCTATCTTTTACCGGCATTTGAGCAGGTTCTCCTCACAAGGAAAGTAGTTCAGTTTTCAATGGGATGGAGTAGGCTGGTGGATGTGTCTTGTAACAAGCTCCTTCCATCTTCCGGACAGGAGCGGCGGTGCCAGAATTATTTCATTAATAGTTCTGATAATAGTATTACATGAACTATGACTTTACCTGCTTTACTTCTATAATGTAGATTGTTTTATAACATGGACACTATTTACGCTATGGAACGAGGGCCTGTCAGCTTTGTCTTGACAGTGTTTGCACTACACAGGGCAGGGTCTGCAGTGGTCAGCTCTAATGGGGATTGCTAGAGCATGTCTAATCAACAGACCTTATTCATGGACATCAGAAAATGACCCAATTTTTAGTTCTACGCCATTGATGTGTTTATTGCTTTATGACATTTTTTTCTTTTAACTGTCAATAATGCAGTGTGACAACCGGCCTCTATACATGTGCTGTCAATCAAAGTCGTATGTAAGGAAAACAAATCAATACGAAGATTGAGCGTGGGCTCAGGTGTGAAGCGTAAGTTGTATTACCTTCATAATTCTGGGTTCATACGTTGCAGTAGAGTGCTACATGATGAGCATTTTTTTTTTTTTAGAAATGAAACATTAAAAAAAAAAAAAAAAGGTTTAATATGTACAATCTGTAACACCAAAAACTGCATGGTAAAACACGTGGAGATGTGTCACATGTCCAGTATCGCAACATCATGAACAAAATAGGGACATACGTTACCTGCACACGTGGTCAAAATTGTTGGTACCCCTCGTTTAATGAAAGAAAAACCCACAATGGTCACAGAAATAACTTGAATCTGACAAAAGTAATAATAAATTAAAAATCTATGAAAATGACCAAATGAAAGTCACACATTGCTTTTCAGCCCTGCTTCCATAGAATTTAAAAAAAATTAAACTCATGAAATCGGCCTGGACAGAAATGATGGGACCCTTAACTTAATATTTTGTTGAACAACCTTTTGAGGCAATCACTGCAATCAAACGATTCCTGTAACTGTCAATGATTCTTCTGCACCTCTCGACAGGTATTTTGGCCACTCCTCATGAGCAAACTGCTCCAACTGTCTCATGTTTGAAGGTTGCCTTTTCCAGACGGCATGTTTCAGCTCTTTCCAAAGATGCTCAATAGGATTTAGGTCAGGGCTCATAGAAGGCCACTTCAGAATAGTCCAATCTTTTCCTCTTAGCCATTCTTGGGTGTTTTTAGCTGTGTGTTTTGCGTCATTATCCTGTTACAAGACCCATGACCTGCGACTGAGACCAAGCTTTCTGACACTGGGCAGCACATTTCTCTCTAGAATCCCTTGATAGTCTTAAGATTTCATTGTAGCCTGCACAGATTCAAGACACCCTGTGCCAGATGCAGTAAAGCATCCCAAGAACATAACTGAGTCTCCTCCATGTTTCACAGTAGGGACAGTGTTCTTTTCTTGATATGCTTCATTTTTCCATCTGTGAACATGGAGCTGATGTGCCTTGCCAAAAAGCCTTAGTTACTTACCAGTAACGGGATTTTTCGGAGCCCATGACAGCACCACGTGAGAGAGAGGATCCGCCCATCAAGGACAGGAAACCTACAGGTTAAAAAGGGCGGCCCTCTCTTTCCGCCTCAGTTTAGTTAACAGAGCATGAGAGTACCGCCAAGGTTAGTTATAACAAAACATAATCACATTAAGTACATTACTTTTCATCAATTTCCCACAAGGGTGCACAAAAAGAAATCAAATCTACAGGAGTGCACAACAAAAGTGAAGGGAGGGAATATACGGGTGCTGTCATGGGCTCCGAAAAATCCCGTTACCGGTAAGTAACTAAGGCTTTATTCGGTCGTCCATGACAGCACCACGTGAGAGAATTACAGAGACGAAGGAAATTAGGGAGGGACCACAGCTTGAAGCACCCTTCTCCCGAAAGTGAGATCTGCAGAGCCACCCAGATCCAATCTATAGTGCCTATAGAAAGTAGAGGGAGAAGACCAAGTGGCAGCCTTACAAATCTCCTCAATGGAAAGCCCTGTCTTCTCCGCCCAGGAGGTTGACACCGCTCTGGTAGAATGCGCCCTCAATCCCTCCGGTATCTCTTTATCCCCTGAGGAGTATGCGAGGGAAATGGCCTCCTTGATCCATCTAGCGATTGTAGCCTTTGAGGCCTTACAACCCTTCCTAGCCCCCTGATAGCAAATAAATAGGGACTTATCCTTTCTAAAGCCATGTGATACTTCTAAGTACCTTAGTACGCACCTCCTAACGTCTAAAGTGTGAAGTCTCTCCTCTTTTTGATTTTTGGGCGGAAAGCAAAAAGTTGGGAGAACTATTTCCTGGGTTCTATGGAATCGAGTGGCCACTTTAGGAAGAAAGGCTGGATCAGGTTTTAATCTAATCCTATCGTCCAGAATTTGCGTGAATGGAGGGCATATTGAAAGGGCCTGTAGGTCACTGACTCTCCTGGCTGAAGTTAGGGCTACTAACAGGACCGTCTTTAGGAAAATAATTTTGGGGGAGACTAAATCTAGTGGCTCAAAAGGAGGACTGGTCAAGGCATCTAAGACATAATTCAAATCCCAGGGAGACATCTTTGCTTTGGTAATGGGTCTACACCTAAAGGAAGCTTTTATAAAACGGCCTATCCAATAGTTATCTGCAATATTGGAAGAAAATAAAGCTCCCAACGCCGACACCTGTACTTTCAAGGTACTGGTAGTGAGACCTAATTCTAAGCCTCGCTGCAGAAATTCCAGAATTTTCCCAATAGGGGGCGCCTCCTCCACCTTAACTTCTGCAAAGGACAGAAACTTCCTCCAGGTCCTGGCATAAATACGGGTGGTAACAGGTTTTCTGCTAGCCAGGAGAGTATTCACTACATTTGCGGGGAATCCTTTGTTGGTCAATAACACCCTCTCAAATTCCACGCCGTCAAATGTAGACTCGGGGTTGGAGGATGGTAAAGTGGCCCTTGAGTGAGGAGGTCCGGAATCTCCGGAAGAACCCAGGGATCTGATATGGACATCTTCCGGAGACAAGGGAACCACGGTCTTTTGGGCCAAAAGGGACATACGAGTATCACTCTGGCCCGGTCTGCCCTGATCTTTTTTATCACCGCTGGGAGCAGGATCATGGGAGGGAAGGCATATGCCAGAGGAAACCTCCAGGGAACCATAAAGGCGTCCACTGCCAGGGGTCCTTCTCTGGGGTCTAAGGAACAAAAATTTTCCACTTTCCGATTGGCTCTTGTTGCGAATAAGTCCACAGACGGAAGGCCCCACATCTCTACAATTCTGGAGAATATTTGTGTATTTAGGGACCACTCTCCTTCTTTTACAGAAGTACGGCTGAGGAAATCCGCTGTGATGTTTTCCTTGCCTTTTAGATGAGTAGCCGAAAGAGAGAGACAGTGATCTTCGGCTTTCAGCAGAAGTGCGTTCGCTACCCTCATCAAGTTTCTTGAGCGGGTTCCCCCTTGGTGGTTTATGTAAGCTACCATGACTTGATTGTCCGAGAGTACACGGACATGCTGGTCCTGAAAATATATAAGGAACTCGTTGAACGCATGCTGCACCGCCAGAGGCTCCTTAACATTTGATGACAACTGTTGCTCACTGCTTGACCAGGTTCCCTGCACTAATTTCCCTTCAAAGTAAGCTCCCCAACCTGTAGCACTTGCATCAGTGGACAAGACTGCAGTTGGACTACATTCCCAGGGAACCCCTTTAGCAAGATTGTCTTGTCGTAACCACCAACGAAGGGACCATATGGCACGAGGACCTAGCGTAAACTTACGGTCTAGATGCCCCTCTAAAGCTGCGTTATTGTACAACACATCCCACTGAAAGGCTCTTGAATGCAATTGTGACCAACGAACCGCAGGAAAAGTGGAGGTGAAGGTTCCCAATAGTGACATGGCCTTACGGAGTGACATAGAAGGTTTACGTATACATTGTTCTACCAACTCCCGGATTCTATCCATTTTCTCTTCTGGAAGACAACATAGCTGTTTCCTGGAATCTAATATGACCCCCAGATATTGTTGTACCTTGAGTGGAGATAGTCTAGATTTTTCTAAATTTAGAAACCACCCCAAACTCTTTAAGACCGACATGGTCTCCTGCAGGTGGGTCTCGCATTGAACCAACGAATTCCCCACTATCAGGAGATCATCCAGGTAAGGGATAATTAAAATGTCCCTTTCTCTTATATGGGCCATAACTTCCGCCATTACTTTAGTAAAAACCCGTGGGGCTATAGCTAAACCGAAGGGGAGTGCAGTGTATTGGAAGTGTTTAGCCACCCCGTCTATTTCAATGGCCAGCCTCAAGTATTTCTGGTAATCACTATGAATTGGGATATGGTAATACGCATCTTTGAGATCGAGCACTACCATATAGCAGTGGGGAAAAAGTAACTTTATTACGTATTTTAAAGACTCCATTTTAAAGGTGTGTATTTTAAGGAAATTATTCAGGGATTTCAGATTTATAATTGTCCTGAAACTTCCATCCGGTTTCGGAATCAAGAAGAGCGGGGAGTAGAAACCAAGACCCTTTTCAGCTTCCGGAACCTCAATCAGGACGTGCTTTCTTATTAGGGTTTGTACTTCCGAAACGAGGGCAGCCTGGCGTTCTGGGGAAGAACTGGAGGGAACAACCATGAACCTTTTGTGAGGCAATGCTTTAAATTGAAATTTAAGACCATACTTAATCAGGCTTAAAATCCAATTGCTATGAGAAATCTGTTCCCAAGCTGGGACAAAAAATGACAATCTCCCTCCCACCTGGGCTGATTGCGTATCCCCTGGCTTCTGCTCAATTTTTGGAGACGGACCAAAGAGTAGACCTCTACCTTTTCGACCTCTTTCATCAGACTTGTCTTGCTCCCTGAAATATCTCTTCCGGAAAAATTTCCTCTTCCGGAACGATCTCTTAAAGGAGGGTAGAGGAACTGATGGAAACCCCTTCTTAGGGTCCCCTGCTTTCTCCAATAAGTCATCCATGGTCTGACCAAAGAGGTATTCCCCTTCACACGGGATTGTACACAGTCTGGACTTAGTCTGTAAATCCCCTGGCCAGCTTTTAATCCACAAGGCTCGCCGAGCCGCATTTGACAGTGCTGCTGACTTTGCTGCCAACCTCACCGAGTCCACAGATGCATCAGCAAGAAAAGCCGCCGCCCCCTGAACCAGTGGAAGGGAAGAAATAATGTCTTTCCTAGAAGTCCCATCCTTCAACTGACTGTCTAGCTGTTCAAGCCACACCATCAGGGCTCTGGACGTACAGGTAGCTGCTACTGTTGGTCTCAGTGCTCCCGCAGCTGTCTCCCATGCCCCTTTCAGGAAAGTATCAGCCCGTCTGTCTAGGGGGTCTCTCAATGCACCCATATCATCGAACGGGAGGGAAGTTCTTTTCGCTGCTTTAGTAACAGCAACATCCAGCTTGGGTGCTTTTAACCAGGAGGAACACACAGCATCCTCAAACGGATATTTCCTTTTAAAGGATGGAGGAACACTACCCTTCTTGTCAGGCTTTCTCCACTCCTTATCAATGAGGTCTTTCACCCTTGAATTTACTGGAAAGACCCTTCTCTTCTTTAGCCCCAGACCACCAAACATAACATCCTCAGCTGACTTCTCTACCCTCGAGTCCACTATCCCCATTGTAGATCGGACGGCTTTTACTAGGGCATCGACCTCCTTCAGGGGGAAGCACTGTCTGTTTGGCTCACTATCAGAGGAAGAGAAGGCGGAGGAGGAAGCGACCGATAGCTCAGAGTCTGAACCCGGCTGGGTTTCTTGAGGAATATGCCCAGACTCTGAACCTTGCAATGCTTTGCCTATTTCTTCCCATATTAAAGTTCTTAGGCCTAGGGAAAAATCTGGGGTCTCCTCCGATATCATTTTGCTGATACAAAGCTGACACAACCTTTTGCTATAAGAATCAGGGAGTGGACAGCTACATAAGGCACACTCTCTGTGCTTGAACTTCGAGGAACATTTCTTGCTCGTAGAAGCAGAAGAATCCAGCATGCATGGCGAGGAATCACGCCGCACCGGACCGTCCTTCCTGCTCTTAGTGGTAGCTCTTCTAGTTGCACGACCAGACCCTAGCCGGGAATGACGCTGCGCCACTAGTTGTGAGGGCTCCCCAGAGGGCTGCTCCTGCAGCAGAAGTTGTTGCCTAGGTGACAGCTCCTGTGAATCTTCCATAGCTTACAATGTAAGAATGGGCTGGGAAGCACCTCTGTATGTTACCAGACTCTTTATATACTGGCCATACCGTTACCATGTGTGGGTGTGTGTTTCCTTTTTTTTTTTTTTTTTTTTTAACAAGGAGGGTGTTACCTGCTCCTTGGTCTTCCTCCCCAGGTCCAGGTGGGATCCAGGTGGGCTACTCGCCGCCAGGTCCTCAATCCCCCGGCGTTCAGCTGCTCACGCCAAAAAATTCAAACGAGCCCCGCCCCTTCCGGTGACGTCACAGGGCTTCCTGCCCGGCGCACCGGAAGTCGCGTCAGAAGGTCGCACCCGTCACGTGCGCCACCGGCGCAACCTGGATCTCCTGCAAGCGGTAGCGAGGGGGGGGGGGGGGAGGAAGCCCGCTAGCGGCCCCACACCTGGCGGACATCTACCTCCCGTGAGGCGATGTCGCGCCTGCCGCAACGCTCACGGAGGCGCCCCCATGAGCCCTGCCGTGGCGTCTCCAGAGGACCGGGACGGACCGGCTCCAACCACCTGCTGTGGCCCTCTCTGGGACAGGAGTCCATCTTCTGCAGGTAAGCCTGCAAGGTCCCCCATCATGGACAGGAAATCTAAACTGAGGCGGAAAGAGAGGGCCGCCCTTTTTAACCTGTAGGTTTCCTGTCCTTGATGGGCGGATCCTCTCTCTCACGTGGTGCTGTCATGGACGACCGAATAAACTTCCATTTTTGTCTCATCTGTCCATAGGACATTCTCCCAGAAGCTTTGTGGCTTGTCAACATGTAGTTTGGCAAATTCCAGTCTGGCTTTTTCGTGATTTTTTTTTTCAACAATGGTGTTCTCCTTGGTCGTCTCCCATGAAGTCCACTTTGGATTAAACAATGACGGATGGTGCGATCTGACACTGATGTTCCTTGAGCTTTAAGTTCACCTTTAATCTCTTTAGAAGTTATCCTGGGCTCTTTTGTTACCATTCGTATTATCCGTCTCTTTGATTTGTCATCAATTTTCCTCCTCCGGCCACGTCCAGGGAGGTTGGCTACAGTCCCATGGATCTTAAATTTCTGAATAATATGTGCAACTGTAGTCACAGGAACATCAAGCTGCATGGAGATGGTCTTATAACCTTTAACATGCTTGTCAATAATTTTCTTTCTAATCTCCTGAGACAACTCTTTCCTTTGCTTCCTCTGGTCCATGTTGAGTGTGGTACACACCATGTCACCAAACAGCACAGTGAGTATCTGTAGCCCTATATACAGGCCCACTGACTGATTACAAGATTGTAGACACCTGTGATGCTAATTAGTGGATACAACTTGATTTAACATGTCCCTTTCGTCACATTATTTTCAGGGGTACCATCATTTCTGTCCAGGCCTATTTCATGAGTTTAATTTTTAAAAAATTCTGTGGAAGCAGGGTTGAAAAGCAATGTCTAACTTTCATTTGTGCGTTTTCATAGATTTTTAATTTACTACTACTTTTGTCACAATCAAGTTATTTCTGTGACCATTGTGGGTCATTAAACGAGAGGTACCAACAATTTTGACTACGTGTGTATATTTAACATTACTTGGTGTGCATTTAGTTACAAATAAGTATTTAGCAAACAGTTAAGAATATGCTTCCTAAAAATGACATTTTCTGGTATGGACTTCTCTGAGGAAAATCTACTGTGCATTAAAAGTACGAGCATCTTGAATAAGATTATTCCAATTCTCTTTAATATTAATAATAATTCTGCAGCACTTTACAAGTCAGATGCTGCAGAGGTAAATTACAGTTAAAGTTTACAAATTATGCTGCAGATTTCTCTCTGACATAACATAACATAATGTCACACAAGCCCTGAGAGAGCCAGAGTCAAAGCCGCTGGAAAAGAGCAAGTACCAGAGGTGAGTATAAGTGATGTTATTTTACTGGGGGTGAAACATAGAGGTTAAGAAGGAGTTGTCAGAGTAGTGGACAACCCCTTTGACCATTTTCCAGAAATGTAATTACTGCTCAGTTTTGGCCGAAATCTGGGCAGGCACTAGTGGCTGAGCTACATTGAAACCAGCTGTACATTATGTAAAATAAAAGCTGCCATTGTAGGAAAATGTCAGCAGATAGAAAAAGAAAGTCAATTGAAAATTTTTTATTTTCATTCTGTCTAACTAGTTAAAGCAGTTAAGTAACTTGAGAACACCCCTTTAAGCTTTTAAAATCCCTTTTATAGCACTGACATGACTATGTAAGGTGATTTTTGGACATATACATAATCATACTATGTGTGAATAATATTGAACTGCTTTGAATACAGGGGTCAGAGGGAGGAAAGGCATGAGCAACTACAGACTATTCACAGAGTTTTAACACTATAATGATAAAGGAGCAGCTGCATCATCCTGGGGCACATATTTCCACATAGAAGCTGTATACAAAAAAATATGTAGGATATTTTCTCAAAACTAGCTGCTGAGTTGCTCCACTAATGATATTAGATTCAGTGGAGGCACAAAGCCTTTAAAGGTGTTGTTTTGTGTTAGTTCTTCAGGAGCACACTGCTCCCCTTACTTCCTTGTATACAGGGGTAGGAGCACTGTCCTGAGGATTCACAGTTCGGGCTGGTGGCATGGCTCAGCTAACAACGTGAATTGTTGCTCTCTAATGCTGATAGCAGATGCAGCTTTCCCTCTGTAGAATCGGAGAAACACAGGGGTTTTGTAAGCTTGCCAAATCTAGCCTTCAAGCCAGCTTCAGAGCCACACGTGCAAGATGAAATGGAAATCTTGCAAGCGTGAGCTCCTTGCATGGGAAACTGGCCACTGCATTAGTCGTCGGTAACCTATGCAACAAGCGGTAAACTGTGAAATTAAAAATCCTCCCGAATTTGAGAACGGAGAGGATTTTAAATAAGTAAATTGCAAAGTTATTTTTTTTTTTATACAAGCACTTTGCAATTTTAACCATTTCAGAATGTAAGACAACCCTAATTTAAGCAATGCCACTTTTAATCATTAACAATGAGCGCCATCCATGTATGGTGCTTGTTAGGAGAGGGTGTATGAAATTGGCTCAGGAGCTGAGCCCACACCATTCTCGGCAGATGATGGCTCTGTTATTAAGCCGTCATCTGCCTTTAACACCAGGAATGGAGCAGTCCAGGGGCACACCATTCCACCATTCCATATGCCCATTGGCCCGTCCATGACGCAATATGCTAATGGAATGTCATGGCAGAAAGGGGTCGGCTGACGATCTCCATACCTGCCAAGGCAGTGCTCCTATGAAAACCAGCCTGCAATCTGGGATTTAATGGAGGCCATGATTTTTACAATATGCTGCAATATGGTTATATAAGAATATATAGTACTTAGTAGGTTCAAATCCCCTAATGGAACTTAGAAAAAAAAAAGGTAAGAAAAAAAAAATCTAAAAAGACAGCGAAAATTACAGAAGGTAAAAAGATAGATAATAAGCCAAATAACGGATAAAGCGAGGCGAAACGGCGACAGTGTGGTTGAAAACACAGAGCCCATTATTTTTCCCTGGTGGCTTTCATATGTAGGTTATTTGGCTTATCATTATCTATCTTTTCACCATCTGTGGCCAAGAGTTTCCTATCCATGCGAGATCCACACATTTATTTGTATAGGCAAATGAGCATTTAGGCTATGTTCATTATTAGCATCTCTATGAAATGCTGTGTTATTGTGGCACATATATCCATTAAATTGGTATGTGTTTCTTTCCTTATTATTGCACTGGCATATGCACTAGCACTTTGTCTATTATGCCTTTGGCATTTGACATGTATATGTTTAATAGATTTTTTATGTACAGTGCCTACAAGTAGTATTCAACCCCCTGCAGATTTAGCTGGTTGACACATGCGGAATTAACTTGGCATTGTGACATTTGTACTGTAGATCAGCCTGGAAGTGGGAAATGCACTGCAGCAAATTTTGTTTTTGTTTGTTTTTTTAAAACGTAAAAAGTTAATTCAGAGTGTCATTTATTATTCAACCCCTCAAACCACAAGAATTCTGTTTGGTCCCCCTAAAGTATTAAGAAGTAGTTCAGGCACCAAGAATAATGAGCTTCACATGTGTGGATTAAAGATCTCTTTTGCCAGCCTTTTCTGACTATTTAAGACCCTCCCCAAACTTGTGAACAGCACTCAGACATGGTCAACATGGGAAAGACAAAGGAGCATTCCAAGGCCATTAGAGACAAGATCGTGGAGGGTCACAAGGCTGGCAAGGGTTACAAAACCCTTTCCAAGGAGTTGGGCCTACCTGTCTCCACTGTTGGGAGCATCATCCGTAAGTGGAAGGCTTATGGAACTACTGTTAGCCTTCCACGGCCAGGACAGCCTTTGAAAGTGTCCTCCCGTGCCGAGGCCAGGCTTGTCCGAAGAGTCAAGGCTAACCCAAGGACAACAAGGAAGGAGCTCCGGGAAGATCTCATGGCAGTGGGGACATTTTTTTCAGTCAATACCATAAGTAACGTACTCCACCGAAATGGTCTCCGTTCCAGACGAGCCCGTAAGGTACCTTTACTTTCAAAGCGTCATGTCAAGGCTCGTCTACAGTTTGCTCATGATCACTTGGAGGACTCTGAGACAGACTGGTTCAAGGTTCTATGGTCTGATGAGACCAAGATCGAGATCTTTGGTGCCAACCACACACGTGACGTTTGGAGACTGGATGGCACTGCATACGACCAAGGATACCATCCCTACAGTCAAGCATGGTGGTGGCAGCATCATGCTGTGGGGCTGTTTCTCTGCCAAGGGGCCTGGCCATCTGGTTCGCATCCATGGGAAGATGGATAGCACGGCCTACCTGGAGATTTTGGCCAAGAACCTCCGCTCCTCCATCAAGGATCTTAAGTAGAGATGAGCATTGTTCTACTCGAACTGTTCGCCAATCTCAAATTCGAGCTGTTTTGGGCGGTGTTCGAGCCGTTCGGCGAACACGAACGATTTGAGAAAAATTCGGCTGTTCGAGGTTATGTTCGATAACTGTTCGTGCACCAAAATCATAACTGGATTTTTTCTCAGTAATGATGAAAATTAATGTTAATACGCAGTTTGAGTGTACAGCGGGGTGAGGGGAGGGGCAGGGGATGGATCTCTGCAGGAATAATGAAGATCTCCATTTTTTTTTCTCTTTCCCGCATTTACAGTGGGGAGGTGCAATCTGTCAGCCTATCAGCAGCGCACACACGGAGCGAAGTGCTTTTCTCACACAAGCAAGGGCATGTGTCATTGGCAGTGTATGTCACATGTCCTTGCCCTATAAGACCAAGCCATTTTCCCCGTCGCCACCATTTTCTCACTGCTGCAGCTGCGTGTTAGACGGCACCGCTGTTGCTGTGTGCGCTATACCTTGTTAATTTCAAGCCAATTTTCGCACAAATCTACAGATAGCTTGGGAGTAGGGAATAGTTGTGATTGCAGTCCTTTTAAGGACTAGGTTACAGCATTTCCTACGACTTTTATCAGGCAGGTCTGTGCTCTTAAATAGATAGATTGTGGGAGTAAAGACTAATTGTAATTGCAGTCCTTTTCAGGACTAGGTTACATCAGTTCCTATCAGTTTTTGCCAGGCAGGTCTGTGCCAGTGCTGTGCAAGTTTTTTTCACAGCATTTGGCTGAATCTAGCAAAGCTAATCCTTTTTGGCCTATTGCAGAGTGTGTTAGTCAGTGGAGTAGCCTATCTGTGTTGCAAGATATACCACCTGTGTACAGAATACCAATTTTTTTACTGCACCTAGTGAAGTAAAATCTTTTGGGCATAGCATCATTCTATTAGTCCATCTATACTGACCTCCATCAGGTTGCAAATTGAATATAATTTTTTTCTGCATCTAGCTCTGAAAAAATATTTGGGCTTCTAGCAGTGTGTGGGACTTGTTCTATTAATCCATCTATACAGACCTCCATCAGGTTGCAAATTAAAAATAATTTTTATCTGCATCTACCTCTGAAAAAATATTTGGGCTTCTAGCTGTGTGTGGGACTTGTTCTATTAGTCCATCTATACTGACCTCCATCAGGTTGCAAACTGAATATAATTTTTTTCTGCATCTAGCTCTGAAAAAATATTTGGCCTTCTAGCAGTGTGTGGGACTTTCTCTATTAGTCCATCTATACTGACCTCCATCAGGTTGCAAATTAAAAATAATTTTTATCTGCATCCAGCTCTGAAAAAATATTTGGCCTTCTAGCAGTGTGTGGGACTTTCTCTATTAGTCCATCTATACTGACCTCCATCAGGTTGCAAATTAAAAATAATTTTTATCTGCATCCAACTCTGAAAAAATATTTGGCCTTCTAGCAGTGTGTGGGACTTTCTCTATTAGTCCATCTATACTGACCTCCATCAGGTTGCAAATTAAAAATAATTTTTTGTCTGCATCTAGCTCTGAAAAAATATTTGGCCTTCTAGCAGTGTATGGGACTTTCTCTATTAGTCCATCTATACTGACCTCCATCAGGTTGCAAACTGAAAATAATTTTTTGTCTGCATCTAGCTCTGAAAAAATATTTGGCCTTCTAGCAGTGTGTGGGACTTTCTCTATTAGTCCATCTATACTGACCTCCATCAGGTTGCAAACTGAATATATATTTTTTCTGCATCTACCTCTGAAAAAATATTTGGGCTTCTAGCTGTGTGTGGGACTTTCTCTATTAGTCCATCTATACTGACCTCCATCAGGTTGCAAATTGAATATAATTTTTTTCTGCATCTAACCCAGCCAATAGTTTTGGCCTAATACCACAGTTTGGCCACTCAGCTCTGCTCGGTTCCCATCCATTGTTTTTTTGTGCAAACAACTCCAGAGTTGTGAATTAGTTAACCACCAAAATGAGTGGAAAAAGGCCTGCTGCTGGTGGAAAGGGGAATAGGCGTGTTGGGAAGGGGAAAAAAGGTTGTGTCCATGGGGTAGGTGTTAAAGCAACAGTAACATCTGCAGAAGAAAGACCATCTTCCAGCCAAACTAAAATGTCTACTTCTTTTAGCGGACAATGTGATAAGATCCCTTTCTTAAGGCCACGCCAATCGCTACAAATTCTAGATGAGGCACAAAAACAGCAGGTGCTTCAACGGATATCAAGTGCTCCTTTAAGTGGGCTCTCCTCCACATCAACTTCAACATCACAAATACTCCAGTTCTCAAAGGTGTCACCCCAATCGCACTTGCTTCCTCACAGCTCCCAAATCTCCAGCTGCCCGTCTGAGTATGAGGTAGAACAGATGGTTGAGTCTGCAGAGCTGTTTACTCATACTATAGCCTGGGAATCAGAGGTCGACTCCAGCGCTTCTGTGAATCCAGACGAGGAAATGATCTGCACTGATGCCCAGAATCTTTATGAATCGGATCCAGGACCAGACGCAGAAGGTTCTGACCATAATGTAGACCCTCATTCCCAAACTGTAACTCCTGTTGGTGGAGACAATGAGGAAGACGATGATAAGACTCAAATACCTGATTGGAGCGACAACTTTAGTTTTTTGTCAGGGCAGGCACAGGTTGGCTCTGAGGACGACGGGTGTGATAACGCACAGGGTGATGATGATGAGGTTGGAGATCCCACTTACTGTCAACCCACAGTCAGCCAAGAGATGAGGTCAGCAGAGGAGGTGGAGGAAGATGCTAGTGACGACGAGGTCAGGTTGCGCCTTCCTGGACAGAGACGTAGTACTGGAAGCACGTCAACAACTGCATCCTCAAACACAACTCTGCCTCTCACCACAAGTCGTGGTGGCTCTTCAGGTCGCATGGGTGCTAAGCCTTGCATAGCCTGGGCATTTTTTCAGATCGATAAAGATGACCCAACTCGTGTTATCTGTAACATTTGTCAGCAAAAGCTAAGTAGAGGCCAAAAAATACATAGTTTGAGTACTTCATGCATGAACCGGCACATGGACATGAAGCATAAGTTGCAGTGGGAAGCTCAGTGTGCTACAATGCGGCCTAGCCGGCCGGGCCAACCACCGTCTGCCATATCTTGTGCATCCGCGCCCTCTTCATCCTCTGTGACTGGGGGGACAGCAGTCAAACCTGTTTTGGGGCGCAGACCTGCCACCTCTTTACCCGCAACAGCCAGCGTGATTGGCAGGTCATCATTTTCTTTGGAGGTGGTAACACCAGCTGGTCTTGAGCGCTGTCCGACATCGATAGCACCACCTTTGGATCAAGGCAACCTAACATGTCCGCCTACATCTTCCTCACAGACCGGCAGTTTGCCGGGGACACCCTTATCAACCCCGTCTAAGCACAATAGCCAGCCCTCGGTCCCTCAGATGTGGACAAGTAAAAGACCATTTCCTCCGAGCCATGAGAAAGCTAAGAGGTTGAATTTCACCATCTGCAAGCTCTTGGCTACAGAAATGCTGCCTTTCCGCCTGGTGGACACAGAGGATTTTCGAGACCTTATGTCCGTCGCAGTGCCCCAGTACCAGATGCCCAGTCGGCACTACTTCTCAAAGAAAGGTGTGCCTGCGCTCCACCAGCATGTCGCACACAACATCACCGCTTCTTTGAGAAACTCTGTGTGTGACAGGGTGCATTTCACCACAGACACTTGGACGAGTAGGCATGGACAGGGGCGTTACATGTCGCTGACTGGGCACTGGGTAACTATGGTGACAGCAGGACAAGGGGCTGCTGTCCAAGTCTTGCCGTCCCCACGAGTTGTGCGTCAATCCTCTTTATGTCAAAGTTCCTCCACTGCTTCTGCCTCCTCAACCTCCTCTCGGTCTTCCACCTGCACCCAAAGCCTGTCTGGTCATGCCACAAGCTTTCTAACTGCGCAGAAGGGATCCTGCACACCTCCTTACTATGCTGGCAGTAGGGCTCAACGTCATCAGGCGGTTTTTACTTTGAAATGTCTGAGAAATGTGAGTCACACAGCTGAGGACTTGTGGTCAGCTCTGGAGAACCAATTTCATGAATGGTTGTCTCCACTGGACCTGAAACCAGGGAAGGCCGTGTGCGACAATGCTGCAAACCTGGGTGCGGCCCTTCGCCGGGGCAATGTCACACACGTGCCTTGTATGGCTCACGTGTTGAACCTGGTTGTCCAGCAATTTTTAGCCCACTATCCCGGACTAGATGGCCTTCTGCAGAGGGCACGGTCACTGTGTGCTCACTTCCACCGTTCGCATCCCGCAGCTCAGCGACTTACATCTCTACAGAAGTCGTTGGGCCTGCCACTTCACCGGCTAAAATGCGATGTGCCTACCCGGTGGAATTCAACTCTGCACATGTTGCAGCGACTGTGGCAGCATCGACAAGCCCTGGTGCAATACGTTCTGACGTATAGCCTGGGCCAACGAGATCCGGAGGTGGGGCAAATCACGCTGGAGGAGTGGTCTCAGATCAGGGACCTATGCACCCTTCTGCACAGTTTTGAAATGGCGACGAAGATGTTTAGTGCTGACGATGCCATTATCAGCATGACTATTCCGGTGATTTACATGCTGGAGCACATGTTAAACAGAATTCGGAGTCAGGTGGTGGCACAAGAGGAGGTGGAGGAAGTAGAGGAGAAGTTGTATGCGGAAGGGCTAACCTCTGCAAGGTCCAGACGGTCGGCAGCACCAAGGCGGTAGGCATGTGAGGGTGGGGGAGATGGTTTTACCAGGGCGCATGGTAGCAGCCAAACTAGTGAGGAAGGTGCAGGAGCCCAGGAAGAAGTGGAGGACGAACTGATGGAAGACTCATCAGATGAGGGAGACATTGATCACATTTCTGTTGTGCCAGGTTGGGGGGAGAGGACAGAGGAAGGAAGCATGATTGTTACCTCGCCACCAACACAACAGGGACTTGGTGCTCCTGGATGCGCAACACACATGAGTGCCTTCTTGCTGCACTACCTGCAACATGACCCTCGAATTGTGAGAATTAGAAATAATACTGACTACTGGGTTGCCACACTGTTAGATCCCCGATACAAAAGTAAATTTGCAGAAATTATTCCTGCCATAAAAAGGGATGCACGCATGCAGGAGTATCAGCAGGGACTGTTGCAGAATCTTACATGTGCTTTTCCACAAAACACCAGTGGTGCACGTAGTGAATCTCACAGTTCCAACTTGCCAACCGTGGGACCGTCAAGTGTTCAGCACTCAAACCGTAACAGAACCACAGTATCTGCTGGTAACATCAATTTTGCGGAATCATTTCACCACTTTTTTAGCCCATCCTTTGCAAGGCCACAGGAGACAAGAAGTCTGACACATAGTCAACGCCTAGAGACGATGGTACAGGAGTATCTCCAAGTAAACATTGAAGCCATGACTGTCACTGGACCCTTGCTCTTTTTGGGCTTCCAATCTGGATAAATGGCCGGTGCTAGCCACTTACGCCTTGGAGATCTTGTCATGCCCCGCAGCCAGCGTTCTGTCTGAACGTGTGTTCAGCGCTGCTGGTGGTGTGCTGACAGATAAGCGCACGCGGCTCTCCACTGATAATGTAGACAGACTCACGTTCATAAAGATGAACAAATCATGGATCCGAAACGACTTTTCTACCCCTGTGTCATCCTGGGGAGAGTAAAAGCTTGATGATTGGTTAAAATCACCCTACCAACCGTTTTAAGCTTTCAAATTACTAATCATGTTTATCTGTATCTTGACTGGAAAATAATTTGGGCTTTGTAGCAGTGTGCAGCACTGATCCTATTAGCCCATCTATACTAAGCTCCACCAGATTTAAAATTAATAATAATTTTTAGCTGCATCTAGCCCGGAAAATAATTTTGGGGCTCCGAGAAGCGCAAGACACATAAGTGCCTTCTTGCTGCACTACCTGCAACATGACCCTCATATTGTCAGAATTCGAAGTAATCATGACTACTGGGTTGCCACACTCTTAGATCCCCCAAACTTTTCGATCAACCTTTTCATTTTAATAAAAAACAAAAAAATGGTCATTTTTGAAATTATAAGCATTAGCAGGTTATTAGAAACTGAAATCAAACAGTTTTCAACTCAAAACTTTATTCTAGGTTATGTTACATTTTCACATAGGACCCCTTGTTCGAAAGGAGCTTCTGAACTCTCTTGTCCATTGAATTTGTCAGGTTTTGGATGGTTTCTGCTTCAATTGTTTTGCATGAGGACAGAATACCCTCCCAGAGCTGTTGCTTAGATGTGAACTGCCTCCCGCCATCATAGACACTCCTTTTGATGATGCTCCAGAGGTTCTGAAAGGGGTAGAGGTCAGGGGAGCATGGGGGTCACACCATAAGTTTGTCCCCTTTTATGCCCATATCAGCCAGAGATGCAGATGTTTTATGTGCAGCATGAGATGGTGCATTATCATGCAAAAAAATGATCTTGCTGTGAAATACATGGTTCTTCTTCTTGAACCATGGCAGGAAGTGCTGTTTGAGAAAATCCACATACATTAAGGAGTTCATCTTTAGCGCCTTCAGGGATCCTAAAGGGGCCGACAATCTCTCTCCCCATGATTCCAGCCCAAAACATTACTCCACCTCCTCCTTGTTGGCGCTGTAGCCGTGTTTGCGTGGGGTGTCCATCAACAAGCCATCCTCCACTCCATCCATCTGGACCATCGAGCGCTGCACGGCACTCATCCGTGAACAAAACAGTTTTGAAATCAGTCTTCATGTAATGTTTGGCCCACTGGAGCCGTTTCTGCTTGTGTGAAGTGGATAGAGGAGGTCGACAGGATGGCATATGCACAGCTGCAAACCTCTGAAGGACCCTGCATCTTGTTGTTCGGGGGAAGTTGGAGGCACCAGCAGCTTCAAAAACTTGTCTGCTGCTATGACAAGGCTTTTTTGCCGCTGCTCTTTTAACCTGACGTAATTGCCTGTAGGAAAGAGTCCTCAATTTGCCCTTATCAGCACGCACACGTGTGTACTGTGAATCAGCTACATACTTCTTGATTGCCAAGACACTTCACCCTGATCATCGCACAATGTTGATTGTAGTCATGCCTTGACCTAAACACTCCACAATTTGTTGCTTCTCAGCAGCCGACACATCCTTTTTCTTTCCCATTTTGGCAGAAAATGTAGGCTGCTTAATAATGTGAGACAGCCTTCTTAAGTAGTCTTGCCTTTCATTGGACACACCTGCCAAACTAATTAGCACAGGTGTCTGCAATTGCTTACAGTGATATAAAGAGCCCTGACACACATCACCATCAATGAGTTTAACTGACAAACAAACAAATTCTTCCCTTATCACTCCTAAACACTTTTTGCATAATAATTTGGAACACAGTGTACATGTGCTTTTCCACAAAACACCAGTGGTTCACGTAGTGAATCTTACAGTTCTAACTTGCCAACCGTGGTCTGTATGGAGTTGTTCAATAAAGGGCCCAAAATTAAGATAACATAGATGGGAGAGGTCTCTATGAATAGGAATTTCTAAGTATTTGATACCCTGTGAGGGCCAGGCAAAGGGAAAGTTGGACTGGATGGAATCCTATATGGATTTGGGGAGGGAGACATCGAGGGCCTCAGACTTCGCTGCATTGATTTTAAAATTTGACCATGTAACAAAGTGATCTATTTCAGCCATAACAGCATGGATGGATATATGTGATTGAGTGATATATACTAGGACATCATCAGCAAATAGAGAGCACTTGTACTCGGTGCCTCCCACCTCAATCCACCTAATATTGGGGTTATGGCGAATTGATGAGAGCAGGTGCTCCGTCACTAGGATGTATAAGAGAGGGGACAGAGGACATCCCTGTCTTGTCCCATTGGTGATTGTGAAAGGTGATGAAAATGTTCTGATGCACCCCCTGGGCCTTGGGACACCCGGAGCCGGACCCTTTTTGGTGGATGCTGGTGGTTGTAGTCTTCGTGGCGGCGACCCGGTTCCGTGGCTCAGGGTGGTCAAACCAGTGGCGGAACTATTTATGTGGTTTTGATGTTTAAATGTCCGACTACGCCACCCGTGGATTGCGGTCAGAGTGAACCGCCGCTGCAGGGCAGACCGCTGAGGCTGGTGTTGTGGGTGCAGCAGAGCGTAGCATAACTTCCCACGGGAGGAGTATAGCCTCAGGGCAGTGTATGCGGAGGATGGGGGTGATGGTGCAGGGCAGCAGCAGTAACGACACGGAGTCAGTGATGCAGTCCAGGGCCTTTACTCACAGTTCTTATTATCCAGACCACGTCTGCAGGTAACGGCTGCCCACGTCGTACTGTGCTCACCAGGTGAGGGGCTCAGACAACTCCCAGATAACTTTGGAGCGCTTCACAGGACCCCCTTTGTGTGTCCTTTGTCTGGCCTTTCTTACCAACCCTTCTGTCCGGCTGCCTCGGGCCTCCTCTTGGTAAACTTGGCGCCAGTTTCCCTGACCCTATGTGCTGCCCTCCTAGCGGGTGTAGCGAGGGGCTGCGCCACATAAAATGTCACAGCCTCCGGTTTCTAGCTGAGGGTCGTTTCCTGCCTCCACTAGCTTCGGGGACCGGTCTCCCCCTTTGGCCTGACCCCTCCATGCAGGTGGATTCGGGCGTGCGGTGGCGACTCGCCCGTCCGCACCCCTGGGATCCCTTCGTTCCTCGTTCCTGGAGCCTTCTCCGCTCCTCTTCCTTCCTTCTCCCTCTTCCAAGCCTGGGCCTCTGTTACTAGGCCCGCCTCCGGAGCAGAGCCCCTGCTCCCTGCCACTTCTGCTCAGACTTCTCTGCACTGAACTAAGATGGTGCCCACCTTTTATACTCCCTTCTCAATGCACCCAGGAACTGCTTCCTCCCTGCTCCTGCACTACAGGGTTCCCCTTCCTCAGTGTTCCCTCCCCCCACTCCAGCCAGGGACAGGGACTGTCGTGCCCATCTCAGGGGCATATTGGTCGCCCTGCCCCACGGCAATGTGGTGTAATGCATGCAGGTGTCGGGTCCTGATCCACACTCCATCCTTACCTGAGAGTGAGATATCACACCTCTGGGTGAGGTGCAATACCTCTGTAGCAACCGAGCCCTCAGGGTGCTACAGTTCCATTTATCTTCAGCCTAGGTGACGTATTGCGATACAGGGCCGTGATTTTGGCTATAAAAGGGTCCCCTAGACCCCTACCCCAAGCTTTTTAAGAGAATCATATATGGCGTGCCAGGAGACTCTATGGAATGCTTTCTCAGCATCCAACGAGAGTATCCAATTACAAATTTTTAACTGCATCTAGCCCAGGAAATACTTTGTGCCTAGTAGCAGTGTCTGCTAGTCAGCGGATTATCCCGGCTGTTAAGCAAGCTACACCACCTGTAGTTTGGACACTTAATTTTTTCAAAGGAAATGCTTCGGGACCACGGGATACTCAGTGAAGAGCATCAGGAGGCACCCCAAGGCATAGGGGCTGGGACTGGCAGTAGGATGCCTTGCGGTGGACAGCCGAACTCGATCCTTATAAAAGCTTTTTAACTGCAGCAGCTTTAGTGGACGCTACTGGAGCTGGAATTACGCGGCTGCTGGCATGAGACTTGCCCTCCAATAGATCCTTGTAAATGGATTTAAAGTGTATTCATTCAAATTAGAGAGACAATTTAAATTAAAAAGCTTAGAGCTGCCTCCACCACAGGGGGGCTCGCTCGACCCACCACCGGACAGGCACCAGTATTGGGAGAGGGGGGCTGGCCGTCAGGGTTCACCGCGGCTCTGGCACAAACCCGGCGACACGGAGGTGGCACGGGCAGGAGCGGACTGAACGTGTCGGCTTCTCACTTTTTGGATTTTAGAAGGGCATGACATGCCTATATCTGTGTCTCCCCCTCCTTTTACTCCTCCACCTCTTTTCTTTTCTCATGACTATATGTACTTGTCACTTTTCCATGTGTTAGTTGTGTCTTCTGAGCAGTTTGTCAGCTTTTGGACACCTTTGAAGGTGCTTTCTATGTGTTTCTATGTGTTTTTGTTTGCCTGCCATTGGTTTTAATGGTGTTCGAAGGTGTTCGACGAACAGTTCGACAAACAGTTCGGCGAACACACGGGTGTTCGACGAACCGAACCGAACTCGAACACTACGGGGGTGGCTCAACACTAATCTTAAGATGGGTCGTAATTTCATCTTCCAACAAGACAACGACCCAAAGCACACAGCCAAGAAAACCAAGGCCTGGTTCAATAGGGAAAAAGTCAAGGTGTTGGAGTGGCCTAGTCAGTCTCCTGACCTTAACCCAATTGAAAACTTGTGGAAGGAGCTCAAGAATAAAGTCCACATGAGACACCCAAAGAACCTAGATAACTTGAAGATCTGCATGGAGGAGTGGGCCAAGATAACTCCACAGACCTGTGCCGGCCTGATCAGGTCTTATAAAAGACGATTATTAGCTGTAATTGCAAACAAGGGTTATTCCACAAAATATTAAACATAGGGGTTGTATAATAATTGACCCACACTTTTATGTTTAAAATTTAATAAAATTCAACTGAGCAACATAACTTTTTGGTTTGTAAGATTTATGCTTCTGTTCATAACACCTACTCTCGTTTGCAGTTTGAAGGCACTAACTTATTTGCATCTTATCAAACCAGCTAAATCTGCAGGGGGTTGAATACTACTTGTAGGCACTGTATATATCTAATTGAATGATTTCTGATTTGTTGTCTGTGTTCTTCATTTGTAGAGGCTCTTTGACCTGTCTTTTTAACCTGTTTGTTTTATGTATTAATTCAATAAAAATATATTTAGCTTTAATCTCTTTAGATCCTGTAGGATAATTATAATTTTTGTTACGGATATTGGATGTCCTCCACACAATGTCTCCGGCATTGCGCTCCTGTGCAGGAGTACTCAGACAAAGCAGAGTAAAGTATTGCAGTGAGCATACGCCGGGGCTCTTTGACCTTTCCTGGTGCATACGCATTGCAGTACTTTGCTCGGCCCTTGACGCGGTAGAGAAGTACGCCTGTGCAGGAGTGCGATGCTGGGGGACACTGTGTGGATGACGTAGGACGCATCATCCACATGAAGCACAAAAAGAGGATGGCATCGCAAGAAGAGAAGAGGCACCTGACTAAGGTGAGGGAAGGCACAAGTGTAAAACGACTGGAAGGGAGCCCAACAACTAGGGAAATGGGGAATGGAGACCCCTAGGCAGATCTAATATCACCCTGCCTGCCCTACCATCCCTATATAGGTTCCACACCTATCATCGAGCAAGAATCTAATCCCTGAATGACCCTAGAGCTTGGCACTAGATAGGGAGTGGACAGGGTGAGCACTAGTCAGGCCCCACTACAAACTAAAGACTACAAGGTAAACAAACAAAGGGGATACACTTAGCTTGAGCAGACACCAGAGAGATAACGCCAACTTTCCTCCAAGGGCACCAAGGAAGAAATTAGCCAACTGCTAGTGCTAAAAGCCTGCACAGAGGTACATAGAACTATCACTGGTGACTCTCTGGAGAAACTAAGGGTTTTTAACTACCAAGCAAGGGTGTGTCAATCAGCAGCTGAATGTGCAAGTCTCTGCATGGGTCCTAAAGGAAGAAGGATATAACTATAGAGATGATCAAGAAGGCGTCTGCATTGCCAAGTGAAGTGACCTTCTACAGCTAGAACCAGAGCGACTGTCTGTCACACCCGTGACACCAACGCCCATTGGACCCGACCGCCCCTTGAGTATTATATAAGGTGTTTTTCTTGTCTTGCAGGCTGGATTGGGGGCTTATATACAGCATATTAGAATGCAGTATGTCAGGGCTACTGGCCGTATCTCAAATGTGACAAAACTAGTGACATGCTCCTTTTAAGAAATATGTATTATGGATAAAAACAACTCAGAAATCACAAGGGATGTGCAAACAGCAGCTATAAATCTGTAGGATTCAAAATAAGAAAAGAAGCCTGCCTGCTGCTGATGTTCTCAGTAGTGAGCCAATGTTCTGTACAATCATCTGTCTGATAGATGATTTACAATTTTATTGGAATTAAAAGTAATTTTCACACACTCATCTGACCAGTGATGTTCTGTTTTGCTCTAAAACCTTCTATGCATTTGGCAAACAATGCATCTCCTTAAAAGGTTTCAGATTAGATAACATTCCTATTGTGAAAAATCAACGGCCTAGAAACAGTCAGCAAACACAATTATGGAACGGCAAAACAAGCATCTTAAGGCTGCGTTCACACATTGCGTATTTGCTGCTTTTTTTTACGCGCGCGTATTTTCCTGCAGTTTTTACCTGCGTTTTTTTACGCAGGTAAAAAAAAGCATCTCCATTCACACACTGCGTTTTTTGCTGCATTTTTTTACACATGCGTTTTTTCTGAAGTGTACACTCGTTTCTCCTGCACCTCCGTAAAAAAGCGCTGGAATTACGCAGTGTGTGTGTGTGTGTGTGGGCACAATATGTGAGAAAGCGCAGGCCGCGGTGCGTAAAGAATTGACATGTCAATTCTTTACGCAGCTGCGCTTTCGCGCTGCGTTAAATCACACAGTGTCTGAACGGCAAAGTGAATTTCCCATTCACTTTGCCGGCAGACACAAGGCACATTGCGTATTTTGAAAAAGCGCGCGCAAAAAAGCGCACAAAAATACACAATGTGTGAACGCAGCCTAAAGGGTTATTCCGCAATTACATTATTTTCACACAGCACAGTAAATGCATACTCATTGTTAATATACAGACTAAGCCCAATATAATGCTTCTTTCCTGTACCTTTGTGTCTTTTTCTCATCTCTATCTGACCCTCTGTGCATCCAGCTTCAAATAGCAGAAAAGGAGTTTCAATTCCTATTAGCTAAATCTAGGTTTTCGAGCAACATTTGCTTCTTCTCAGTGTTGAAGACCCCATACCCCTCATGTGTGTTACTGACAAGACCACCTCTAGTGAGTTATCATCAAGCTAATCTAATTGTAAAATTCACCTTATGAATCTGTTCACCATCTGCTCCTGTACTCTAAACCAATTGTATTTTCCACCATTTTCACACAAGTATAGCTTATTTTCCATCATTGGCTGGTTTATAGCACAGCTCAACTCTCCTGCACTCCTCCAATTCTGCCTGCTGCAGACAAATCAGTAATGTGAAACTCCAAATGCTCTGTTAATGCATATAGCAGAAAATAATCCTCCACCATAAGCATCAACAGAATGGCATTTGCAGTCTCACATCACTAAACTCTCAGCAGCAGACAACAAAGATAGCTCAACAAATTTCAGTACACAAAGCCCAATACTTCAGTATATCTCTCCTCTCATCCCCATGCAGTTTGCCCATCCTGCAGTAAATATCTCCTTTCTGTTCCCTCTATATACAGTCCTACAACACAGTATATCATCTCTGCCCCCTGTATATACAGCCCATTCTGTAGTATATTTCTCCTTTCTGTCCTATGCATACACCAAATTCTCTAGTATATATCTCGTTTATGTCCCATCTATATACCACCAATCCTGTTAATCTTTCTCCTCTCAAGCCCCTGCTTACAGGCACCTCTTGTAGTTTATACAGTTACAGTACAGACCAAAAGTTTGGACACACCTTCTCATTTAATGATTTTTCTGTATTTTCATGACTATGAAAATTGTACATTCACACTGAAGGCATCAAAACTATGAATTAACACATGTGGAATTATATACTTAACAAAAAAGTGTGAAACAACTGAAAATATGTCTTATATTCTAGGTTCTTCAAAGTAGCCACCTTTTGCTTTGATGACTGCTTTGCACACTCTTGCCATTCTCTTGATGAGCTTCAAGAGGTAGTCACCGGAAATGGTTTTCACTTCACAGGTGTGCCCTGTCAGGTTTAATAAGTGGGATATCTTGCCTTATAAATGGGGTTGGGACCATCAGTTGTGTTGTGCAGAAGTCTGGTGGATACACAGCTGATGGTCCTACTGAATAGACTGTTAGAATTTGTATTATGGCAAGAAAAAAGCAGCTAAGTAAAGAAAAACAGGTGGCCATCATTACTTTAAGAAATGAAGGTCAGTCAGTCCGAAAAATTGGGCAAACTTTGAAAGTGTCCCCAAGTGCAGTTGCAAAAACCATCAAGCGCTACAAAGAAAATGGCTTACATGAGGACCGCCCCAGGAAAGGAAGACCAAAAGTCACTTCTGCTTCTGAGGATAAGTTTATCCGAGTCACCAGCCTCAGAAATCGCAGCTTAACAGCAGCTCAGATTAGAGACCAGGTCAATGCCACACAGAGTTCTAGCAGCAGACACATCTCTACAACAACTGTTAAGAGGAGACTTTGTGCAGCCGGCCTTCATGGTAAAATAGCTGCTAGGAAACCACTGCTAAGGACAGGCAACAAGCAGAAGAGACTTGTTTGGGCTAAAGAACACAAGGAATGGACATTAGACCAGTGGAAATTTGTGCTTTGGTTTGATGAGTCCAAATTTGAGATCTTTGGTTCCAACCACCATGTCTTTGTGCGACACAGAAAAGGTGAACGGATGGACTCTACATGCCTGGTTCCCACCGTGAAGCATGGAGGAGGAGGTGTGATGGTGTGGGGGTGCTTTGCTGGTGACACTGTTGGGGATTTATTCAAAATTGAAGGCATACTGAACCAGCATGGCTACCACAGCATCTTGCAGCGGCATGCTATTCCATCCGGTTTGTGTTTAGTTGGACCATCATTTATTTTTCAACAGGACAATGACCCCAAACACACCTCCAGGCTGTGTAAGGGCTATTAGACCAAGAAGGAGAGTGATGGGGTGCTACGTCAGATGACCTGGCTTCCACAGTCACCAGACCTGAACCCAATCGAGATGGTTTGGGGTGAGCTAGACAGCAGAGTGAAGGCAAAAGGGCCAACAAGTGCTAAGCATCTCTGGGAACTCCTTCAAGATTGTTGGAAGACCATTTCCAGTGACTACCTCTTGAAGCTCATCAAGAGAATGCCAAGAGTGTGCAAAGCAGTCATCAAAGCAAAAGGTGGCTACTTTGAAGAACCTAGAATATAAGACATATTTTCAGTTGTTTCACACTTTTTTGTTAAGTATATAATTCCACGTGTTAATTCATAGTTTTGATGCCTTCAGTGTGAATGTACAATTTTCATAGTCATGAAAATACAGAAAAATCTTTAAATGAGAAGGTGTGTCCAAACTTTTGGTCTGTACTGTATATGAAAAAGATTGGGCACCCCTATTAATCTTAAGCTTAATGTTTTATAAAAATTGGTGTTTTTGCAACAGCTATTTCAGTTTGATATATGCAATAACTGTTGGACACAGTAATGTTTCTGCCTTGAAATGAGGTTTATTGTACTAACAGAAAATGTGCAATCTGCATTCAAACAAAATTTGACAGGTGCATAAGTATGGGCACCCTTATCATTTTCTTGTTTTAAATACTCCTACCTACTTTTTACTGACTTACTAAAGCACTTTTTTTGGTTTTGTAACCTCATTGAGCTTTGAACTTCATAGCCAGGTGTATGCAATCATGAGAAAAGCTACTTAAAGTGGCCACTTGCAAGTTGTTCTCCTGTTTGAATCTCCTCTGAAGAGTGGCATCATGGGCTCCTCAAAACAACTCTCAAATGATCTGAAAACAAAGATTATTCAACATAGTTGTTCAGGGGAAGGATACAGAAAGCTGTCTCAGAGATTTAACCTGTCAGTTTCCACTGTGAGGAACATAGTAAGGAAATGGAAGAACACAGGGACAGTTCTTGTTAAGGCCAGAAGTGTCAGGCCAAGAAAAACATCAGAAAGGCAGAGAAGAAGAATGGTGAGATCAGTCAAGGACAATCCTCAGACCACCTCCAGAGAGCTGCAGCATCAACTTGCAGCAGATGGTGTCACTGTGCATCGGTCAACTATACAAAGCATTTTGCACAAGGAGAAGCTGTATGGGAGAGTGATGCGAAAGAAGACGTTTCTGCAAGCACGCCACAAACAGAGTCGGCTGAGGTATGCAAAAGCACATTTGAAGAAGCCAATTTCTTTTTGGAAGAAGGTCCTGTGGACTGATGAAACCAAGATTGAGTTCTTTGGTCATACAAAAAGGCGTTATGCATGGCGGCAAAAAAACACAGCATTCCAAGAAAAACACTTGCTACCCACAGTAAAATTTGGTGGAGGTTCCATCATGCTTTGGGGCTGTGTGGCCAATGCTGGCACCGGGAATCTTGTTAAAGTTGAGGGACGCATGGATTCCACTCAGTATCAGCAGATTCTTGACAATAATGTTCAAGAATCAGTGACAAAGTTGAAGTTACGCAGGGATGGATCTTTCAGCAAGACAATGATCCTAAACACCGCTCCAAATCTACTCAGGCATTCATGCAGAGGAACAATTACAATGTTCTGGAATGGCCATCCCAGTCCCCAGACCTGAATATCATTGAACATCTGTGGGATCACTTGAAGAGGGCTGTCCATGCTCGGCGACCATCAAACTTAACTGAACTGGAATTGTTTTGTAAAGAGGAATGGTCAAAAATACCTTCATCCAGGATCCAGGAACTCATTAAAAGCTACAGGAAGCGACTAGAGGCTGTTATTTTTGCAAAAGGAGGATCTACTAAATATTAATGTCACTTTTCTGGTGAGGTGCCATACTTATGCACCTGTCAAATTTTGTTTGAATGCAGATTGCACATTTTCTGTTAGTACAATAAACCTCATTTCAAGGCAGAGACATTACTGTGTCCAACAGTTATTACATATATCAAACTGAAATAGCTGTTGCAAAAACACCAATTTTTAGAAAACAATAAGCTTAAGATTAATAGGGGTGCCCAAACTTTTTCATATAGCTGTATCTCCTTTCTGTCCCCAGTATATACAGCCCATCCTGCAGTATATGTCTCCTTTCAGGCCCTGGTATAAAGCCTATTGCAATACATTGCTCCTTAGTTACCAGTATACACACACTGCTCCAAGACCTGTCTATCAGCAGTGGATGGGAGAGCCGTGCAGGAGGAGAACCTGTAATACTTATATTGATAAGTACCCCAAAATCATGTCCACAACATATTAGTTAAAATAAAGATAAAGTGGCTGATCCCTTTAAATAAAAAGGTACAGTAAACTCTGAAAATAAGAGATGCAAAAGCTCTGATCAAAACATTCTGGCAATCAAAGAGCAGTGGAATCTTGTTTTGATAAAACAAAAATAGACTACTATTTTCCCCGAAAACATTGCCACCCTTGTTCAAAGGCTGTGACTGGTATTGCAGCTATTACATTTCCAGAGAAAGCCAACCAAGACTGAGTTGTACTGTGTCAGGAATATTTTTATTCCTGAAGAACCTCATTAGATGGAAAAGCAATTTTTTTTCCGTAAAGACAGTGCAGTAGAGTGTCCACATACGAAATGATCCTTACATGGGATATCTGAATGATGTCATATTATTAGGGCCACAATGCATATTTTCAATGGCACAATAACTTTTAGACTTCGCAATACTATTCTGATGCTTCTTAAGGTCATCCCCACCAAGCTGACCAGGCCCCAACAACATGAAAAATTTTACCTAATTTCCACAAAACACTGAGACCAGAAAAAATTAAGTGGCCTACTGTTAGTGAATGAGCTGTGACATGCCACTACAGCAAATATAGCACAGAAATGGTCAGGACGGATCGTATAGCAGACCGGGCAAACCGAAAACGTACGGGTAGGGCTCATTTACAGATTTGTAGAGTGTTTGCCTATGTACGACAAGTTTTACATGACCAACATTCACAGACTGAATACAGACTGCAATGTCCAGACCAGCCACGGGTCTTCTGACCCAAACTGAATGTCGAAGGTATGAAATCGGCCTTAGAGAATGTCCAAGGTGAAGGCCTACATACGACCTTGACCGGAAAGGGCATTGACGTCTCCACTACTTAAGATTAAAGTTATACATTTATGGAGATCAAAAGCAGTGACTTCAAGACTAAACATCTTGCTGTTTTCTTCTTAAGTGAGAACATTTGATTACTCTGCAATTTGGAAAATGTAGCTGGATAAGACGAGTAACCAATGTGAGCTTTATATAAAAAAAAAAATGGTATTATTATAACGCATGAGCACTGGAAGGCATCAGCCACAAAAGTGGATGTGCAATTGTAAACCACTTCTGAGACTCTGTCTTGACCTCCATCAAACAGAAAATAATAACAGTAGTTGCGGAACAGAATTTGTCTCTGTGGGAGTTTCATTATTATGAGTTCATCTGAAGTTCTGTGTACAGAATGTGGCATAACTCACAAGTTCCTGCCCACAGCCAAGATCAGCTGCCAAAACAAGCTGCCTACTCTGTGATTAAAGGTAAAACATCAAAAATGTACAAAGTGTGCGTGAAAAACATCAAAGTGTAGATTTTTTT
Organism: Phyllobates terribilis; assembly: GCF_046119375.1. Lineage (NCBI taxonomy): Eukaryota > Metazoa > Chordata > Amphibia > Anura > Dendrobatidae > Phyllobates > Phyllobates terribilis. The sequence continues at coordinate 703,098,918 of NW_027362764.1, read as the reverse complement.
TTTTAATCCTAGTGGATAGCAACAAGCATCCTCATAAGCCTGAGACATGCTGTGATCAATGAATGCAAATACCTTCCTCAGCTGTTTTTCTTTCCCTTTCCAAGATGACGAGGGCAGAAGACAAAAATATTCCTACTTTCCATAGCATACCTTAGATGCCTCTATTTTTCATTTAGAAATAGATACTAGAAGAAGAGGCTTTTCACTAAGTGCAATTTCCTAGTAAACCAGACTGCCCGCTCTCCTTGGCATCACCGTTTACCAATATCTGGCAGGAGAAGTGGATGCCATCATTATAGGCTCAGCAGTATAAAGGTGAAAAGGAATTGGCAACAGTACCACGTACAGGTGAACTACTTGGTAGGTAACAATTACAGCAATTGGTGGAGTACTTATGTAGCACCCCGAGGGCTCTGTTGCTACAGTGGTATTGCATCTCACCTAGAGGTGTGATATCTCACTTCCAGGTAAGGATGGAGTGTGGATCAGTACCCCGACAGCTGCATGCATTACACCACATTTCCGGGGGGCAGGGCGACCGATATGCCCCTAAGTTGGGCACGACAGTCCCTGTCCCTGGCTGGAGTGGGGGGAGGGAACACCGAGGAAGGGGGAACCCTGTAGTGCAGGGGCAGAGAGGAAGCAGTTCCTGGATGCACAGAGAGAAAGATATAAAAGGTGGGGGCCATCTTAGAGCAGCAGCCAGTCAGAGGAGGAAAAGAGCAGGAGCAGGGCTCTGTGGAGCTCTGCTCCAGGAGGCGGGCCTAGCCTGAGAGGCCCAAGACAGAGAGAAGACAGGGAGCAGGGCTGCTGCATGGGCTCTGCTCCACAGGCAGGCTCTGTCAGGAGGCCTGGGCCTGAAGGAAGAGGGAAGAAGGATGGGGAGCGGAGGAGGCTCCAGGAACACAGGATAGAAGGGACCCCAGGGGTGTGGACCGGCTGGTAGCCACCATACGCCCGTATCTACCTGCGTAGAGGGGTCAGGCCAAGGGGGGAGACCGGTCCCCGAAACTAGTGGAGGCGGGGAACTACCCTCAGCTAGAAACCGGAGGCTGCGACATTTCAAGTGGCGCAGCCCCTCGCTACACCCGCTAGGAAGGCACCATATAGGGTCCAGGGAAACGGAATGCACGTTTGCCCGCCAAGGCCCGAGGCAGCTGGACAGAAGCGTGGTCACTGGTGGGGTACGACAGGCCAGAGGAAGGACACATAAAGGGGGTCTTGTGAAACACTCCGGAGATACCTGGGAGTCGGCCGAGCCCCTCACCTGGTGAGCACAGTGCGACGTGGGCAGCCGTTACCTGCAGAAGTGGTCTGGATAAGAACTGTGAGTAAAGACCCTGGACTGCATCACTGTGTCGTCACTGCTACCCCTGCACCATCACCCCCATCCTCCGCATACACTGCCCTGAGGCTACACTCCTCCCGTGGGGAGTTGTACTACACTCTGCTGCACCCACAACACCAGCCTCAGCGGTCTGCCCTGCAGCGGCAGTTCATCCTGACAGCAATCCACGGGTGGCGTAGTCGGACAATTTATAAATAATAACAAACACCATAAATAGACTACCATTTGGTTTGACCACCCTGAGCCACGGACCGGGTCACCGCCACGCGGAGACTACAACCCCCAGCATCCCACAAAAGGCCTGGTTCCGGGTTCCCCACACGGCCCAGGGGGCACGTCACTAAGGTTCCTTTAAACTGACCGAAGTGATTACTGTAGCCAGGCCCCAATCAATCAAACACTCATGACTGATTCCTTTGGAGTCCAACTCCCGAGGATCATCAGAATAAAGGTGAGCTTCAGTACCACATACAGATGAACTACTATGTGTAGATAAAGGTATTGCAGCAATTGGTAGAGTGCTTTGGGTCCTTTAAACTGACCAAAGTGATTCATGTAGTCTGGTCCCAACTGACCAAAAAACTGATGACCGATTCCTTTGGAGTCCAACCCCCGAGGATCATCAGAAGAAAGGTGAGCTTCAGAACCATATACAGATGAACCACTGTGTGTAGATAAAGGGATTGCAGCAATGGAGAGTGCTAAGGGTCCTTCAAACTGACTGAAGTGATTCCTTTGGTAGGGCCCCAACGGATCAAACACTGATGACCTATTCCTTTGGAGTCCCAACCTCCGAGGATCATCAGAATAAAGGTGAGCTTCAGTACCACATACAGATGAACCACCGTGTGTAGATAAAGGTATTGCAGCGATTGGTAGAGTGCTAAGGTTCCTTTAAACTGACCGAAGTGATTCATGTAGTCAGGTCCCAACCGACCAAACACAGATAAACTATTCCTTTGGAGTCCAACACCCAAGGACCATCGGAATAAAGGTCACCTGCAATATCAGGTACAGATGAACCATTGTGTGTGGCTAAACAATATGGAGGATCAAGCAATTGGTGAAGTACCATGGCTCACCTAAATGCAGAAGAGGCGTGGTTTAATGTACCACTAAAGTCACCATGTGATATTGTGGCCATCTAGGAAGCAGGAGGAAAGGAACGTCAATTTGAGCATAAGAGTGAGATGGAGGCAAACAAATGGCACCAGATAGAGCAGAGGTGCACAACCTTTTTTGGTCTGAGGGCCAAATTTTGTGATTGCAGGGGTATTCTGATAGGTGTATGTATGAGGTTCCAGTCCTGGAACTTCCATTAGGCTATGTTCACACTAGGTGCTTTTTCAACTTTTTTATGCAAATTTTCAGCTGCATTTTACAGTACCAGAAAGGTCTATGAGATTTCAGAAATCTCATGCACACAGCTTGTTTTTTTGTCCACAGTATTTTGTGCTTTGTGTGTTTTTTTTGCACAATAGAGCATGTCACTTCTTTCAGTGTTTTTTTCAGCGTTCTTCACCCATTGAAAGCAATGGGTGGTGCAAAAAATGCTTAAAAAAGCCTGTGAATGTTCTGCTGTGTTTTTAGTGAAAAAAGGTAAATACAGGATTATGTGAAACCTATTTATTTTTGTGATTTTCCCAAGTTTACCATCTTGTCTTGGCCACCTGAGATGGCAGTTTGGATTAGGACAGTTTAATTAAATTAGTGATGCGTCCAGAGTAAACATTAGCCGACCAAGATTGAAACAATACCAGTGGCCGACCAAGGTGTGAAATTGAACAATGCCTGAGCAACTCAATGGCAGACCAAAGTGTAAAGTAAACAGTGTCTTACCAACTCAATGCTCTGTCAATGTGTTAGGTAAACTATTCCAGACAAATTCACCTCACCCCACTTACATTTGTAATGTGTATTATTTCATGAACATATGTCTTGCATTGATGACCTGTGTTTATGCTGCTGTGGTGGAAGCAAAGCTGAACTTTGGGATCCTAAAAACCGCACCAAAACATGCATTTTTGACTCTGCTTCTTTCCTGCCAAGATATCAGGTTTTGCTGCTGAAAAAAATACAAAAAAATACCTAGTGTGAACATAGCCTTGTTGTAGACAAAGAGGGTCTTCAACTTCCCTATTAAGCACTCTAGAAAAAAAAGATGCACAGAATGGCATTACAACCACATGCTACACCTGGGCAGCAGGTTGTGTTTCCCTGAGATAGAAGACCTTAAGTGAGAAATGTAAGTCCACTTGTCAGTCCCAGGGTGGAGGGTCACTTATTTTGTTACACAATTAGAAGCTACACTCTGTCAACCAAATACTATGCACGGCATCTTGCTTATTTTCATGAACCTTATTTACTTTGATGAACTGTGAGCACTTCTCCATTGGTAAATTCCCATAACAATAAGCTGCCAATAACATGATAGTACACGGATACAGCGCGATCATATTAGTGATTGGTCTATCTTTATTACTGCTTTGTTAGCCGGTGTAGACAGGCCAGAGTAAAATATGGCTTGCATTTGGCAGACCTGTCTAAATGGACCATAAAGAGTTAATCAGATGTAGGGAAATTTTCCAATTTTGAAGAAAAAGAAGGAAAGCTTGCCTCTGCGAGCAGTGTCACACTGGGGAGGCCAATGGTCAACCAGTAACATTGACACGGAGGGCCTGTTAAGTTACATCTAAATATTAGACTACCCTCATTATGCTAGGTATTCTGTTAAATGAATGATGAGATGCTGCCTTTGTCTGTGCATATTGAATCAAGTGTATTGTACTGCTGCTCAAAGTGGGGTGAGAGGCCCACCGGGGAATTCACCTAATCCCCTGTGGGCCAGTCCAAGACAGCCTGCGAGGAAGAAGTATCCAGGATATTTAATTTGTGGCATCATTTAATTAAATTAGCCCGATCTTGGTTAGGCTTTTGTAGATTTCCATATTTTCTATGATATAAGCTATACAAATGTATATTGGTGGCCTGCAGTCATGGCTCTTTGCCGTTTCAACACTGTCATTCCTGCAGATTGTCATGGCTGTTGTAACAGACACAGAATGTAGAGCACTGATGTAAAAGACACAAATGAAGACGTCTCAATAAACTTCACCCAAGGGAGTCTTTTTATTTCTTTACTCCAGTTTCTAACCTCATAAATGTAAAATGTTAATAAAGCATGCATGTCATTGTACTCCTAGTACTCTCTTTTACATACAGATACTGTATATGACTCAGCTGGCTGACATTGTGTACTGTATGTCTGCAGGTCACGGCCTACTTTCGATAACGCCCTTTAATACTCATCTTCCTCTGGAAGTGGTTGGGTGGAAATTATCTGCATTCTCGGGGACTGCAAAACAAGATTATCTCTTAAAACAATGTTATTTTTCAAGTAATGTCATTGTAAATAAAAGCTTTTTATCCTCTGAGTACGATCCGTTTCCAAAAGCTTATAGAAAGTGGATATTGAATTACCGTAATATTTCTGATTGGATAATCTTCATCCGCCTTTAAAACTTTAAGTCTTGTAACAAAAAACACATGAGGGTTTGTGATTCATATTGAAAATAATTGTCGGTATTGTAATATCTCTGTTCATACCATGCTTTATAGTCTGTGCATTCTTATTTCATGAATACTGGTAAAGACACATTCTCTGAAAACCACATATTCCCTGAAAAACTCAAAAAATCCCAAAAATTGAGCCAAACTGATTGGTCATTGGAAAATAATCTCATAGACGTCCTTTTCTGTCATACTGTAGAAAAAAATCTCATTCGCTTTATTTTGAGTGTCAAACCCATATGGCCACCAGAGATCCCCAAAGGATGTAACCATGCATTCCTAAAATCTCGATGAAGTAGTCTGCCTGGATATGCAGCAATAACTCATCAGCTTTACAGAAGATGTCGATTCCATGTGGGTCAGGAAATGTTACTTGGGTGTCAATTACTTTTTGGCACAGGTCAGCAACTTGTCAATCATGATCGACATGTCAAATTATCTCATAGGAGGCTTCAGCCAGTACTGACGAGTGCCTGGCTTACTATTTGCCCTGGCACTGAAGTCAGAATGGTGGAAACTTCTGCTGTCCATTCCTGATTTTCCTGATCCTCCTCGATGCTTAAGCGTCTTGGGGTGGGATGGCAGCCTCTGGTGACATCTTCTCTTTCGGTCTGCTTATTGTATGAGGGGTGAGTGAGTCTGGGGAATTGAGGACTGAAATTTGGAGCATGCCAAGAAAACAAGCTGGGGCAGCTCTTGGGACAAGTGCTCCTTTATCTACAGACACTCCACAGTATTACATCACTTGTCCTACAGGAATTGGACTTGTACAGTACTACTTCTCATGTCTATTACACCGGTATACAGTGATTTTGATGCCAACGATGTCTGAACGGTTTTATATTAAGTTTATGATGCTGATTAAGAATATGACTTTGGTTTTGCCAGATTGGCTCTAAGGCTATGTGCCCACGTAGCAGATTTGATGCAGAGCGTTTTTGCCTCTCTCTGGCAGAAAAAAAACGCATGCAGATTTACATGCGTTTTTTCAGCGTTTCAGAGAGAAGCGTTTTTTCAGCGTTTTTGCATGCGTTTTTTCAAGCGATTTTGAGCATCACTTGGAAAAGTGCTTGACAAGTTGATCACACAATATAAATCCATGCAACCGGCATGGATTTATAATGTGTGAACAACTTAGATGCTTTAAATGCAGCATCTATAGTAAAAAAAAAAAAGAATTAAAACGTTAAAAACAAAAAAAACCTGTATATTCACCTCTCCGGCGGCCCTCGGTCTGCTCTCCGGCCTCCTCCGGTCTGCTCCCGGCTGCGTCTTCTCTCTTCAGCGTCCCGCAGTGTACTGTCAGGACCAGCGGTGACGTCATTTAGTCACCTGATGGTCACGCGACCATCACCTGACCGCCGACGTCAGCGGTCGCGTGACCATCAGCTGACTAAATGACGTCACCGCAGGTCCTGACAGTACACCACGGGACGCCAAGGAGAGAGGACGTGGGCGGGAGCAGACCGGAGGAGACCGGAGAGCAGAACGGGGGCCGTCGGAGAGGTGAATATACAGGTTTTGTTTATTTTTAACTTTTTTATTTCTTTTTTTCACTGCCTGGTAGCCGGGATGAAGAGCAGTTGTAGTCTCGTCTTCATCCCAGGTACCACACGCACCGCGATTACGCAGCAGCATAATCGCGGTAGAAATGGTCATGCTGCGTTTGGCAAAGCAACGCGAATTTGGCGCGCAAATTAGCGCATCATGTGCACAGCACATCCGAATTCACATTGCTTTGCATGGCAGACTGTTTTACAAGCGTTTTCGCGGCCGTAAAAACGCTACGTGGGCACATAGCCTAATTTATGAGACATTTAATAGTAAATTACAGTAGAATGCTGGCTTCAAAAAGTGGCTTTTATAGCACTGTAAGTCTACAAACTGAAATACAAAATAATTATATGGGACATTTCATTACCTAAGACACTGATATAGAGTCAAAAGATGGACCAAAAGCTATTGCATTTGTTATCACACACAGGTTGCATTGGGGGAATGCATTAGTTTCATAGATGAATTATCTAAAAAACTAGAACCAATTCATCAAAAGTAATGGGATTTTTTTTTAATTCAGCACCCTCAAAATACTCTAAATCCATTCAATAAAGTCTTAGCGCCTGCAAAAAATTTTTTTGTAGACCTGTATGATTTATAGATGCTGCACAGCACCACTGCTGTTGTCCTATATATACTGCCACTTTATTCTAAATGAATAAATACCTCATTGTGCTGCTTAGGTCTTGAATAAATGGGCACTGCAGAATACCAATTCTTTTGATCTAAATGTATGAACACTACACAGTACCACATCTCTTGTTCTGTCTGTATCACGCTGCACAGTACCACTTCCCTTGTTCTGTGTGTATCACGCTGCACAGTACCACTTCCCTTGTTCTGTCTGTATCACGCTGCACAGTACCACTTCCCTTGTTCTGTGTGTATCACGCTGCACAGTACCACTTCCCTTGTTCTGTGTGTATCACGCTGCACAGTACCACTTCCCTTGTTCTGTCTGTATCACGCTGCACAGTACCACTTCCCTTGTTCTGTGTGTATCACGCGGCACAGTACCACTTCTGATGTTCTGTATGTATCACGCTACACAGTACCACTTCTCTTGTTCTGTCTGTATCACGCTGCACAGTACCACTTTTGATGTTCTGTATATATCACGCTGCACAGTACCACTTCTCTTCTCCAAAATGTATAAGAACTGCACAGTACCAATTATTTTGTTCTGAATGTATAGAGACTGCACTTACCAATTATGTCCTCTATGCATCATACTGCACAGTATCAAATCCCTTGACCTTCATGTATACATAGTGTACATTACCACTTCTATTAATGGACACTGTGCAATAGCACTTCTCTTGACTTTTATGTATCAGCACTGTACAGTACAGATTATTTTGTCCTGAATATATGGACACTAGAGATTACCACTTCACTAGCCTGAATGAATGGACACTGCGCAATAGCATGTCTCACATCCTGAGTTTATAAACACTGCACAGTACCACTTCTCTTAACTTTTTTGTATGAATGATGTACTGTATATTATCATCTCTTAATAACATACACCAGTGGGCCAAAGATACATATGTATCTGTAAAGAAGAGTGGTCATATGTATTACAATATTATAACATACAGAGTGACAACACTCAATTAGTATAGTAATTGCAATGATAAAAAAAGAAAGTGATAACATGTAAAAATGGAGATAATGATCATTTTGTCAATACATGTGCCACAAATGAGGTCCAAATGATATTCTTCTATGAGGTAGCCATATTGGTGTTAAAACTAGCTGAACATAGCACAAGATGCACTAAGGCTAGGTGCCCACGATGCAGAAATTCTGCGGAGCGTTTCTGCCAGGTAGAAGCGTTTGTGAAGCGTTTTGAACATGCGATTTCGCATGCGGGTTGTCAAGCGATTTTAGCATCACTTGGAAAGTGCTTGACAACTTGGTCACACTATATAAATCCATGCAACCGGCATGGATTTATACAGTGTGACAAAGTTACGATGACGCAAATGAAGCATCAATAGTTAAAAAAAGAATAAAAATGTTGAAAAATAAAAAAAAAACATTATACTCACCTTCCAATGGCCGCCGGTCTCCTTCTCCGATGCGTCCGGTGTCTTCAGCGGCTCGCGGTGCTCTAAAAAGATCCTTTCATGACCTCATTTAGTCATGTGATAGGTCACGCGACCGCTGACATGGGCGGTCGCGTGACCTGTCACATGACTAAAATACGTCATGGAAGGTCCTTTAACACCACTGCGAGCAGCCGAAGAGCCAGCAGCGCCGCCGAGAGCAGACCGGGGACCATCAGAAGGTAAGTATATGTTTTTTTTTTTTATTTTAAATTCTTTTTTAACTACAGGTACTATGGTACCCGGGTCTGGAGGAAAGTCAACTCTTCTCCAGACCCGGGTATCATCCACGCATTGAATCGCATAATATCCGCATGTGTACGTGTAGTCATGTGGATGTTATGCGGTCCAATGCAAGTCAATGGCGGCGATTTCACACAATTAATGGCTGTGCTGCGGATTTTTCTGCAATGATAATCCACAGCAGGAATTTTCGCAACATGTGCACAGCACATGCGGATTATCATTGGGAAACATGGCAGACAACTAAACAAGCGTTTTAAAGCGTTTTTTTTTTTGTGGCAGAAATGGCGCCGCGGAAAAGCATTAAATTCGCATCGTGGGAACGCAGCCTAAGTCTTCCATAGAAAATATTGTAAATGTACAATCATTTAGTAAAATGCAAATATAATTACATACAATAGAGTATAATGAATAACACTAATATAAGCAATTTATAAAATCTATTATTACTATATAAAGTACAAACAAATGAATAGGAAGCACCACTGTTTTCTATTAAAAAGGATCTAATAGATCCACATGTAAACAGGATGGGGAGGAAATGGCCATATAATATATAGTATAGTTCACATAGCAGTAAACACAGACAGTAGCAAATACTGGGCACAAACTTAATACATCTGACCGACGCGCGTTTCTTGTTGGCTTCAACCAGCCCATGTTGTATGTATTTATATTTGCCCTTTATTAAATGATTAGACATATACAATATTTCCTATAGAAGATTTAGTGCTCCTTGTGATATTTTCATCCAGTTTGAGCACCTATATGGCTACCTCAGAATAATATTATCTAAGATCTCATTCGTGGCACAGTACCATTTCTCTTGTCCTGAATGTAAAGGAATTGCATAGTATCACTTCTCGCCTTCAATGTATAGGAACTGCACAGTATCACTTCTCATTTTGAATGTACATGAACTGCACAGTACCACTTCTCATTTCCTCTCTGCATTGGCTCTGCGCAGTACAATCTCTCTTGTCCAGAATGTAAAGGAACTACACATTATCACTTCTCTTGTTCTGAATATAAATGAACTGCACAGTGTCAGTTCTCTTGTCCTGAATGTAAAGAAACTGCACAGTACCATTTCTCTTATCCTGAATGTAAAGAAACAGCACAGTATCACTTCTCTTATAATTAATTTAAAAAACTGCACAGTACTACTTCTCTTTTCTTAAATGCAAATGAACTACAGAGTACCAATTCTCTTGTCTTGAATGCAAATTAACTGCACAGTATCACTTCACTTGTCCTGAATGTAATAGAGTTGCACAGTATCACTCCACTTGTCCTCACTATAAAGGAACTCAACAGTACCACTTCTCCTGTCTTGAATGGAAAAGAACTGTACAGTATCACTTCAGTTGTCCTAAATATAAAGCAACTGCACAGTACCAAGTCTCTTTTCTTCTACACATTACAACATATCGTTTTGAATGTAAAGGAACAGCACAATACCATTTCTCTTGTATGTTGTCTTTTATGAATTGTAAATGCACAGTTCTACTTCTCCTGTTCTGAATAAATAGGGACCACAAAGCAACATTTCTTATCACTTCTAAATAAGGACACTGCAAAGTATTATGTATGCTGTTCTGTATGAACTGGAAATGCACAGCACCACTTCTCTTGACCTGTATTATGGTACATATACCACACAGTTACAGTATTAGAATATTGGGTTTTGATGTCTCTGGGTCACACATTATTTTAGTGCATTTTAGAAGAGTTATTATTTTGGAAGTCTTTATTACTAACAGAGGCATTTTGGTGGGAGCATTACTACTTTTGGTGGCAATATGAGAGCAAATACTACTATTAGTTGCTCTTTTGGGGACAGTGTTACTATTGGAAGCCCCCTGACATTTACAGTTACTTTTAAGGGCCCTACAGATGAGCACTATTACAGTTGAGGCACATTGGCACAATTATTTTTGGGTGTACTGTATGGAAATGATCCACATTCACTGTTGATGATAAAGCAATTTAAAGGGCAAAACATGCAACAGAGGACAAGTCTTGCCTTGCATGGTTGGAATCAATCATTCAGATACTTTATGCTGCATTTTTAGTTGCACGGAAGACTTAAAGGGAATCTGTCAGCAGGTTTTTGCTACTTAATTTGAGAGCTCCAAAATGTTGGCAAAGAAATGCTGAATCCAATGATGTATCACTTAGTTTACTGGGTGTAGCAGTTCTGACACAATCAGAGCTCTAAGATTTAGAATGAAGCAGAGCTGAGAAAGCTAACCCCGCCCACACCAGGCTCTCAGTGTACAAAGCCCATAGACAGTGAAGTGCTTATCACAGATTGAGGTGGCATTGCAGGACTCATGTAGTCAAGCAATTTTAATCTTTTAGTGATGAATCCTTCACAATTGGTAAACAACAGCATGCACTTTGACAAGTTACACATCCCTGAACTCTCTATTTCAGTCTCCATCTCCTGCTGTCTTCAGATTACATAGCAAAAACCTGCTGACAGATTCTCTTTAATAGATATAGATGAATTAGCAATGCAATCTAGATCAATCAACAAACCAAATATGATCTTTGGATACGCTGGACATCTATACCTGAGCATTTGTATTCCGGATCTACGCCTTTGAGGAGTGCATCAAAGAGTGATATCTCCACCTTCTGTTTCTTGTGATGGCAGCTTATGAGTAAAGAAGGTTGGGACACAATAAAATGTAAAAATGGATTCAGCTGTAAGTCTCCGGTTCCTCTTCTTCCAGGTTGACGCACAATTGTGATACCGAGAGCTTGGCGAGCAGAAGACCTTGTAGAGGCGTGCAGACGTTCTAGAGAAAGTAGAGCGGTTTTTCCATTAGTTGGGGAAGGAGAGTTGCTATTAAGAAGGTCCTCAGCAGTGATTGAAGATATACATGACTGTATAGGTCTGTCTGGGGTTTCCTCAGATTCTGTAGGGGGCTGGTGTAAGGTGTTTTTGCTCACTTTCTCATTGTCTCTACTATCCACTTTAGATTTAGGCACAGCAGTGCATGAGTAGGACATCAAGGATATGCGGCTGGCAGTAATAAATATATCGAATGGGATGAAATTCAGATTCTTCACAATCGATGATTGCTTGGATGGTCTCACTATTCTGTGATGACTTGTGCCACTTTGTGGTTCAATCTGAACTATTCTTATCTTCACACTGTCACTACCGATGCCACTGTCTTGGGCTCCACTATAACGAGAAGATGTCTCCACTGTACGGCCATCTGTACTATCCTTTTTCTGTTGCTCATGATTAAAAACCTAAAAAACAAAACAAATAAGTGGTTAAGATTAGTCACTGATCAACTAATTTTTTCCTCATTGTACTCAAAATACAATTTTTGGTAATGTTAACAGCAATTTAGGAAATATATTAAAAAAATGGAGCACCATAAGGTTCAAAGACGGATCTTTGTAGAGCCATATCAAGCCAATTCTTCATTAAATCTAATCTGTCACTTGGTTTTTGCTATGTAATCTGAGAGCAGCATAATGTAGGAGTAGAGACCCTGATTCCAGTGATATGTCACTTACTAGGCTGTGTGTTGCAGTTTCAATAAAATCAGTGGTTTATCAGCAGGAGATTATCATTAGAGGATTAGGTGTCTCGCGTCTCCTAGTCCAACCACAATCAGCAGCTTTTTGTCAATATACAATGTACACAGAAAGCTGCCAATCAGTGGTGTGGCCGGGGTTATACACAGCTAAGCATTCAGAGCTCTGCTGGATCTGCAGCAGAGAACACAATTATACAAAAATAACAGGAAGTTACATCGCTGGAATCAGGGTCTCAGCCCGTACATCATGCTGCTATTAAGGGGCGCCTCTCTCGACATGTGCCTCCCTGTAATGGACCCCTAACAGTGTTATTGCCCCCTGTGGATTACATGTGGATACTGGAGAGTTGCGGTAAGCATACAATGGGGACATCCATGCTCCCTGTATTCATCTAGTGCACTGCACGTGACAATAGCAGTAGTTAATAGGAGGGTGATATGGTGGATGATTTCCACATGTATCCACTATACATCAGTGAGGGTAATCAGCATATATAGTATCCACTTCAATGCTACACTTGTAATCTACACATCAGATATGATATAATAAAAGTAAATATATAGGATCTGTGTTTGCTTTGGATTACTTACATTATGGGTCCTTTGATGGGGTCACATGTGGAGAGGGCTGTTGATTTGATTTTATTGTCCTTTTTATATTGTTGTACTGATCTCTGTGTATGTCTGATCTTTGTATCATAATAAACATTGACTATTTTTTGCTATAGAATTGTTGATTCGGTCTTCGCTTTTTTCTTTGGTAGTTGTTCTATATTTTGGCGATGGAGTCGCATTTAGTCCATATAGGGTAGTAACTAACAGGAGGTATACATCATACCTAGATCTACACACACTGTGTGATCTATACTACCCATCCATGATTGGTGTTTTTTATTAAATTATATAGCAAAGACCTGGTTACAGACTCCCTTTAAGACTTGGTAACCAAATGTAATATTGTTTGTATCCAACAATAACATGCAAATTAAACAAAACAAAAAACATTACAATTTTAAAGATTTTGAAGTAAAAAGTGATTTAATAACCAGAAGGCTCAATCCTCATATATTTCTTTTTGTACAAACTATGAAGGATCTCTTCTTCCTTGTGCTGCAAGACAATGATGCTGAATAGCACGTATTCTTCCCTCCTTCACCTAGCAGAGTGTGCTATGAACGCTCTCCTATCTCTCTGAGCAGACATAGCCTACTTGATCTCTCCTTCATACCCCTATAATCTGCTTTGCATGCGCTTTCCTCATCGTCTATAGTCCGATCTGCCCCAGGTGCAGCAGGATCAGCAGGACTGTCAGCTATGTAAAGGAATTACACCGGCTTTACAACAACATAAAAGGATTTTTTTTTTAATATAGACTATTTAGAAAGTTGCTTAATTTTGCATTTAATAAACACATTAAAAAATTCAGTTCAAAGTTTCTATAGCCTTTATAGCCTAAATATATGCAAATAAAAGTCCTGGGACCAAAATTCCTGACAATATATTCAATCATAACCTACTCTAGTAATAAAAAAAAACCAATATAGTAATGTATAACATAGATGTGGATTGTTTGAGTTCATCAAGCTTAAAGGGAACCTGTCAGCTGATACATGCTGCCCAAATCGTTTGTCTCCAAAGCGCTGCCACACTTCATAGAAAAATGTACTTTTAATAGATGCCGGGGACCATGCCGTGCTATTGGCTAATGGTACAGGGGGGTCCATAGGGGCTTCTCTTCACCTGCTGACAGTGACTGACAAGCATCTGCCTATATGCCAACATAGACAAAGGCATGTTTGTCACTGTCAGCGGGCAAGCATACATGGCTGGGATACTAAAGCCAGTGGCTGATGCATGCTGCCCATTTTTTGGGCAGCAGGTATCAGCTGACAGGTTTGTTTTAACAAACTATGTACAAAATTGCTTGAATTATGAGCCTTCAGGGAAATCTGTCAGCAGTTCTGATTCTGCAAAACTGCTGACAACACTAGAAAGAAGACTTTGGAAGCTGTGGGAATATAAAACCAAAAATAAGTTTGGGGCACTTTTGCAGAATTGCAAGTATCATAAAGGCTGTCTCTTACTCTCAGCACTGAATGCTCTTTAAAGTCTCACCTCTGCTCTTGATTCTCATGGTTGGACCCTGATGCTGTCATTCAAAAGCAGAGGAGAGGGGTTGGGGACCGTTTAGTGTAGCAGGCCCAGGGTGATGCAGAAGGGACCGCTCCTTGAGCACTTCTGATTATCGTGTGATGGCGACTAAACCTTCTCTCTTTTGCTTACATTAGTACATACATGAAGGTCTATGTAAGATCTCTTATTTAGTGCTGTCAGCAGCTCTGCATGATCAAAACTGCTGACAAACTCCATTAAAAAAAATCCTTTACAGAAAAATTAACAAAGGGGTGTAACTCAAATTTATAGGACCCCATAGCAAATTTAAGAATGTCCCCCCACCTTATTGACTGTGGAATGAACTGTTTCCAGATATTACCAGTAGTAACCAATATTTGTCTCAATTTTCAAGCATTAGAAATTACCTAAAAGTCTATACTGTCATTAGAGATGAGCAAACCCAAAATAAGTTTCGGCGTTCGTACTTGACACCCAGTGTCCGGTGCTGAACTCAGAACACGGATTTCTACCAGGAGTCCGAACCAAACGTTCGGGTCCCAACTGACTTCTGTGGGGTTTGGGTTCAAGTTCGGTTAGCATTCTTGTACCCGAACCAAACTTTGGACTACAGTTTGGTTGAACACGACCATCCACACGTTTGCTCATTCCTGTAATTTCTAAAACTTTTCCAGCCCCCGGAAGAAGCTTGGCGAAACGTGGGATACAGTGGAGGGCCTAATACACTTGTGCAATGGCAAATTACCCTCTAATAATTCCATTTACATTGAGGTCTGAGCACAGAGCAGGTTAAATTAGAGGTGGAAACTTTATATCCTGGATAAATGCTATTCTTCTATCCATACTATGCTAATGTGTTAGCTTACTATTGTGTTGTAATCAGGCTAATTCTCTGTCCCTATTGTTGAGGCATCTTATTAATATGTTATTATAGTAATTCATCTATTCAGTAAAAATATAAGTTGATTGAACGTTTATTTCCAGTTCACTTCTTCTGTCCTGGGACAAATCTTCTATGGTTCTTTTTACTGTTTTGAAGTGCTATGTAGTACCACTTTCTTTATAAAAAAGGATATTTTTTGGTTGATCTAAGCTTTTCCAGCAAGTAGCATTACAGAAGTATTCATGGGAGGGGTAAATAAGATAAGTGTAAACTACAGGCTTGTACTTCTAGAAAACAACCGGGCATAATGACCACTTGTACCGTAGCGATCGGATGAATGACTTGTTTAATGAAGGAAGGCCTGTAGTAATTGACGAGACCAACAAGGCAAGTGTTTTACCATCATTTAAAAGTGTAAAGGAGCCGGGATCTTCTAGACATTGATTTATTATGCAGGCTTCTGAAACTAATTGAGTATATTAACATTCTCCCAAGGGTACAGTGAAAAAATATGGCAATTAGTTAAAATGACTACTGGAAAACGAGAAACTTCAAACAGCGCCCGAGGCTTAACAACCGATTCCCGTGTGCCGGCAGTCACCTGTTGTACTGATACAAAAGATGCCCTTAGGTGCGGCATTCCTCCGGGTGAACTCCAGTACGAGGTGGAGAGGGTAATAAAGGCAAGATTTGTGAGACGGGAACAAAGCAAGTAACCAAAACCATATATCTGTAAATATTTAAAGTGACCCGGGTTTTATACTCCGTCCCAAGCGACTATAAAGGCACCATTTATCATGGAGTGCTATGAGCAGATCCCAGATTGTATGCCTTATACAACCCATTTAAAGCAGACAATAAAAGTTTTCTTTAATTAGCTACCGGTGTGCATTAACATGATCATGATTAAACCATAAAAACCAACTGTACATTACTCTTGTACCCTCGGCCAGATGTTCTAAATTAATCCATTCGAAAAATGTACTTTGAGTCTCTTTTTTTAAAAAAAAAAAAAAAAATCGACCCTCTGCTTTCACAAGAATTAAATGCATATTACTGTAGTTAAGAAGATAGTATTTCAGACCTCCAGGCATATATTAAATATACTGGCAGGACATTAGACAAAATGCTTGACTTATTAGATACTTCCTATTCTAAACAGTGTCATCAAAGCCTAAAAACAAAATTCATATAAAAGCAGCACAAAGCTTCCACATAGAACCAGTGCCAAAATCGTTCTACTTTCCAGCTAATGAGGAAAGGATGTGTACTCTTAACATATGAATGTAAGAGTTTCCAAGCATTCACATTAGGAAATGTTCCTATTGGTTCCATATGGCGTATGATAAATTAAACAATATCGGTGAAATAACCTTCTTAAGATAGCTGGCATGATAATGGTAATTACCTGGTGTGCAAAATTACAAAACAAAGGGGAATTTGGTGCAACAATGAGCAATTTGGATAATAGAAACATAGGAGAAAAAAAATAAAAAGAATCTGTTAGTAGGATCAAATCACTTAAGCCATCTACATGGGCATGTGGGTCATAAAAGTGAATAAAACTATGGTATCTGTGATCTGATGTCTTATACCAGAGAAAACCACATTTATCTTAAATGCAAATTAGCCATCAGTAAGATCAATCCTTCTAAGCCATCTCTACACAGACATGAAGATCATAGAAAGTAGAAAAAATTGATACCTTGATATCGGAGATCTGATGTCTTATTCCAGAGAAATCTATGTTTTTCTTAATATGTAAATGAGCTGTTTAGATCTATGGGTCGGACATAGATCTCCCAAAGAATCTGTCTACAGAGGTTATTCTAAGTGAAAGGGGCTTTACCAGTGTGAGACATGTAATGACTGACCGTCTGCTCTCCTGATCTACATGTCTCACGCTGGTAACGTCCCTTTCATTTAAAATAATCTCTGGAGGCAGATTCTCAGGCAGATCTATGTCTGGCCCATAGATCTTAACAGCTCATTTACATATTAAGGAAAATGCGTAACTCTCTGGAATAAGACATCGGATCTCAGATATCAAGGTATCAATTTTTTCAACTTTCTATGACCTGAATGTTCATATAAACGGCTTAGAAGGGTTGATACTACTGACAGATTCCCTTTAAACTTATTTTTTTCAGATGCACTTATGGTCACAGTGTATGTTCGCACTGTTGCACTGAGTTTTTTCCAGCAGTCCAAAAATGCAAGTTTTCTAGTGGAAACTACATCAGGAAACTCTCCGTCTGCAGTTTTCAATAGAATTTTGCTTTTCCCAAAGTGTCACCTGCAGCGGTTTTGAAAAATTTTTCAAGCGTTTTAGCATTTTTTTTTAGTCCTGAAGTGTCTTTTGCAGGCTTTTGATTGGAGAGTGACTAGTTTGGAGCATTTTCAGTCAGGAGCCGTTTCATTGAAGTGACATGCCCTTTTTTTTTCTCCGACCAAGTGTTTTTGAAAGCCTGAAGCATTTAAAAGATGCTCAAAAGCCTGAACACACGAACAGCAAGTCGTTTTTCCATAGAAATAAATAGGAACATTATTTTGAGCATTTTGGGAGCACTTTTTCCTGCCTGTTTGGGAGTGGAGCTGCTTGAAATTGCTGTAAAAACACACAGCCCCCTATTTATTAAGACTGGCGTTGTATATGCCAGCCTTAATGAGGGGCGAGTAGTAATACACTGTGTTCCAAATTATTATGCAAATAATATTTTCTCAGATTTTCCCAAATTACCTATATGAATTGCAGTCATTGTAAGTTTCCAGTCAAATAACTATTAGAGTACAATTGAAAGGTTTTTGTACAAACTGCCTATGATAACAGTATATTTTTTAAAAAATAAAAAACTCAAACTGCACTCAAAATGTATGTTCCAAATTGTTATGCACAGCAGAGTTTTCAACCTTTTCATTTTAATAAAGAACAAAAAATGGTCATTTTTGAAATTATAAGCATTAGCAGGTTATTACAAACTGAAATCAAACAGTTTTCAACTCAAAACGTTATTCTAGGTGATGTTACATTTGCACATAGGACCCCTTGTTCGAAAGGAGCTTCTGAACTCTCTCGTCCATTGAATTTGTCAGGTTTTGGATGGTTTCTGCTTTAATTGTTTTGCATGAGGACAGAATACCCTCCCGGAGCTGTTGCTTAGATGTGAACTGCCTCCCGCCATCATAGACACTCCTTTTGATGATGCTCCAGAGGTTCTCAATGGGGTTGAGGTCAGGGGAGCATGGGTGCCACACCATAAGTTTGTCCCCTTTTATGCCCATAGCAGCCAGAGATGCAGATGTGTTATGTGCAGCATGAGATGGTGCATTATCATGCATGAAATGATCTCGATGGTCCAGATGGATGGAGTGGAGGATGGCTGGTTGATGGACACCCCATGCAAACACGGCTACGGCTCTAACAAGGAGGAGGTGGAGTAATGTTTTGGGCTGGAATCATGAGGAGAGAGATTGTCGGCCCTTTTAGGATCCCTGAAGGGGTAAAGATGAACTCCATAATGTATGTTGAATTTCTCAAACAGCACTTCCTTCCATGGTTCAAGAAGAAGAACCGTGCATTCCGCAGCAAGATCATTTTCATGCATGATAATGCCCCGTCTCATGCTGCACATAACACATCTGCATCTCTGGCTGCTATGGGCATAAAAGGTGACAAACTTATGGTGTGGCACCCATGCTCCCCTGACCTCAACCCCATTGAGAACCTCTGGAGCATCATCAAAAGGAGTGTCTATGATGGCGGGAGGCAGTTCACATCTAAGCAACAGCTCTGGGAGGGTATTCTGTCCTCATGCAAAACAATTAAAGCAGAAACCATCCAAAACCTGACAAATTCAATGGACGAGAGAGTTCAGAAGCTCCTTTCGAACAAGGGGTCCTATGTGCAAATGTAACATCACCTAGAATAAAGTTTTGAGTTGAAAACTGTTTGATTTCAGTTTGTAATAACCTGCTAATGCTTATAATTTCAAAAATGACCATTTTTTGTTCTTTATTAAAATGAAAAGGTTGAAAACTCTGCTGTGCATAATAATTTGGAACATGCATTTTGAGTGCAGTTTGAGTTTTTCATTTTTTTAAAAATATACTGTTATCATAGGCAGTTTGTACAAAAACCTTTCAATTGTACTCTAATAGTTATTTGACTGGAAAATTACAATGACTGCAATTCATATAGGTAATTTGGGAAAATCTGAGAAAATATTATTTGCATAATAATTTGGAACACAGTGTAAGATCTTAATTCTAAAGTGCTACGGAATATGTTGGCGCTACATAAATAAAATAATTATTTATTATAAGATGCGCACACCACAATTAATTCAGTGCTTCATATTAGTGGTGTGCAGCTTGCCAGAAACGTTACTCTAGTCAGACCCTGGAGTAACATTTCTGGCATTAGAAACACCACCACACCTCATGAATTTGACAGCCAGGCATAGCCACGACCCGTCCCTTCGCCAGCTCCATCCATTTTGGCAGAGCTGCCCCAAACTGGCAGAGAAACAGTCTCAAATTTTTGAGCAAATCGGGGCCACAGTGTGAACATACATTAAAAGTCGCACTTATTACTACTTAAAATTATTATTTTTTTATCAACCTGTAAATTTACTCGATTAGTACAAGATGTATAATATATAAAAAAATAAATAAAAAAAAACCTCCACAAGCAACAATATGGCAAAGAGACAAAAGAAGAAACTCTTTTCATATAGTTACAAAGAACTGATGCCAACTTGAAGGCAATGACTTCTGAATGACGGAATGGTGGAACGGACATACGTGCTCTAAAAGTGGTGTTCCACTTCCAAATTCGGAGACAAGTGAAGGCAAATTGGAGATTCTTAGCTGGTCCAGTACTAGAGATTTCAGGATGTCCGGCCAGCACTAGCTGAAACACAGAGCTGCAGTTAAACAGTTACAGAACCAAATTCAGTCTTCCACTAAAACAATATATTGCTCACTCTGAATACTGCCAGATGCTTTATAAACCTGCAAAGTGATGGTGGATATGGAAGAGTTCCGCAGCCGAAAAATAATAGTTTATTTCTTAAATCACTCCAAGGCTTTTTCCCATCGTATGTTTCCAACGTTTGCAGTAAATGTGAAATAGGTGATGAAGGTGCTAGTAGCAGAACAGAAAACATGAGAATTTCTCTCTTTCTCATGCACACACTTTGTATTAATGTCTTGGCACCTAACAGATGGCATTCTGTTGGGGTGTTTCTTTCCCCTCTTTATGGCATAGTAAATTTTATATTCTATAATGTTGATAGGACAGACTTTTAAGGATGTGGTGATACCAAATATGTTTATATATTTTTTTAATGGGGTAAAATGTGGGTGATTCAAATGGTCATATTTGTTTTTTACATTTTTATACTTATTTTTTGTCTTCTTAAGGGACTGGCGACCAGTCCATTTAAGTGAAACCCAGCGGTATCAAGGGTTCGGAGCTTAGCTGTGGCCCCTGCTGTTAGAGACAAGTGCCGGCTGCTTAATACAGCCTGCATCTGCGGCGTGTGGTGCGGGCATAGCTCCTGAGTCCCGTCCACGCGCCTCAACACGCTCTGCAGCAGTACTTAGTTCACAGGCGGTTATCCCAGAGGGGCGGTATTTTCTCACCCACTGGCAGACACCTTAGACCGCCACTTGAGCTGAGATGATCATCTCGCTTCATGGCAGAAGTTGTGCTTCTCATCCTACCCAATGAAAGCAAGAACCTCTGAAAAAGAAAAGCCAGTAAAAGAAAATGTTTCTAAAGTTCTCAACTTCCCTTCATCAGCTTCTAGTCTAGAGGTAAATGTCTTAAAATGTAGGTGGCTGAAGAGCTGCAACTACATTGGTGGTCACAGAAAAAAACATGGTAATAAATTATAACTCCAGCTCCATACCATGTCCCAATATCGGGGTTTGGTTGCCTAAAATTGCATCCAGTAACAGTGCTGATACCAATCTTATGCTGAGAGTGGGCAGAGATTGGTAATGATATTTACCAGAGAATTATTGCCTAATCCAGCATAAAGCTTTGATGAGAGAAGTAGGTAAGTACATAGCTTTTTAGTTTTTACAGATAAGAATCATATTCTAAAGGCTAAGACCTGACACCCAGAGCAGTAGGTTGGGAGAAGCAGCCGGGGAACTGCCTGTCCAACTAGTCTACAGCGCGGTCTTGGTCCCCAGCACCTTCTCTGTGCCTGCTGCCCTGGATTGACAGGTCTATTGCAATACATGCATATAAGCAAAGATTGGTCAATCCAAGGCAGAGGACAAGAGAAGCTGCCAAGGACCCGCTTATCCAACTTATCTACAATATGGTCTCGGCTGCTTTTAAAGTATGTTTTTTTCTGAAACGCTACATCGTTTCAGAGTCAAACATACATGGCTGAGATAATACAGTCAGTGCCTGATACATGCTGTCCACTTATTAGGCAGCATGTATCAGCTGACACTGTCACTTTAAACACAATATCAGTGCACAACATTGGTTAAATGAACACTGCACAGATAGTACTACCTCCTAGTCTCTTACCATAAATTACATCATACACTGTGTGCAGAATTATTAGGCAAATGAGTATTTTGATCACATGATACTTTTTATACATGTTGTCCTACTCCAAGCTGCATAGGCTTGAGAGCCAACTACCAATTAAGTAAATCTGGTGATGTGCATCTCTATAATGAGGAGGGGTGTTGTCTAATGACATCAACACCCTATATAAGGTGTGCTTAATTATTAGGCAACTTCCTTTCCTTTGGCAAAATGGGTCAGAAGAGAGATTTGACGGGCTCTGAAAAGTCCAAAATTGTGAGATGTCTTGCAGAGGGATGCAGCAGTCTTGAAATCTCCAAACTTTTGAAGCGTGATCACCGAACAATCAATCGTTTCATGGCAAATAGCCAACAGGATCGCAAGAAGCGTATTGGCCAAAAAAGGCGCAAAATAACTGCCCATGAATTGAGGAAAATCAAGCGTTAAGCTGCCAAGATGCCATTCGCCACCAGTTTTGCCATATTTCAGAGCTGCAACGTTACTGGAGTATCAAAAAGCACAAGGTGTGCGATACTCAGGGACATGGCCAAGGTAAGGAAGGCTGAAAAACGACCACCTTTGAACAAGAAACATAAGATAAAACGGCAAGAATGGGCCAAGAAATATCTTAAGACTGATTTTTCAAAGGTTTTATGGACTGATGAAATGAGAGTGGCTCTTGATGGGCCAGATGGATGGGCCAGATGCTGGATCAGTAAAGGGCAGAGAGCTCCACTCCGACTCAGACACCAGCAAGGTGGAGGTGGGGTACTGGTATAGGCTGGTATCATCAAAGATGAACTTGTGGGACCTTTTCGGGTTGAGGATGGAGTGAAACTCAACTCCCAGACCTACTGCCAGTTTCTGGAAGACAACTTCTTCAAGCAGTGGTACAGGAAGAAGTCGGTATCGTTCAAGAAAAACATGATTTTCATGCAGGACAATGCTCCATCACATGCATCCAACTACTCCACAGCGTGGCTGGCCAGTAAAGGTCTAAAAGAAAAAAGAATAATGACATGGCCCCCTTGTTCACCTGATCTGAACCCCATAGAGAACCTGTGGTCCATCATAAAATGTGAGATCTACAGGGAGGGAAAACAGTACACCTCTCGGAACAGTGTCTGGGAGGCTGTGGTGGCTGCTGCACGCAATGTTGATCGAAAACAGATCAAGCAACTGATAGAATCTATGGATGGAAGGCTGTTGAGTGTCATCATAAAGAAAGGTGGCTATACTGATCACTAATTTTTTTGGTTTTGGTTTTCGCATGTCAGAAATGTTTATTTCTAAATTTTGTGCACGGATATTGGTTTACCTGGTGAAAATAAACAAGTGAGATGGGATTATATTTGGTTTTTATTAGGTTGCCTAATAATTCTGCACAGTAATAGTTACCTGCACAAACAGATATCCTCCTAAGATAGCCAAATCTAAAAAAAAAAACACTCCAACTTCCAAAAATATTAAGCTTGGATATTTATGAGTCTTTTGGGTTGATTGAGAACATAGTTGTTGATCAATAATAAAAATAATCCTCTAAAATACAACTTGCCTAATAAATCTGCACACAGTGTAGATCGCATTCCTCCCAGTCAATAAATTAGACAAATATACAGTGGGTGAAAAAAGTATTGAACACGTCACCAATTTTCTAAGTAAATAAATTTCTAAAGGTGCTATTGACATTAAATTCTCATCAGATGTTGGTAGCAACCCATCCAGTCCACACAGGCAAATAAATCAGACTATAGATGTCCATAAATTAAGTTATGTGTAAAAATGAGAAATGACACTGGGAAAAAGTATTAAACAAACTTATGGAGATGTATTTAAAGGGGTATTCCCATCTTCAAGATCCTATCCTTATATGTAGTAGGTGTAATAATAATAATATTAGCAAATATCTCCAATTAGAAATGTAGTATAGTTCTTCAGATTCGCTATGTCGCTTACCTCATGTGCAGGCATTGCAGGACCTTAGGTATCCATGGTTACGACCACTAGCAACTAGCTAACTAACTGTGACTTTATCAGTGGACGTAACCATGGATACCTAAGGTCCTGCGATGCCTGCACATGAGGAAAGAGACATAGCGAATCAAAAATACTATACTACATTTCTAATTGGAGGTATTTGCTAATATTACTATTATTACATCTACTACATATTGGGACAGGATCTTGAAGATTGGAATACCCCTTTAATTTGTTGGTGATAACAGCTTCAAGACACCTCCTGTACGAAACGCATGCATTGCTCAGATGTGATTTTGGCCCATTCTTCCACACAAACACTCTTCAAATCCTGAAGGTCCCGTGGACTCCTTCTATGAACTCTGATCTTTAGTTCCTCCCATACATTTTCTATTGGATTCAGGTCAGGTGATTGGCTCGGCCATTCTAGCAGCTTTATTTTCTTTCTTTGAATCCAATTGAGAGTTTCCTTGGCTGTGTGTTTGGGATCAATGTCTTGCAGAAATGTCCACCCTCGTTTCATCTTCATCATCCTAATAGATGGCAGCAAATTTTTATCAAGAATGTCTCGGCACATATTTCCATTCATCCTCTCCTTAATAATATGAAGTTTTCCAGTGCCATATGCTCAAAAAACAGCCCGACACCATGATGTTCCAACGTCCAAACTTCACTATTGGTATGGTGTTTTGGGGTGATATGCAGTGCCTTTTGGCCTTCAAACATGGTGTGTATTATGGGATTCCGAAGAGTTCAATTTTGTCTCATCTGACCAGACTATATTCTCCCAGCATTTCACAGGCTTGTCTAAATGTTAAGCAAACTTTAAAAGGAAGGTGCCATAATAATTTTTTTCCAATAACTGAAAACATGTTAAGTATTAATGATTTAATTTTTTTTTAAATATTATAATTTCTTTATAATGTAGTAAAATTTGAATAAAAAATTAAAAGGTGTAATATTTTCCACCTTTTAACACTAGTGGGAGCAGATGCTGAAATTTGCCATGAAAACCTAGTGTACAACTAGTCTTCATTACGGTGTGGGTGGGGTCTGCTCACATATGTGACATCACTTGTCCCCTCCCCTTCTGGGCATTTTCAAAAGACTAAGAGAATGAAGTTTAGGATCACATTGCAGAATCATTTGGTTGGCAACTGCAAAATGTTACTGAGATGTGGAAAGTGTCTCAGAGTACGGCCATCAGCGGTGATTCTTTTAGTTAGTGTATCTAACCCCAGTTTATGATACAGTGAGCAGCATTGACTGTATCGCATGCCGCAATAAATCCCATCTTGTGTTACACTCCCCGAATCTAATAGCAACACGTGATACACTCTGCGTACCTATATACAGGGCTCAATGTAGTGTATCACATGATGGGATTAGATACACCAGTCTGGGGCGTATCACTTATGATGGGATTACATACACCGGTCTGGGGTGTATCACACATGATGGGATTAGATACACGGGGCTGGAGTGTATCAAGCATGATGGGATTAGATACACTGGTGTGTGGTATATCACATGATGGGATTAGATACACGGTGTGGGTATATCATGATAAGATTAGATACAGGGGTCTGGGAAGAAGAACACATGATGGGATTAGATACATGAGTCTGTTCTACATATTCAGATCCTATACAGAACTTGGGGCACATAGTCGCTCCTGTACACTGATGCATCAGTATATCACCTTAAAAAATAACCTGTATCTTATCTCTTTCGTGCCCAGGCCAATTTTTTCAATTCTGACCAGTGTCACTTTATGAGGTAATATCTCTGGAACACAAACGGAGAACAGATCAATCCGGCTTCCAAGATCCTCTAAAATCCAAAACGTTATTTGATACGATTAAAAGACTGAAGATAAATATGGAAGCATAAAAGTCACTACCCCTAGGGGGTCTATATTCTGATGAAGCGTTTCAGACAACGAGGTCTTTATTCATTGCATGTAATGCATGTTTGATTATGTTTTGATTTTTTATTATGTTTATTATTTTTTATTATGTTTGATTTTTTAATCGTATCAAATAAAGTTTTGGATTTTAGAGGATCTTGGAAGCACGTTTGATCTGTTCACGATTTGTATTCCTGCTGCGCTGCTGATTCTGTGGATCATTGAGTGGGCGAGCTGACTTTTTTTTTCTATCTTTTCATAACTCTGGAACACTTCAATGCTTCCCACTGATTCTGAGACTGTTTTTTCGTGACATATTGTACTTCATGATAGTGGTAAAATTTCTTCGATACAACTTGTGTTTATTTCTGCAAAAAAATCAGAAATTTGGTGAAAATTTTGAAAATGTTGCAATTTTCAAACTTTAATTTTTAGGCCCTTAAATCAGAAGAAGGGTTAGAATGGTTAAAAGTTGACCAGAGATTTTGAATTTTTACAACAAAATTTACAAAAACATTTTTTTAGGAACCACATTACATTTGAAGTGACTTTGAGGGGTCTATATGACAGAAAATATGTAAAAGTGACACCATTCTAAAAACTGCACTCCTCAAGGTGCTCAAAACCACATTCAACAAGTTTATTAACCCTTCAGGTGCTTCACAGAAATTAATGGAATGTGGAAGGAAAAAATGAAAGTTTTACTTTTTCCCACAAAAATGCTACTTTAGCCCCACATTTTTCATTTTCGCAAGGGTAACAGGAGACAATGCACCATGAAATTTGTTGTGCGATTTCTCAGGAGTACACCTATACTCGATATGTGGTGGAAAACTACTGTTTGGGCGCACGGCAGGGCTCAGAAGGGAAGGAGCGCCATTTGAGTCTTGGAATGTAAAATTGAATGGAATAGATAGCGGACGCCATGTCGTGTTTCGAGGGCCCCTGATGTGCCTAAACAGTGGAAACCCCCCACAAGTGACCCCATTTTGAAAACTAGACTCCTCAAGGATTTTATCTAGATGTGTGGGGAGCATCTTGAACCCTTAGGGGCTTCACTGAGGTTTATAATGTTGAGCCGTGAAAATTAAAAACATTTTTTAAAAAAAAATGTTCCATTAGCCCCAATTTTTTAATTTTTACAAGGGTAGCAAGAAAAAATGGACCCCAAAATTTGTTGTGCAATTTCTCCTGAGTACACCCATACCCCATATGTGCTGAAAAACTATTGTTTGGGCGCTTGGCAGGGCTTGGAAGGGAAAGAGCGCTATTTTGACTGGAATAGATTGCGTACGCCATGTCACATTTGCAGAGCCCCTGACATGCCAAAACAGCAGAAAACCCCACAAGTGACCCCATTTTGTAAACTACACTTCTCAAGGAATTCATCTAGGGGAGTAGTGAATATTTTTAACCCTTAGGTGATTCACACACTTGTATCAAGGAATTCATCTAAGGGAGTAGTGAATATTTTTAACCCTTAGGCGATTCACACACTTGTATAACATTGGGCAGTCACAGTGTAGGAGATGTGATTGGAAACCAACTGCAGTCTCTTATGACCTGGGGCTGCTGTATTTGAGGTGTGTAAGTATCGCACACACCAGCAAATGAAAATGGCAGCCCCCAGTGGCAGAAGAACAAACAAACAAACAAATAAACCAGTAAATTTAATTGTGTATTAAAAATAATTTATTTAATTAATAATTATTAATACAAAATCAAAAACCGTGGTACCTTCCCTTTAAATGAGCTTGAACATGCTTTTTGTTCAGCAATGGAGTCTTGCGTGGTGATCGTGCATACAGGCTATGGAGGCTGAGTGCATTACTTATAGTTTTCTTTGAAACAATTGTACCTGCTGATTCCAGGTCTTTCTGTAGCTCTCCACAGGTGGTCATTGGCTCTTGGACAACTTTTCTGATAATTCTTTTCATTCCTCTGTCTGAAATCTTGCGCGGAGCATGTGGTTGTGGCCAGTTTATGGTGAAATGATTTTCTTTCCACTTCCGGATTATGGCTCCAACAGTGCTCAATGGTTCGTTCAGTAGTTTAGAAATTGTTCTGTAACCAATGTCATCAATATGTTTTGCAACAATAAGGATGCTAAGGTCCTGAGACACCTCACTGGTTTTACCCATCATGAGATGTTTCTTGTGAGGCAGCTTGGTAATGAGACACCATTTTATAGGCCATCAGTT
Source organism: Phyllobates terribilis (assembly GCF_046119375.1). Taxonomy (NCBI): domain Eukaryota; kingdom Metazoa; phylum Chordata; class Amphibia; order Anura; family Dendrobatidae; genus Phyllobates; species Phyllobates terribilis. Next base: position 703,070,864 of record NW_027362764.1, on the reverse strand, counting down.
GAACCAGCTGATATCATTTTTTGACTAAGTGGCAGGATTGCTTTCTAATTACTGATAGATTTCAGTTGGTGCCATGGCTTTCTGTGGCTTTTTTGCACCATTCTTTCTTCATGTGTTCAATACTTTTTTCCTGTGTCATTTCTCATTATTACACATACGGTAATTTATGGACATCTATGGTTTGATTTGTTTGCCTGTGTGGATTGGATGGGTTGTTACCGATATCTGGTGAGAATGTCAATAGCACCTTTAGAAATATATCTACTTAGAAAATTAGTGACGTGTTCAATACTTATTTCACCCACTGTAATACTGCTTTCTTGACCCTCACTTAAAATGACATAAAAACATATGGATACTGCTACTGTAATTACGGCCAACATGCAAAAAAAAAAAAAAAAATGGAAAAGAATCTCATATGCATTTTGGGCTTTCCTATGACATCACAATGAGGACCTAACATCATCAGAAACTCTGCAAGTGCAAATCAATGCAACAAGAAGAAAATATTTAAGGAAAGTAAGCGGTATTGGAAACAGGGTGCAGTGTGGGCACTAAAAGACGTTAAAGGCCAACTGGAAATTCATAATGTAATGTGGTTCCTAGACTTTAGCAATTCTTTACTTTTTGTATGAATACTGCAATGTTTTAGCCATCAAATACAGTTTGGAATAAATAAGCTTAAAAAAGCAAAAGTTATAAACCAATAAAACTGCGGGCAGGCAACACATTGCCTATAAGACTATTTCCTCTCTGGGATTAAACAGCTTGATCCAGACCATATGCTTACTGGCATTACATATATATAGAGCAGATGCCTTAAACATTTTTTTCTTCTTGGAGAACAATTAGTTGATTTCTGAAAATACCTTCAGGGTGGGTTTATAATTGCAATACCAGAAGAAGGAGCAGGAAAATAAAGATACATCTGAGAAAATAAACACGGATACAGATGATACATGGTGAAATGCATATAAATGTGTTTCTCTGTGAGTCACCGCAAGCGGTGGAATCTCTACCCACATTCATTTATAAAAAGGCTATCTTGTTACAGACACTCCTTTTGCTCGGCTGCCAACATACACAAAGATGTGAAAACTACAAAATATTAATTATGAGAAGGGATAAAGAAAACGGTGCTAAATCAAATTCGCCACCTGAGATTTCCAATAGAAATAGTTCATGTTTGTTCTTCCACCGCATGCCAGTAATTCACATAATACATTAAAATGAACCAATTATTTGCGGCTTTGCATGTTTCCAAGTGAACTGGACTAAGGCCTCGTCTTCAGGGAATGTTAAAGTCTTTACAAACTGATGGGCTCACTGGTTTTGTGATTAATGTGAGTACTAAAAACCACGGTAAAAATTATACGGATTTACATATGAATTATTTCCTAAAACATGCTCTAAGCGCAGGCCAGGTTCTCGTCACTTCACTTCACAATCGAAAGCCATTAGGTAACTGGCCTAAGGTTGGACTGCAAATCTTTGTGAGATTTTGAAGTTTCAAATGACTTCAACTTTACTAGTGTGTCGATAATCCTTGTGTGTAGTCAATGCAACCAAACCTGCCTTCTTCTAAGACTACGTTCCCACAATGTTTTTTTTTTTTTCATTTTTGACACTACATATTTTCGTTGTGCCAAAAACGCAGCATCTTACAGTTTGTGTGAGGCCATGTTAACTTGTTCAGTATTTTATATCAGTATTTGTAAGTCAAAACCAGAAGTGGGTGAAAAATGCAGAAGTGGTGACGTGTTTCTATTATCCTTGTAAGGTGGCTGATGGTCGCCTAGTCAATGGGAGGTGTGTGTCACAGAGATGGCTGTCCTTTGTGTTGTAATCCGGAGTGTTTCTCTAGTGCACGTAAGCACTAAGAGGTTAGTTTGGTGCACCTGGGACCAGGTTACGGGTAGCTCAGAGAGTTGGGCTGGTCCAGCCATCCATATACCTTACTTCTGGGTGTGGTTAACAGCCTATATAATGGAGGCTGTTGTTTGGCACATGTTCTGTGTGTCTGGAGGAGAAGGACTCCAGTATGTGGTTGTCTACAGACTGGACCATGTACTGGATGCCTACCAGCCTGTGTGACAACAGTGCTGGCTAACCCGATTCTTTGCTAAACGGACTGCTTTCTTTGTTTTTGCCTGCACTAAATGCTGTTTGTTTGAATTTTGCTTTTGATCGGTTTATGAAGCCAATAAACCATTATGGACACTTAAAGGAAAATGCCTCCTGGTGGCCTCCCATCGCACCCAAGTGAGTACGATCCCTTCATCATCTTCCTCTGAATGTTCCACTCTTGGTTTTGGCTTACAAATACTGATGTGAAATACTGAACATGGCCTAAAGTGGATGGGCTTTATAGAAATCTCCTGCCCACTATGCTTTTTACTTAAGCAGCGTAAACAGACCTGCAGTGTGTGTTTCAAATCCACAAGATGTCAATTTCTCTTGTGGATACGCTGATTTTTAAGTGCGGATTTTCCCCATAAAATTGCATTAGATGCAGTAAAAATTGCATGTAATCCAAACATTAAGATATCAATACAGTTTTCTCAAAGCCAAATAATCAAAGGTGTCAAAAACAAAGCAACTTTCTGGTGAGAGGCTAATAGGATTGATTTATAGAATATATGGTGTAAGGATGACAAGAGATTGGGGTTGAGGACAACTGCAGAATAATTGGCTGTTGCAAAAAATTCTTTAAAAAACCTGGAAAATGATTGTGAAACATTGGTTATAGGGGGAACCCCCTAGATTAGTGGAAGTAATGAATTTGGTGAATGTGAACATATAACTTGAAAGGAAGATACATATGAAGAGAAAAGATGTAGTTAGTTTGAAAACAATGGGAGAAATGGCTAGAATGTCCGGCCGTTGTTTCAGAGAATTGGATAAGGTTAATGACGCGCCCCCCTGGGCCATGTTGTGTAGCGTTGCGCACGCGGGGAATACCCGGAGCCGGATCCGATAGGGGTAGTAGTCCTCGTGGCGGTGACCCGGTCCGTGCCCAGGGTGTCAAACTAAGTGGCAGTTATTGGTATGATGGTATTAGTGTCCGACTACGCCACCCGTTGAATGCGGCTATGAAGCCGCCGCTGCAGGGCAGTCCGCTGAGGCCGGTGGTACGGATGTGCAGCGTGGATGGTATAACCCCCAACGGGAGGGGTATGGCCTCAGGGCAGAGGATGGGAATGATGTTGGGAGAGATGGTGTGTATGTCCCAGCACTGATGGTACCGGTGCGACAAGGAATCACTGAGACTTGCAATTGCAGTTTTCACAGCTTTACTCACAGTTCTTTATCAGGTCCCTTGTGCACAGTTAGGACCACCCGAGCCGTGCTGCGTCCACCAGGTGCGGGACTCGGCCAACTCCCAGGCAGTTCCAGAGCGTGGTCCTGAGCTCCCCTCTCTTCCTTCCTACTGGCCGTCCCCACCAGGGATCCACCTTTGTCCAGCTCCCTCGGGCCTTCTAGTGGTGAAACCTTTCCCGGTTTCCCTGACCCTATATGGTATGCCTTCCTGGTAGATATGGCGAGGGGTCGCGCCAAAACTTGTCCACGACCTCCGGTTCCTGGCTAAGGATAATTGGCCTCCACCAGTTTGGGATCCGGCACCCTGTTCTGCCAACCCTTCACCCGTTATTCCGTGGGATCTTAGGGTTCCCTCTTTTCCTGCGTCTCTGGGCCTTTCCTGGTGTTTCTGTTCCTTCTTCCTCTTACTTCTCTCTCTCTCTGCTTCAGGCCTCCACTCCAGGCCTGGCTCTGGAGCTGGGCCCAGACTGAGCCACAGCTCCCTGTCAGCCCTCTCTGGCTGAGCTCCTCTCTGAACAGACCGACCCTGTCCTAAGATGGTGCCCACCTTATATACTCCCTTCTGACACCCGAGCCCAGATGACCAGCACCCAATGGGCTCCTACCTATGCCCAGAGTCCCTCCTCTGTCTGCTCCTACACCACTGGGATGTTCCTCCCCCCCCCCACTCCAGCCAGGGACAGAAGCTGTCGTACCTGCACATCTCTCTGGTGGGAGTACCGTTGATCTGTCCCCCGGAAATGGGGTGTGTGTGGTGTATGCAGCTAACTGAGCCCAGTTCCACACTCCATCCTTACCCGGGAGTGGAATACCACACCTCTGGTCTGAGGTGCAATACCCCTGTAGCAGCCGAGGCCTCGGGCTGCTACATTAAGAAGGCTGGAAAGGGGCAACTAAAATATAGATGGAGGAAAACTCTACACTAAATGGGTCTGGAAACATCGAAATGATGTGCAGCAAGAACTAAGTGGGATACTTAAATGGTACAAATGGTAAAAATGCTCTCCAAGTTTAAAAAGTTTGTGTAAGAAAATGGGTTAACAAGAAGCCGTATTAGGGGAGGCGTGGGGGTGTTAATGAGGGTTTCTAGGGGCAAAGGGGGGGTTTTTGTTTTTCATATGTGAATGCATTGTGTAGCAAAATGAAATAATTAACTTTTGTACAGATGTCAGCTTGCTGAATTTTACTAAAAAGAACTGATTGAAAAAAAAGAAAAAAAAAAAGCAGCTTTATCTGAAGCATGACACAAAAAATCGCAGTAAAAACGCATGTAAAAAAAAACGCCATCAAAAACACAATGAAATAAATTCAAGTAACCTAATTTACACAATAGGTGCAGAAATGCTGCAACATGAAATACTCATTGTGGGAACGGCGTCTAAGAGTGAAAAAATTGCAAGCGGCAAAAAATATTCCAGGTACTTAATTCCTTGTTGCGTTTATTTACATAATAATCAGAAATAAAACACTACTAAACGTGGCGATTAGGAGGCTGACTACCCAAGCAGTCTGCAAGTGACAACAGGAAAAAAGATCAGAACCTGTTACTGTACATCCTACAAAGACCCTGAAGGAGAATCAGGAACTTTGCTTCATGTTATCACCCCATTTACCAATTAGGGTTGTCACAATTCCCTAGAGATCTTTATTATATTTTAGTAAAGAATTGAGAAGATGAAAATTTACCCCCTGTATAAAGTCAGAAGCCTTGTCAACTCTGTAACTCAGTCTAAGGCCACGGCCCCACTATCAGTGTTATTCGGTCAGTATTTTTTCTCAGGAGAGGAAGCCAAAACCAGGAGTGGGTGATAAATGCAGAATTGGTGACTTGTTTCTATTATACCTTTTCTCTATTTGTTCCTCACCTGTGTGTAATGGAACAACACAAAAAAAACAGAGGAGAAAAAAAAAGGAAAATTGGACAGAATTCCACACAAAACCCCAAAACATGTATAATTACAACAATTTTCTGGGAGAAATACTTAATTTTTTGGAACAATTTCAAGGGTGCGAACACTTTTGGCCATGACTGTATACAAGCTCTGCACATTAGATTGTGTCAGACTTTTAGGAGCAAACATGACATTATTTTTGCCTCTGTGGCATTTTCACAAAGTGCCTGTCTACAATATGATATTGATGATGTTGATGATCTTTTAAAGAAAAAAATATAAACACAAGTCAGATTTGTGTTCAGCTATGTTAACAATATTTGAATAAAATGTACTAACTGGCTCTAGACTATACAAGTGTATCACGCCTACAAATTAGGGAGATAAGATCCTGATCACAAAAACTTTACACCCTAAAAGATTAAAATGTTTCAGCAAATCTCCACTTCAGTATCCAAATACAAAAATTCTTGAAAGTTATACTAAATATTTGCCATATGCATATAATTCCTAAATGCGCAAATTGCCCCTACAGAGAGGTAGAGAACTTTAATCTAGCGCAACCTATTGGAGGTAGCAATCCTAAATGTCAATATCGACTCTTGATTGAGCCTTGTCAGATGACTTGGGATAAAAGCCAAACCAAATACGGTCTTTGCAGACACTTGTTTTGAAGTTTTCTTCCTCTCCAAAGGGGCAATTTCCATATTTAATTTCCCAGAGGAGCATTGTATGGCCTAAAATGCTCTTCACGCCACATATCAGGCATGTCACTCTCCAAAAGGAGAAAGATTACCGCTTAGGTTCACGTCAGAGGCTTCTCACCCAGTCAAATCAGACCCTTTGCCTTGCACTGATGAGGGGAAAAACCCGAAACACGTGTCTTCATATAAAATGTCTGGTTTGGCTTTTTAACTTAAGTCATGTTACAGGGCTCATTAATAACAAGTCTAGCAAAACCTAGACATGGCAAGTCTGTTCCTCTGTTACTGAGAAATCATCATTTGAATTAATATGTATACTACCGTTCAAAAGTTTGGGGTCATTTAGAAATTTCATTATTTTTGAAAGAAAAGCACATGTTTTTTCAATGAAGCTAACATTAAATGAATCAGAAATACACTCTATACATTGGTAATGTGGTAAATGACTATTATAGCTGCAAACGTCTTGTTTTTATTGCAATATCTACATAGGTGAATAGAGGCCCATTTCCAACAACCACCACTCCAGTGTTTTAATGGTACATTGTGTAAGAAGGCTAATGGATGTTTAGAAAAGCCTAGAAAACCCTTGCACAAGTATGTTAGCCCAGCTGAAAACGGTTTGGCTGATTTGAGAAGCTATAAAATTGCCCTTCCTTTGAGCTAGTTGAGAATCTGGAGGATTTCATTTGTTTGTTCTATGAAACTCTCAAAATGGCCAGAAAAAGAGAACTTTCATGAGAAACTCGACAGTCTGTTCTTGTTCTTAGAAATGAAGGCTATTCCATGCAATGAATTTCCAAGAAACTGAAGATTTCCTACAACGGTGTGTACTACTCCCTTCAGAGGAGAGCACAAACAGGCTTTAACCAGAGTAGAAAGAGAAGTGGGAGGCTCCGCTGCACAACTGAGCAAGAAGACAAGTACATTAGAGTCTCTAGTTTGAGAAATTGACGCCTCACAGCTCCTCAACTGGCAGCTTCATTAAATAGTACACCCAAAACGCCAGTGTCAACGTCTACAGTGAAGAGGCGACTCCGGGATGCTGGCCTTCAGGGCAAAGTGGCAAAGAAAAAGCCATATCTGAGACTGGCTAATAAAAAGGAAAAGATTACAAAGAACACAGACATTGGACAGAGGAAGATTGGAATAAAGTTTTATGCACAGATGAATCAAAGTTTGAGGTGTTTGGATCACACAGAAGAACATTTGTGAGACGCAGAACAACTGAAAAGACGCTGGAAGAGTGCCTGACGCCATCTGTCAAGCATGGTGGAGGTAATGTGATGGTCTGGGGTTGCTTTGGTGCTGGTAAAGTGGGACATTTGATTTTGAATAAGGAAGGCTATCACTCCATTTTGCAAAGCAATGCCATACCCTGTGGACAGTGCTTGATTGGAGCCAATTTCATCCTACAACAGGACAATGACCCAAAGCACACCTCCAAATTATGCATGAACTATTTAGGGAAGAAGTAGGCAGCTGGTATTCTATCTGCAATGTAGTGGCCAGCGCAGTCACCAGATCTCAACCCCATTGAGATGTTGTGGGAGCAGCTTGACCGTATGGTGCAAAAAGTGCCCATCAAGCCAATCCAACTTGTGGGAGGGGCCTCAGGAAGCATGGGGGGAAATTTCTCAAGATTACCTCAGCAAATTAACAGCTAGAATGCCAAAGGTCTGCAATGCTGGAATTGCTGCAAAGGGAGCATTTTTTGACGAAAGCAAAGTTTGAAGGAGAAAATTATTCTTTCAAATAAAAATCATTTTTTCTAACCTTGTCAATGTCTGGACTATATTTTCTATCCATTTTGCAACTCATTTGATAAATAGAAGTATGAGTATTCATGGAAAACACAGAATTGTCTGGGTGACCCCAAACTTTTGAACGGTAATGTAAATGAGGCTGAAGATATGAAGTCTCTGTCACATTTCAACCTCCTGCTTGATTGTCGGCTCCTTTGCCTGAGGTCACACAGCAAAGGAACATAGAGGCAGTCAGTCTCTGTATATCAATTCAAATATTCATTTCTCAGAAGAAAAGAATGAGCTGCCCATGTTAAGATATTGCTGGATTGTCTATGAAAGACCTATATGCTTATTATAAATAGTTTGGGTCAAGTGAAATCCTGCTGACAGATCTACTTTAAAGGGAACCGGTCAGATGATTAATGCTGCTTGAACTACGGGTAGCATGAATCAGATTCGAAATATGTATGTTTAACTCTGAACCGCTGTGGTGGGCCAGATAGAACATGCTTTAAAAAGGAAATTAAGGATGGAGGGGAGGATTAGGATTACTAGTCATGGAGGTAAATTCCTGTCGGCTTTTCCCTGCTTGTTCAACCAGGTCTTTACCGGTCTCTTCCTATAAACACATCTGGAAAGGGATTATCTGGTTTATAAACCCCGCTTTAAAATCATCTATTAGGGCATTCTGAGATAATAAAGGGAAGGCCTTAATTCAGGACCTCCATCAATAAACCAGAGCCGAGTGTGGCGATGACAAAGCGCATCAACCCCTCTGGAGGACCAAACACGTCAGCATTATATGGACAACTCACGGACTTCAATTGGCAATGGGCACCAATCTTTGTCTTCAGTGGGGGCGCTGCAAGTGGAATTAAACGTTTGTTCTTGGGTTCTAATGGAGATTACACCCAGAGATCATATAGGGAACCCTTCTTAGAAAAAAAAGAATATGAAAGGAATTAGACTACTTATAATTTCCTGTCTACTTTTCTTACCAGTAGGACAAATACAATTATCCCCTAGTCAAGTGATGTTAAAATAATTACAAAATGCTAAATCATAGTAAAAAAAAATTCTGAAATCCTCAGTGAAAATTCGTCTTATGAAAATTCCAGATGTAGGCCAGGAGCGCAGTCTGCAGATAAAAAGCCCGAAAGAAGCTTATTATCTGATTACACTCCCACATAGTAAACTGTGGGAGAAGTAGTTAGAGAAAAGGCAGATTACAAGCCCGAGTCAGGGCCGGGTCTTCCTTATACAAATTACTTGTGTTTCCTTTTTCATGGGAAGAAAAAATAATAATTCTTATCGGTTTAAATGTATAAATGATGTGGTTTGCAAGTCATAACAGCACTACTGCAGTGGGTAGTGTTTACGGCATGGTTTTCTAGATAGCCGTAGACATGTCGGAAGTCTTTACATAGCTGCTGGCCATGCTTTGCCCTGGAGGCTACGTTAACTGCTTTCAGAGGCCAAACTTTAGTAATGCCTCACACATTCCCTAACAAAGTGCAGGTGGATAGGCGTGCTTGTAACCGCAGGAAGTACGAGGATGTATTACCTAGTGCGTTAACAAGCTCGAATGGAAAAATGGAACCACATCCAAGAACAAAATAATTCTGTGCAAGCGGCAGACAACTATCCGCGGTGCTCTACACCAAGCATAAACCAAACAAGTACCAGCTACAGTTTGTGACCAAGATGATAGTAACCAGTTAGAAACTCCTGCAAGGAAATAGCTTTACCTTATAGCGCATATCCAATCCAACTGAAGGGTATAAGATCACAGCATTATAATGGGTTACTGTCTGCACGTTTTTGTTTTTTTTTGACATCGGAAAGTAGTAGTATGGCTGTATAGGTGTTTGTCCCCCCCAATAAAAGTGATACTTTTCTTGTACTGATCTATTGTGCCATTCATAAGAAATCTAGAACCGAAACCATATGAAAATCGGTCTGGAAATGCACTAGGGGTGTGTAAATGAGCTTGTAGCAGTACAACTGCACTCAGCTATGCAGATCAGTCTGGAAGTGCATTTGGGGTGTGTTAAAGCACTTGGACTGCTTCTGCAGAGTGCACTGACACATAACAAGGGAGCCTGTCTGGATTTGTCTGTGGTTAGTGCAACATGAAAGTGCTGAGAGGAAAGTGCAAAACAGGAAAAAATCCTACAAAGATATGAATGGCAGATATGCAATGTATTTGATTCTAGTGGGATCAGAAAGCAATGGAAAACTATAGGGGCTGACTGGTGATAACTTCTTGATCGATGGGAGTCCGACTGCTGGACCTGTAAGTGAATGGCAGAACGGAGTTTTTTTTATGAATGGAGCAGCAGTGCCCATGCTCGAACACTGATCCATTCATTTCTTATGGGAAGTTTCAGGCACCCCATAATGAAGAGTGGTGGTTGAGCACAGGCACTGCTGCTACAGTTTTATTTTTTTTAATCAGATCATTTTCTATTTAAACCAAAAAGGCAGTTTACATTCTTACATAGGTCATTAGAATTCCAGAATGTACATTAACCAGATTACAATATAGAATTACAATGCATATCTTATCAGTTACAAAATGTTTATTTTTTTTTACATACGCTTCTTTTTATAATAACCTCCCACCCCACAACACACCAAAGAAAGATATAACCATCATGACATCTTTTCCAAGGAGAATAATAATGTTTATTTTAAGATACATACAATCCGTTAAAGAAAGCAGGTCACAGAGTATTATGCTGTAAATATCTAGGTCTGACAAATACTTGATTATACTTTAACATACAGAACCTAGGGGCTATAACAATCAATCGAAGGACTAATAGCTGCAGCATCCCATCTCTCAACAAGGCTCTGGAGGACAATGCCAGAACATCCAGCCATTGTTGCCAAATTTTTTCAAATGACCTCATTGCACTTCTCTTTCTATACACAAATTTTTCCAACCAAATTATATTAATTTTATTTTTATTTTACAATTCCCGCAAAGTTGGTTGTTGGTCATCTAACTAATGAAGAGCAAAAAGTTTTGGCGACCCGACATAAAATGCGGGACATACAGATAGTTATTAGAGATTCAAAATCATCCGAATCACCCAAAAACACCAAAATACATTTTAGGGTCCACCTGGAGTCACATCCCAAATACCCTTTCCATTGGGAACAGTACATCTTTCCAAAATGTTCTGTAGCATTTCAGCTCAGCGGTAGGCACTTATTTTGGCACAGGCGCAGGTCTTGGTGCAAAACAAAATAATGTTTAAGTTATTCCACACTCCCACTGAAATAGCTTTTCTCCGGGACAACAAGGTAAACAAACAGTGAGTGAACTAAACGCACAGTCCCACCATGCTCGGTGTCGCACACAGTAGGAGCTCCAGCAGCTTTCAATGCTTCCACCACCAAACAAATTCACTTCTAACACAGCTCCCCTTCTCAGCTGCCTTTTATCAGGCTAATAAGACCTGGGCTGGAAATTGGGAGTGACCATTCCCACCCAAACTCTCTGGTCGCTCCTAAATCCCAGACCCAGAATCCAGTTAACAAACTTAGTGTTACTGAAACAGTCTTACCAGGATTTCCATCACCGAGGTCAGCCACCTTGGTGATACATACAAGCTTGTCCATTACTTTTGCTGATGTCTTCTTACAATGCCTATACAATTGCACTCCCAGAACATGTGCATCCTCCATTACAAACCTAAGGCATTCTGCACTCGAGGGAACCCCAATTCCATGAAGGAAACTCTGCGTCCTATACACCCAATGAATAAGTTAGATCTGTGAAAGTCTCTGTGATTCACATGGAAACTACCGAAAAATGAGCTCCCTCATTGTTCTTCAGAAATCAGGCCATTTCTTGAATTTAACAGTCAGAGGACACTCATCTGTGCGAGTCCATAACAGCTGTTGATATATAGTAGAAATTAAATCGTGTGTGTTTTGCAGAGGTTATCATATCCAGGATAAACTCTTTTTGTATGTCCATCCTTGTCTTGGTGACTGGGTTTGATATGCGTAGTTGTAGATATTGGAAAAAGAGATGATGAGACAGGTTAAACTCCAGCTGGACTTTATTAAAGCTTTTAAAGACCTCATCTTTTCAAGCAGATGATCTATCACCTACACTCCTCTCTCCTCCCAAAGCCAAATAATTTACAGAACGCCAACATCTGGGGATTATGCAAAATTATTGTAAATTTAGTGCAACCAGAAATTTTCAATAGCCTTTTTCCGTCTCATACTTTGTACAATAATGCAAAGGTCGACGTCCACTATCTGTCAACAGACATGGCACCTACCTCTAATATACCTAAGGGCGATGATCATCCCTTGTCTGATAAAACCAGAAGTCCTATTTTACGCACGCTATCCTTCCCTTCCCAACCATGGAAATGAAACATTTGATATGCCAGAAAGTAAATCAATGGGTCTGGTGTTGCCAGTCCTCCTGCTACTTTACCGCTCTGTATAGTCGTCAATTTGATTCTTGAATGCCGCTTGCGTCAGATTAGTTCACTAAACAAAGTTTGTATTTTATGGAAAATAGGGGGTGGAATCCAAATTGGGGAGTTGTGCAATAGGTACAGCAATTAAGGCATCTTTTTGACAAGATTCTATCTAAACCTGTCTAGAAGTAAATTTATATTGAGTGTAATGTAATCCTTTGACCTTGCACTGACGATTGCACTCAACTGTAACTGGGAGAGCATAAATGCTTCAGAAGACAGCAGAGAGTCTAATGGTATTAACAATGATTTTTCTCAATTAACTCTCAAGCCTGACCATCAGCCAAACTAGGCTATGTTTGCTATTATTGGGCCAATAGATGACTATATCTCCCAGAAAGAGCAATATGTCGCCTGCATAGAAACTTACCCTTCTTCCCCACTATTACATCGAAAACCAACAAACTATCTCAAATTTCGTAATCTGCATCCCAGGGGCTCAACTGCCAGAGCAAAAAGGAGGAGCAGCAGAGGACAACCCTGTCTAGAGCGCAGCATAAAGGTACATAATAACCGACCATTTACTTGCAACCTTGCAGTCAGGGATCTATAATTAATTTAACCAAAGTTATAAACCTATGGCAAAAAAACATTTTATCCAATACAGTCCATACACAATTCCACTCAACGCTGTCAAAGCATCTTGCAGCGTTGAGGGACATTGTTGCTCTATGTCCAGTGTCTGTGATGCTCCATTATAGATTAAGGTATAAAAGTCTTTGATTAATAGCAGTGGATTTACTTGGCATAAACCTTGATTGATCTTCCTGGACTACTTCAGTTATTATTCTATTCAGTCTATTGGCAAGCACTTTGGCTAACAGATTTATGTCTATCGGCAGCAAAGATATTGGTAGATAGAAATCCAGTACTATGAAATCCTTTCTTGGTTTCAACATAAGTACTATAATTCAAAATTCATTTTAAAGAAAGGCCCTTATCATTATAGCAACTCAGATTACATAGAGGAAAAGGAGGACAACAAGTCAAATGCTATGAAAATAGAAAGATAGTTTATTTATATATCAATTCATTATAAATATAGCATGTCAGTAACAATCAACAGCCTATGGCTGGCTGGGCCTTCATTTTTCTATCTGTAGTGTAATAGACTATAATCAGCTATTTTCTACATGATATACTTTTAGGACATACCCCCACTTTGGAGATATTGTCCACCATATATTGGCTTATGGAGCTTGTGGTACATTATGTGAGCTAATAGTTGTTTGATGTACCATTGTTTGGTTTTTCAATGTTTTTATACTATGTTTTTGTGGTTTCAATAAACTTTTTTGTGTTGTATATTTCATTAGGAGTGCGCGTCGTTATGCAGTGTTTTTTTCTTCACTTTGTTTACATGCATCTCTTCCTTTGCAGTAGGTAGCACCCTTTCTAATATTATTGGTATTTATTGGTGGTGCGCCCTCGTCCCTTAGACCGTGTACCTTCTTATGCCTTAACTTTTGTTGCCAACAGATGCTCCGCGCTTTCTCCTTCATTATATATTTCTGTTGTTGCTGGTATACTAGAGCTAATAAATGGTCCACCAGAGCCTTCTGTGCCGCCTCCCATTGCTCCCACTTTTCCTCAGACGTATTTTCTATATAAGTCGCTTATCAAACCGTAACCCTTTGATGCGGTTCCTTGGATTCTTCTCACAATTTGGACTTTTTCTTACTAATTTCTCCTATGCAAATTCCCAGTATATACACCTTCATAGCATCTTACACCACACTCATCCTTGCTGTTCCATCATTAATATGCAGGCATTCTATAATTCTAAATACAAGGGACCCTTTAATAACTTGTAAACGCCATAGTGTTCTATGGTGCCCGGGTAACCTTCCTCCCCCCATCTGCATCTGTATAAGCAAAGCTGAATGGTCTGAGATATTTCTAAACAGAAATTTTATAGATTTGACATATGGCAAGATACATTCATTACCAATGGCAAGATCTATTCTTGACAATGAGCGATGTGAGAGGAATAACAAGAGTATTGCCTCTCTCTCGGATGGTAGAGATCCAACATTCTTGTTTCTGATAGTAAGTAATGAAAGGAGGATGGTCTAGTTTTCTGGGGAATTGGGCCAGAATGATGTTTATCCCAATAGTGGTGCGGGTAAGTAATGAAGTCCCGCACCATAAGCACATGGGCCTCTGGATAATCATTTACAAAGGAAACGATTCATTTTAAAACCTCTGAGGAGTACGGTGGGAAGAATACATAAAGCAATAATGATAATATTACTATTAAAGGGCTAATAGAAAAACAAACATTTTAATCTCTGCTGTTAGTAGTAATTGTCAAAACAGTTAAACCCTCCCGTAGAACATTTTCCAGAAGGGTTATACAACTATCAGCCCTGTATATACTTTACAAACCCCTTATCATAAAGAGAAAAGAAAGATATCATCGGTATCCATTCATTCAGGAAATGTTACCTCCTCCATTTTTGGGACGCAAGGATCGGTCATTAGCATCCAGCCAAGTCATGGCCTCTTTTGGAGACTCAAACATCTGCATTACCTCCAATTGAAACCACTCAGAGCTGTGCTGGGCACAAAATAGAATATAATACTTGCTTTACATGTAATCTTTTTATGTCCAGAAATTGGGCTCTCCTCCTTTGCAAGTCCGCTGAGAAGTCCTAATAAATGGATACGTTGTTTCCATGAATGGACACTGCTTGGTGGTCCCTTGTCTAACGCAAGACAGGTGGATGATCGCAGAATCCTTTCCATGGTGAAGAAAAACCTCTTCACAACCAGGGCTGTGGAGTCGGTAAGCCAAACCTCCGACACCTCAATTTCCCAGGCTCCGACTCCAGAGCACCACCTCACTACTGAGCGTGTACATAAAAAGCAGCACAGATTCATCTCAACTAAAAGCCGAGAACCTTACATCAGGAACAGAGCACACATTTATAGGACATTTTATAACTTTCCAAAATTATTCTGAAAATTTTTTACAGCACACCCTGCATTCAATTACTGTACCCAATTTACTATATATTTTAGGAGTTGGAGTCGGTCCATTTTATAACGACTCCAATTCCACCAAAATGGACACCGACGCCACAGCCCTGTTCACAACATCCACCCAAGTGAAGAACACGCTCAAGGAAGTAGGTGTTTCAGTATCTAAGTCTACCATAAAGAGAACACTTCATGAGCGCAAATACACAGGGTTGACCACAAGGGGCAAACCATTGATCAACCTTAAAAATAGAAAGGCCAGATTAGACTTTGCCAAAAAAAACATCTAAAGGAGCCGCCCAGTTCTGGGAAAGCATTCTTTGGACAGATGAAATTAAAATCAACCTGTACCAGAATGATGGGAAGAAGAAACTATAGAGAAGGCTTGGAACGTCTTATGATCCAAAGTACACCATATCCTTTGTAAAATATGGTGGAGGCAGTGTCAGGGCATAGACATGCATGGCTTCCAGTGGTGCTGGGTCACTAGTGTTTACTGATGATGTGACTGAAGACAGAAGCAGCCGGATGAATCCTTTGGTGTACAGGGCCATACTTTCTGCTCAGATTCAATCAAATGCAGAAAGGTTGATTGGACGGCGCTTCACAGCACAGATGGACAATGACCCAAAATATACAGTGAAAGCAACCCAGGAGCGTTTAAAGGCAAATAAGTGGAATATTCTGCAAAGGCAGAGTCAATCACCAGATCTCAACCCCAGCGAACATGCAATTCACATGCTTAAAACAAAAATTAAGGCAGACAGACCCACAAACAAGCGCAGTAAAGGCCTGGCAGAGCATCACAAAAAAAGAAACCCAGCATTTGCTGATATCCATGGCTTCCAGACTTCAGGCAGTCATTGCCTGCAAAGGATCCTCTACAAGTAATAAAAATTAACATATTATTTATGGTTAAGTTAATTTGTCCAATTACTTTTGAGCCCCTGAAATGAGGATACTTTGTAGAAAAATAGTTGAAACTTCTATGTTTCACAGGATATTTTTGTTCAACCCCTTTACTTAAACACGACAGTCTACACTTAAATTGCATCTCAGTTGTTTCATTTTAAATCAAAACCAGTGGCATACAGAGCTGAAATCACAAAGATTCAGTCACTGTCCGAATATTTTTAGACCTAACTGTACGTGGACAAATATAGCAACCTAAGGGTCCCAGCAAAATAAGGAGTGAAATTAATTTTTCCATATTCCAATGACCAAATACATATTAAAAGGAACCTGACCGGAGATTCATTCTGCCCGAACCATGGGGAACATGAATAAGACACTGGCCGTAGTATTGCACCCGTGCACGTTTAACTCTGAAACTGTTTCGGAGAAAATAAACTTTGAAAATCAGTCGGTAACCATGTGTCTTGAATGACTAGTCCAAGGCTGGTCCCTGGTGGCCTCTCTCTGGCTTGTCCCCTAAACTGACAGGTCTCTCAAGCTATAAACAAACATAGGGAAAGGCTTGTCAGTGATGACAAGTGTGAGGAAAAAAAAATGAACGAGGACCATGTGACTTGGAAGACTAGTTTTCTCAGAAATGGTAAAACATCTCCCATCAGGTTCCCTTTAAAAGGTGTTGTCCACCACTCTCAAGGAAGTTATTAATGGGCCAGAATGGTCTAAAATTATTATTTAAAAAAAAAAAAGGCTACTCACCTACCAAACCTTGATGCCCCTCCATATTGCTGCCAGTGTCTTCTGAAGGTCTCATGGCTTCTTCTTCTGCCTTTATGACTGTATTTTTCACTGTTACCAACGGAATAGGGTCTTAACTGATAACAGATATGTTGGTAGGGGGCACCTGCCCACCTGATGAGGTTGTGAATCCCACATCATTTACAGGGCTTTAGTAGACCAGCTGCTGCAGAACCTTGGGTCGCAAAATCATGAGAAAACGTTAGATGAATATTAGATGATTTTTCTGCGCTGCTGGTGGAATCCCGCAGGGAGGATCCAGGACACACAAGTATGGAAATACTGCGGTTTTAGTATTGACCCGTTTTGAAGTTATCAAACTTATTCTTCAGGACATAACCACATAATCATGAAATAACCACATAATCATGAAGAAGTTGTATTACACGCACGCTGCTAAGTTCAGATAGGGCAAGATGGGTTTCCGGATTTCGTTGGAATCCTGGGAGAACCGTTCCTCAGGGCGAGCACAGGCTGCAGCTTCTCTCAGGCACACGATAGATTCAGTTGCTGACCAGACACATCTGACAAGAGTCTTTTTCAACAGTGGAATTTAATCTGAAGCACGGCCAGTGCAATTCAGGGATATTACAGCAATAATCTTTATTATAGTACAGTTACAAAAAAGCAGGCACAGTAACGTCAGTCTCTTCAGTAGCATAATGCAGCATAGATTAGAACTCTTGGCAGCACACTTCTATGCATAAACAGCAGGCTTTTCCTTCACAAGGGGGGAGATGGAGGGGAGGGGGTTTGATGAGGGAGATGATCCCTATGACACGATTCCTTCCAGTCCTTATCTTTCTGCCCGATAATACTCTGCACTGTTAGTTCAGGGAATCTATCTGACCTGTGTTTAGCTTCTCTCCTGACCTGAATTCTGTTCCCTTGTCTTCTGTGAAATACAGATCACACACCACCTTTCTCTATGGCTCCAGCCAGAACAATAAACAACTTCCCCACAATCCCCCTGGGGCTCTGCTAAACACTCCCTGTCTCCTGTGACTGTGTTAACCTTTTTACTTGCTGGATGCTTCTGAAGCACAACACTTCCTATCTCCTGTGACGGAGTTAACTCTTATAGTTGCTGGATGCTTTTGAAGCAACGGCACTACTTCAGCATGTCACAGTTGGATAAATTCGAAACGCGTCGATAATAAAATCGCAGTATTTCCATACTTGTGTGTCCTGGATCCTTCCTACGGGATTCCACTAGCAGTGCAGAAAAACCACCTAACATTCCTCTATAGTTATTTTTCAATGTTGGCGTACAATACTAAACTTATTTATAGCTAAAAATAGATCTGGAACTGAGCTTAAAGGGATCATTCGTTAATAGTGACATCAAGGCTTCATCCAGTGTTTCTTTTGCAGATGTAAATACAGCAATGTATTAATGAATGCAAGAAATATAGGACAAGAGAGAAAGCGACGAGTCAGAAATGCGCAAGTTTACATTGCGAGAAGTTGTGTAAACACACTTTATCCATGTTAAAAAGTTAAACATACAGAGTAATCCAACATATCATGTCAGTTAAGCACACCCATTTGTAAAATGTCAGCACACCTTGTTGTTCAATCAATTATACGGGCACTTAACCCAAAAGACCCCTACTACATAAAGGTTCATTAATCACACTGGTCATTTAATGCACTCTAAGACTTCTGAGTATTTCAGGATCACCATCAAAGAGCCTCTTTTATGTGCACGGTAAAAACAGTTCAGTAAAACACTATGCCACATGAGATCTGCCAAGTGGATCTCAGCCAAGTGGCAAATTACTGCACATTGATGAACTTGTTAGATCAAAAGAAATCACAGCCTGGATCGCACTCGGCAGAGAGTACCACCTTTGACAACTTAGAAAGTGCAACTTTGTAGAACTAATCAAAAATAAATAAAATAAAAATATCAGAACAACAGCGCACCTAAACCACAGGAGCCATCTACAGAGACGCAACACAGCTGTTCCGACATCGCACATTTCAGGCACTAATGAAATCTATACCTACATGTGACGTAATGGTAAGAAACTTTTTGTCTACTTAGCAAACACAAAATAAACTTAAAAAAGCAAAAGTTTTTTTTTTCCAGTTAAAAAAAAAAAAAGCTGGAAGAAGTAAGATTTAATGGATTAAATGGAGAACTGTGACTATTAATCATACAGTTATGTTGTAACTTACATGCAGATGTAGAGTTAGAACTTTTTTTTCTGCAAAAAAAAAGTTAATAGTGACATGTAAAAAGAAAATACATAAAAGGACCTCAGAGGTCTGTGTGTGTCATATTTCGGCTCTGTACAGCTCTAGGGGCCAAAATATGGCCATTTGTACAAAGCCTAAGAAGTACTGCTTACTAGCATTACTCCTGGAGGGAGCGTAGGTTTTCCTCTAATTTTTACCAATGATTTTATTTTAAATAATGTATTTTTTATTTTTTTGTGCTTTCGTTTTTTTTCTCCCATTCTTCCAAGAGTCGTAACTTTATTTTATTTTTACATCAATGTAGCCGTATGAGGTGTTTTTTTTTTTTATGAGACGATTTTTAGTTTTGAATGACATCATTCGTTTTACTATATAATGTACTAGAAACAGGAAAGAAAAAAAACACAAATGTGGTAAAATGGTAAAAAAAAAGTAATTCCACCATTGTTTTTTGAGTTGCATTTTCATGACTTTCATTGGGGCAGTAAAAATAATCTGGCCACTTGATTCGTCAGGTCTGTACGATTATGGCGAAACTGAACTTTTAAGTTTTTTTGTTTTTTCTTCTTTCAGAATTCAGAACAAAAATTGTGCTGACATCTTCTGAGAACATTACTATTCTGTCGATAGACTTGAATGAGAACTCCTTTTTTTTTTTTCTTGCATAACGTTTTATTTTTTTAAAGTATTTGTAAGATTTTTTTTGAAAATATTTTTAAGTTAATTTTAAATTAATTTTTTAGTCCCCCCAGGGAACTTAAACCGGCGATCGCTTGTACTACATACTGCATTACTACAATATTGCATTATATGGTAAAGTACTGGTCACCTATGGAGACCAGCCACAGGGAGATGATGACAGCAATAGGGGTCTTCAATAGGCCCCCGCCTGCCGTGATAACTAGTGTTGAGCGAGTATGTTCTATTAACCCTTTCGCCGAGTATACTCGGGCCGAGCTCCACGTATTTATAGCTGCTCGGTGATAAGGTTAAATCACTCCCGTGTGCATGATTTGCAACTGTTTGACAGCTTTATTACATGTGAGGAATGTCTATTTCTTACACATTCTCACATGTAATAAAGCTGTCAAACAGTTGCAAACCATGCACACGGGAGCGATTCAACCATATCACCGAGCAGCTATAAATACTCGGACAGAACATACTCGCTCAACCCTAGTGATAACCCATTTCATAGGGGTGAGGGTGTAACGATTGTGTTATGCAATCACACTATTTAAATGCCGCTGTCAGGGATTGACAACAACACTAAAATGGCTAAATAGCAGTGATAGGAATTCACGATACCTAATCTGTATGAACCGGACTCCGCTCAGCCAACTCCACACACCCACACCCAACATGTGTTGTATAGTACATTTAAGAGGTTAAAATAAATGACTATAGTTTTATTTAAAATAGAATATAGCCATTTTCGAACAGGCCATGGAGCCAGGGTTGTCAACCTAATGAATATATATATTTTTTTTGCATGCAACTAATATTTTTTATGGACAAATTGAAAAAAAAAAAATTACAAGAATACGATGTGAACTGTAAAATGCTAATAATTCACAATTTGTACAACTCCTCCTAGTTCAAAATAAATCACGAATGCATCCAATTGTTTCCAGGACTTTACAGATAGTAGGCGACCCTGCTGCTGGGAACCAAGATAGAGGGACAAATCCTCTTCTATACAAAATACTTATCAGTACTCATCTCATTATAATCACATTCTGGATTACATTGAGGGGTAACACATGTATAAAGATAACACTGTCACACCATTCACAATAGATCATGACTCACCTCCTCACCCTCCCTGCACCATGACCTCTGCACAGATCACAGAGCATGCCTACAACGTTTTTCCATAGACGTAATTTCCAGACAGCAGTTTTCATAACTCCATGAGGCTGAGCCCTTTATTCAGTAAGAGACTTGCTAAGTTGCTAATGGGTGGGGGATTCACAGCTAGGAACCCACAAAGAATGGGGATCTCAACTCTGCTTGAATGGAGTGGCAATCAAAGAAGAGGACTAGTGCTGTATTTAATTTTTACGGGACTGACAGAAATTGGTGATTACAGTCGTCCGCTATCTTTGTCAGTCCTACAGATGATGAATGTAGTGGCATAGGACCTTTGTTCTTGTTATCAGTGTGTATCTCAGTCAGGCTCGGACTGGCCCACAGGGGAACAGGATAATCCTCTGGTAGGCCGCCCCAGTGAAAGAGTGCTAATGAGTAGTGCTATTACTTTTTTCTGAAAATTGTGAATCAAGTGTATCATCTAGTCATTCATTAAACAAGCTAGCAAAACTAATATTACACAGAAGCAAAATTAAATTTAAGTACTAGGGTCAGGTTATTTTTGCATGTTGCTGATCAGTGGCCCCAAAAATCAATAAAATCAATGTTACTGGTGGACCTTTGCCAACCCAGTCCGACATTGGTCTCAGTAGCGGGATCTCCAGCCATCATAACTTATCCTGTAGAGAGATAAGAGGATGTACCAGAATTACCGCTTAACTAAATAGATTTCAAATGTAAAATGCAATAATGTATAATCAAGTTTACGCTAAACATTTTTTTATTGATATGCATTCAAATGTTTCCAGTCTTTTCCTTTTCCTTACAATCAATCTATTTTTCTTTATTTAATGTAATTAAGTACTTTATGTATGTGTATGTAAAGGTTTTATATGAAAGTGCTTTTTCAACATCAATCTTAAAGGGGTATTCTGATCTCCAAGATCCTTTCCCAATATGTAGTAGGTGTAATAAAAGTAATATTAGCAAATATCTCCAATTAGAAATGTAGTATAGTTTTCCTGATTCGTGATGTCTCTTTCCTCATGTGCAGGCATTGCAGTACCATAGGTATCCTTGGTTACGACCACTAGCAACTAGCTAACCAACTGTCACTATATCAGTAACCAAGGATACCTACAATCCTGCAATGCCCTGCACATGAGGAAAGAGACATCACGAATCAGGAAAACTATACTACATTTCTAATTGGAGGTATTTGCTAATATTACTATTATTACACTTACTATATATTAGGATAGAATCTTGGACATGGGAATACCCCTTTAAGGAGCACAATGGCACAATGTTCACCTGCCTTGCAGCTTCCTGCTTGTCAGGGGAAGGGGAGGGACACTGTGCTTCTGATTGTTTGTCAGTTTTGGGCCAGGGGCATCATTGTGGCTTTCTGATGCTGCAAGCAGAGCCAGCTTTGCCTCTGCAGCATCAATGGAACGCAGTGCCTTTGCAGTTGGATTCAGAGATCTGGGCAGCTTCAGAACAGCGCTTGTAAGCTCTAATAGAAAAAGCTGGTAAGTGCTGCACTCCTTGCCTAGGAGACCTAATCTAGGCAACAAGCTGTAAACAATAAAATCCCTAAGATTTTTATCATCAAATAAATTACCAAGTTGCTTGTTTTACAAGCACTAGGCAATTTTAAACATTTAGGATTATGAGAATAACTTCTTTAGCAACACTAACAGGAAAGTCTTTTTCCTTTCCTCCATATATACCTAATGTAAATAATCCTAAATAGCTGCGCTCTTGTGCTCAGAATCCTATAGTGTCATCAGCTCACTCCATACATTTTGAAGAGGGTCACATTGAGAGAGCAGTCAGACCGCCGTATGTATCGGTCCGAGATCGGACTGCAACGCACTTATTGGCCGGTGGCTCTCCCAACCAGAACTTGACAACTGAATAGAAATACATGAAGCTGTAGTGAGAGTTGCTGTAGCATCGGCGTCTCTGCCCCCTGCCAGGCAGAGAAGCCGTCCCTCTCACCTCCTTGCTCCCCGCACGGCGTCCTCCAGCGCTCCTCTTCCTGCTGCTGCTGTCGGCGCGCTGCTTCCCGGGCACTGTGCTTAGCGCGCGCGCTCCCTCTCTCTTAAAGGGGCTGCGCGCGCCGTCCTAAGGAGTCCCCGGCCAATAGCCGGAGGACCTCCCATATATAAGGCACCTCCTCCAAAATGGAGGTGCCCGAGCAATAGTTGTTGCACAGTATACTTACCTCTGCTTCAGCCCTCAGGTCCAGTTGCTAGCCTGACTACTGTTCCAGTCCGCCAGCCTGACTACTCTCCAGCCCGACAGTCTGTCTTCCGTTCAACCCGCCAGTCTGTCTATGGGCAAGTCCGCCTGCTTACCAGGGAGCACCTGCCAGTTACCTGCCTGCTACCTGCCGTGCCTGCTAGCCTGCTCACCTGGGAGCACTCGCCTGTTACCTGCTAGCCTACCTGGAGGCTCGGCCATCACTTGCAGTGACCACCTGTCAGATAACCTAGAGACTTCTGCCTGCTCTGCCGTCACGTGCCGTGACCACCTGTCAGCTAACCCAGAGACTTCTGCCTGCTTGTTGAGCCCATCCGCTGTACCGGTCAGTCCCAGTCATCTGACCCGTGGGAGCCACCTGCTCTCTTACAAGGTCGTCCCCAGAGTAGCACCTGGTCCCTTGGCTCGGTCCCTCCCTGGTCACGGAGTCGTTAGCCGCCGTATGACCAGGGTCGGTCAGAGTTGATACTTAGTTACGCCCCTCTGGGTCCCTCCTTGTACTGCGGCACAGAGGTTCCACCACCCGGATCCGTAACAGTTGCCAGCTAGTCCGTCTACCGCGATTTGTTGTGGGTCGGATTTATATGACTGTCTGACTGTGCCTTAAGGCTTTCATATGAATGCATCAAAAATTGACTTTTGGGCCTAACGAAAAAAAACATGTATGAGTTCTGAGAGTGTGAGTGAGGTAAAGAGGGACAAAGGAGTTGATAATTCACTAATAATAAAGAGATTGGTAAAAACAATAGCTACGATATTACATCATGTAAATAAAAGGAAAGATTCTGCTGCGTTAAAATAAAATAATCTGAAACTGACCTTTTAGCCACAAAATAAATCTAAATTCCCTGATCATGTTATTAGGCCATGAGAAAACGCCATTACGGTCTGTCACGGGGTTAACTTTAACTTGTAAACTTTTTCCCCATAAGTTTTCGGCCTTAAATAGATCAATGGTGGCCTAGACTGACAGTAAACTAAATAAAGATTAGGTTTCCATTCCCCTACGAAGCACAAAATGTTAAATGAACATTTCAGGATTAACAAAACAAAACCCTGGTACAATTTACATCTGATATCCCGTTTCCACAGTCTATTTTTATCTCCATCAGGAGGAGATTTTTTTTTTGCAAGCGGCCATCGTTAGCTGTTGACAGATTTGCTGACAAGTTGTCATTTCCAAGTGTTTTTTCAGGACATAAAAAAAGCCCCAACGTATCTGTAAACATTTGTACACGTAAAAGTGAAAACACACCAAGACGTGTGAAGCTTCTAACAAGATCCTTGTTCCTGGTGCATCAAAGAGTCCAACTCTGCTACCTATACTCACCACTAATTATATCAAGCCGACGTTCATTCCAGGTGCAGCGTGATCACGACTACAGATAACCACAGGAGCAGAGCCACAACTTCTATCCACTGCAGCTTGGTGTGAAGCCAGAAGATTAGCTCTAGTGGAGCACAGGTGGCAGGAGTTCCTAGTAGTGGCATTGTATTGATTTGTTTAAGCGGAGAGATCCAGCTTCACGGACAAAAACTTTTTTTTTATAAGTACATGTTAAAATTCCAAATAACATCCATATCTGCTTCTATGTAGCCCAGAAAAGGCTGTGGCCTACCAACAAGTGTGGCCTGCGCGACACTGGGGCCTGCGCGAAACTGGGGACGGCGCGAGACTGGGGACGGCGCGAGACTGGGGACGGCGCGAGACTGGGGACGGCGCGAGACTGGGCACGGCGCGAGACTGGGCACGGCGCGAGACTGGGCACGGCGCGAGACTGGGTCCTGCAGGATGGCTGCAATGAGCCATTGGCTTACTGGTCTATCACAGGATTCAAATGTACTACGTCATGTTGATGCCAGGTTAAAGTGGAGCTTGACTGGAGATCTAGGTCACCTTTCCAGAAATCAGGGGCACGTGCACTTCTCCAGGCACTACAATTTTTTCCCCTCAGTTTAAATGCCCCTATGCCCTCCCCACCAACAACGCTATGGCACTGGTTGATGCTGCTGGAGCCTGAGGCAAACAAAGGCTTATATAATGTCATGTGGTAGAAAGGAAGACTCTTATTTAATACTTTGCTTTGGAACCTAGGAGCTTCATGTGATGATTGTCCATAAAACTACATAGTGAGCACTATACATGGACATAGTTGGAGAAGGCAAGATGTATGTCTAGTGGGCATGAATCTCGGGCACAGGACGGTGCCAAGAAGAAACTATTGAATATCAGATGGGATAAAGAAGAAATGGTTTTCAAAAACAATTATTTCTCTGAGATTGGAGTGAATCTACAATGTCCCAAGACTTCTGTAAACTTTCTTTAAAAGCAAAAAACAAAACAACTTAACTTTTTTTGTTTTCTGTTCTGCATGCATTTATAGAATTTCTGTTTTTAGGGTACACATTTGGACAACAGAAGAGTGTTCCCCTAACCCATGTCTTCAATTCTATTAAACAGAAAATAAACACATGCTATTATCATTAGCCCGCTGAGTTTAGAAAAAAAGAAACAAGATAACTGTTTCTCCATAAAATTACTCCTAATATAGTTTTCAGGAAATATTTGAGATGGTAGCAAAAGGTAAAAAACACAGACGGTGTGACCTCGGGGTTACAAGCCTAGTGCCTGTAAAAATTCAGGCCATGACCTTTACAATTAAATTTCAATTAGGTCCTACCGTGCACGTCTGTCTCTGCCTTTTTCAGCAGAGACCACCAACACGTTCTATATATTTTGGTAACAATTTTCAGGCACAACTAGACTGGACTTGTAACCAAGCTGAATAAGCGTAGTTCTCTCAGTTCATGGCTCTGACCTTCATATTGATGCACATCCATCAGTGTTCCTGTGCTGGTAACCTCACAGAAACCTCCTACTCACTAGCAAAACACAAGCATCACATATACTTAAATTAAAAAAAACATGGGCTCATCAACTGGTAAACTAAACAAGAGGAATAATATGTATACCATATAAAAAAACAATACTTAACAGTTTTAAAAGGAATCTGTCTGCAGGTTTTGCTATGTAATCTGAGAGTAGCATGATGTAGGGACTGAGTCCCTGATTCCAGTGATGTATCACTTAGTTTACTGGGGGCAGCAGTTGTGATACAATCACTGTTTTCTCTGCTGCAGATCTAGCAGAGCTCGGAATGCCGAGAAGTGTATAACCCCGCCCACACCATTGATTGGCAGTTTTGAGTATATTGACAGAAAGCAGCCAATCAGTAGTGGGGGCGTGGTTGGACCAGGAGACAGGAGACACTTAGCCCTGTAGTGATAATCACCTGCTGATAAAACATTGCTTTTATTTAAACAGCAACACACAGCCTAGTGAGAGAGACATTGCTGGAATCAGGGTCTCATCCCCTACATCATGCTGCTCTCAGATTACATAGTAAATAACTTGCTGACAGATTCCCTTTAACGCACTGAGCAACCAGTGCTCTCTCAGTAATTTAAAGGGATTTTTTTCTACTAAAAATATTGATTACCGATAACTGTGTGAACACTGAAGGCCTGACTGCAAGGACCCCAAAGATCTGAACAACAGAGGGTCCAATATCCCGTGTGAAAAAAACAGAACTGCACACGTGTGGCCACCAGTTCATTCACTCTCTAGGGCAGTGGTCGGCAAACTTTTTTGCACCAGGGACCGGCTTTAAGCAAGACCAGTTTTCAATGGCCCGGTGGGGGTGGGGGCGGGGCTTTGGTCATATGTGGGTGGGGTTATGGAGGGGTGGAGCTTAGTGCATACTTATCATATAATTATGACATTTATAATGAGAATGTGATTCAACTTACCATAGGTTCAGAATGAGTGGGAGCACCAGGCTTGTTTCCCTGGATCAGTGGGAGCACTGGGCTTGTTTTCCTGCAACAAGACGGTCCCATCTAGGTCCCATCTGATGATGATGACCACTACTGCTGCTACTGGGCACAGCCACTGCTGCTATGAATTTTCACTGTTATTTGCTTTTTTCACTTTAACCAGAAAATCTGCTGCTGGGCCGCACGACACCAGAACACAGCTACAGGAGTCATAAGCGTGGGACACCTGACGTCATATCTAGCTGCCCATTAGCATCCAGAGCCCCTCCCCCTCCAACTCGCAGCTAGCAGGAGGGGAAGGAGCGCTGGACACACATGACCTGCTTGTCCCTGCTCCTGCCTGAGCACATTCTGCGAGTAGGGCCGCATGGCTAATTATCTTTTCACTGCCAGTCCCTCCTCCTCTTTTCTTATAGGCTACTGATCACATGCTGGCTTTCTCCCTGCTGATCCTCTACAACTGTCAGCGGCGCCGCGGATCAGCTGAAAAACACCAACGGCCCGGTCCTGGTCCGCGGACCGGCGGTTGGGGACCTCTGCTCTAGGGGACTTTGATTGAAGCATTGGTCACGCATGAGCACTACTGCTCCATTCACAAAGGGGATATTGTGCCCCTGTTCATGTGATCAGGAGGAATCCCAGCGGTTGGACGTCCGATGATCATATATCAACAGTATAGGTGTTAAATAAGTGATAACCGTGGGAGGACCCATCTACCTTCAACATAATTCATGGACCACTAAAACATAAAAATAACACATTACCAGTGTCACATTAACCTGTACAATCTCTGATAAAAAATTAGTTGTCCTGATTATTTTTTAATTACAAAAGCTGCTCAAATCCCCCATTTTTCTTGACAGTCTGTGAATTTACAGACTATTGACGACTCTCTCCAGGTGATACATTGGTCAGTTTTAAATTAAACACACATGGGGAAAATGCAAAAGATGTACACTTTTTATCAAGTTTTTCTGGTTATTTCAATAAGCTATTCTAATTAGTTGACAACGTACTTGTTACGGGTTTAACGCGACAGAGAGGAGTTAAAAGACCGCAGCGTCTGATTCCTCCTACTCCTGCACTCACTAGAAGCCTTTCACCTTCATATTAAATGGAGCAGGTTTCTTTCAGCAGAACAGGGGTTAATCTGCTCAGCTGTGAGCTCCTGGAAGCTTACCTGCATTAAGGCTCTCAGCTGTCCAGCGTTAGCCACTACCCGCTCCTATATATTCTGGGCTTTGGCTAGAAGTCATTGCCAGAGCTAACTTATGCTGCATGGTGCTAGGAATATGGTGGAGAGTTGTTTGTTTGAGAAGGCATTTAGAGGATTTAAGCTAAGACTGTTGTGTGGTTTAGGCTGTGTGTAATCCTCTTCTCCTCTTTTGTTTTTTTCCCCATCCTCAACTCCTCGGTGTTAACCTCTGTTGTTTGTGTTCATATATTTGTATGATTGGTATTTTCCTTTAGTCCTGTTTGTATTTCCTTGCTAGTCTGGTTCGTGTACTGACATACACTACTACTCTCCTCTTCCCTGGGTGGGGAAGGGAACAGACAGAGGGCAGACTGAGGAGCTCAGACAAGGTACGTGGCCCCGGCGTCTTCAGCTTCAGAAGTAATCCGAGGAACAGGGCCAGCCTGGGCGCCCCTAGCGTTAGGGACAGGGTAGGAGCCCCTGGTCCCGGGATACCCGACAACAGAGTCGTGACAGTCCTTTTGGGTAAACTTGTTGCATGCCAATATGGTGTTTATAATGGTAGAGTTGGCACAAATCAATGCACAGGCCCAGGTCCAGACTCCAAGCATATACACAGGTAGACAGCGTCCAATCCAGAGTGTTCAATCAAAAGTGAAGTTTATTCCGCTATAAATATGCACAACAAGCTGTTACAGGTCTTGATCAAGTACAGATCCAGACTCAAAGTTGCCAAACTGTGGCCGTCCGACGGGAGCCATGAGAACCTACTCCTGTCTCCTGGCATCCGCAGCTCTTCTTTTGATTAGCTGGCCTGGCACAACATCACATGCGTTTCACGAACCGATAATGACATTGAACCAGGCTGGCTAATCAAAAGAAGAGCGGCAGATGCTGGGAGGTAGGAGGAGGTTCTCAGGGCTTTCGTCCGACAAGCACAGATTACTGACCTGGCCGCTAAACTGGGTAATACAAACTGATTCGCACCATCTCTAGTAAATGATCCACTAGAATCACAGTGATCAATGACAGGTGATACAGGGGTAATCCTCAGAACTTTACTTATTGGTGATATTTTGTAAAAGGCTAGTGTTTATTGATTAAAATGTTGGAAAATAGGAAAAAGGGGCCCTGGATATCAAAAAGTTACAAAAAGTTGAATATTAATAGAAAAGGGCATGCCCAACTTCAACTTGTGCGTGGCGTAGGCTTTCTATTTCTACTAGCCGGAGGTGTTCTAGAGCTTAGCAGAGAAATATCGGCCCAATCTTTTTCTTCAGGCTCCAGAAGGCAAACATGTGCCCTTTAGTAAATCCCACCTTCGCAATGTCTCCAGTATTGTTTCAGATTTCATTAAGTAAAATATTCTGTTTCCACTCACACATCTCTTTACAGGATTTCAGATATTACTCCCATTTCAAAAGCTCCGCAGAATTCTGATCTGCCCCAATATACGACATAATAATCTCAGAAAAACAATAGCAAAAAAACACTCAGTGAAGAGGTTGAAAGTGGCACAACAGCTTTCATCATATGTCAGCGCTGTTTAATGTTTTCGTTCTTCTACTACAATACAGCCAAAGTATACTTGGCTCCGGGTTCCAAGCTGGCTCTGTGGCTCGTATTGCCAGATGTAACTAAACATGCCAGCAAAAAAAACCACACAACTATTTTACTATTCCATTTTTTTTTTCTGTTTGTAACGTGCATCGAATTAAAAAAGAAAATGACCTCAGTATAGCTTTACATGACACATCCTTTCATTTCATATTCCACTATACAATAAATGTAAAACATATCGGCCGTAATTAAAAAAGAATGTTTTGTGTTTGTCTGCAGCTACATGCTGATCATGTGAAAATAATATACACATGTATACAAACAGTAGTCGTGCTCTCTTGGTTGAGGATAGGGCTGTAACGACGCTTCCTTAGGCCACGGGCCACATGGTGGCATTTGGGCATGGTCCAATCAAAACAGCATTGCAGTCTTCTGTGCAGTGCAAAAATCGCAAGGGGTCGGACTTTATGTGCAAGTTGCAAAGTCGCCCATTCCCTTGATTTCTATGGGGCACAATAAAGTTACTTGGTGCTAATCATGCAATTTTACTTTAACTTAGGGGCAACCAAATGACACCATGTTGGTATCATTCAGTGGAAATGATTCCACCCACCATGTTAATACATCTAGGTTTTATCACTGTCTATACACTACCTACGGAGATGGTTTAAACACAAAAAGAATTAACACTCATTCACACATCAGTTTTTCACATACCAGAGCTATCCGTGTTTTTTAAGGCTAGTACTTGTGTCTATGATAGTCTGCAGGAATGTTCATGTCTATGATTTTTCGTGGACCAAGTGGTTCGTGGAAAATTGCGGAGACATTTCCGATTTTGATCCGAGTGTCGGATCAAATTTGGCAATGAAAGTTTGTGTGTTCTGTGAAAATAATAAAATGGCACTCTGAAGCAATCTGTGTGCAGTCCGTTTTTCATGGGCTGACAGATAGGAGAAGGTGGAGAAACATTTTTTTTTCTCATTAGAAAAAACACTGACTACACTTAATAGGTCGAAATGTTGCTACTTCTCTTTCTGTATTTTTAACGCACAATAAAAGCAAAACCATTTATTTAGATGTTGTCCCTATTTTTCTGTGTTGAATTACATTGGAAATTAGTAGTCACCTCCTTTTGGTGGAAACGCATCCTGTTACAAGAAGTTGAAGGGGCTCATTGGGTGAGGTGACTCGGGTGAGTGTCTTAGAAGACCTTGAATAGGCCCAGTTCATCACATGGAAGTAAGCCAAGCCACCTTCTTGCCTGAGGTTTCCTGATGTCCTCTGCCTGCATGTGGTTTCCTGACATCCTTCGCCTGCCTGCAGTGTCCTGTACTTCGCCGGCTTGCCTGCGGTTTCAAGCATTCCACCTG
Organism: Phyllobates terribilis; assembly: GCF_046119375.1. Taxonomy (NCBI): domain Eukaryota; kingdom Metazoa; phylum Chordata; class Amphibia; order Anura; family Dendrobatidae; genus Phyllobates; species Phyllobates terribilis. The sequence continues at coordinate 703,039,746 of NW_027362764.1, read as the reverse complement.
TATACCTACGGTTTCCAGTCCTACAACTCACCAACCTGCTGCAAGGATGCCCATTTGCCCACCTGGACCTTGGGCTTAGAGGATCCACCTCACCCAGTAAGCCCCTTCAACTTCTTGTAACACATCCATAGGACGATGACCTAATTTCTGTTTTTATTTCTGGTTATGTGTTCAAGCTAGAATTTTGAGTGTATTAGGGTATAACGGTTGTGCTATAGTCCAAAAACAGCACAACAAAAAAACCTGTATGCGGCCCTAAAAGTGTCTGTCTTTGGAGAATGTCTGCAGAGAATGTACTGTAGGCTTGAATAGCTAAAAAAAACAAACAACTAAACGGCACAGTGTAAATTAGATTTTCACAGTTTCGACCAATCACTAGATTTCTAAGTACCCCATTTGAATAGTGTGGCAGTCATCTATGGGCACTTATTCTTACTTTAAAGTCTTAAACTTTATTCACATGCAGCAGTCATGCTGCGGCTTTTACTGTTACAGTCTTTTTTTTTGTTTCATTGCTCAATCAGTAAATCTTGCAGGGAAACCGCCGTGTCACCCGAAAAGCCGCGTGGCCATAGGACCCCCATACACATAATCAGCAGTGGTGGGAACATAATAGGTTAGAGGTTGTAATTGTCGGACAGTCCTTTTAAGCATATTTTTTTAGCTGGAAGAAATGTATCTATCATAAATTATCTACACGGTAGCTTTCCTGATGACAACCAGAGCACGATGGACTATCCAACAGAGATACGGCCAGCACACTGAAAAGACACCATTACAGAAGACCATGGTTGAGCCATGGCACCTTACCAAAAGTTATTTCTGATTACGACAGGATCGGCACCCCAAATTCTAGTAATAGGACAATGATTAAAACAGGTGATAGAAAAGTGATACAACTAAAAAGAAAAATTAAAAGGACACCTCCCTGACAAAATACATAATGCAGTGAGCCATATTGTCCTCTTACCATCAGCTCACAATGATAAATCTTGTCGCTGAAACCAAAAAGTCCTGTAAATATTCTCCACAAAGCATGGCAAGGCATCATCCAAGCTGTGAGTACATTTACAATGGAATTTTTCTGGAATTTCTCATCTTTAGGTTATAGAAAGTAATACTGAATGCCTACCCATCTGTAGGACATCAGGGGTGATGGGTGGGGTGCAATAAACCACAAAGTATTAGTCACAGGGCTCTGCAACTTCTAATATTTTACGTGTATTACTTTATGCCCCTGCCAGATTCCAAATGAGCCCAGTAAAGAGGGATGTGATCGTCAGTATGTGCAGGGCATGCTGGATCCAGCCCAGTGGAAACATTACATTAAGAATTAAACGTATGTATATATATTATGAAACGCCCTCGCTTCAACTCATTGAGAGATGTGACCTTTGGTGCACTAAAACTGTGTGCAGAATTAGTAGCATGATGCATCCAGGAGGGTCCCAGATGGCATTTGTGCCTTGTTTTTACCAGCCCTCCATATACTGTATTTGGTAAGGATTTCTGCAAGCATAACAAACAAAGCAAGCGCTTGTCTCCGTGCCGCTCGATCCTTATACGGTCTTCACATTTGTTTGCAATAAAATTACTTCACATACATCTAATAGGATCTGTCCCTCTTGGTTAAATAAGGGGATTATTCATTCATTCTGGCTTCTGACTTTCTGATGACAATGAGAAACACAAGTGATCGCCCTGGGCCAACACCTTCATGTATTATTGCTGCATGCGAGCAGAGATTAGCACAGAATCCAAGGAGAAGCTTCACATCCTGGGCGATTACACAATACCGATCACTGCTGTCTAGTAACGGGGTAACGCAGTCGTAAAATCTCGAAATAAAAAGATAAGTACAATCTCCATTCTCAATAGCACTTAAGACTTGATTGCTTATACCTATCATCTTATATAGAGCAACAATGCACTATATTGGGAAAAGGACTGGGTCACACTGGCTAGTCATTGAATTTAGGTCTCTCATACAGTCCAATTGTGTTCCGATCCCCACTTCATATAACACCCAGCCAATTGCCTTTAATAACATTTGTGATAGAACGGCTAGTGGTAAAGATCTCACTGGTACCAGCGCAGTCCAGTGTCGACTACTGCAACCTCCTGCTCTGTGGCCTCCCTTCTAACACTCTCGCACCCCTCTAATCTATTCTAAACTCTGCTGCCTGACTAATCCACATGTCCCCCCGCTATTCCCCGGCCTCTCCCCTCTGTCAATCTCTTCACTGGCTCCCCATTCCCCAGATACTGCAGTTCAATACTCTAACCTTGGCATACAAAGCCATCCACAATCTGTCTCCATACATCTGTGACCTAGTCTCCCGATACATACCTGCACGCAACCTCCAATCCTCACAAGATCTCCTTCTCTACTCCCCTCTTCGCTCCTCTTCCCACAATCGCATACAAGATTTCTCCCATGCATCCCCCCTACTCTGGTACTCTCTACCCCAACACATCAGACTCTCGCCTACTGTGGAAACCTTCAAAAGGAACCTGAAGACCCATCTCCTCCGACAAGCCTACAATCTACAGTAACCCTCGCTCCACCATACTGCTGCACGACCAGCTCTACCCTCACCTACTGTATCGTCACCCATCCCTTGTAGACAGTGAGCCCTCGGGGGCAGGGTCCTCGCTCCTCCTGTACCAGTCGGTGACTTGTATTGTTTAAGATTATTGTACTTGCCTTTTATTATGTGTACCCCTTTTCACATGTAAAGCGCCATGGAATAAATGGCACTATAATAATAAATAATAATAAAAATAGTAGCCACAGATGTAACAAGTTAGTTCATGAAATTCCTTCCCCTCTAAATATTCCAAAATCACCTGTGAGTGATATTATTGAAAAGTTGAAGAAACTGAAGCAACTCAGCCACGGAATGGAGACCACGTAAAATTACAGAGTGTTGTGGAACATAGTAGGTAAGTCTCCAATATTCTGATGACTCCAGTATTAACAACAGCACAAAAACTGTGCGGCAGGAATTTCATGCAAAGGATTTCCATGGCCGAGTAGATGCATGTAAGCCTTACATCACAAAGCACATTACCAATCGTTGGATGGGGTGGTGTAAAGCATTATTGGACTCTTGAAAAGTGAAAATGTGTTCTGTGGAGTGACAGGTCAAGCATCTGTAACTGGTATCTGATAGACGAGTCTGAGTTTGGCAAATGTCAAGATAACGTTACCTGCGTGACTGCACTGTGCCAAACGTAAAGTATGGTGGAGGAGGAATAATGTTATGGGTTTATTTTTTAGGTGTTGGCCTTTTAATATTTCAGTATATCAAGACATTTTGGACAATTGTTGCTTCCAAGGTTGTTTGAGTAGCTGGGGGAAGGACATTTTATATTCCCTATCAATGTTCCCAGTACACAAAGCAAGATCAATAAAAGGTATGGTTGGGAGAGTTTGGTGTAGAAGAACATCGCCCCAACCTCAACCCCATCCAATACTTTTGGGATGACCTCACAAATGCTCTTCTGGGTGAATGGGCAAAAACTCACAGACACCTCCAAAATCTTGTAGAAAGCCTTCCCAGAAGAGTGGAAGAAGTTGTATCTGCAAAGGGAAGAACATCCACAGTGGCAAAACACACCAAATCCTGCAGATGTGTCTGTGAATTCACCAACACACGTGGGGGGCAAAAGGAAAAAATAAAAAGGCGGCAACATATTCTCACTTGGCCCTTCACTAGCCTCCATTGTATGCTTCTCTGCTGGCACAACCGTCCTCCTGAATAACATCTTGTCCCATGAGATCACAGTGGCATACTTACCAACATTTCTTTAGGGAAACAGGAACGTTTAAGTCCCAACTGGGAACGCTCATGTTCCTACCATTAATACCTAAGGCTTCCTCAGGTTTTTATATAACCCTACTCAATTTTGGTTCGAGAGGCCCTGAATTTGCTAGGTTTGTGCCAGAAAATTACAGGTACTCACCAGACGTCCTCTGAGTATTTGTAAGGACAGTGTTCTGTAGGACAAGTCACTACAAATGCTCCACATGTGATTTACTTTAGCTGGTGCTATGAAACCGGGGAAAACAAAGGAAGCTGGAGAAATGCTAAATTACAATGGAGCTTTTTTATAGGACATGAACATTTAATTTAGGAGATTCACATTAAAATAAGGGATGCAGTAACACTCAAAGCATAGAACAGAGTCTGCCTGTAAAACCACAGAGATGGAAAGAAAGCCATGCATGTTCTCTAAGGACACAGACAGCACAGTTATAATAATATTCCACAGCAGATCTATGCAACTGTATAAATATTGCAGTAGTAAAACCCAGATATATGTATTGGGTGGAACTCTACCAACTTGGCAACATCAGCTTTTTGTAAAGCACCTGCGTACCCCACCCAATTACTAACTAACCCCAATTACTTCAGTTACATTACACACAAAAATTAAAGGAACCTGTTGAAATTTCCCAAACCACTTATATGACTAAATAACCCTTTAAAAGACATGTTAATTCCTTTTTGACCCCTAAGCAATGCTCCAACAGAGAGTAACTGCATTTTGAAGCTCTCTCTATACGAGTGTGGAAGTGCATTGAGGCGTGACGATGCACGTCCAACTCCACAGCCTTACAGCTGTATGCCCTGCTATGGATCGAAGCCAGTGACCTGTCAATCAACGAAATGCGTCTTTATACATAGAATACAGCTGTGAGGCTGAGGAGCTGGAAGTGCACCGCCACACCCCAATGCACTGCCAGGCAGAACTTCAAAAGGTAATTTTTCGCTGCTGGAGCAGTGCTTCGGGGTCATAAATGGATCAACTTGCTTATCTTTTATACATACATATACATGGTTTGTGGCCATTAAAGTTTCAGACAGGTTTACTGTAAAACAATTGATATATTAAAAAATTAAATGGTATTCCAGCTCAAAATGTGTATCACCTGATCATTAGATAGGAGATCTAGTTGAGTAAAAAGATTCATAGAACCCTTATCCAACATCCATGATCGTAGTCCATGGCCGGTGGACCACAGCACAGCGTACTGAACATCCTACTACTGGTGAAAACCCCGGCACCTCTTCTGATGAGTGAGCCCCTATGACAAATTAGGGCCAACTAATCTGAAGAAGTTTAAGGGATGGGCGGGTAGTTGGAGTTCATAGCGGTCTGGTCCGTCAGCCAGTTGGAGTTTCATAGCGGTCTGGTCCGTCAGCCAGTTAGAGTTTCATAGTGGTCTGGTCCGTCAGCCAGTTGGAGTTCATAGCGGTCTGGTCCGTCAGCCAGTTGGAGTTTCATAGCGGTCTGGTCCGTCAGCCAGTTAGAGTTTCATAGTGGTCTGGTCCGTCAGCCAGTTGGAGTTCATAGCGGTGTGGTCCGTCAGCCAGTTGGAGTTTCATAGCGGTCTGGTCCGTCAGCCAGTTAGAGTTTCATAGTGGTCTGGTCCGTCAGCCAGTTGGAGTTCATAGCGGTCTGGTCCGTCAGCCAGTTGGAGTTTCATAGCGGTCTAGTCCGTCAGCCAGTTGGAGTTTCATAGTGGTCTGGTCTGTTGGCCACTGACTACTGACGAGGCTGCGGAACCAAGGTCCTGCATATCTTTTTGCTCAACTTTAGTGATAAATGTTAGATGGGTGGAGGTCCGAATCACAAGACCAAGGCCCCAGGGGGAAGTCAAACATGCATGTAGATGCTGTATTTACTGTCTATGATGGTAACAGCCAAGCGCTGTCATGCAAGAAAATAATAGAAAGGAACTGAAGGTGAATGAAACCCAAATGCAACCATTGATGAAGCCTCTGATTGCTGGATTGAACATAGCTGTATCTTACCAATAAGCATCTAGTTTTTAGTAGAAACACGTACTGCAATAGGGCAGAACATAGAGCGCCAGCGCACGATTTGTGGAAGATGTAGGACGCGTTATCCACATCAAACAAGCCAGCAGGGGGGCGATTCTGCACATAGAAGAGGTGCCGAAAAAAGAAAAAAAGGACGCCATCAGACCAGACTACACCGTATGCCAAAAGTATATAAGGTATTTTTTGGCATATGCATGGTGAGTTCAAGGCTTACATACAGGTCGATGGACTGTAGTAATAGAGCAGATAAAGGTGGTGGCTTTAGTTTATAGTGGGAAAACCTGGTGACAAGTTCCCTTTAACTCTTAAAAATAAGTAAAATCCATCTAAGTGAAAACAAGATGCACTGCCAGCACAGTGATGGATCAGATTACAGCTGTCTATTGAAGTCTATGAAGACTGAGGAAGAGAGAGGAACAGAGTGAAACAGGGAGACAGAAGCTTGTGAGCAGGGCCCTCACTCCTTTTGGTAGAGTTGTGTGTTATTCATCAATATCTTTATTGCTTTTATCTACCATCACCTACTGTATCCTCACCCATCCCCTGTAGATTGTGAGCCCTCGCGGGCAGGGTCCTCTCTCCTCTTGTACCAGTCAGTGACTTGTATGGTTCAAAGATTATTGTACTTGTTTTTGCTATGTATACCCCCTTTTCACATGTAAAGCGCCATGGAATAAATTAGTGTTATTATTATTTACTATTATAGCGCCATTTGTTCCATGGCGCTTTACATGTGACAAAGGGGGTATACATAGCACAAAAAAATTACAATAAATTTTGAAGCGACTGGTACAGGAGGAGCGAGGACCCTGCCCGCAAGGGCTCACAGTCTACAAGGGATGGGTGAGGATACAGTAGGTGAGGGTAGAGCTCGTTGAGCTGCGGTATGGTGGAGCGAGGGTTACTGCAGGTTGTAGGCTTGTCGGAAGAGGTGGGTCTTCAGGTTCCTTTTGAAGATTTCCATGGTAGGCAAGACTCTGATGTGTTGGGGTAGAGAGTTCCAGAGTAGGGGGGATGCACGGGAGAAATCTTGTATACGATTGTAGGAAGAGGAGACAAGAGGGGAGTAGAGAAGGAGATCTTGTGAGGATCGAAGGTTGAGTGTAGGTAAGTACTGGGAGACTAGGTCACAGATGTATGGAGGAGACAGGATTATAATAATAAATAATAATTGCCTGTACAAGTTCCCATTAAAATGTAAAGTGCTGTGAAATATGTTGGTGCTATAGAAATAAAAATGATTATTATCTCAGTCCAGTGCTGTAATCACAGCAACACTGCACAGTACTGCAGTCATCCTCGATACTGCCGTTTCTAAACCTAAATACACATGAGAGCAGGAATTCTTCATGTCTTTGTTGTGCTATGTATGGGAGGCATCATAGCAGCTTGTTTCTACCCAATAGCTCAGAAAAAAAATAAAATGTTTAGCTAGAGCCTGCAAAGGGGAACACTGTTGAAAAATGCAAGCTCTGAGTCACATAATGGGCACATATGGTGATACTCCTCATGTATACACATAGTTCATTCTGAAAACTTACCAGAAACGTCAGGTTCCCTTGGAATATCCACATCCTTTACATTAGATACAGTACAAACTTATTTCATAGACATGACCTACAAAAATCATCTTCTTAGAACATGTTAGTAGTTTGGATTTGTCTGGAAAACCAGAGGTGAAGTCTGCCATGCCTTACCTCTGTGTCCATGTTTGCTTGTTCAAATCCGACCATGTTTGCTTGCAGCAGCTGTTGCAGAAGTTGTACTTGAGCCACACTTAGGAAGAAGTCCAAGCTTGTGGTAATGTTCACTTCCAAGGAATGGCCACACACTAAAATATCCTGAGGTGAAAAGGTAGATCTCATGTCATTTTGTTTACTTCAGCTCAGGGGACCAAAGAAACCTCAGAAATATCCGTGTCTAACATATCCTAAATCAAATGCACCTGAAATACCTACAGGCGGGTGCCAAAGGCCTCTAACACAGATTATTTTCATTTGTAATCAATACAAATGTTCCGCTGCTGACCAAGTCAAAAATTCAGCAATCACGTATACGGAGGAGAACCTCTACAAACACTGCGGGAAACTGCCAGGTTAACATAACATGGATACTGAGGCGAGAGCAGGGCGCAGGCGGCTTCATGTAACCATACAGTACATCCAGCACTTACTAAATATAGCTATGGAAACTAGGGGAGACTTTCTGTGTAACACAAAGTAATGTGGAAAACTTAAAAAGTCACCGTCGTTTGAATTTTTTTTAAATAAATCAATATTACACATGAAAAAAAAGAAACGTTTTAATATACATCATCAGAGAAATACTCTTCTTTTTTCTCTTGTACTGTTCATTCATTCTCAAAATGTGTCTTCAGTGAATACAGATTTTGCCATTATTGAGATAGGAGATGGCAGTTGGTGCTCATTAAGTTCTATGGAGAACTTGTAGCAGAATGTCTGTCCCTGCCTCAAGCTCCTCCCTCCTCCATAGAATTTTAGAAGCACCAACTGTTATCTGTGATCTCAAAAATGAGAAAATCTGTTTTCATTGAATACAGATTTTACCCATGAATTAATCCAGAAGGAGAAAGAAGCAGATTTTTTTCTGATAAGATGAACTACAAAGTTTCTCATTTTCACGTTTGCCGTTGATTTATAAAATATAGATTAAAATGACTGTTAAACAGATTATCCCCATTGAACTGATAGGACAAGTCAAAATATGTATAATTGCTGAGGGTCCAAGCACAGGAACCCTCCCAAGAAAGGAGGTTTCAAAGTCTCCTGTGTCACTGGAATGATAGTCAGCATGCATGGCCACTGCCCAGTTCACTGATTAGGAGTGATTGTTGCATATACTCACCATAGCTACATTCAACTAGGGTACTTTTAACCCCCTTTTCTTGTAAATTGTTGTGCAAATTTACAACCATTTTGCTACTGCTCCATTGCACCTCGTATGAAAACTGAAGCAACTTTGCAAATACTCTTCAATAAAAATATGCTACTGTCATGTGTCTACAGCAGCAATGCAGATCTGTGTGTATCCATTGTGACAGACAACAAACAAGCCATGTAGTCTGATCTCATGATACTTTGAGGTCCAGTCTGTGCCCTAAAAATGTATGCTAAGAAGAAGTAGTGGACAGATGAAAGGGAGTGCAGGATCAGACTACATAGTCTGATTGTTGTCTGTTACCATGGATATGCACAGATATGCACAGCTGCAGACACAAAACAGTAGCACATTTTACAATCAGCAACTATTTGACAGGTTCTTTTATTTTTCAACATTGATGCATTGGAGAAAATATATTGTCTGAGAAAGTGAACAAATCCTTCAAAAAATAACTTTCATATTTCAGTGCCATAATTACAAGCAGATCGATGGGGAGGAGTTTGGTTCCTAAGACGCCCATCAAACGCTCAAACAATGAGAATACACACAAAGCTGGGATTGGATTCAATAAAAAGCTTCTGCAGAGCTGTCTCCTCAGCTGTCAGCTCAGCTGTCTGCTCAGCTGTCTGCTCCTGTCTGCTCAGCTGTCAGCTCCTGTCTGCTCAGCTGTCAGCTCCTGTCTGCTCAGCTGTCAGCTCCTGTCTGCTCAGCTGTCAGCTCCTGTCTGCTCAGCTGTCAGCTCCTGTCTGCTCAGCTGTCAGCTCCTGTCTCCTCAGCTGTCAGCTCCTGTCTGCTCAGCTGTCAGCTCCTGTCTCCTCAGCTGTCAGCTCCTGTCTCCTCAGCTGTCAGCTCCTGTCTCCTCAGCTGTCAGCTCCTGTCTGCTCAGCTGTCAGCTCCTGTCTGCTCAGCTGTCAGCTCCTGTCTGCTCAGCTGTCAGCTCCTGTCTGCTCAGCTGTCAGCTCCTGTCTGCTCAGCTGTCAGCTCCTGTCTGCTCAGCTGTCAGCTCCTGTCTGCTCAGCTGTCAGCTCCTGTCTGCTCAGCTGTCAGCTCCTGTCTGCTCAGCTGTCAACTCCTGTCTGCTCAGCTGTCAACTCCTGTCTGCTAAGCTGTAAGCTCCTGTCTGCTAAGCAGCACACCTCTCGAGGGTGGTTTTGAGCGGAAGATTGTAGTTTTAACACCCAAATCACCCCCATTCTGTTTGTAATTATAAGAGCACTGAAATAAGAAAAAAAAAAAAAACTGATAAAGGTTTAGTTACCCTTTAAGATAATGAACCTATTTAGAGTTACCAGTATTAGACGCAATGCCACAGAACAAAACCACAAAATGCTGGGGTAACACAGATGCGCTGTGAAAAAATAAATTTTGGCATGTAATGAACCAAGAAAAAAAAAAGATCGTTCGCATAATCTACCACGCAAATAGACCCCTTAGGGATCCGTTTTCTTCATGAATGTTTTTTTTCTTCTTTTGAAGTTATTTCTGGAAAACATATTAAGGCTATAACATGGTTTCTTGTGACTTTCCATTGGAGGACTTCTTAAAAGTGTAATAAAAATTCCATATATATATAGATATATAAGCCTGTAGCATGTCAATGGTTTTGTGCTCTCACCTCAGTTTGCAGACTGTCATGGGACACTTTACTGAAGATTATTGCTGGTGCAGCGGTGACTCGCACTGTGAAGTCTGTTAGAATTGGGCTTAGTATCGCTCGCCGTTCTTGATGCCTTCTGATACTAAAGAAGAACAAAATACAATATTAAAAACATTAATAAATGACATAACCATTGGTAACCTGTGCACATACAGTGGTGGCCAAAAGTATTGGCACCCCTGCAATTCTGACAGATAATACTCAGTTTCTTCCTGAAAATGATTGCAATCACAAATTCTTTGGTATTATTATCTTCATTTAATTTGTCTTCAATGAAAAAACACAAAAAGAATTGTCCTAAAGCCAAATTGGATATAATTCCACACCAAACCTAAAAAAGGGGGTGGACAAAAGTATTGGCACTGTTTGAAAAATCATGTGATGCTTCTCTAATTCGTGTAATTAACAGCACCTGTAACTTACCTGTGGCACCTAACAGGTGTTGGCAATAACTAAATCACACTTGCAGCCAGTTAACATGGATTAAAGTTGACTCAACCTCTGTCCTGTGTCCTTGTGTGTACCACATTGAGCATGGAGAAAAGAAAGAAGACCAAAGAACTGTCTGAGGACTTGAGAAACCAAATTGTGAGGAAGCATGAGCAATCTCAAGGCTACAAGTCCATCTCCAAAGACCTGAATGTTCCTGTGTCTTCCGTGCGCAGTGTCATCAAGAAGTGTAAAGCCCATGGCACTGTGGCTAACCTCCCTAGATGTGGACGGAAAAGAAAAATTGACGAGAGATTTCAACGCAAGATTGTGCGGATGGTGGATAAAGAACCTTGACTAACATCCAAACAAGTTCAAGCTGCCCTGCAGTCCGAGGGTACAACAATGTCAACCCGTAATATCCGTCGGCGTCTGAATGAAAAGGGACTGTATGGTAGGATACCCAGGAAGACCCCACTTCTTACCCCGAGACATAAAAAAGCCAGGCTGGAGTTTGCCAAAACTTACCTGAGAAAGCCTAAAAAGTTTTGGAAGAATGTTCTCTGGTCAGATGAGACAAAAGTCGAGCTTTTTGGGAAAAAGCATCAACATAGAGTGTACAGGAAAAAAAAAGAGGCATTCAAAGAAAGGAACACGGTCCCTACAGTCAAACATGGCGGAGGTTCCCTGATGTTTTGGGGTTGCTTTGCTGCCTCCGGCAAGTAAATTTGTCAGCGGGATTTCATTACCCAAAACTATTGGGTTGGAGACAATGTCCCTGGAGGTCCCTTCCAAGTCTAATATGCTATGATTCTATGTAGCTCTTGCAAAGAAAAGTCCAGCGCTACCTTTATCTCGCCACTCTGTTTCTCCATTACTGAGAAATATGTGCTTGAATTGATATGCAAATGAGGCTAAAGTGCTTTGAATGCATAGAAGCACTTCTCAAGCTTTTGTCACTCCAGTTCAATTTCCCACTCAGCTCTGGTGTCTCCTGCTTGAAGTTACACAGCAAAGGAGCTGTCAATCAAGCAGGGGGAAGCGGAGGTGCTGGGCGGGAAATAGATTCGGAGTGACTGAAGCTTGATAAGTGTTTCCAAGCACCCAAAGCGTTTTAAGTCTTATTTGCATATCGATTCAAGCACAGATTTCTCAGTAACGGAGGAACAGACTGGCAAAGCTGAAGGTATGGCTGGACTTGTTTCTGCAAGAGCTACATGTGCATAAAAATAGTTTTGGGGGATGAAATCCTACTGACACTTTCTCTTTATTCAGTCTTATTCCTTTGAATAATGAGTTTTCCCGACAAATAACATAAATATATTGGGCCCGATTCATCAAATCGTTCATATGTCAGAATTCTGGTGTAAAAGATTTTCTCCCAGGGCGTGACGGGTTATGACGCCACCGATCATTTAATTTATGAGGAGCTGTGGTGTTCCATACTATGGAAACCTCACTTCAGTCCCTGACTGGAGTCAGATTTCTGGCTTAGCACACAAAAATGCAGGCCACTCGTGACACATGAAGAAGCATGCACCACTTCATGGATCAGGAGCGTCTGACCCCAGCATGCAACCTCATGAACAATGCCGATTTTAATGAATCGGGCCCACTTTGTTTAAGCGTAAGAGGTATTTGGTTATCTTACACTTATAGCCTATCCCAAGGACTGATAGACAGAGGGGACTGCGGTGCTCCGTGTCTACTCTTGTGACTAGTACCACAGCTCAGCTTCATTCACGTAAATCAAAGCCAGCTGCACCTCAGGCAGATAAGTCTATGGGCAACTACACACTTGTTCTGTACTATCCACTCCAGGTAACATGTTACAGGACATCTATTAAAATAAATGAGAAACTCTGACCTCTACAGGGCATATGGGCAAAAGTTGTACTAATGCCACAACCCTTTTAACATAATTTAAAGGGAGCCTTTCAGCAGTTTTTTATGTATGGAAGTAGTGATATGGCTGTGCAGGTGCTTGTTTCCTGATAGAAATAATACCTTTCTTGTAGAGATCCGATGTGCCAGTCATGAGAAATCTACTGCAGAAGCCATATGCATATCAGGCTGGAAGTGCACTGGGGAAGGGTGTTGTCAGACTGCTTCTTCCAACTGCATGGACATGCCCCCAGTGCACAGTCAGCCTGATTTGCATATGACTTCTACACTTAAATTTCTCATGATTGGCACATCGGATCTCTGCAAAAAAGGAATCACTTTTCTCAGGGGACAAAAACCTATACAGTTAGGCCACTACTGCCATGTATAAAAATATACTGACAGGTTCCCTTCATGTGATGCAAGATACTCTTAGATGCCAGTAAGAAATTGAAGCAAATATTTGATATATGTTATGAAGTTCTAACCCCAGAAAAGAGATTCAGTAACTGAAAAGAGGAGCAGTTTGTAATCTGGACTTAGTACAAAGTAATTTCATTTCATATGGATCTGAACAAGTTATCCCAAAGTTTATAAGTGAACGAGAGGGGGTTTAATACAGCATGCAATGCCAAGTCTTCTAATAATGCATCATATACAGGATGGAAATCGAGACCAAAAAAGATTTTCATGAGAAAAGCCAATCCGAGCCAAAAGGAGATAAAAGAGACGATGTTATTAATATTACGTGGAAAGAATTCCATTCCTACCATAAATTACATGATCTTCTGCTAACTGACAACCTCACTGCATGTATTTGGTGGAAGGAGGATTATACATGAGCATTACAAGGAGAGCAGGTGCAACCAGACGTACCCCCACACAATCCGAGCCACACGCTCCCTGGACTGGGAACATGCAGTATTAATAAATGGAATAAATAACCGAGTCTGGGCAGAACACAAGGAATCCGAACATATATCCCAAGGATCATCATATACTTTGTGCTGCCTTTGATGCTTCTACCACTAGGGGGAGCATGTCATATGCTCAATACGTTCACTGCAGTCATCAAAGCAGCAATAGAGCTGGAAGATGCTCCGTCTGCTGACTACACGTGTAAGAAGCCATAAGATGCAGAAGACATGCAATAAAAATAAAAAAAGAGTCCAAAATGCATTCTGTAAATCAAGAATGCATTAGTTAGAATATATAAGTCTCTATTCTTGCAAAATCCCTTTTCCTTTTAGTTTCCAATTCCAAGCACAAGCAAGTTCCTATGAGGTTAAATAGTTCTAACATGAGCGCCACACATATGCAACCAATGAGAGGAAACAGAGCTGGCAGCCGGGTACAACGCAGCCTTATCACCCACAAGCTATTGAGAATGAACATAACTCAAGGTATATTCTACATCTGCATCTGTCTCATTTCAGATGGAGAGAAGCATTAAAAATGAGGGACTGGAATCCATTCAACAGCTTATACCTCCAAACTGCTGAATACCATAGTCGCAGCTGTGGCCGAGGCCACTTTGGAGGAAGAGAGAATAAATGGAAATGGAGAAACCCGAACAGGGAGCTGTCGTTCCTAGTTCCTTTATAGGGATCTAAAGTATGACACGGCCAATTACAAGAGTGCATTACTGTTCTGCACTGACGGACTCCATCTGTTGGATGTATTTTGGGATATTCGCTGTGTAATTCAGGCCAACAGTAATTTCTTTGAAACAACTGGAGTTGGCAGGACAGGAGCACTTCATGCGAGTCACTGTTCTTGCTCATGTCAGAGGAAGAGATCACTGTCTGGTCGCTCTTGGTAGAGAACAAGGAGGAGGGATGAGCTATTGCCTGATGAACTTTGAATCTCCTTATCTCATATGGGAACTAAGTCTGCAGATTTACTGCGGGGTCAGAGGGAGAAATGCATTTATAGACTTTTCACAAACTAACAAGAATCCCTTAATTATTGGTGTTCTATGTTGGACTTCACAAAATATTTATGAAAAACTTTTGGCTTCCAAAAGAAAAATTAAAACAATTTGCTAAATATTTTTCTGTTTTAGTGGACAATCAACTAACAGGTTTGAATAAAAGGTTTCTCAGAGAAAAGAAAAAAGGAAATAAAAAGAAAAGGAAAGAGAAAAAGAAAAAGAAGGAAAGGGAAAAAGACAGAAAAAGAAAGAAAGGAAGAAGAGAAAGAAAAAAGAGAAAGAAAAGAAAGAGAAAGAATGAAAGATAAAGAGAAAGGAGAAAAAAAAGATAAAGAAAGAAAAAAGAAAGACAGAAAGAAAGAAAGGAAGGAAGGAAGAAAAAAAAGAAAGAAAGAAAAGGAACCCCGAGAACCTCTTTAATGTATAATGGAAAGAGCACGAATTGCCTGTAAAATGAGGACCCATTCTAACCTCCAGGATATACTGTACGAATAATTATGCTATGCTGTCACATTGTGGGTGAAAAGGGCAGATTTCCAGCATTCCCCTTAGATTGTTTTTTCTATTGTGCCGGTGGGGTTCACATATTTAGATTATTCTCCTCAGACTTTTATCAGTCTTTATTGTAATGGGAAATATAAAACTCATCCACTAACTTTTTGCCAGATCTAGATCTGCATTTTCTATTGATTTTTGGTAACAAACCATCACAAGATAATAACATTACAGATAAAGACGTAAAAGAAATGATGCATTTATTATTCCAGAGTCTTGCAAAGGAGCGCGAAGGTCAATCTCTTCAATTTAAGGAGAGGAGCCAAAAGTCTAGCCTCAGAGCTGAGAAGACCCAGAACTGAACAGAGCATGGACAATGATGAGACAGAATAATGGTGTTAAATCCTTAAAGGGAAACTGTCAGAAGGTTTTTGCTATGTAATCTGTAGACAGCGTGCTGTAGGGGTTAAATCAAATTCAGTAATGCCTTTTTAACAAGCTCAGTGGTTTTGTTTACTAGCAATGATTGTTTTAGCACCAGGAGCTTATCATTGCTGGGACACAACAGCACCTGCTCCGACTCCGCCCTCCTGTGATAAGCAGCTCAGGATCTATAGACATTGTACACTGAGAGCCTGGTGAGGGCGGGGTTAGCTGTGGTGTGGGCGGGGTCAGCTTTCTCAGCTCTGCTTCATGCTATATCTAAAAACTCTGTATCAGAACTGCAGCACCTAGTAAACTAAGTAATACATCATTGGAATCAGTGTTTCTTTGCCTATATAATGCTGCTCTCAGATGAGGTAGCAAAAACCTTATGACAGATTCCTTTTAAATGAGAACTTTCCAGAGCGTTGTCATGAAAAAGAAGGAGGGTAAAAAGTTTCATGTTTTAACTTTAGTTCGTTAACAATTTGTTTCACAAAATGAAGTAAAAGTAAAACGAGACATTACAGCAAATGCTCTCCTCTTGAATACCAACAAGAGCTTCCATTTATTTCAGCCCATTCCAATTTATTAAATTATTAGTAGATAAACTTCTGCCACTTGTTAATTCAATGCAAAATCTTTTTCTTAAAGCAAAATCCAAGCAAAATTTTTGCCTAGATTTTGCTTTAATAAAAAATAAATTTAATTCAAGTAACGAGTGTGCAAAAGATTATCCATTGTGTTTTCAGAGCTGTAATTTGCACTTGTGCGTCACAAAAACACTTTGGTTTGATGCATTAAAACTGGCTTGTGCTGCACCATTCTTGTTGGAGTACAAGGCGCATGCAACTTAATGAATCTGGCGCATCTTCTGCGTGCAGCACTAGAAATGATGTCCAAGTCAGCATTTCTGCCATATAAAACACCAGCACTTTTGATTAATTGGTTGGTCAGACATGTCCCTGTCCTGTCTCCTCCCCAGCTCCGCTTGTTTTGGCTGAGTTGATTCAGTGTCATGCAGCATGGACGCTAATTGCAGCCCTACTCAACGTGGTCAATGCTCAGCTCTCCTTAGTCGCAGGCTGTCTCGCTGAGCTGCCTCTTGTAGCATTTCCAACACTGCTGCCTCCTCCTGCTGCTGGCAAGTCTCCACCTGGCTATAGGGAGGCGCGGACACTTTCTGCAGGACTTTAACCACATTGCGTCCTTCAGAATTGAGATTTTCTGGCCTATCCCCAAGCAGCAGGTTTATTAGGCAGCTACTCCCACCACTCCTCACCTGATCTATGGTTCTAGTTCAGTTTCTAACTAGATTCCTGTAAGATGCTGTCTTGTATTCGCTCTGTTTTCTGACCCGGCTTGCCTGCCTGTTTATCCTGACCTCTCAGCTCCTGACCTCGGCTATGTATATTGAATCCTGCCCTCGTAATGTCTGACAAGTCTTTGCCTCTACCCTCTTGTACCTCGCACCCGTGTATGCGACCCTCCGGTCAGCTGCAGATCCAGGGACTGACCTGGACTGGTACCTGGTGACTACCGGAGGTCAAGCCTATACTCACCATCAGAGGCTCTAGTGAATACCCAGCAGTCAGTTATGCACCTCTGGGGTAAGCCCGGCTAATGGCGCAGTGGGTCTACAGCCACCAGCGTTACATTCAGACTCGCGTTAAAATGCTACAAGTCGTAATTTTATTGTGCAACAATGTTTCAATCTTTCAAAGGTTTTATGACATTTCCCCAATATTGCCATGATGCACCTGAAACTATTCAAAATTACGATTTTTATATATTTACCCCTCCTAAAGGAGCTTAAGGGGATCGGTCACTAGATTTCACAATACAGTTTGTATGCTATAATTGAACAGAAACATCTCTTGATGTGTATGTACCAGGGCTGTGGAGTCGGTAAGCCAAACTTACGACTCCGACTCCTCAAATTCCATGACACCGACTCCAACTCAGACTCCACGACTCCGACTCCCTCATACATGGCTCATGTTTAAGTGATAAATTTACTGTAGTACATATTCATATCAGCTAAAAGTCTAGACCCTTAGATCAGGAATAGGACAGACATTTATAGGACATTTCATAACTTTCCCAAATTCTTAAGAAAAAAGTATTCCCCACAAACTGCATTGAACTACTGTACCCAATTTATTATATATTTTAGGAGTTGGAGTCGGTCCATTTTATTCCGACTCCACCAAAATGGACACTGACTGCAACTCCACGACTCTGACTCCACAGCCCTGGTACGTACTTAGAAAACACAAGTCAGAATGGCTGTAAAAAGTTATCCTGCCTAAAATTAAAACAAGCAATTCATGAGTAAAGCTTTAGCTTTAAAATTCTCAGCTTATAATCAGGATTATACAGTTATTCTGAAATGCATTTTCAAAGTAAATACATCAGGTCTAAGAGATCTATCTATAAATACTTGCAGTTTATGAAATTTTTATCCACTTGAGTTGACAAATGGATAATTATCATTTCACTATTGAAGCCACTATTAAGAAAGGGAAATGAAAACTATAATGACACCTACCATAGAAACAATGGTTGTCATGTTTGATTCTAAATATATATGAACAAGAAGCTTTAGGTTTAGGTTTAGATATGTCTTTTTTTTTGGAAGTCATTATAAACAGGAGCAAATAATTTTGCAGGACCCCGGGCCAGCGTCCATGTCAGTATTCAATGGCGGCCGGTCGAGGGCCTTGTAAACTGCCTGATACCTGCTGAAATCCCCAGCGCCTCTTCTGATTTGTAGGTCAGACATTGTTGCGGTGTGATGGACACATTGACTTCGTTCCAGGTCTACTAAACCCTTAAATGCACTTGACTAATTGTTCACCTTTCTGAAAGCAGATGTTTTGGCAGGTTGCTGATCTGGAGAATTCAGGTGTGTGTTAACACAACTCCAAGGAAAGACATCAGCAATGATTTTAGAGAAAAACTTCCCAAGAGTAGATCTCCTATCAAATTCACCCTGAGGGCAGAACGTGCAACGCTCAGAGAAATTGCAAAAAGATTCAAGAGTTACAGCTCAGACTCAAAAGGTCTCAGCATGTTAAATGTTCCAAATCCATGACAACACAATTATCAAAAGACTGAACAAGAATGGCTTGTTTTGAATGTTTCCTAGGAGAAAGCTTATTTTTTAAAATAACACGACAGCATGACTAAAGTTTGCAATATTGCATCTGAACAAACCACATGACTTTTAGAACAATGTCTTTGGACAGACAAGACCAAAGTAGGGAAGTTTGACCATGATGCCCTGTGTCAAGTTTGGCAAAAACAGTTAATCAACACAAACAATTTATGTCAATTGTCTACCACACTAATGGAGTGGTGATTATTTGGGGCTTGCTTCGCAACCATATGAACAGGCCACCTTTCAGTCATTGTGTCAACCATGAACTCCTCTGTATACCAAAGTAATCAAGAGTTAAATGTGAGGTCATTAATCCAAAAGCTAAAGCTTGGCCAAAAATGGGTCATTTCACAGGGCAATGATCCCAGGCCCATCAGGAAATCTACATCAGAATTGCTGAAATAGAAAAAAAATGCCCAAAAACCTTAGTGAAATTAATCAATGTTGTTAAGAAGAGTGGGCCAAAAATTCTTCCAGAATGATGTGAAATACTGATAAAGTCACACAGAAAAGGATTACTTGTAGTTATTGCTGCTTAAGTTGTTTCTATAAGCTTTTGATTTATGGGGTGTACACGGTATAATTTGTCATTTGATGTTGTTCATCTGAGGTTGAATTTACTTAAGTTACCTTTTAAGGACCATATTTTTTTACATATGTCCTGATGCGTAAAACAATAGAATTCAAATAGGGTGTACTTAGTTTTTTTTCATGACTGTACTTCATTTTTTTGTTTTGCTTCCTAAACACTATGCTGCAGTGCTGTTTCAATGCTCAGTTTATGGTTCTTTAAAAGGGAGAATTTCAGCAGGTTTTTCTATTTAATCTGAGAGCAGCACAATGTAGGGGCAGAGATCCGGATTCCAGCAATGTATCACTTACTGGTCTTCTTGGTGCAGTTTTGATACAATCCCTGTTTTCTCTGCTGTACATGAAGCACTGGTCAGAATGCTGAGCTGTGTATAACGGCATCCACACCACGGATTTCTGCACACACTGTAAATTTTCAGCAAGCTGCCAATCAGTGGTGGGGGTGGGGTTACATGTATTAGCTGGACTGGCTTACACCTGAGACCTAGTCCAGCAGTGATAATCTCCTGCTGATAAAACATGGATTGCATTGAAACTACAGCATACAATCTGGTAAGCGACACATTGTTCGAATAAGGCTCTCTGCCCCTACATTATGCTACTCTTACATTATAAATTAAAAACCTGCTAATAGAGTCCCTTTAAATGTTCGTTTCAATTGCTGCTCAGCAAGATCCGTACAATATATTTACACAATCAGAGTAAGGGAATTTCCCTGTTTGTGCCTTTCTGATGCCAACCCCCATACTCACACCGGGGGATTCCATACACAGACTATTTTGAATAATATGTAGAGATATTGCCAAGCAGCAGTTGAAAGCGACTTCTAAAGGAACAAAAAGTGGACACTCAAGCAACACTGCAGCACAGTGTATAGGAGAGACAGAAGCAAAATAAGGTACTAAAGTATAAGAAAAAATTCATAAGTTTGCAATGTCTGGAGGATAATTTAAGAAATAAAGAAATAAGTAACTTGTTCAGCTTTATGAAGACTTGCACTGACAGTGGAGACTAAGGTGTACTTAGTACAGTACAGGTGTACAGGTGTACTAAACTCATGCGTAATGATCTGTGCTTACATCTCGTCTTGGTTATGGAATATATGCCTGGAGCAATTCCTCAACTTAAAGGAACTGTCCGGCCTTAGGGAAAAAGATGCTGGTAGCGGCCGGTCATGTGACTAGAAGTATGCAATTTGCATACGTTCAGCCACATACCAACTAAACTTCTCTGGCTTTGCTCAATACACTTGCATTGAGAGAGGTCGCGCACATCTATTCGGCATGTGACTGCATGTATGAAAATGACATACTTGTAGTCACGCACACGGAGCCGGAATATCCTCACAGCGAGCGCAGAGAGTGACTGCAGACTTGTACACTAAGGCCGAACAACCCCTTTAAACCTCTGGAGGTATATGTTGGGAAATACACCAGACGTACAGGATCCATTTAATGTAGCTAAATAATTAGACATGAACATGGCCCGATATCCAGACCCCATAGCAGTTCCACTGAAACCAATTTACAGCACCGTCTGATAATATAAATGAGGCCTAAAACTGGAACCTGGAGGGTAATATTATGATATGCTTGAGATGTAAACTCTCAACAGCTGGTCAATGTATCCTGAGAAGTCAATGTTCTAGTCTAAATAAAATTACAAGGTTCAATGTGATAACTTTACAAGGGGAGGAGGAGGTGAAAGGGAAGGACAACAAAAATCTTCATGAATATCAATTTGTTTGGCCCTTTTCTTCTTAAGTCTACATGTTCATGTAAACACAGATCAACACATGATCAAATCATTCTGCCAAACGTACTCCTGTGTTACTTTGTTCTGCGCCGAACGCTGTCTTCCTCTCAGATAACACTTGAAAGCAGAAGCCTGTTTAGTATATTTTATCTGTCACTGATCCAGGATTTCTCTCTTCTAAGTGCCATTCAAGCAGCAGTATTAGGTTTCGCTCAAATTTATCTGGTGGTTTGTAAAAGATAAGTGCAAAACTCAACTTGCAAGCGCCGTAAAGCCTTTTGTTTAATTCGGCGTATGCACTATAGCGGCCCACCTGTGGTTTGTTATTATAAAAGTGTAAGTTCTAGATTCTGTGCGGCTACAGAATACAACTTCACATGGTAGTTAAGATAATGAATTCTGGAATGTTATACATTATATGATCACGTCCTCTGGCCTATTCTAATAAACATACCACTGCTATGTATACAGAAAGCATGAGTCAAAATTGGAAATGTAAACTTCGGCCTTGTGCTAATGTTCCTTGAGATAATCTTCCTATATTGATTGGAACGCATGTAGCAGTAAAACAAATAATCAGGAGCTTATTACTCATGGGTGTTAATAAGTACATCTACGCCATTTCAAACAAACCACAACACTTTCCACTTTCCACTAATGCAATTGGACTGAATTATACAACTGCAGTTGGAAGGCTCTGATCAGCCGGGATGATGGAATTTGGATCGCTGCTAATATCTATCAGAGCCTGAAGAAGGATGTGCTGTTAATGTATAATAAGCCAGACGTATTTCTCTTGTCAGTCCGAGCCTCTGTGTTTCTGGTTCCATACTTCCAAAAACCTTATCAAGTTCTCAGACCACCAACCCAGATATAAAGTATAGCGTGTTCTGTAAAGTTGATCGTGTACAACGCCATTCAAAGATGGTCTATCTTGGACATAGCTATGTCTACAGATCCAGTTACAGAAAATCTTGACTTACAGCTAATATCTGAGGAAGTTGCAGATAGTCACACATTTAGGCTATATACATCTGTTTTTCTCATCCACATGTTGTCCTTTTTGAAAACAGACAGCACGCTGGCCCAAAGAGTACAATGGAACCGGTCAAACTTCTGTGTTTTTTTTTAATGGATCCTTAAGTCCATTCTGTTAAACGCAGGTCATGTCCTATTCTCATCTGTTTTTGCAACTTAGACTAGAATATTTTTGATGGATCTATGGGGATCCATCAAAAAACAGATGAAAAACAAAACACTTCTGCTTTCTGTTTGCTTTCTAGCCATTTTTAAAAGGCTTGTTCACTTTTAGGAAAGTGGGCTCCAAACTGTGTACAATACCTAAAATAACAAACCTCTGTGAGTTCAGCATCGGCTTTCTGCCACTGCTCCTGTCCCGGTGTTTTGGCTGCACCACTGTAGTCCCGTCAATAGCAGGCATCACCGTGCTCGTGCACTGAGCTCAGTGGTGTGTACCGTCAACCTCGGCAGCGCTGCTGAGCTCACAACTGGTTACAGCGGGGACGAGCGCTGTTGACGCTACATTACTGGAATAGCCACAATAGCGTAAATGAAGCAATGGCGGTAATCTAGCGCTGGACCCAGGGAGGGTGAGTACCTACTGAGTTTGTTATTTTGGGTATTTTATACATTTTCAGGCCCACCTTCCTGAAAGTGTACAGCCCCTTTAACTGATCTACTGCTCACTATCAATAGAAAATAACTGTTCAGTTTATCCACACTTTTTAAAAATGGATGAAAAAAAAAATGGAGGCAAAATGGAAAGACACAAGGAAGAAAAAAAAGGTACATTTTTGATGAATGTCAAGATGCAAACGGATACGTGACTATACCATTACAGCTGCAGGAGAAATGTTGTATAACACGACACATATTAAAATGATTGGATACCCTTGCACAAAATGGTGTAGGGTTTCAGCTCTCCGGTAGCCGCTTAGATACACACAGTCACAGGGGTTTTATATCAAAACAGAATATAGTTTATTGTTCATCATTACAGCTCCAAAACGCAAACAGCCTTTCTCCAGCACAAGTGAATAACATAAACCCTCCTTACTTCAGGCACAGTGAAACAAGGTAAATGTAGCTGGCTCACCAATCTCGGTATTTCAGGCCGGAGCAGCTCCAACCGTTTATATGCGTTGACCAGACAAACACACCTCTGATCAGCTCAAGCATAAACTCCACAACTCAACTCTGCTGAGCTAACCCAGCTGCTGTTATTAGTCCTGTAAGACCTGGGCAGGATTATGGGAAAGACCTTTTCCAACCACAGTCTTTTGGTTGCTCCTAAATCACGGCCCCAAAATCCAGACAAATTAATCCTTTCATTAACCTAATATTACTGGTACAGACTATACATTATTGAGGCCAACCACCACGGTGTCACATGTCTGCCATCCAGGACCTTACCTTACCTCCTGCTGGCTACACCAAGTTTTTAAGGGCACCGCTTTCCAGTGACTCTAGCTAATAGAAAGAGGAGTACTGAACGGGATATGCCCATCTAAAATGGCCACATGCATGTTAGACAGCATTTCACACATTTATGGAATGGATCTCTCTCGAAAATGGATTCTCGCTTTAACTTACAGCTAAGCAGATGCAATCTTACCTGCTGGCCATGTTCCACTCCAGTGCTGGATTCTGAGAGCCTCTGTCAGCTTCTACCAGCAGTCCTCCATGGTTGCTCTCTTTTTCTGGTTTCAGCTGCTCCCACAGAGCAGTACCAATGTTAATCGACTGCAGGTCAATTTGGTATTGCCTGTCTTCCACTTCTGATCCAGGATCTCGAAGGATACCTAAATTCAAAGCACGTCTATAGAAGAAAAAAACAGAGTTCCATTTCTGACTTTCTGATGTAAGTTAACATTGTACACATAAATTATTGTTTATGAATAGACTTTTATTAATGTTTTCTCATTATACTGCACCACTATAGAAAAAATATATTCATTCACAACTGTCCCTAAGACAGAAGAAAGTTCACTGTAATGTCTCTATGTATTTCAGATATACAAATGCCTGGTCATAGAAAATCCACAGTTATCCACTCCTCCTCGATCCAGAGGCAGCATGAATCAAGACCTGGTGACTATAGGGAGACACCTAACTAGTCCATTGAAGTCAACCACCACCCCAGTTGATTGACAGGTCTCTCCCATTTGGCCATGTCAGGGAACACTGGACTAGTGAAGTTTTAACAGTCCCAGACCGGCTTTTTCAACTATGTTTTCTCTGAAATACTGCGGCGATTCAGAGTAAAACATAACTGGCTGCAATTGTGCAGCCAGGCTCAGATTAATGCTGCTGCGGTAGGTGTTCAGACAGCATGAATCTAGTGACAGGTTCTCTTTAATGATGGACAGATATTTCATTTTACTCTATGAGTCTCCTTAATTTTGATTGTAAGAGAACTAATAGAATACAGAGTTTTATTGAAGAAGTTGTCTCATTACCACTACTCCTGGCCATAGGCCATATTATGGTACCTGGATATTGCATAGTCATTTAACAGAAGACCCCCATGAATTTTCTTTTTTTTTCTACTAAACAAGTATATGTACTGTAGTGTGTGTGTGTGTTAATATACTCACTTACTGACGCCTATTCCAGTATCCAGCACTGTGCTGCTCCTCTTCTCAGTCATGTCATCGCTCTTCAGACTCTCCAGCTTCCTCTGTGCTTTATGCGTTAGCCAGAAGGCTCTTTTTACAAGGTAAGTCTATGGAGCCTTGTTCTGACGCTCCATAGGATAGGATTATAAAGCCATTTCTGGGTCACTCAGAGCACTATGTGATACAGAGAATCGGAACAGCAGTGACATCACTGATAAGAGGGGCAGCACAGCGCTGGATACCAGAGAATGTGGCAGTAGGTGACTATATTAACACATACACACATACATAGATTTAAAGGGAAAAAAAAATCATGGGAGTGCTTCTTTACTGTAAAATATATGGTCGACTGAAGCTGAATGTTTCTGATGCCAAATCATAGCAATTATTAGGCAGAGTGGAGAGCTGCTGCTGCTGCTGCAAAAAAGGCTCCTGCCCTACAAGACTAACCCTACCCAAGTAGTTATGAGGGAAAAGACAAGGCGGCGGATAGTGCTGCGCTGCTGGTGGAGTCAAAGAAATCCAAAGCCCGTGGTGTTCAGATGGTATGCAATTTATTCTCGACGCGTTTAAAGGTCGCACAGACCCCTTCTTCAGGAGACCACAACCCTGCCCAAGTGTTACACACATAGCCATTCATTTGGATAACAAGCATGTAATATTACATTTGTATGGGTGGCTGCAGATTTCCCTGGCAATACCAGATCAGGTCTAATAATAGGATGTTTTCATGAGGCCAACCCTCAGATATAAATTAAGAATTCTAAATAATTCCTACACATTTTCTAAAGATGATGTAAATCCAGTTTCAATGGTTTTAAAATCGGGACACCCCTATTGCAGATCCTGTACAGTTTACAGGATCTGTTGAAAAGAGCTTAATGAAAGGGAACAGTATTTTTCTTTGATATTGCAAGAATTTCTTCAGCTTGCAGTAAAACTTTCGAGCCCTAAGTACTTAGGGTATTGAGGCTGTAATTAATAGCCCACATCCTAATACTGCTGCCCGTGTTCAAAATGTAAACCTCCTTTTTATAGTTTTTCTGACGGACTTATGAATGATGTCATTTATTTCTCTAACCAAGCTGGGCTTTATGAATTTGTCTACATTAATTTATGCTGCAAATCACTCGAGTGACGTCAGATCATAAGTTTACATACCTATTTGCTTTGGCTGATCCAAATACAACGTTGAGGTTTAAATCTGGAAATGTTAGCTACGACAGAAATGCTCTCACTGACATGTTATGCCAAGACAAGCGCGAGTTTCTACAACATACACTGAGAAAATCTTACGAATGAGTCTTTTACAGCCCGAGCAGTAGAAACGGACAAAGTTACTAAAATACTACTCTGCTCGAAACTACTGTGACTGCATTCCAGGAAGAGAAGACTCCCATGGAAGTCGGTAATTTAGAATAACCAGCAAAAGGGCTCTCTAGATTCTTAAAGTGAGTCTATCAGCAAAAAAATGACTGTTCAAACCAAGCACAGCACCTTGCAGGAGGCATTATACTAATGAAAAGTCTACCTTTACTTTATAACATTGCTGTATTTGCCAGAAATCAATTATTTAAATATATTGCTCAGTGCACTCTAGGTGTGGCCGAGCAGCATGCACCTTCTCAGCTACTTGTTTTTTTTCAATATCTGCCCCCTCTTCCTTGATTCACAGCTGTGCCTTTACAGTAGTCAGAGAGGGAGTAGCGATAAGTAGGGAGGTGTACTAAACTTCTTGGCTACGCCAAGGGTGCACCGAGCGCCTCTTTAACATATTTGAATAAAGAATGGTTTTTGACAAAAGTAGAAAAGGATTGGAACACCAAAGGTGACATTTTTATTAGGGATATGTCCCCCAGAGGGTGGAGTGCTTTGTGTAAATAGTAATTTTGTACTGACAGACACCATTTAACATTGACTACCTATCCATGGGAAAATGATGATGAATTGCTGGTGGTCTGATCTCTGGAAACATTGTGGCCCTTTAATGTGCTGCTCGTCCTATACCAGTGAATGGGACAATTTGCGTTATCGAGACATCCTCCCGTACTCGAAATCCAATATGCCTGTGTGAATAAGGGCAGTATGCTCACAGAAGAGCCACAGGCCTTCCATTGTGTTGATTTGGAGGTCCTTATCCTACTCCGGATAAGTCATCAGTGTTAAACTGTACCTGTCTTTTCAAGTGACTTTTAAGAATAAGCTGTCACATTTGTATTCATGAGACACATCACTATTTCTGGACATTCAATGACTTCCCTCAGCATTTTACTTTTTTTTATAACTAGTAACAAGAAGCTGCAGCAGTTTCTTTTAGTGGCTCTCTGCTTTTATCCACCTCCATGCTGCTTCCCGTTCCAGTTTGAATAAAGTTCTATAAGCAGCAGATGTAATCTGATCCCTCAGTGAAGACAGATCTGAGCAGTTTTTGAGAGTGATAAGTAGCACAATACCCAGCTACTAAGCCTGATGAAGAGTAGTTTTGAAAGATTGCTATTTGTTACCATCTTTTCAGTTTGTCATTAAAAGGTTTCAACCACTGAGGACTCCCAAACTGTAATATTTTTCTTATTAGCACAAGAAAAAGGGAAGAAAAGAGAAAAAAATGACTGATAGGTGAGGAAAGAGGAATTCTCTAATGAGATATTATTAAAGTTCCTGTTCTGATTCATGAAAAAAATATATTTAGTTACCCCAGGGCCGGCTCCAGGTTTTTCTGGGCCCCGGGCGAAAGAGTCTCAGTGGGCCCCTTTAACACATACCACGATTCATGATGCAGAGATTCGGCGGAGAAATATATATATATAGTACAATGCAAAGATTTCACTTCTTACATTACATGAGTGATATCTATTGTAAATTCCACAATAGCTCAGAAACCGGCAAATCGCTCCATACAGAATACTGGCCCCCATATAAGGCTCCATACGGAATACTGGCCCCCATATAACGCTTCTTACGGAATACTGGCCCCCATATAAGGCCCCATACGGAATACTGGCCCCCATATAAGGCCCCATAAGAATACTGGCCCCCATATGGAATACTGGCCCCCATATAAGGCTCCATACGGAATACTGGCCCCCATATAAGGCTCCATACGGAATACTGGCCCCCATATAAGGCTGCATACGGAATACTGGCCCCCATATAAGGCTCCATACGGAATACTGGCCTCCATATAAGGCTCCATATGGAATACTGGCCTCCATATAAGGCTCCATACGGAATACTGGCCCCCATATAAGGCTCCATACAGAATACTAGCCCCCATATAACGCTCCATACAGGATACTGGTCCCCATATAACGCTCCATACAGGATACTGGTCCCCTTATAAAACTCCATACAGGATACTGGACCCCATATAACGCTCCATACAGGATACCGGTCCCCTTATAACGCTCCATACAGGATACTGGCCCCCATATAATGCTGCATGCAGGCTGTTACCCCCCACATAATGCCCCATACAGGCTGTCCCCCCCTTATAATGCTCCATGCAGGCTGTTACCCCCCACATAATGCCCCATACAGGCTGCCCCCCCCCCTTATAATGCCCCATGCAGGCAGTCACCCCCTCTCTCTATAATGCCCCATGCAGGATGTCACCCCCTATCTTTATAATGCCCCATGCAGGATGTCACCCCCTATCTTTACAATGCCCCATGCAGGATGTCACCCCCCATCTTTATAATGCCCCATGCAGGATGTCACCCCCCATCTTTATAATGCCCCATGCAGGATGCCACCCCCCCCTCTCTTTATAATACCCCATGCAGGATGCCCCCCCCTTCTCTTTATACTGCCCCATGCAGGATGCCACCCCCACCTCTTTATAATGCCCCATGCCACCCCCCCCCTTTATAATGCCCCATGCAGGATGCCACCCTCCCCCCTCTTTATAATGCCCCATGCAGGATGCCACCCCCCCACCCCTCTTTATAATGCCCCATGCCTCCATACATTAAAAAAAAAAATCAAATACTCACCTCCCTCCTCCTCACCTGTTACCTGCTGCCCGCTGCTCAGGTCCGGACTCCAGCATTGTCGGCGTCTTCCCGCTCAGAGCTCCCTGTGACGGCTCAGGGGAGGGTGCGGTGTAAAGACGTCACCGCACCCTCTGACCTGAGACGTCACAGGGAGCGCACAGCAGGAAGACAGCTGATCTGCGAAGGCACGGGGAGAGGTAAGTATCCGGCTGCCGGGGCCCTGAGAAAGCGGGGGGAAGGGCGGGCGCTGACACCGCTCTCCTCCGCCCATAGCCCTGCGGGGTGCGCGACCGCCAGTGGGCCCCTCTGCCTGCTCAGGGCCCCAGCACTTGCCTGGGTGCTGACGCCGGCCCTGAGTTACCCTTCATATTTCAGTGAAACGTTTTAAACTTGTTGCATGCCCCTTCAGTGAACTATCCATGTTACATAATGATGCGAGTTCAGCAAACAATTAGATAGGAGGTTGCATTGTAAACCATTGCCACTAAATCATCAGAGTAAAAAATGTTGTTCCTGTCCATCTCTGAAACCAATGGGAAAAAATGACTACCACTTGAACTTTTAAATACTGATACATTTGCATTTTCTACATTTGAGCAGAGCATAAAATATATAAAGAGCAATCTTACAATTTTCACACTGGTCCCTGGTGCTATGTTACACTCATACTTCCTGTTCTTTAAGGTAGACTTCTCAGAAACTTCATTATCATCACAGGCATGATTACAATTACAGGTAACTCCTCTATATACAGTACAGACCAAAAGTTTGGACACACCTTCTCATTTAAAGATTTTTCTGTATTTTCATGACTATGAAAATTGTACATTCACACTGAAGGCATCAAAACTATGAATTAACACATGTGGAATTATATACTTAACAAAAAAGTGTGAAACAACTGAAAATATGTCTTATATTCTAGGTTCTTCAAAGTAGCCACCTTTTGCTTTGATGACTGCTTTGCACACTCTTGGCATTCTCTTGATGAGCTTCAAGAGCAGGGGTGGATTAAGAGTAGCAAGGGCCCCGGGCAGTTTAGAAGGCGCGGGTCCCCCCCCCCACCTGATTTATCACGTGACATGTCACATGATCCCCTGTGATAGATCATGTGATAGTTCACGGGAAATTAATTTGGCACAATATTAATTGTGCTGCCTCATCTGAGAGCAGCACAATATTGGGGCAGATACCCTGATTCCAGCGATGTGTCACTTTTTCAGCTGCTTGTTGTCATTTTGAGAAAATCACTGTTTTATCTGCTGCAGATCTAGCAGCTCTCTGAATGCTGCGCTCTGTATAGCCCCGCCCACACCACTGATTGGCAGCTTTCTGCCCATGCTCAGTATACACAGAAATCTACTGATCAGTGATGGGGGTGGGGTCCTACAGAACTTACTAGTCATCTAGTGATAATTACCTTCTGACAAATCAATGATTTTATCAAAACAACACTAAGCAGCCCAGTAAGTGACACATTACTGGAATCAGTGCCTCTAACCCTACATTATGCTGCTCTCAGATTAGGTGGCAAAAACCTGATGACAGATTCCCTTTAAAGGAGCTGTAAAGACAAAAAAGTTTGCATTAAAAAAATACAAGCCATTTGTGAAATTAACTTTTTTTCATTGTTAATTCACATTAGACTGAATCTTCAACACTTTTGTCAGCAGGTCTTATTACAGACTCTGAATAGGGCAGCTCTCTCCCTCTCCCTCAGCAGAAAGTCACAGCATGGTTAAAAAACGGGATCTTTTATGATTTTCTCATAATAAATAAAAAAGGACATGCAAGTCCTCCAAACTATTTTCCGTTTCTGTATAGGGGAGGTCCTAAATCTTTCTTGTTCTTTAGTTGATCACATGTCAAAAAGGCAAAGCATTTACTATGAACTCGCCTAAAAAAATATAAACTTGGAGAGTAATATCATCATCTGCATGTAAATATTCCTTGACTCTAAGGGCTCGCTCACACTGTCGTATAACACGGCTGAATGCTATGTGATGTTTTATCGGATAGGACTCGGCCCTATGTTATACTATGGGACAGTGCAGATCTGCTATTATTGGCATGAGAAAATAATCTCATTCGATATTCGGACCATGTGCACCCATACAAGTCTATGGGAGCACGTAAAACATTGGACTGCACTCGGATGCCATCCAAGTGCAGTCCGATGAACACTCACAGAGACTATGGAGAAGATGGAGAAATTAAGTTCTCCATCTTCTCCATATTTGTGCTGCGAGAGAATCGGATCACACTCAGTTGAAGCTCTGACAGAGTTTGAGCCGAGTGTCATTAGCATAATTGGCCCTATTCTCTTGCATGAGAGAATATATGACTTAGTGAGTGGACCCTAAAACTGAATAGTAGTGACGGACAGGAACCTCACAAGCGGGATCCATGTAGCTCTCAGATGTCATGTAGGTAGGGCTTCATTCCATGGGGTAGGGCTTAATTTCAAGGTATATAAAAAATGGACTTCAAATAAAAATTAAATGAACACAAAAAGCACTAATTTAATTATTTTTTTCGTATTTATGTTTGCAGCCCCTTTAAAAACCCTTTGAGGACCAAGGCACATATATGTCCCATAGTTTTAAACTGGAAAAAAATTTGATTGAATAAAATTTAAGGTCCTCGAAGGTGTTAGTAGGTCATAAATTCATATGAATACTTGCTCATACAATTGCACATGCCATAAGATGAAGAAGAACAGAATCAAAAATATGACATTAAGTGGAGCACTTACAGGTATTCAAGGTGAAAGAGACCAGCAAAGGCATCGTCTCGAATGACAGTAAATGAGTTAGAATTCAGCAAGCTGAAAATGAAGACTGCAGGTTAGAAGCGAACCAGACTTTATGGTGCTCAGAATTAGTCAAGCAGAATTTACTGACTGCTCTTGCAAAGCACTGAGACTCCCGCTGTGTATAGATGACGCCATGCGGTCTCCCGCTGTGTATAGATGGCGCCGTGAGGCCTCCCGCTGTGTATAGATGGCGCCGTGAGGCCTCCCGCTGTGTATAGATGGCGCCGTGAGGCCTCCCGCTGTGTATAGATGGCACCGTATAGATGGCTATGTGCGGCCTCCTGCTGAGTATAAGTGTATAGATGGCTACGTGCAGCCTCCTGCTGAGTATAGATGCCGCACGGCGCTCCCCCCAGAGACAGCAGGAGGCCGCACAGCGCCATCTATACTCAGCGGGAGACCGCACGTAGCCATCTATACACAGCAGGAGGCTGCACGGCGACATCTATACACAGCGGGGGTCGCACGTAGCCATCTATACACAGCAGGGGGCGCACGTAGCCGTCTATACACAGCGGGGGGACGCACGGCACCGTCTATACACAGTGAGGGGCGGCACGTAGCCATCTATACACAGCGGGGGGCGCCCCCCCAGAGACATCAGGAGGCCGCACGGCGCCAACTATACTCAGCAGGAGGCCGCATGCAGTCATGCACACACACAAACATATACAGACACGCAAAAACACATTTGAAACACAAAAATACATACAAACAGACATCACAATGACATCTGCCCACACACGCACACAAACACACACACATACACAGACAGACATCACACACACACCTGCCCCCACACACACACACACATCTGTGTGTGTGTGTATGTATAGTGTGTGTGTGTGTTTGTGTATAATTTGTGTGTGTGTATTTTTTTTTTAAGTTAAAAACAAGTAAAATGCATGTGGCATCAATATCAAGACTCCAGATATAAGGGCCTATTGACACTGAATTTTGCAATGCATTCATCTCCTCTTTCCAGGCTTCTATCTAAATCCCTGAAAAATCGCATTCAGATGGGCCTTGACATAGCCATTGATTTGAACAAAGGCAAACCGAGGCTAAAGTCTGAATCTTTAGGCTCCATTTGCTCTGCTTTCAGATGTCTCATTTCAGACAGCACAATCCTGAATTTCAGGGATTCAGTTGTAAGCCTTGTGTAAAGACCTGAATGAAGCGCTGAATGTAGTGTGAATAGGTCCTTACATCCTACACCACCTCAGGGGGGATTGTTGTTATGGAGTATTGCCCCTGGGTGGCTGCAGTTATGACCACAACCAGGGCTCGCGGTCACCCACCCTAGCTTTGGTATTCTGGGGAGCTGGTATAATGAATATCTGAGAAGAGCCCTAGAGAAGCAAGAACATTGGACATCCAAGAGGTGGTGGCCTCAAGTCAGGTGTAGTGTTCAACAGGGCGAGACTTTCTAACCTGCCCACACACACACATCTGCCCACACACACACACACACACACCTGCCCACACAGACACACACACCTGCCCACACATCCACCCACACACACACCTGCCCACACACACACACATCAGCCCACACACACACACATCAGCCCACACACACACACACACCTGCCCACACACACACAAACACACACCTGCCCACACCGACACAAACACACACCTGCCCACACACACACACCTGCCCACACACACACCTGCCCACACAGAGACACACACACACACCTGCCCACACAGACACACACACACACACCTGCCCACACACACACACCTGCCCACACAGACACACCTGCCCACACAGACACACACACACCTGCCCACACAGACACACACACACACACACCTGCCCACACAGAGACACACACACACACCTGCCCACACAGAGACACACACCTGCCCACACAGACACACACACACACACACACCTGCCCACACAGACACACACACACACACACACCTGCCCACACAGACACACACACACACACACACCTGCCCACACAGACACACACACACACGCCTGCCCACACAGACACACACACACACCTGCCCACACAGACACGCCTGCCCACACAGACACGCCTGCCCACACACACACACGCCTGCCCACACACACACACACCTGCCCACACACACACACACCTGCCCACACACACACACACCTGCCCACACACACACACACACCTGCCCACACACACACACACACCTGCCCACACACACACACACCTGCCCACACACACACACACCTGCCCACACACACACACACCTGCCCACACACACACACACACCTGCCCACACACACACACACACCTGCCCACATACACACCTGCCCACATACACACCTGCCCACACACACACCTGCCCACACACACACACCTGCCCACACACACACACACACCTGCCCACACACACACACACACCTGCCCACACACACACACACACCTGCCCACACACACACACACACCTGCCCACACACACACACACACCTGCCCACACACACACCTGCCCACACACACACCTGCCCACACACACACCTGCCCACACACACACCTGCCCACACACACACACCTGCCCACACACACACACCTGCCCACACACACACACCTGCCCACAC
Organism: Phyllobates terribilis; assembly: GCF_046119375.1. Lineage (NCBI taxonomy): Eukaryota > Metazoa > Chordata > Amphibia > Anura > Dendrobatidae > Phyllobates > Phyllobates terribilis. The sequence continues at coordinate 703,005,625 of NW_027362764.1, read as the reverse complement.
ACACACACCTGCCCACACACACACCTGCCCACACACACACCTGCCCACACACACACACACACCTGCCCACACACACACACACACCTGTCCACACACACACACACACACCTGTCCACACACACACACCTGCCCACACACACACACCTGCCCACACACACATCTGCCCACACACACACACATCTGCCCACACACACACACATCTGCCCACACACACACACATCTGCCCACACACACACACATCTGCCCACACACACACACATCTGCCCACACACACACATCTGCCCCCACACACACACATCTCCCCACACACACATCTGCGCCCACACACACACATCTGCCCACATACACACACATCTGCCCACATACACACACATCTGCGCCCACACACACACATCTGCCCACATACACACATCTGCGCCCACACACATATCTGCGCCCACACACACACACGTGCCCACACACACGTGCCCACACACACGTGCCCACACACACACACCTGCCCACACACACACCTGCCCCCACACACACCTGCCCACACACACACACACACACCTGCCCACACACACACACACACACACACCTGCCCACACACACACACACACCTGCCCACACACACACACACACCTGTCCACACACACACACACCTGTCCACACACACACACCTGCCCACACACACATCTGCCCACACACACACACATCTGCCCACACACACACACATCTGCCCACACACACACACATCTCCCCACACACACACATCTGCGCCCACACACACATCTGCGCCCACACACACACATCTGCCCACATACACACACATCTGCGCCCACACACACACATCTGCGCCCACACACACACATCTGCGCCCACACACACACATCTGCCCACATACACACATCTGCGCCCACACACACACATCTGCGCCCACACACACACACGTGCCCACACACACGTGCCCACACACACACACCTGCCCACACACACACCTGCCCACACACACACACCTGCCCACACACACACCTGCCCACACACACACACACACACCTGCCCACACACACACACCTGCCCACACACACACACACACACCTGCCCACACACACACACACCTGCCCACACACACACACACCTGCCCACACACACACACACACCTGCCCACACACACACACACCTGCCCACACACACACACACACCTGCCCACACACACACACACACACACACCTGCCCACACACACACACACACACACCTGCCCACACACACACACACACACCTGCCCACACACACACACACCTGCCCACACACACACACACCTGCCCCACACACACACCTGCCCACACACACACACACCTGCCCCCACACACACACATCTGCCCCCACACACACATCTGCCCCCACACACACACATCTGCCCACACACACACACATCTGCCCACACACACACACATCTGCGCCCACACACACACATCTGCGCCCACACACACACGTGCCCACACACACACACGTGCCCACACACACACATCTGCCCACACACACACATCTGCCCACACACACACATCTGCCCACACACACACACACATCTGCCCACACACACACACACATCTGCCCACACACACATCTGCCCACACACACATCTGCCCACACACACATCTGCCCACACACACACATCTGCCCACACACACACATCTGCCCACACACACATCTGCCCACACACACATCTGCCCACACACACATCTGCCCACACACACACACATCTGCCCACACACACACACATCTGCCCACACACACACACATCTGCCCACACACACACACATCTGCCCACACACACACTCACCATCCCCCGGCTCCATTCCTCCTGCCTGCTCTCTCTCCTCTCCCGTGGTAAGTAGCAGTACAGGCCGGGCGCGCACTGCGTGACGTCACAGCTAGGAGACACAGCCGCGCACAGGGCCGTGTCTCCTAGCAGTGACGCGGCTGGGCCAGCACAGGGAAGTTAACTGCTGCAGTGCTGGCCCGGCCGATGAAGAAGTAGCGGCGGCCGCTGCTGGGGGAGCGGTCCGGGGCCCCCCCTCCCGCCACTGCTACCGGTATGTGCCGCGGCGGCCCGCACATATAATGAGGGCAATCCAGCATTAGACACCCCGCCCGGAGCCGCGGACACCCTGCAGGCTCGGGGCCCCGGGCGGTCGCCCGGATTGCCCTCATTATACTCCGCCTATGTTCAAGAGGTAATCACCGGAAATGGTCTTCCAACAATCTTGAAGGAGTTCCCAGAGATGCTTAGCACTTGTTCGCCCTTTTGCCTTCACTCTGCGGTACAGCTCACCACAAACCATCTCGATTGGGTTCAGGTCTGGTGACTGTGGAGGCCAGGTCATCTGGCGTAGCATCCCATCACTCTCCTTCTTGGTCAAATAGCCCTTACACAGCCTGGAGGTGTGTTTGGGGTCATTGTCCTGTTGAAAAATAAATGATGATCCAACTAAACGCAAACCAGATGGAATAGCATGCCGCTGCAAGATGCTGTGGTAGCCATGCTGGTTCAGTACGCCTTCAATTTTGAATAAATCCCAAACAGTGTCACCAGCAAAGCACCTCCACGCCATCACACCTCCTCCTCCATGCTTCACGGTGGGAACCAGGCATGTAGAGTCCATCCGTTCACCTTTTCTGCGTCGCACAAAGACACGGTGGTTGGAACCAAAGATCTCAAATTTGGACTCATCAGACCAAAGCACAGATTTCCACTGGTCTAATGTCCATTCCTTGTGTTCTTTAGCCCAAACAAGTCTCTTCTGCTTGTTGCCTGTCCTTAGCAGTGGTTTCCTGGCAGCTATTTTACCATGAAGGCCTGCTGCACAAAGTCTCCTCTTAACAGTTGTTGTAGAGATGTGTCTGCTGCTAGAACTCTGTGTGGCATTGACCTGGTTTCTAATCTGAGCTGCTGTTAACCTGCGATTTCTGAGGCTGGTGACTCGGATAAACTTATCCTCAGAAGCAGAGGTGACTCTTGGTCCTCCTTTCCTGGTGCGGTCCTCATGTGAGCCAGTTTCTTTGTAGCGCTTGATGGTTTTTGCAACTGCACTTGGGGACACTTTCAAAGTTTTCCCAATTTTTCGGACTGACAGACCTTCATTTCTTAAAGCAATGATGGCCACTCGTTTTTCTTTACTTAGCTGTTTTTTTCTTGCCATAATACAAATCCTAACAGTCTATTCAGTAGGACTATCAGCTGTGTATCCACCAGACTTCTGCACAACACAACTGATGGTCCCAACTCCATTTATAAGGCAAGAAATCCCACTTACTAAACCTGACAGAGCACACCTGTGAAGTGAAAACCATTTCTGATGACTACCTCTTGAAGCTCAAGAGAATGCCAAGAGTGTGCAAAGCAGTCATCAAAGCAAAAGGTGGCTACTTTGAAGAACCTAGAATATAAGACATATTTTCAGTTGTTTCACACTTTTTTGTTAAGTATATAATTCCACATGTGTTAATTCATAGTTTTGATGCCTTCAGTGTGAATGTACAATTTTCAAAGTCATGAAAATAAAGAAAAATCTTTAAATGAGAAGGTGTGTCCAAACTTTTGGTCTGTACTGTACATCACAGGTCCAATATTGGCAATAGCTAATTTCACAGCTCCCTCTCCCTTCTCAATAAAATTTCCACATGCTCATTAGATGCTTCAATATAAAATAGTGGTCTGAGTCAGTTTTTTTATTTTTGCTGTTAATGTACAGTGGGGAAAAAAGTATTTAGTCAGCCACCAATTGTGCAAGTTCTCCCACTTAAAAAGATGAGAGAGGCCTGTAATTGACATCATAGGTGGACCTCAACTATGAGAGACAAAATGAGAAAACAAATCCTGAAAATCACATTGTCTGACTTGGAAAGAAATGTTTTTCAACTTTTGGTGGAAAATAAGTATTTGGTCAATTACAAAAGTTCATTCAAATCAGCACTCACGTCTGCTAAACAGGCCTACTTCACAACCCTCATAGCCTCCCTATCCTAAAACCCCAAACAGCTATTCAACACTTTTAACTCTCTCCTCCGCCCTCCACTGCCCCCTCCGACCTCCGTCATCTCTGCTGAGGAGTTTGCCACCACAACCCCTTTGTTTTCCACAGCATTTCCCTACCCCCATAACCTCCCTTCACAACATCACGGAAAGAGACCTTACTCGTGTTCTCTTCAAATCACACCTCACTACATGTGCACTCGACCCCATCCCATCCCAACTCCTCCCCAACCTCACTCCCACACTCATCCCATCCCTAACCCATCTCTTCAACCTATCACTGTCTTCTGGTACTTTCCCCACTGCCTTCAAACATGCCACAATCACGCCCATCCTCAAAAAGCCATCCCTCGACCCAACCGCCTTGTCCAGCTATCACACCATATCGCTGCTCCCATTTGCCTCCAAACTCCTTGAGCAACACGTTCACGCTGAACTTTCCTCCCACTTTTCACTGAACTCCTCATCTTTCCCCCATCTCGCATATCTTTCCCACCTGATCTTTCTATCACAATAAATGACATTACTCTTTCCCTTGTACAGACAATCCGCTGCCTCGGAGTAACCCTTGACTCGGCCCTGTCCTTCAAACCCCACATCCAAGCTCTCGCCACCTCCTGTCGCCTCCAGCTCAAAAATATTTCCAGAATCCGTCCTTTCCTCAACCCTCAATCTACTAAACCGCTTGTGCATGCCCTCATCATCTCCCGCCTCGACTATTGCAATATCCTCCTCTGTGGCCTACCTGCTAACACACTCGCACCCCTCCAGTCCATCCTCAACTCTGCTGCACGACTTCTTCATCTCTCGCCTCACTACTACTCTACTACCCCCCTTTGCAAATCCCTTCATTGGCTCCCATTCCCCAAGCGTATCCAGTTCAAACTACTAACACTGACCTACAAAGCCATCCATAACCTCTCTCCTCCGTACATCTCTGAACTAATCTCCCGATATATTCCCTCACGTAACCTCCGGTCCTATCAAGACCTCCTTCTCTTCTCCACACTTATTCGTTTCTCACGCAATCGCCTCCAAGATTTCTCCCGAATATCCCCCGTCCTATGGAATTCTGTGCCTCAACATGTCCGATTATCCACCACACCTGGATCCTTCAGACGGAACCTGAAATCCCATCTCTTCAAACAAGCTTACAGCCTGCCATGACCTTTCTTGCTGCCATCTCAACCAACAACACCGGCGCTACTGCAACCCCTCAACCTACTGTCTCCGCCCCTTTCCTGTAGAATGTAAGCCCGCAAGGGCAGGGTCCTCTTCTCTCCGTACCGTTTTATCATTGTTAGTTTGTTTACTGTAAGTGATATCTGTATTTGTTATGTAACCCCTCCTTATGTACAACGTCATGGAATCAATGGCGCTATATAAATTAATAATAATAATTAAAAAAAATCTCGATACTTTGTTATATATCCTTTGCTGGCAATGAAAGAGGTCAAACGTTTTCTGTAAGTCTTCACAAGGTTGGCACACACTGTTGCTGGTATGTTGGCCCATTCCTCCATGAAGATCTCCTCTAGAGCAGTGATGTTTTGGGGCTGTCCCTGGGCAACACGGACTTTCAACTCCCTCCAAAGGTTTTCTATAGGATTTAGATCTGGAGACTGGCTACGCCACTCCAGGACCTTTAAATGCTTCTTACGAAGCCACTCCTTCGTTGCCCTGGCAGTGTGCTTGGGATAATTGTCATGCTGAAAGACCCAGCCAGGTTTCATCTTCAATGCCCCTGCTGATGGAAGGAGGTTTGCACTCAAAATCTAACGATACATGGCCCCATTCATTCTTTCATATACACGGATCAGTCGTCCTGGTCCCTTGGCAAAGAAACAGCCCAAAAGCATGATGTTGCCACCCCCATGCTTCACAGTAGGTATGGTGTTCTTTGGATACAACTCAGCATTCTTTCTCCAAACATGACGAGTTGTGTTTCTACCAAACAGTTCTACTTTGGTTTCATCTGACCATATGACATTCTCCCAATACTCTTCTGGATCATCCAAATGCTCTCTAGCAAACTACAGAGGGGCCCGGGCATGTAATGGCTTAAGCAGAGGGAAACGTCTGGCACTGCAGTCACTGGCGGCATAGTGTGTTACTGATGGTAGTCTGTGTAACGTTGGTCCCAGCTCTCTGCAGGTCATTCACTGGGTCCCGCCGTGTGGTTCTGGGATTTTTGATCACCGTTCTTGAGATCATTTTGACCCCACGGGGAGAGATCTTGTGTGGAGCCCCAGATCAGGTGAGATTATCAGTGGTCTTGTATGTCTTCCATTTTCTAATTATTGCTCGCACAGTTGATTTCTTCACACCAAGCTGCTTGCCTATTGCAGATTCAGTCTTCCCAGCCTGGTGCAGGGTTACAATTTTGCTTCTGGTGTCCTTCGACAGTTCTTTGGTCTTCACCATAGTGGAGTTTGGAGTGTGACTGTTTGAGGTTGCAGACAGGTGTCTTTTATACTGATAACAAGTTCAAACAGGTGCCAGTACTACAGGTAATGAGTGGAGGACAGAGGAGCCTCTTAAAGAAGAAGTTACAGGTCTGTGAGAGACAGAAATCTTGCTTGATTGTAATTGACCAAATACTTATTTTCCACCAAAATTTCAAAAAAAATCTTTCCAAATCAGACAATGTGATTTTCAGGATTTGGTTTCTCATTTTGTCTCTCATAGTTGAGGTCCACCTATGATGTCAATTACAGGCCTCTCATCTTTTTAAGTGGGAGAACTTGCACAATTGGTGGCTGACTAAATACTTTTTTTTCTCCACAGTACATGTAGATTTCCTAAACAGGTTGTTTGAGTCCATAATAGCAGCACTGGTCATTTTTAAAATTGGCAACATATCTAATTTATTTTAAAATGCAAAAAGATAATAAACATATATTAAAAAAGCATTACCAAACATATCGTACATTAAACATGACAATCTGATTTTATCAAAAGGTTATTTTCAGATGAAACATTCCCTTTAAGCTGCCAGTGCTTCAAATTGTACCAAGAGTTTGCTACAATGTGTTACAGCAGGTACATTGTAGATTTACAGTGTCAGACTGACGTGCTAAGGGCCCGCCAAAAGCCAACTGCAGGCCCCCACCTTTCAGCGACATGCAAATGTGACATTATCCCCAATGACAAATTTATATAACATTGAACTGGGTAGATTGTTAAATGAATAAGATGCTGTCTTTGTCTGTATATAGTGATTCAAGTATATAGTGCCAAGTACTGCTAATATAAGAGGGTGGTGGCCCACCAGAGGATTCTCCTGTTCTGTTGTGGGCCAGTCCAAGTCTGGAGTGAAAGACTACGCAGTTTTTATACATGACAATGATCATGTTCTCTTACAGGAATGGTTTTACAAAACGGTGATTGCCCTAATTCGTATTATCTTTTCAGCCATTATTCAGAAAGTATTTAGATTTCCCTTTCCACCGTCACTTGCCTTTTAAAATAAAAGCTACAGATGTACAAGATTCAGAAACCAAAGCAGTGAATCCGCTGCCAACTCTTCAATAAACAAAGCATTTTATCATCTATCCGGTGACTTGCTTACTTGGCTTGTGTGGGGATTTAAATTAAAATGTGCATTTATGAACCTTTTGCAGCAATCAAACATGGAGAGCAGAACCCGGACAGAAGGTTCATGACCTGGACATTGATTTCTTTTCCTGGATAACAATCAGTAAATGCACACTGCGCTGCTGATGTGGTCTATACAACTGGAATCTTATTCTTTTTGTCTTCCTTTTTAGGCTTAAGTTTTTGACTATTGCAAAATGTATTGCTTAACATCACTCCTGAAGACTGACATAGATCCAAAGACCGAAAATAGACTCAATTCCTCCTATTTTTAACAAAAGCTGAGACATATACCGTAAATCATGGCAAACTGTAGGACAACTGCAGGGAAACAACTGGCCCTAAGCGAAAAGCCTGTTCCTTTACCCTATGAGTAGATGGACCATCCTGTGTCATGGGGGAAGTTTCTGAAACTAACTTGATAAGAACAGACTAATTGCAGTCAGTTTGCAGATAAAAACTGAATTTTAACTTTTTTTATTTCAAAATGACCTTATCAGACAAGTAATATCAGCGTCAAAGAGTCCCAACACTCCCAGCCACATTACTTACGGAGCTTCATCATTGGGCATAACCAAGACAGGCGACCATGTTTCTTTTTCTCAAGGATTTATCAAAAAAAATTCTGTTTTCATTGCTTAAGACAGTGTTTCCCAGTGTTGTAAGTAAATGTATTGTTATGATGGTGATCAAAGGGAGAAATATCACTCAGAACTACAACTATCCTTAGAAAGAATGGGTGCATTGTTAGTGAACTGCTGCGGCTCCTTCACTAATTTTCCCTGGACGGTATTACCTTGTATGCAGACGATCCCCGCATATTTATTGGCTGTCTAACAGCCGCGAAATATGCGGGGTGGGGACTGGAGCATGGAGCTCAAGCACCCGCGATACTCGCTGCGTACCCGAGCATCCCTATGTCCCTCGAATGGCGAGCATGCTCGCTCATCGATAGTCAGAATACCCCTTTATTGTTGAGTGATGGTAGCAGCAGCAAAGTACAAAGGTAGAGAGGCAGGGAGATAGTACTAAATATTAATATATTACTTACAGGAACAGACAGGATGGCAGTAAACACTGACGCTATCAAGGTGATAGAACCGTATAAAGACCCCGTAAATGATGGCCCCAAAAGAACATGACTAAAATAAGTACAAACTGCCCCAAATCTGCAAACGAAAATAAGCAGCATGAGATTTCAAAACTCTCATTCACTTTGCTGGTACAGTAAAATACTGCGGAAAAAATGCATGGAAAAAAACACTGCAAAAACACAATGTGTGAACATACCCTAAGACTGGCAACCTACTACCCTATGGAAGCAAACTGTTAACAGTCACAGCGGGTTCGCAGAATGCTTTTAATGAATTTACAATAGAATATTGAATTTTAACCCAAGTGTTGGAGTGCACTTCAAATTTTTCTACGAACATATACTAAGCGTAAAGAAAGTGCCATGAAATTTTTATGCCCTAAACCTGTGTATATTATGTAGTATTAGCACGTTCATTTACTTACCAATTGTTGTCTTACCCGGTTTCCAGCGGTGTTTGAGCCCTCTTGTTACTCGAATCAGCATAATTCCAACTTGCTGGGTCACACAGCGCTCTACTTATGAGCCGGAAGAGGTTTTTACAATGCAAGTCTATGGGGTGTGAGAACACGGCTCTGTAGGTTAACACTGTAATAGAGACTTCTGGTTCACGCGTAGAGCGCAGTGTGATCAGGTGAGTCGGTGCAGTCACAAAACTGACAAGAGCAAGAATTGAAACTAGGGAAAGTGGTGATGGGTAAGTATCTTAACACACTTACTTTCCTATTTAAACAGATATAGGTTGTAAAAAATATCATGGGAGTGTTTTTTAAAAGGGTTGTCAAGTGAAAACAAGTTCTCTCTTATCCACAGGATAAGAGATAACTCGTTGACCAGTGTGGGTCCGAGCGGTTGGACTTGCGCCGATTGGCAGAACAGGGAACTTTTAGCCCTGTTGGAATGTACCGGCAGTGAACATGTGCAAAATCAGCTCCATTCACTCCCTATGGGACTGCCGGTGAGTGTGCTCCCCTTTTTTCAGCTACCTGATAGAGAATGAAGGCGTGGAAGTTCGACATTCGACCTGCCACAACATTTTGTTATGGGGATAACTGATATGAACTTTAAGCAGAACCTGAAACCCACTGAAAACAATGGAGACCCGAACTTCGGAGCAGGAAAACTCTCTCTCTCTTTCCCCCGGAACTCTGAACATTAAAATGGACTACCAGGAGAAGTCTGTGTTCGGCGTTTAACACCGGACACTAGCTGTCCGGCACGAACCTCAAGCTTTTAAGTATGGGTTTTCTCATCTCTAATGAGTAAACCAGGGGAGGAGTCCTGAGGAGATCATTTGCATATTCCCACTGCATTTTGGGGTAAGTGAAGAGTCTTCGCGAGCTCAAAGAACACTGGATTTTGGCTGTTGGAGCTGAAAAGAGAACATCGGTAAACCGCGCGCCGCATTTTGAAGCTTTTTTTTTTAAGCTTTTTTCACTGTTTTCAGAACATTAACAATAAGAACATGGAAGAGTCCAGGAGCCATTTGGTGAGCTGCATATCCTGCTACATGTTCACAGACTTGCCAGTGGAAAAGCCAAACTTCACATGCCAGAAATGCAAGCTTGTGTCCCTGTTGGAGGAAAAGTTGCGAAATCTAGAAGAGAGGTTAACTACCTTGAAAATCATTAAGGAAGGTGAAGAGTTCTTAGACAGAGCAGAATTATCTCTTCATGATTCAGAAAGAGAAGAAATTCGAACTGCACCTGACGAAACAGAGGAATGGAAGCATGTGACCCAGAGAAGCAGGAGGATCGAGAGGCAGTCAGCACCCATACTGCTCAGGAACCAGTACCAGGCTCTCACGCAGGAGAACCATGAAGAAATACAGCAAAATAAGACTTTGCCAGCAATGAATAACCTTGTAAGCCCTCAGAATCCTCCTGGATGGAGAAAGAAGAATGTTGTGAAGAAAAAACGGAGAGTGGTGGTCATGGGGGATTCCCTGTTAAGAGGCCGCTATCTGCAGACCAGACATAACCTCAAGAGAAATGTGCTGTCTTCCAGGAGTAAAAATTAAAGATGTGTCTGACAGGAAATCAAGACTCTTCAGACCTACAGATCACTACCCATTCCTGCTAATACATGTGGGGACAAATGACACCGCAAGAAAGGACCTGGAAACCATCTGCAGTGACTTTGAAGACTTAGGCAAGAAAGTGAAAGAATTGGGAGCGCAGGTGGTCTTCTCATCCATCCTCCCAGTGGATGGCCATGGAACAATGAGGTGGAATAAGATTCTACAGGTGAACAACTGGCTACGTCGATGGTGCCGTCAACAAGGATTTGGATTTCTGGATCACGGAATGAATTACCTATATGATGGACTACTTGCTAGAGATGGGGTGCACCTTACGAAGACTGGAAAACATGTATTTGGAAGTCGCCTTGCTACACTCATCAGGAGAGCTTTAAACTAGAACAATGTGGGAAGGGAAGCAAAAGGCCAGAAAAAGCCATACAGCTGACAAATACTATTGAGATCTCTGCTACTGGAAGTGGAAAAGAAGAACAAAGACAAAAAAATCTAAATAATAAAAATATGGGAGGAAGAGAAACCAATCACAAACTAAAATGTTTTTATACAAATGCACAAAGCATGGGCAACAAACAAGGAGAATTGGAACTACTAATGCAGGAAAAGGAATATGATGTCATTGGAATCACTGAAACTTGGTGGGACGATACACATGATTGGAATAAAAGGCTAAAAGGATACAACTTATTTGCAAGAAACAGACTTGATAAACGAGGAGGAGGTGTCGCATTGTATGTTAGAAAAACGTATATCTGCACAGAGATTGAAGCTTCAGAGACTGGGAGTTCTGTGGAAACTGTTTGGGTAAGAATACAAGGAGAGAACAACGGAAAGGACACCATTGTAGGCATTTACTACAGGCCACCTGGGCAAGCTGAAGATATGGATGAACTCTTTATGTATCAAATGACCAAGTTCTCCAAAAAATATGACGTAGTGGTCATGGGAGATTTCAACTATCCAGACATTTGTTGGGAATCTCTCTCAAGTAAAACTAACAGGTCAAGCAAATCCTTATCCTCTCTTGCTGACAACTTTATCTTCCAAAAGGTAGGGAAGAAAACAAGGGGATCTGCTACTTTGGATCTAATCCTTATAAACAGGGAGGAAATGGTTGAGGAGGTAAAGGTGGCTGGGACCCTAGGAGGCAGCGATCATGCTATTATAGAATTTTGGATAACTAGAGGAGGAAGACATGTGAAGACTCAAACTTCAAGGTTAGATTTTAGAAAGGCAGATTTTAAGAGACTCAGAAAGAGAATAGGAGGGATCCAATGGCTGGATGTCCTTAAGGACAAAAATGTCCAGGAAGGATGGGAAATTTTTAAAAATGAGATTCTCAAAGCACAATCGTTAACAATCCCGAAAAGTAGGAAGAATGGGAAGCATTTAAGGAAACCAGGATGGATGAACACAGAACTTAAACACATGCTAAAAAGAAAGAAAGAAATGTTTATTAAATGGAAAGAGGGAGGCATATCTAAAGAAGATTATAATGCAGTCTGCAGATCCTGCAGGGCACGTATCAGGTTAGCTAAAGCTGACAATGAATTAAGGCTTGCAAGAGATGTCAAAAGCAATAAAAAAGGATTTTGGGGGTATGTCAAAAGTAAAAGAAAAGTCAAAGATGCTATAGGATTTTTACAGGATGAAAATGGAGAAATGGTAAGAGAGGATGTTGAGAAGGCCGAACTTTTTAATTCCTATTTTGCATCTGTTTTCTCTCAGAAAGCAAATGTAACATCAACTGATCTTCACTGTCCTTTTAAAGGAATAGAGGAATCCAAGTTATCTGTAAACAGAAAGATTGTGAGGGAATATTTAGCTAACATAAATGAGTTCAAGTCTCCAGGTCCAGATGAATTACACCCCAGAGTACTGAAGGAGATCGTAGAAGAAATTTTAGAACCACTCTCCATAATCTTTGAAAATTCTTGGAGAACAGGAGAAGTCCCAGAAGACTGGAGAAGAGAAAATGTTGTTCCTATCTTCAAAAAGGGGAAGAAGGTGGACCCAGGGAACTATAGGCCGGTGAGTCTGACTTCTATACCAGGAAAGATCTTTGAACAAATTATTAAACAACATGTATGTAAGTACATGGATAAGAATGAAGTGATTAACCAGAGTCAGCATGGGTTTGTAACTAACAAGTCATGTCAGACTAACTTAATTTCCTTCTATGACAGAATCACTGTTTTGGTGGATCAGGGAAATGCTGTAGATATAGTATATCTTGACTTCAGCAAAGCATTTGACAAAGTATCTCACACCATCCTTATTGAAAAAATGACCAAGTATGCAATGGACCAGGCAACTGTTAGGTGGATTCATAACTGGCTTAGTGATCGGACTCAAAGGGTGGTTGTAAATGGCTTCACATCCAGCTGGATGAATGTCTCAAGTGGGGTACCACAGGGCTCCGTCCTGGGACCTGTATTGTTCAACATATTTATCAATGATTTAGATGAAGGAATTGAGGGTAAACTGATTAAATTTGCTGATGACACAAAGCTAGGAGGGATAGCTAATACTAGAGAAGAGAGAGAGAGGATTCAAAAAGACCTAAATAAACTGGAGCAGTGGGCAGCAACCAACAGAATGGTTTTTAACAGGGAAAAATGCAAAGTACTACATCTGGGCAATAAAAATGAAAAAAGCATATACAGAATGGGAGGAATAGAGCTAAGCAACAGTACATGTGAAAAAGACTTAGGTATACTAATAGATCATAGACTAAACATGAGTCAACAGTGTGATGCAGCAGCAAAAAAGGCAAATACAATTCTGGGATGTATTAACAGAAGCATACAGTCTAGATCACGTGAAGTCATTATCGGTCTTTACTCCTCTTTGGTCAGACCTCATCTGGAATACTGTGTACAGTTTTGGGCACCACATTTTAAAAAAGACATAGACAAACTGGAGCAAGTTCAGAGAAGAGCGACCAGAATGGTGACTGGTCTGCAAACCATGTCCTATGAGGAACGGTTGCAGGATTTGGGAATGTTTAGCTTGCAAAAAAGAAGACTGAGAGGAGACTTAATAGCTGTCTACAAATATGTCAAGGGCTGTCACATTGTAGAAGGATCATCTTTATTCTCATTTGCACAAGGAAAGACTAGAAGCAATGGGATGAAACTAAATGGGAGGAGACACAGATTAGATATTAGAAAAAACTTTTTGACAGGGTGATTAATGAGTGGAACAGGCTGCCACGAGAGGTGGTGAGTTCCCCTTCAATGGACGTCTTCAAACAGAGGCTGGACAGACATCTGTCTGAGATGATCTAGTGAATCCTGCTTTGAGCAGGGGGTTGGACCAGATGACCCAGGAGGTCCCTTCCAACTCAACCATTCTATGATTCTATGAAAACTTGATTTACCCAATCAACCTCTTCAAATAACTTGTCCAGTGTTACAATACTGAGGTTCTCAACATCAGATCGGTGGGTGCTGGTTGTCGGACCCCGTCTGATCTGATGCTGACAATGCAAGTTTGATGGGTAGTGGTCTCATAGAGGTTTCACTTTATTTTGCTGATAGTTACAAGGAAACTTTTTTTTTTCTTTTAAAGTTATGCTAACTGTGCATCCAACATAGCAAACAACACAGTAATATTTTGGATTTCTGTACAAGTGGAAAAACTTAAGCACCAAAATAAATAAATAAATAACTTGATCTTTTTGGCATTTGTCCTTAGCTTCTAGAAGGTTTTGTTTTTCTCAGGGTTTTGAAGCTATTATTTAAAAATGTGTTGTTCCAAGATAATAGACGAACTTGCTCCCCCCAAAGCTGATGAGAGCATAGCATAGTCCCTCGTAGGGACGCCTTTAATCTTCCAGGCCGCAGGTGCTTGTGTAAGAGCAATATTAGCCTCAGCTTCTGCCTCCTGGGAGGGACGAGCACAGAACACTACTAATCCTTGGATGTCTTAAAAACAGAGGCAGGAAACCAAAATGAAACTTAAAACTAGCCATTTGCCTTGGCAACGCAAATGTCAGGTCTTAAACGTGTCATCCAAACCCTGTGCAATATTATGACACCATATAATTACAAGCATGTTCAATCATTTGTACTGAACAGCAAATAATGAGGAATTTAAAGCTCCGGGTGGTAAACAATCATCGTTGTCATATTACCTATCATACAAATGCATGTTTAGAAATAAATTAATACAAATCTACATCATGAAATCTAAACCACGACCTGAACCCTAACATCTGGCTGACAAGTATATATTAAACTCTGAGAAAGTGAATACATTGCTTACACAATATGCCACCTCACATTGGAACGAAGTAAGTCATCATATTAAGTCATGTGGCAATGCTTGTTAAAGGGTCAATATTTTAGGATTACTACTCCCAATAGGCGGCGCTAGAGTTCAAGCCCTTTTCCTCTCTGAAGAGACAATTTGCATATTTAATTGCCCTAAAGAGGAGTCATACTTTTCATCTAAAACCACAACTTCCTACAGAGAATAAAAGTGGCTCCAAACTACGGTCAAATCTTGTATTGTTGGGGGCAAGACAACCCGAAAGCTTCATATTCCATCCAGCTCAGAAACTAGAGATAATCAAGTTAGTGACTGCTGCTCCAGATTGTGCTGTGACTTCCTGCTTTGGTAGAGGTCGTGTGCGCAGCTTTATTTAGTGTCGAGTGTAAGAACTGTAGCCATAGTCTAACTGCTCATCCAGTATTAAAGAGGTATTCCCATCTCCAAGATCCTATCCCAATATGTAGTAGGTGTAAAAATAATATTAGCAAATACCTCCAATTAGAAATGTAGTATAGTTCTTCTGATTCACTATGTCACTTACCCCATGTGCAGGGCATTGCAGTAGTTTAGCTATCCATGGTTACAACCACTCATAGTGTCAGTTAGTTAGCTAGTTAATTGTTAGTGGTCTCAACCATGGATACCTAAGCTACTGCAATGCCATGCACATGGGCTAAGCGACATAGCGAATCAGAAGAACTAAACTACATTTCTAATTGGAGGTATTTGCTAATAATATTATTTTTACACCTACTACATATTGGGATAGGATCTTTGAGATGGGAATACCCCTTTAACATTGTAAAAGACTGGTAAAGGAAAAATTAAAATGATGGGGCAGGAAGTATTCCACTTTGCACAAATAAGAAACTAGCCTCCACGCAAAAAAGAAAGGGACTCTAGTGCCACCTATTGGAAGTAGCAATTCTAAACATCAATACTGACCCTTTTTAAAGAGAATCAGTCACCAGGTTTTTGCTATGTAATCTGAGAGAAGTAAAATGTAGGAGAAGAGACCTTGATTCCAGCAATATGTAACTTACTGGGCTACTTGCTGACATTTTGATACAATCCCTGTGTTCTCAGCTGCAGATCTAGCAGTGCTCTGAATGCTGAGCCTTGTATAACCCCGCCCACAACACTGATTGGCAACTTTCTGTGTACACTGTATATTGACAGAAAGCAGCTGATCAGTGGTGGGGGTGTGGTTGGTCCAGAAGGAATAAGACACCTAGTCCAGTAGTGATACTCTCCTGCTGATAAACCACTGATTTTATTGAAACAGCAACACACAACCTAGTAAGTTACACATCGCTGAAATCAGGGTCTCTGCCCCTACAACATGCTGCTTTCAGATTACATGGTAAAAATCCTTCTGACAGCTTCCCTTTAAGGAGCCTTGCCATGATATAGGATATACAGCCAAACCACAACCTCACAGGGCAAAAATTGCATAGTCTGTAAGACTCCCTACACCAAATTGACGCTCTCCACAAAGATAAACGTTACCCCTTAGACTTCACATTAAATGTATAAAAAATCGGGTATATTTCATTTATCCGGGGATTATTTTATTTACAGAGATTTTTAATTTAGATTCACTGCTGAACGGATCAAAAATACAGAACCAAAAGGTATGTCAGAACGGGTTTAGACCACATCACAGCTGCACTCATGATTTGGGTTTTCGGTGACAGAAAACCAAAAAATACCAACAGTGCCAGATCAGTTACATGTCAGAGACCTACAGCATCCGATGGACTTCATTGACTATAAGGCCGCCTGTTGGGTATTAACCATGGTGGCGATTAATGTAAAGAATAAGAGCTGCATGATGCCCTTTTATTCCAGCTTTTTAGACACAATCTGCAACATAGCTGTAGATGCAGAAGTCAACCTATCGTTACAGAATCATGCAGGTCCACATTTTCTCCAATAATAGCAGGGTAGTAATATTTGCTCTTGCTGTCAGGTGTACTTGGTATAAAAGTAGTTCAATCTCTTCATTTCAGAACAATGATTTAGTACAACAAGCAATGCGTAGGTACTAAAACGAAAGATACAAAGCTTTTACGATTTCCTGATACGGTCTATAAAAATCGTGGAGAAGACATCCAAATACAAAGGTCAACCATTTCCAAACCCAGTGTGCATTACAGATGTGGAAAGATTTTATTGCAAAAGTGGGAAGAAAAAAAAAAAGAATAAGTTAAAAAAAAACAAAAAAAACCTGCAATATATTCTATAGTTATACATCTAAATAATAAAAAGAGGTGATAGAGAGAGAAAATGAAAGTCAATATAACAGGGAGTTGCCAAAAGTAGACATTTAGTTACAAAGCTGAATCATTGAATCATTGCCAGGGTGAAGGAAGGCCTTGCTACAAATGTATTTACACACATATGCTTACTGTAGACTCAAAAATAAACCAAGACAGATGAATTAAGATGAAAAAATATGTTCCGGCTCATTTCTTTAGTTTTGCTGTATTTTCTTTTACTTCCGATAAACAGAGGCGTGGCTCGCCCTTTTTGAGGTAGGCATTTCATCTGTATAGCTTCCCATGGCAGGTGTCTGAACTGGGTCCTGCTCTGGCATTATCTACAATGAGGTAAGGCTTTAAATACCAGAGACAGAATAGGACTGTCCCTTTTGGGTACACCTTGTCGTGGTGTGATGTCTTTTATGCTTTTTTGATCAAAATAATGTTAACTAAGTACCCTATGTTATATACATGTATTATTACTATTTAATTACTACAGGGTATATGCTCATTGTATTTTTTTCTTGGGTTTCATCTGTAAAATGGCCACAGTGTGAATGTGCATGTACACACTGCACGTATACCAACTAATGTTGCGGCTCATTTATTTGGTTTTGTTGTAGTTTCTTATACTTTGTACAACAGGGGCATGCCACCCCCCTTTTTGAGCTAGGCATTTCATCTATATAGTTTCCTATGGGCAGGTGTCTGAACAGTCAGACCTGGGTCCTGCTTTTCCTTTATCAAATTAAGCTCAGCTGACACAAGGTGAGGCTTTAATACCAGAGATAGGAATGTCCTGATTAGGTGCACCTAGTCATGGTGGGATGGCTTTTACGCTTTTTTGATCAAAATAGTGTTAACTAAGTAACTTACATTATATATGTGTACTATGACTGTTTATTTATTTACATACTACAGGGTTAATGATGATTTTGTTTTTATCTGTTAATATAGATCAAAAGACTAAAAGAATCAATCTAAATACACTGTGTGCAGAATTATTAGGCAAGTTGTATTTTAGAGGATTATTTTTATTATTGATCAACAACTATGTTCTCAATCAACCCAAAAGACTCATAAATATCCAAGCTTAATATTTTTGGAAGTTGGAGTGTTTTTTTTTTAGATTTTGCTATCTTAGGAGGATATCTGTTTGTGCAGGTAACTATTACTGTGCGGAATTATTAGGCAACTTAATAAAAACCAAATGTAATCACTTGTTTATTTTCACCAGGTAAACCAATATCAGTGCACAAAATTTAGAAATAAACATTTCTGACATGCAAAAACAAAAAAATTAGTGATCAATATAGCAACCTTTCTTTATGATGACACTCAACAGCCTTCCATCCATAGATTCCGTCAGTTGCTTGATCTGTTTTCGATCAACATGGCGTGCAGCAGCCACCACAGCCTCCCAGACACTGTTCCGAGAGGTGTACTGTTTTCCCTCCCTGTAGATCTCACATTTTATGATGGACCACAGGTTCTCTATGGGGTTCAGATCAGGTGAACAAGGGGGCCATGTCATTATTTTTTCTTCTTTTAGACCTTTACTGGCCAGCCACGCTGTGGAGTAGTTGGATGCATGTGATGGAGCATTGTCCTGCATGAAAATCATGTTTTTCTTGAACGATACCGACTTCTTCCTGTACCACTGCTTGAAGAAGTTGTCTTCCAGAAACTGGCAGTAGGTCTGGGAGTTGAGCTTCACTCCATCCTCAACCCAAAAAGGTCCCACAAGTTCATCTTTGATGATACCAGCCCATACCAGTACCCCACCTCCACCTTGCCAGCGTATGAGTCGGAGTGGAGCTCTCTGCCCTTTACTGATCCAGCATCTGGCCCATCAAGAGTCACTCTCATTTCATCAGTGCATAAAACCTTTGAAAAATCAGTCTTAAGATATTTCTTGACCCATTCTTGACGTTTTATCTTATGTTTCTTGTTCAAAGGTGGTTGTTTTTCAGCCTTCCTTACCTTGGCCATGTTCCTGAGTATCGCACACCTTGTGCTTTTTGATACTCCAGTAACGTTGCAGCTCTAAAATATGGCAAAACTGGTGGCGAATGGCATCTTGGCAGCTTCACGCTTTATTTTCCTCAATTCATGGGCAGTTATTTTGCGCCTTTTTTGGCCAATACGCTTCTTGCGACCCTGTTGGCTATTTGCCATGAAACGCTTGATTGTTCGGTGATCAAGCTTCAAAAGTTTGGAAGTTTCAAGACTGCTGCATCCCTCTACAAGACATCTCACAATTTTGGACTTTTCAGAGCCCGTCAAATCTCTCTTCTGACCCATTGTGCCAAAGGAAAGGAAGTTGCCTAATAATTAAGCACACCTTATATAGGGTGTTGATGTCATTAGACAACACCCCTCCTCATTACAGAGATGCACATCACCAGATTTACTTAATTGGTAGTTGGCTCTCAAGCCTATGCAGCTTGGAGTAGGACAACATGTATAAAAAGTATCAAAGTGATCAAAATACGCATTTGCCTAATAATTCTGCACACAGTCTACATTTTAAGAAACCAAAACTAGTCACGTGCCTGTGTTCATGAATGCGTAGATTAAAGGGAACCTGCCACCAGAAAAAAAATGCTATTGAACTGCAGATGTAGGGTTAATCTGCAGGTTAATAGCATTACTAACCTGCTTAGTGCCCGCACTTACCTGAACGCTGCAGGGAGAAAATTTACTTTACTCCTCCTGGCACCGTTCCGGTTTCAGTTACGGGGGTGACATTGGCTCGGGTTTAGTCACCGGTGAGTATAAAGAGTGGATGCTGTAACCGCACCCCCGGCCCTTACTGACAGCCAGCCCCAAAGCTGAGCCAGTGTCAGTCTGTGCAGAAGCACGGTTACAGCCGCCGTTCTCTATACACAGATCGGTGACTAAACCCGCGCCGCCGCCGCCTCTGTGACTGAAACCCAAACGCTGCGGGGGGGAAATAAAGTTCATTTTCTCTCGGCAGCATTTTGCAGCTTAATAATGCTATTAACCTACAGATTGACCCCATATCTGTAGGTTAATATTGTTTGTTTTTCTGGTGACAGGTTCCCATTAAGAACCAACAGCTCAATCTTATCAGCGTTGTCTATCTGTAAATAAAGATTGCAAGCTGCCCATGTAGCAAAAAAACAAAACAAAACAATTTACTTATCTTTCTAGTTTATTTCCACTCTATTTATTTTACTCCTACCAAAAACAATCTCTGCTTTAGATAAGTGGTGACTGCGTAATTCAGTAGTCTAGGAAGCGAGTTACCGCTATGCTGTAGCACATATACTGTAAAGGCCACTCTAATCTTATGGCTCTGTAACCCCAATAGCACAGCAAATCTTAAAGAATGAAGTCCTAATTTCACCCACCCCATCTGGGTCAGCTGGGCGTACCTAGAGATGAAGTGTCCAGCTGTTTGAGCCCAAATCAAACCCATCGTGACTGATGTGGATGATGCCATCTACTTTTTCCCCAGGCTTCTCATGCCGTACTGCAGGTAAACTGATGCAAGCACATTGCAAATTCCCTGTTCTGGGCAAATGATTTCATTTCCTTCTGCACATTGTCTTGGCTTCCAGCTTATTTATTTTACAAGATATTCAGGACTACATGTGCTACAACCATGGTGAGAACAGATTACAAGGTTATACAAAAAGATTTGCAAAAGGTAACAGTTTTGTGTTCTGCAAAAAAGCTTACTGTTCCCTATGACTGGCAACGTAATCTATCATGTACCAACGGGCATGAGGAGGGTTCTTTATAGAAGAAAAAAGCTACGTTTTCTAATCTTAAACTGACCCCTTTAATACAAGGGGTGCGTGTTTTTGCATAAAGTGCCAAATGATAGGCGATTCATGTCATACATATGGAGTTTCAGTTGGAAAACAAACAAAAAAATCGCTTTTTAACAGATAGTTAATTTCGCATTGCAAATTTATCATTTACAGGAGATTGTCGAATGAAATGGTCAAACCTGAGCAACTTTTATTTTAGGCGTATGTATGGCCACCTTTCTTCACACCTCCTGCTTTAGTTGCATCTGTTCAGTAACAAATCAATTTTCTAACTGAATTCTGTTTCTTTGTTGATTACAAAAAAATTTAAATTGCAGCTGTGAACAGAACCTACCAGGTGTATGCAACATGAATAGTATTCATATGATCTCCCAACAATGTATATTAGGCCAATATCTAAGACCAAACATTAGGGTAACCAGATGTACAATGCTGCCCTAATAGACCGTGCAAGACTTAAACTCCGGCCAACGCGTTCTGCATCTCCATAAAATCACTATATTGCTCGCAGAAGAATCTCCTTACACCTTAGCATCTGTGTTTGGGCAACCACATTGAAAACACAATTTATGTACTGAGAAACGATGAGGTCAAGAAGTTGCTCGAAGAATACTGCAAGCACTTCTCTCGTCCCAGCTGGGGTATTCTATTTTCTCTTACTTTATTTTTTTTCATCAAAAGGTGTTTCTTGAAATCAGAAGCAATCTAAAGGCCAAAAAATACCTTCTCTCATGGCCAGAGTCATCTACACCTCCTTTTGTCTGTAATTATCTGGACTAAAAAAGGCTTGTAGAACATAGACAATTTAAGAGGCGGCGTGTGCGCACACGGAACATGCTGCAACCCCGTAATTACCAACAATTGTTCTAGATCAGTCTGCACACTATGGTGGAACATTCTGCTTTGTTCTTGTATTAACATAGCTTTGACAAGCTGCCAAAGTAACAGCATGTATCCAAAAATGACCACTATTAATAATTAATCAAATCATACAGCACAATATGCTAAAAAGGATCTAGTTGTATACCATTCCAAACTTATAGGATAAGAACTTAAAGAATTGTTTAGGCTGTATATTCCGAAGACTACTAGAATGGAAAAAAACAATATCATTGGTAAAAAAAATGAAAAAAATATATTTAATGCTGTCTCTACACCACCTAAAATAAAACCCCATGACTAAAAGGACCAACTACGATACGTGGTTTACCTTTTGGAATGAATATACCAAAAACTATGTAGGCAGAACCACTCAATAACCGCACCTTAGGCATAAACAACATAGACATAATATCAAAAAAGGTTTGTATCTAAATACTGTACAGACAAATGTAACAGTGAACCCTATCCAAGGTGACCCCAATAGAGTGGATACCTTAGATTATCACCGATAGAGTCAAAGTCCTACAAATTTGGGAACGCATTGGATATACAAAACCATATGGTCTGAACGAGGTCACAGACGTGATCGGACACTAAATAATTATACAGATCTTAGAAGAGACTAAACATATGTATTCAGAATGTAGTGGGACTATTTTATACCTACAAAAAATTTATATATATATATACACACACACATATATACATACACACATACATACAGTACAGAGTAAAAGTTTGGACACACCTTCTCATTTAAAGATTTTTCTGCATTTTCCTGACTATGAAAATTGTACATTCACACTGAAGGCATCAAAACTATGAATTAACACATGTGGAATTATATACTTAACAAAAAAGTGTGAAACAACTGAAAATATGTCTTATATTCTAGGTTCTTCAAAGTAGCCACCTTTTGCTTTGATGACTGCTTTGCACACTCTTGGCATTCTCTTGATGAGCTTCAAGAGGTAGTCACCGGAAATGGTCTTCCAACAATCTTGAAGGAGTTCCCAGAGATGCTCAGCACTTGTTGGCCCTTTTGCCTTCACTCTGCGGTCCAGCTCACCCCAAACCATCTCGATTGGGTTCAGGTCTGGTGACTGTGGAGGCCAGGTCTTCTGGCGTAGCACCCCATCACTCTCCTTCTTGGTCAAATAGCCCTTACACAGCCTGGAGGTGTGTTTGGGGTCATTGTCCTGTTGAAAAATAAATGATGGTCCAACTAAACGCAAACCGGATGGAATAGCATGCCGCTGCAAGATGCTGTGGTAGCCATGTTGGTTCAGTATGCCTTCAATTTTGAATAAATCCCCAACAGTATCACCAGGAAAGCACCCCCACACCATCACACCTCCTCCTCCATGCTTCACGGTGGGAACCAGGCATGTAGAGACCATCCGTTCACCTTTTCTGAGTCGCACAAAGACATGGTGGTTGGAACCAAAGATCTCAAATTTGGACTCATCAGACCAAAGCACAGATTTCCACTGCTCTAATGTCCATTCCTTCTGTTCTTTAGCCCAAACAAGTCTCTTCTGCTTGTTGCCTGTGCTTAGCAGTGGTTTCCTAGCAGCTATTTTACCATGAAGGCCTGCTGCACAAAGTCTCCTCTTAACAGTTGTTGTAGAGATGTGTCTGCTGCTAGAACTCTGTGTGGCATTGACCTGGTCTCTAATCTGAGCTGCTGTTAACCTGCAATTCCTGAGGCTGGTGACTCAGATAAACTTATCCTCAGAAGCAGAGGTGACTCTTGGTCTTCCTTTCCTGGGGCGGTCCTCATGTGAGCCAGTTTCTTTGTAGCGCTTGATGGTTTTTGCAACTGCACTTGGGGACATTTTCAAAGTTTTCCCAATTTTTTGCACTGACTGACCTTCATTTCTTAAAGTAATGATGGTCACTTGTTTTTCTTTACTTAGCTGCTTTTTTCTTGCCATAATACAAATTCTAACAGTCTATTCAGCAGGACTATCAGCTGTGTATCCACCTGACTTCTGCACAACACAACTGATGGTCCCAACCCCATTTATAAGGCAAGAAATCCCACTTATTAAACCTGACAGGGCACACCTGTGAAGTGAAAACCATTTCCTGTGACTACCTCTTGAAGCTCATCAAGGGAATGCCAAGAGTGCAAGTGCAAAGCAGTCATTCAAGCAAAAGGTGGCTACTTTGAAGAACCTAGAATACAAGACATATATTCAGTTGTTTCACACTTTTTTGTTAAGTATATAATTCCACATGTGTTAATTCATAGTTTTGATGCCTTCAGTGTGAATGTACAATTTTCATAGTCATGAAAATACAGAAAAATCTTTAAATGAGAAGGTGTGTCCAAACTTTTGGTCTGTACTGTATATATATATACACACATACATATACACACATATATATATATATATATATATATATATATATATATATATATATACACACACACACACGAAAGTATACGTACAGCGGGTGAAATAAGCATTGAACACGTCACCAATTTTATAAGTAAATATATTTCTAAAGGTGCTATTGACCTGAAATTCTCACCAGATGTCGGTAACAACCCATCAAATCCACAAAAAAATCAAACGATAGATGTCCATAAATTAAGTTATGTGTAATAAAGAGAAATGGAACAGGGAGAAAGTATTTAACACATGAAGAAAGAGGTGCAAAAAGCCACGGAAAAGTCATGACACCAGCTGAAATCCATCAGTAATTAGAAAGCAATCCTGTCACTTAGTGAAAAATAATATCAGTTGGTTCAACTGATGGCCTAAAAAAAGGTGTTTCATTACCAAGGTGCCACACAAGAAGCATCTTATGATGGATAAAACCAGTGAGATGTCTCAAGACCTTCACAACCTCATTGTTGCAAAACAAACTGTTGACATTGGTTACAGATCAATTTCTAAACTACTGAAGGCTCCAGTGACCACTGTTGGGGCCATAATCCAGAAGTGGAAAAAACATAATTTTACAATACACTGGTAACGACCAGATGTTCCCTGCTAGATTTCAGACAGCGGAATCAAAAGAATTATCAGGAGAGTTATCCAAGAGCCAAGGACCACCTGTGGAAAGCTACAGAAAGACCTGGAAACAGCAGGTACAATTGTTTAAAAGAAAACTATAAGTAATGCACTCAACCTCTATGGCCGGTATGCAGGCTCACCACCCAAGAGTCCATTGCTGGACAGAAAAAAAACAGTTTAAGAGAGTCTAAAATTTGCTCAACAATATTTAGACATGCCTGTGAAATGCTGGGAGAATATAGTCTGGTCAGATTAGACCAAAATTTAACTCTTGGGATGCCATAACACACACCATGTTTGAAGGCCAAAAGGCACTGCATATCACCCCAAAAATACCATACCAACAGTGAAGTTTGGAGGTGGAAACATCATGGTGTGGGGCTGTTTTTCAGCATATGGCCTTGGGAAACTTCATATAATTGAAGGAAAAATGAATGGACAAATGTACAGAGACATTCTTGATAAAAATCTGCTGCTCTCTACCAGGATGATAAAGATGAAATGAAGGTGGACATTTCAGCAAGACAATGATCCCAAATACACAGGCAAGGAAACTCTTAATTGGTTTCAGAGAATAAGGCTGTTAGAATGGTTCAGCCAATCACCTGACAATAGAAAGTTTATGGAATAGACTAAAAATCAGAGTTCATAGAAGGAGCCCACAGAATCTTCAGGATTTGAAAAGTGTTTATGTGGAAAAATAATATTTAGGTTTGAGGGTCCTCAGAGGTTAAGGGCTAACTGAAAAGTTGGTAACAGGTTGCAAGCTTTCGAGGCTACTCAGGCCTCTTCATCAGGCTAATATGTGGACGAATGTGAGACGTCTTGAAGCGGTCATCACCAACAAAGGCTTTTGCTGTACAAAGTATTAAATAAATCAGTAAGCGTGGTCAATATTTTTGCCCTGTGTCATTTCTCATTATTACACATATTTTATGGACAGCTATGATTTAATTTCCTTGCCTGTGGATGGGTTGTTACCAACATCATCTGGTGAGAATTTCATATTTAGAATAGCACATTTAGAAATATATTTACTTAGAAAATTGGTGATGAGCTATTTTAGGAGCATTATACATTGCATATTGTGGATAGATATAAATAATAGTGCAGGTGCCATGCAATAATCAAATTACCGTATATACTCGAGTATAAGCAGACTTTTTCAGTACTTTTTTTATGCTGAAAAAGCCCCCCTCGGCTTATACTCGGGTATATACTTATATATAGTTCTATAAAGAGTATAAACCGGTGTGTGGGGGGGGGGGGGGTGGAGGCGGTGGAGCAGCGGGCATGGGCAGTAGACGGCTGGGGCAGCTACCACGTGTACCAGCTGCTAAAGAAAATGAATATTCATCCTTTCCACGCCCATGGGAGTGGAGAGGGGTGAATATTCATTCTCTTTAATAGTGCAGCGTGATTCACAACTGCCGCTTCGTGCAGCGGCTCTGCGATCCTCTGTGCCTGCTATTAGAGAGAATGAATATTCATTCTTCTCCACTCCCATGGGCGTGCAGAAGAGTGAATATTCATTCTCTTTAGTAGCAGGCACATGAGATTGCAGAGTCGCCACAGGAAGCAGCAGCTGCGACTCACACTGCACTATTAAGGAGAATGACTGACTATTCACTCCTCTTCACTAGTCCCGGTGTGGACAGGAGTGAATATCCCCGCAGCTCACCTCGGCGTCTGAGGGCGCATGGCAGTGACGTCATGTGCTGCTCAGATGCAGAGGTGAGATGCTGGCAGACAGGACGCAGCGCTGGAGCAGAGGGGAGTGGAAGGTGAGTAGAAAAGTTTATGTATATTCATGTGTGCAGTGATGGGGGGCCATGCATACCAGGATAGTGGGGCCATGCTTACCAGGATTTGGGATGAGGGGTACCATGCATACCAGGATTGGATGAGGGGTGCCATGCATACCAGGATTGGATGAGCGGTGCCATGCATACCAGGATTGGGATGAGGGGTGCCATGCATACCAGGATTGGGAGGAGGGGTGCCATGCATACCAGGATTGGGAGGAGGGGTGCCATGCATACCAGGATTGGGAGGAGGGGTGCCATGCATACCAGGATTGGGAGGAGGGGTGCCATGCATACCAGGATTGGGATGAGGGGTGCCATGCATACCAGGATTGGGATGAGGGGTGCCATGCATACCAGGATTGGGATGAGGGGTGCTGTGCATACCAGGTTTGGGATGAGGGGTGCCATGCATACCAGGATTTGGGATGAGGGGGCCATGCATACCAGGATAGGGGATGAGGGGTGCCATGCATACCAGGATTGGGATGAGGTGTGCCATGCATACCAGGACTGGGGATGAGTGGGCAATGATTACCAGGATGGGTAAATTTACCAGCAGCTGCTGCATTTCCCACCCTCGGCTTATACTCGAATCAATAAGTTTTTCCATTTTTTTGTGGTAAAATTAGCGGCCTCAGCTTATATTAGGGTCGGCTTATTATCGAGTATATATGGCAGTTCTTTATGTATCCACTGTACCTATATATATCTATTTACCTAATTATAATCATATTTGCTTCCTTCTTATTTAACTTTTTTCTTCATTTTCTTTTTATTCCTAACTTTTTTCTTAATTTTTTTCTCTATAACTATTTAACTATTTCTCTTTATTCTAACAATTTGGTCTCCACTGATATGAACAATACATCAACCAATTATGTGCACAAATATTGCGGATTTTTTGCAAAACCAACCTTTTAACAAAAAGTAAAATGCTATAGTTATTTTAAATGGTAATTTTACTGTAGATCCTAATTATATGGACCACACCTACTAGCAGTGACACGACCATGACGGGTCTTTTGGGTGGGTCATTCAATTGTACCGTATGTAAATACTGTATGTTTGCATAATTATTCTGAGGAAAGCTTGGTATGACCCCGAAACGCGTTGATTCTAATAAAACGTCCATCTCTTATCATGACGTCTCTACACTGAAGTGCTTAAGCGGGAGCGCACCCAACTATTAGCTTGTACAGGCTTCCATCGACTAGTACGATCTCTTTTCGTTGGGCTTTGACTACATCTGCGTTTCGCAAATCCAGAGAAACAGAATTAATGTGACAAAGGAGAGATCATCTACATAACGGAAGCAAATTGCACCAGAAGGACCCTGTTAACTAGAATGCAATCCATTTGGTTTCTGATACGGTGTCTAAATCAGAATTGCAAAAAGGCAAGTGTGAACAAAGTCTTATCTAATATTGCCAGGACCTCTTTCCAATAGAATAATTTGGAGATATGGTCTGTGCTCCAATTTTTTTAGCTTGGAAATCATTATCTAGTTACCCTGGGCCAACTTCCATTATATGATTACACTAGCTTTACAAAATGAGAGGCAGTATGTACAAGTATGATATGATCTTATATGTATAAGTATTTAGTATGATCTTCAGCTATTCTATTAAGAGAAAACTGGCATAGCTAACCGCATACACTAATACAGGCAGCTCCAGTAAGGACAAGGCTAATTGGCAAGTTCATGGGGCTTTCTCTGGGCTTTTGGCCAAGCTTAGTGAACTAAGGTTTTGGATGCATAAAAGAAATGAGTCAAGTACCACTAGGGAACCAGAGCGGTGGTAAAAAATTCTAAAGGGAAAAAAAGATTAGTATGAACGCCTGGCAGCTCTGCTGAATAACTCACATCACTGCCACTAAGGAAACTGCGCAACTAACGTGTCAAGTGCATTTCCAGAGAGGTCAGATGGAGCGAGAGTCTGCAGGTGAGAACATTTCTGAGGAAATAAGATTATCTGCTTAAATAGAAATCTCAATCATTACATCCCATTTACTTTTAATCTTAATATTTCATCATTAAATCATTACGTTCCTGGTGGCCACCATTAGAGACTGTACGTCGCAATGATGACTAGGTTAGAAATAAAAATGAAGTCATATACTTGTGGTTTCTGTCCTATCCGCTTAAGTAATGCACATTTTTAGCAAACCATCAGTTTCGGACATATCACTATCATTAACATTTAATGACAAGGAGTGCCTACTGCATGATTAACATGTCTTTATGCACCTGGTGGTTTCAGTTTATTATAATTAAACCATAATTATTCTTAGTCCTGTAAACTTAATACTTAAGCGTTTCTATCCTATGAACTTAAGGAAGTTCTCTGAGAATAGAAAAAAAACATCATCACAAAGACACACATAAGGTCAAATGGATACAGTCTTGTAACACTGAGAAAAACATGTCCTAAAATGTTAATATGCATGAGCAGTAGGAAAGGCCCTCCTCCCTTCATGTACAGAAAGATGTGCTCACAGTGGATATTCTGTTCTAATACTGGAGATACCAGGGAAGCTGCGGTTAGAAGAGGCTGCTCACACTGCTGTCCACCTTATCTGTCTGATCTCATACTAGAAATACCAGTGATGTTGAGGTAAGAAGAGGCTGCCCACACTGCTGTCCACCTTATCTGTCTGATCTCATACTAGAAATACCAGTGATGTTGAGGTAAGAAGAGGCTGCCCACACTGCTGTCTACCTTATCTGTCTGATCTCATACTAGAAATACCAGTGATGATGAGGTAAAAAGAGGCTGCTCACACTGTTGTCCACCTTATCTGTCTGATCTCATACTGGAGATACCAGTGATGATGAGGTAAGAAGAGGCTGCTCACACTGCTGTCCACCTTATCTGTCTGATCTCATACTAGAAATACCAGTGATGATGAGTTAAAAAGAGACTGCTCACACTGCTGTCCACCTTATCTGTCTGATCTCATACTGGAAATACCAGTGATGATGAGGTAAGAAGAGGCTGCTCACACTGCTGTCCACCTTATCTGTTTGATCTCATACTGGAAATACAAGTGATGATGAGGTAAGAAGAGGATGCTCACACTGCTATCCAACATGTCTGATCTAATGCTGGAGATACCAGGGGTGTTGATGTAATTAGAGGCACCTCACACTGCTGTCCACCCTGTATATCTGATCTAATACTGGAGACACAAGGGGTGCTGAGGTAAGAAGAGGCTGCTCACACTGTTGTCCACTCAGTCTATCTGATCTAATACTGGAGATACCTGGGGTATTGAGGTACGAAAAGGCCACTCATACTCCTGTCCACCCTGTCTGATCTAATACTGGAGATACCTGGATTGCTGAGGTAAGAAGAGGCAGCTCACACTACTGTCCACCCTACCTGATCTGATACTGGAGATACCAGTGTTGCTGAAGTAAGAGAGACTGCTCAAACGTCTGTCCACTCTGTCTATCTGATCTAATACTGGAGATACCTGTAATGCTTAGGTAAGAAGTGGCTGCTTACACTGCTGTCCACCATGTCTATCAGATCTAATACTGGAGATACCAGAGGTGCTGAGGTAAGAAGAGTCGGCTTACACAGCTGTTCACACAATCTTTCTGAATGTTGAGCAGCTGCTGTAACTTGGAAATAGCTTGAAAGTACATAATATAGTCTATCACCAGGACACAGCAGCGGAGCTTCTTATTGTACATGTTCACAGGCACCAGTTGCATTCTAGAACACACATATATGTGTAATCCCACAAACACAAAGGTTATTAATTTTACAGGTTTTAGTCAAGTGTGACACGACTAAAGGGTGTACAAAGCCTGAAGTCACAGCCAAGCCCAAGTGCCATGTAAAATTATGGAGGTACTATATATGGTACAAGATGGTTGTGAATGAGATCCTGGTACAAGTTTTATTTCTGGCCTCAGAGCATCAATGTACACATGTAGTAGTGAAATATAGTTATTGTACTTCTACCAATTGGCATGTAATAAAAGAAAACGGTTTCTTTTTTATCCAATGACTTGTGTTTTCAGGAAATAAAACACAAAACAATTTATGGCGCTTGTAAGTTAGTGACACCACAAGTACCATGAATAGATCATTAGATGGGGTTTGTGGATTATATTAAAATTCCATTATGACTGTAGCAACAACAACGTGATGTTAAATATTGCCTGCTTTTATTGACTGGGATTTTGGCAAATGCTCCTATTCATTTTCGAAAGCCGAATATTGCCATATGTTTAAAATATGGAATTAAAATCTTGATAACATTTCATTTCTTTCTTAAAATTGATCACTGTAGCTCATGATTTACACGACTGCCAAGAGCGGCGTGTTCCAGATGGTGAGAGATGAAGAATCTGGCAGGGAGAGTGATTCAACTGGGCAAAACCAGAATTTTTTTTTTTTTTTCTTTTGTAAATTAATTCCTTAAGGAATTATCTGTCTGAATCCTTTAAGTTGTATCCCATGTAGGCTTTTATAAAGTTTCTATGTGCAAAATTACCCCTCTTTATACACTATGGAAATGTGTATATTCATCAATACACTCAAAAGTGACATGGCCATAATTTTCCTTGACAATTAAAGAGTAACCGTTATTTTAATTTTGATTTAATAAATCAATAGTACACTTAAAAATAAGCTACTTTGCAATATATCTTATCAGAGAAATGTCCTTCTTTCTCCTCCTGGACTGATCATTCACTCTCAATTCATAGGTAAAATCTGTAAAAATTTGTGTCCAGTGAAATAAGATTTTCCCATTGCTGAGAAAGGAGATGACAGTTGGTGCTTATATTGTTCTATGGAGGGAGGAGCTAGAGCCAGACACAGACATTCTTCTGCAAATTCTCCTGAAACCACAGTTAAAGTTCTCCATAGAACTTCATGAGCACCAACTGCCATCTCCTATCTCAGTAATGGCAAAATCTGTATTCACTGAAGACAAATCTGTGAACTGAGAATTTTGAGAATGAACGATCGGTCCAAGAGGAGAAATAAGCAGATTTCTCTGATAAAATATATCACAAAGTTTCTTATTTTCATGTGTACGACTTAAGAAAATAAATAAAATTTATAACGATGGTGACTCTAAGACCTATGTATGTAGCTGGTAAGGGCTAAATCTGTATTTGAAAACTATAATGACTTTCATACTATTTTTTTTTTATTTCTCACATGTAACAAAAAAAAAAAATAACAGACTACTGGAAATATAAACTGTATAAACAAAAAAAGAATTATTCTTTGTTTTTCTTTATACAGTTGGTTCATACTTTCACTTGCCCCTTTCTTCCGCATTAGAAGTATACGTGGACACAGAACAGATCCGATGAACTTAATGTGTGAGTGAATCATGCAAGCTCGGTCCAGTTGGTATGAATGGAAGGTTAGACTTGATATATGGAAATTACTCAATGGGACTCATGCACACACCTTTTTAAACCACCACTATATGCCTCTTTTATCCAAAGTTACATTTTTGGCAGATAAAAAAAATCTATTAGATGACATATTTTTTACTGGATTACCAGAAAGACCAATTTTAGAAGAGAAGACCTCTGGTTCTGCATGCAAACTCATCAGCTTTTTATACCCCAAACTAATGCCATGTATGTAAAGCCACTTTAATGCAAATTACATTGTTAACTTTATTTTAGAAATCAGGGTTTATGTTTTAGAAAAATGTAATGTTAAATTATGCAAATGAAAGTGCAGTGGGCGGGCACTACACTTCCAGCTCTGCTGCCTCTCTTCCCTAGTCTCCGCCTTTCTCACAATAGTGATTGACAGGTCACTCTTCTTTCAGTCACCTGCCTCTAATACCCGGGGTCTAGTGCAAGCACCGCCATTCCTTCCTCCCCAGCGTCCTGATGAAAAAGACTGTCAATGCTTGGCGTGATTTTCATAGTTTGCAGATCACGCCAGACACTGATCGTCTTCTTCAACACTGCTGCTCATTACCATGTCAGTCATCCTAGTGAGGAGGACTGTCCGTGCCTGAAGCGATATGCTTCATCAGGACCTTACTGTGCATGCAAAGCCACAAGGAATGACGGGGCTTACACTAGATCTCGAGTAGGAGAGGCAGCTCACTGAAAGAAGAGTGACCTGTCAATCACTGACAGCCTGGGGGCGGGGAATAGAGAAAAGTGGGAACACGCGGTAAGTGTAGTGCCCGCCCACTGAACTTGAGGCTCATTCACATAACAATTCAACAAATTTCTCTAAAATGTAAACCCAAATTTCTCATATAAAGGTATGGATGTAATCAGCATTACAGAGGCTTTACATAGATGGCAGTAGCTTGGGGTAAAAAAAAAGTCCCGATGACAGGTTCCCTTTAAACCAACATATGGCACTGAAATGGGTCCAGAGTTCACTCTAGCTGAGCAGTAACTCCAGGAGGCTTGTGGATCCCAAATCATAAAATCTTTTTAAATACAGATGCTCAAGAGCAGTTGGTGTGAAATTTACTGTTTTTAAGCTGCAATCAATAATTTTGCCTTCTGCAATCTACTCTTGTACCTGGCCAGAGCCGTGCCGCGGAAAATGGGTTTCTTCATAAAGTGGATTCTTTTTTTTTTTTTAATGTAATCCCTACATTGCACTTTTTGCGTCAGCGAGCCTTGGGAATATAAAAAGGCAAAGTCTTTACAACTGACATCTAAGAAACTACCTAATGCTGAAAAAACGCTTTTTATCCAGTCTGATTACACTTTTGGCTCCCTACAAGGAGGCCAGCGTACGGCATGTTCCAGCCCCTCCGTGGACAGAGATGTGCTGCAGGCTGAGGGTGCCTCGTTGACCTGTCCAACGTCTCAGCACATACACACACATTAGATCTTTCTGACAGACTCATCACAGACACTCTCAGCATTATTCTCTTACATGGTGGTTTATGAGGAAACGGAATGTAATAACATTGCTCGGATTCTTACTATCTGGGTTTTCTTTTTTTTTAGGGTAAGACATTCAGACACAATCCTTGGCAGCTCTGTGGTCTAATTCTGGCTAAAGAGAAGATAAAAAAAAGTTGGCTTACTACCTGATAATAGCTAGTATGTAACATCAGAACAAATGGTCTATTGCTACAGAACAATATAGATGTATTCATCGTTCTGCTGTTAACCCATTAGGGCACCCAAGAACCAGCACAAACAGCATGGTGACATTGTAGGAACACCATAGGTGCCCTATGCTCTCCAACTCCTACTGTAGGTCAGGGCTCGTTCCTATGACACTATAGTGCCGCATTTTACAGTCCTTGTTAAGGCCACCATTCCTCTTGGCCTAAATGTATAGCCATATAAGATGTGGTTATTTCCTATAAGGAAATTTGTGTTCAGAGGCTGGGAATTCCGACCGTACTAAATTCCGTAAAATATGGCCATTATATAGTTGTGTGATTAAGTCCTAAATGAGGAACTTTCCTAACAGATCTCATTATAATCCCTCACTGTTGTGCAAATCAAGCCAGCGATTAGAAACATAAGGGTAGTCCTCCAGTGTTGATCGAGTGGGCAACAAAAAGCAATTAAAGAGTCACTGTCGTTTTAATTTTTTCCCCATAAATAGACCACGTGAAAATACACTGCTCAAAAAAATAAAGGGAACACTTAAACCACAGAATATAACTCCAAGTAAATCAAACTTCTGTGAAATCAAACTGTCCAATTAGGAAGCAACACTGATTGACAATCAATTTCACATGTTGCTGTGCAAATAGACAATAGACTGGAGGCGCTACCAGAAGACCGGCCATTACACCAGGAGACGTGGAGGGGGCCGTAGAAGGGCAACAACCCAGCAGCAGGACCGCTGCCTCTGCCTTTGTGCAAGTAGGAAAAGGAGGAGCACTGCCAGAGCCCAGCAAAATGACCTCCAGCAGGCCACAAATGTGCATGTGTCTGCACAAACGGTTAGAAACCGACTCCATGGGGGTGATATGAGGGCCCGACATCCAGAAATGGGGGTTGTGCTCACAGCCCAACACCGTGCAGGACGCTTGGCATTTGCCACAAAACACCAGGATTGGCAGTCGCCACTGGCGCCCTTTGCTCTTCACAGAAAAAAGAAGGTTCACACAGAGCACATGTGACAGACGTGACAGAGTCTGGAGACGCCTTGGAGAGCGATCTGCCGCCTGCATTATCTTTCAGCATGACGGGTTTGGCAGTGGGTCAGTAATGGTGTGGGGTGGCATTTCTTTGGAGGGCCGCACAGATCTCCATGTGCTCGCCAGAGGTAGCCTGACTGCCATTAGGTACCGAGATGAGATCCTCAGACCCCTTGTGAGACCATATGCTGGTGTGCTTGGCCCTGGGTTCCTCCTAATGCAGGACAATGCCAGACCTCATGTGGCTGGAGTGTGTCAGCAGTTCCTGCAAGATGAAGGCATTGAAGCTATGGACTGGCCGCCCGTTCCCCAGACCTGAATCCGATTGAGCACATCAGGGACATCATGTCTCGCTCCATCCACCAACTTCACGTTGCACCACAGACTGTCCAGGAGTTGGCAGATGCTTTAGTCCAGGTCTGGGAGGAGATTCCACAGGAGACCATCCGCAACCTCATCAGGAGCATGCCCAGGCATTGTAGGGAGGTCATACAGGCACGTGGAGGCCACACACAATACTGAGCCTCATTTTGACTTGTTTTAAGGACATTACATCAAAGTTGGATCAGCCTGTAATGTGTTTTTCCACTTGAATTTTGGGGGTGACTCAAAATCCAGGTCTCCATTGGTTAATAAATTTGATTTCCATTGATGACTTTTGTGTGATTTTGTGGTCAGCGCATTCAACTTTGTACAGAACAAAGTATTCAATGAGAATATTTCATTCCTTCAGATCTAGGATGTGTTATTTGAGTGTTCCCTTTATTTTTTGAGCAGTGTATGTAACTTTGTAATATAACTTATCATAGAAATCTCCTTCTTTCTCCTCCTGAACTGATCACTTATTCATAAATATTTCAATTCACGGCTAAACTATGTTTTAAGTGAATACAGACCTTCCCATTACTGCGATATGATATGACAATTGGTGCTCGTAAAGTTCTATGGAGAATTGTAGCTGTGGTTTCACAGTCTGTGTGTGAAAATCGGACATCCGAGCGCAGTCTGATTTTTTATCCCATGGACCCATAGACGTGAATTGCCGAGAAAGATCTGGATATCAGAGGCAAATCTTGCATGCTGCAATTTTTTCCTTGGACCATTTGGTCCCAAGAAAAATTTGTACATGTGTTCTGCCTCATTGAATAACATGGTGACTAGTCCTGTCCGCCAAAATTATGGATAGCACTCATCCGATTTTTACAGTCGTGTGCACAAGTGCTGAAGGTTGTCAATCTTTGAGTGAGCACTCCCACAAAAGTCCTAAACCGCCCACATCATTGATTGGCAGGATCCTGTGTCCATTGTACATGACTGATTAGTGCTGGGGTATGGCTGGACTAGGAGGCACGAGACTTCTAGTCCTATAGCGATAACCTCCTGCTGACAAAAAATGAAACAGCAAAACACAGCCTAGTAGTTGACACATCACTGGAATCAGGGTCTCTGCCCATACATTATGCTGCACCCAGATTACATTAACGAAAACTTGCTGACAGATTCTTTCTAATCATTTTGACAGAAGAGATGCTGCTCGGTCTGAACAAAGTCCAACTTGTTCCTGCAGAACTGACATTTTTACCCATAAGTGCCTGGTGTATTTAAGAAACTGTAGAAATTGCGTGATGAGGCAGGCAGTAAAATATCTGCTATTGGCGCTTTACTTATGTGATCAACAGATCTAGGGTTAAGAAAATCCATTTCTGCTTTCATGTAGCCTGGTTAAGAGAGTTAATGAATATGAATGCGGACAACAAGTGGGTATTAGGTTCTCTACTATTTCTTGTTGCTTCCTGGCCCATACGGAATCCATTTACTCCAAATGTTCTCCATGCATTTCTGCACTAGGCACCACAGACTTAGAGGCACGGATATCTTTCTGTTAGTAATTACACAACTGGCAAAGCATTTTACAGTTTCACAAAGAATAAAACTTATTTAGCCTGTAGTGCTTATAGTGCTTATTGCTCACCAGACAGGTGTGCCTCAATAATTCTTGATTTTGGAACAACTTATTCTGCCTTCAGTGATTTATGTTTAGTGAAAGCGAGTCGGCAGAGAGAATTGGAAGAGAAGTGGAATTTAATGGAAAATTGATAAGAACAAAAGGTATGGAAATACTTAAAGGGGTTGTCCAGTATTTTAGAAAAAAAAAAGTACTCAAATAACAGCAAATGTGATGACATTTTAAAACATAAGTCACTTTCTAAATCCCATGCCACTTCAGCACTGATGCCATGGTGGTCCCCGATTGTCTTTGCCTACAGAATTTATGGTGCAGCAATTACATCATGTTCATCAGTTAATGGCCTTAGGGGTCTCATTACATAAATGCAACTCACTTAGAAGGATATCAAATCTAAAAACATATTACAGAAAAAAAGAACAGCCATACTTACCAATACCTGGTTACAATACTAATGCACTGCAGGAGGCAGCAAGCCCCCATAGTAAATGCGGAGGCAGCACAGGTGCTAAATACTGCTAAAACAATCACTTGTACACCTATCAATTCAATTGGGTTACCAGCAGTTATTTGCTGACCAGGACAACACTGTAAGACTATGTTCACACACTACATTTTTTTAGTGGGTTTTTTTCTGCAGTAAAACCTGATCTCTTGGTGGGAGGGATGTTCAGTTTTTTTTGCTTGGTTTTTGATCTGTTTTTTTCCACTGTCCTTTTGTCTCTTTATGCATGTACATAAAGATAATTAAAAAAAAAATTTCATTCTGATTTTGGCACAAAAAAAATGCTGAAAAACCTGCCACCTGCGTTTTTGATGCATTTTTTCAGCGTTTTTTTCACCACCCATTACTTCCAATGGGTGAAAAAAACGCTGAAACAAGTGACATGCTCTATTGTGCAAAAAAAAAACATGCAAAGCACAAAATACTGATCAGATGAAAACCAAGCTGTGTGCATGAGAATTTTGCAATCTCATAGGCTTTGCTGGTATTCTAAAATGCAGCTGAAAATTTGATAAAAAAAAACGCATAAAAAAAATGCTGAAAAAATGCAATGTGTGAACATAGACTTAATGCTTATGGATTAGTGGTCATTTAGTGCCTCCAACTGGTCCGTGCAAATAGACATTCAAAGGGTATTCCTATCTCCAAGAACCTATCCCAATATGTAGTAGGTGCAATAATAATAATAATATTAGCAAATACCTCCTATTAGAAATGTAGTATAGTTTTTCTGATTCGCTATGTCTCTTTCCTTATGTTCAGCCATTGCAGGACCTTAGATATCCAAGGTTACGACCACTGACTGATATACTAAGTTAGTTAGCTAGTTGCTAGTTATTATTATTATTAATAATTTATATAGCGCCATTGATTCCATGATGCTGTACATAAGAAGGGGGTTACATACCAAATACAGATGTAACTTACAGTAAACACACTAACAATGATAGAAAGGTACGGAGGGAAGAGGACCCTGCCCTTGCGGGCTTACATTCTACAGGAGTGGGGAGGAGACAGTAGGTTGGGGGGGTTGCAGTAGTAGTAGCTTCGGCGCTGTTGAGGAGGCAGCGGGGTCATGGCTGGCTGTAAGCTTGTTTGAAGAGATGGGTTTTCAGGTTCCGTCTGAAGGATCCGGATGTGGTGGATAATCGGACATGTTGAGGCACAGAATTCCATAGGACGGGGGATATTCGGGAGAAATCTTGGAGGCGATTGCGTGAGGAACGAATAAGTGTGGAGAAGAGAAGGAGGTCTTGGGAGGAACGGAGGTTACGTGAGGGAATATATCGGGAGATTAGTTCAGAGATGTACGGAGGAGAGAGGTTATGGACGGCTTTGTAGGTCAGTGTTAGTAGTTTGAACTGGATGCGCTGGGCAATTGGGAGCCAGTGAAGCGATTTGCAAAGGGGGGTAGCAGAGGAGTAGTGAGGCGAGAGATGAAGAAGTCGTGCAGCAGAGTTGAGGATGGACTGGAGGGGTGCAAGAGTGTTAGCAGGTAGGCCACAGAGGAGAATGTTGCAATAGTCGAGGTGGGAGATGATGAGGGCATGCCCAAGCAGTTTAGTAGATTGAGGGTTGAGGAAAGGACGGATTCTGGAAATATTTTTGAGCTGGAGGTGACAGGAGGTGGCGAGAGCTTGGATGTGGGGTTTGAAGGACAGGGCAGAGTCAAAGGTTACTCCGAGGCAGCGGATTGTCGGTACAGGGGAAAGAGTAATGTCATTTATTGTGATAGAAAGATCAGGTGGGAAAGATATGCGAGATGGGGGAAAGATAATGAGTTCAGTTTTGTCCACATTGAGCTTGAGGTAGCGAGAGGAGAAGAAGGAGGATATGGCTGCTAGACATGCTGGGATTCTGGACAGCAGAGAGGTGACATCTGGGCCAGAGAGGTAGATCTGGGTGTCATCAGCGTACAGATGGTACTGGAAGCCATGGGATTTTATGAGCTGTCCCAGGCCAAGGGTATAGATTGAGAAGAGTAGGGGTCCTAGGACAGAGCCTTGAGGGAGTCCAACAGAGAGGGAGCAGGGTGAGGAGGTAGCGTGGGAGTGGGAGACGCTAAATGTGCGGTTAGAAAGGAATGAGGAGATCCAGGATAGGGCAAGGTCTTTGACGCCAAAGGAAGAGAGGATCTGTAGTGGTCATAACCATGTATACTTAAGGTCCTTCAATGACTGCACATGAGGAAAGAGACATAGCGAATCAGAAGAACTATACTACATTTCTCATTGGAGGCATTTGCTAATATTATTATTATTATACCTATTACATATTGGGATATGATCTTGGAGATGAGAATAACCAATTAAGGCTCCCTCTTCTTATGCTGTTAATCTATGTTGCCACAATTTTACCAGTGTTTTCGAAGATGTTCTTCAGAGGACCATAAGTTTTAATTTATGAGCTGTAGATAAGCTCTTTTCCAGATGGGAAAATATATCTAGTGTCACCTACCAACAAAAAGATAATATCTGACCCATAAAAAAGCCTTGAAGTTGGGTTTTTTTAACTACAGCTGAGCTACCACAGTAAAAATGTCCAAGCAAGAAAGTGGTAATGTTTCAGGAAAAGTAGCCATGTTTTCAGCTTTAGTGTCTGCCATACTATGCCAAGAATGTTTGGAGATTTTCCATGAAACCAAAAAGCTTCAAAACAGGCCTCTGTCCTGGGGCTCATATTGCGTATTATCCAAAAAGATTTTGTAGATGCTCTGAACTACAATTAGCATATCAGTGGTTGAAGGCAGAGGTTGTCTATCTATAAAGATTGGATAAAAAATATTTTCAAGATGAAAATGTGCCTCAAGTGGGAAAAAAAATCTATTTCTTAACAATTAGAACATATTTGAATAATAATTTTAAGTTTTGAAAAGTCTTATGAGCTAAGTGATCAATGTCAGAGATAACATATTTGGGTTGTAAGCTCAGTGCGCACACACGAAACATCTGAGTTCTTGGAAGAGGTCTGGTCATGATGTTACGAACCTCACGTTCTTTTCACTTATAACAAAGGCTTATTGTATTAGGAACACTGGAGAACATGGAAGGACTTCTGCGATTTCAAGATGAACTGTAGTTATCCATAAACAAAGGAAGCTGGAACTAGAAATGGAAAACATATAACAAACACTCAAGTCTTCTAATAATTGTTGTAGATAATATGTCATGTTCCAAAACGTGTTAGAGAAAAAGTGGCCTTGTTATCCATACCAGTTGATCATGGTCAATTTTTCTTTTTTTTTTTAGAGCAGCTTAAAAAATGTAAGCTAGAGAGGGATAACAAACCTCAATACGCCTAAAGCCTTGGTATCTGTTTTAATACCAATCATCCCCTAATGAAAAAATAAGAATCAAGTTTAACCCTTTTAACCCCCAAGTTGGTTTGAACGTTAATGACCAGGCCAATTTTTACAATTCTGACCACTGTCCCTTTATGAGGTAATTACTCTGGAACGTTTCAACGGATCCCCCTGATTCTGAGACGAATCCCCCTGATTCTGAGACTGTATTTTTGTGACATATTGTACTTCATGATAGCTGTAAAATTTCTTCGATATCACTTGCGTTTATTTGTGAAAAAAATGGAAATTTGGCAAAAATTTTGAAAAATTCACAATTTTCAAACTTTGAACTTTCATGCCCTTAAATCAGAGAGATATGTCACACAAAATAGTTAATAAATAACATTTCCCACATGTCTACTTTACATCAGCACAATTTTGGAACCCAAATTTTTTTTGTTAGTGAGCTATAAGGGTTAAAAGTTGACCAGCGATTTCTCATTTTTACAACAAAATTTACAAAACCATTTTTTTTAGGGACCACATCACATTTGAAGTGATTTTGAGAGGTCTTTATGACAGAAAATACCCAAAAGTGACACTATTCTAAAAACTGCACCCCTCAAGGTGCTCAAAACCACATTCAAGAAGTTTATTAACCCTTCACGTGCTTCACACCAATTAATTGAACGTGAAAGGAAAAATGAACATTTTTTTTTTTCACTAAAATTTTATTTTAGACCCCAATTTTTTTTATTTGCACAAGGGTACCAGAAGAAATTGGACCCCAAAAGTTGTTGTGCAATTTCTACTGAGTACGCCGATACCTCACATGTGGGGAGAAGCCACTGTTTGGGCACACGGCAGGGCTCGGAAGGGAAGGAGAACCATTTGACATTTTTCAATGCAAAACTCGCTGGAATTGACAGCGGACCCCATGTCGCGTTTGGAGAGCCCCTGATGTGCCTAAACAGTGAAAAAAAACACAAGTGACCCCATTTTGGAAACTAGACCCTTAAGGAACTTATTTATATGTGTGGTAAGCACTTTGAACCCCCAAGTGTTTTGCAAAAGTTTATGATGTAGAGCCGTGAAAAAAAAAAATCATTTTATTCCACAAAAACGATCTTTTGGCCGCAATATTTTGATTTTCACAAGGGTGCCAGGAGAAATTGGACCCCAAAAGTTGTTGTGCAATTTCACCTGAGTACGCTGATACCCGATATGTGGGGGAAAGCCATTGTTCGGGCGCACGGCAGGGCTCGGAAGGGAAGGAGTGACTCTTTGGAATGCAGATTTTGATGGAATTATCTGTGGGCGTCATGTCACGTTTTTAGAGCCCCTGATGTGTCTAAACAATGGAAATGCCCAACAAGTGCCCTCTTTTTGGAAACTAGACCCCCAATGAATTTATCTAGATGTGTGGTGAGCACTTTGAACCCCCAGGTGCTTCACAGAAAATTATAACGTTGACTTGTGAAAATAAAAAAAAAACATTTTTTCCACAATAATGTTAAAAAAAATATTTTCACAAGGGTATCAGGAGAAAGTGGACCTCAAAATCTGTTCTCCAATTTCTCCTGAGTATGCCGATACCCCATGTGTTGGAGAAAACTACTGTTTTGGAGCATGTCAGGGCTCGGAAGGGATGGAGTGACGCTTTGGAATGCAGACTTTGATGGAATGGTCTGCGGGCGTCATGTCACGATTTCAGAGCCCCTGATGTGCCTAAACAGTGGAAATGCCCAACAAGTGCCCCATTTTTGGAACTGATACCTGATTTTTTAATCCTATAATGTAGTGTCATACGTGAGTTGTGTAGGACAACCTGACGAACACTACACAACTGACGTAGGACAACCTGACGAACACTACGTCAGTTGTGTAGTGTTAGTCAGGTTGTCACACGTCAGAAATTAATTTAGTAGTCCATGGAAGTATGGTACCTTCTGAAGCAGTCTTTCATGCACAGGCCAGGTTTGTATGGGCAGGTGTCACATTGATAAATGGTGTCCTTGCGTATTCCCCTTTTATAACACACTCGGCACTTCTTTTGTGATTTGCCTTTTTTTCCCGCAGTGAGGGATCTGCCCCGGGAACTGCTGGCCCAGTACAATTCGAGGTCCTTCAGTTCCGGAAGTACTGGGGCCCACTCCATCACCGCTGCCAAATATCAGGGCCTTGATAACTGTCTCCTGGATGTGAAGGTACGACATAGAAGTCTGGCCTGCACATCGTGACAGAAGGAAAGCGTTGTACATTGCCATCTGTACAATGTGCACTGCCAGCTTCTTATACCATACCTTGGACTTTCTCAAAGCACTGTACGGCTGGAGGACTTGATCAGAGAGATCAACTCCCCCCATGTACTTGTTGTACCCCACTACACAGTCTGGTTTGACGACCTGTGTAGTGGAACCTCGTACAGTGCTGAGGGTGCTGCCATCACCATGTATGGTGGTCAAGAGAAGGACATCCCTCTTGTCCTTGTACTTGACCACCAACAGGTGGTCGCTACATTGGGCTCTGCTCTCATCCCTTCTGAGCAGCTACCCAATTAGCGTCTTTGGGAGGCCTCTCTGATTTTTGTGGACAGTACTGCATGGTGTGGTACCTCGCGCAGAGAGGGACTTGAAGAGAGGGACACTGGTATAAAAGTTATCCA
Organism: Phyllobates terribilis; assembly: GCF_046119375.1. Lineage (NCBI taxonomy): Eukaryota > Metazoa > Chordata > Amphibia > Anura > Dendrobatidae > Phyllobates > Phyllobates terribilis. The sequence goes on along the minus strand of NW_027362764.1, from coordinate 702,962,274 downwards.
CGTACAAGTGATAACCTTTATCCAGCAGTGGGTGCACCAAATCCCACACAATTTTCCCACTCACTCCCAGAACAGGGGGGCATTCAGGGGGTTCAATCCGGGAGTCCTTCGCTTCGTAAACTCTAAACTTGTGATTGTGCCCTGAGGTACTCTCACAAAGTTTATACAGCTTGATCCCATACCTTGCACTCTTACTGGGCAGGTACTGTCGGAATCCAAGCCAACCCTTAAAATGAACTAGGGACTCATCCACGCAGATGTCCCTTTGGGGCACATACACTTCAGCAAACTTGTTGTTGTAGTGCTCAATGACCGGCTGAACTTTGAAAAGACGATAAAGTTCGGGACACTGTGCATTATCGTTGTAATGCAAGAACTTGTGGATGGCCTCAAAACGTCTCCGGGTCATGACCACTCGGAACACTGGAGTGTTATACAAAACGTCAACACTCCAGTATTGCCGAACTTCTGGCTTCTTCAGGATCCCCATATGAAGGACCAGGCCCCAAAACTTCATAATTTCTTCTGCGTCTACAAGAGACCAGTTAGAAAATGATGAAGTGGGGTTTTGTTCCAAAAATTGATGAGCGTATAAATTAGTTTGGCCCACCATGAGGTTTACGAAATCCTCAGAGAAAAAAACTTTAAAAAGTCTATTTCTGTGAGGCCGGTGGTGTCAAACTTGATTCCTGATTCTGCCACAAAATCACGAATCAGTGGCTCATAATTTTCGGGGGGCGAGGTCCATATGGGGTCAGTAGTGGGGGGTGCTGGTTCATCTTCTCTTCTGGGGCGACTGTGTGGCGGTCCAGCAGCACCTGAGGAGGAAGAAGAGGACGACGACGAGGAATCAGAAAAATAAAGAAAGGTGGGATTTTCGCCCTCGCTGTCAGTGTCGGAGGCAAGAAAAGCGTATGCCTCCTCCGCTGAATAGCGAGTTTGGGATGAGCGGGACATTTTTTTTTTCTTATTTATGTGGTGCGTGTGTATCAGTACTTTATTTAGAGTGTGTGTGTGTGTGTGTGTCAGTGTGCTTGGTGTGAACTTTTTTTTTCTGAAAAAAAAGAGAAAAAAAGGAACTACTTTAGGTGGTGCAAACAGCGAGCAAGAGTGCGGATAGGTGAACTATGTCACCGATCAACATGCGACGGCTGCTGGGTGCACGCTCGGATGTGGTGCAAAGGTGGGGGGGTGTAAAACAGCGAGCACGAGTGTGGATCAGTGATCTGTGGTCACTAATCAGCGCTCAGCAGCCGCAGAAAGCACGGGAAAAAAACAGATAAAAGTCGAGCTATCAAGTACTGATCAAGTAATGATCGGCACTTGGTGGGAAAAAGGGGGATAGGAAGGGGGAAAGGAGGAGAGGGGAGAGATGGGGATTGGGGTGAATTAGGAGGGATCAAAAAATCCTACTTACAGTTGTCGTCTTTCAGATGTCTGACGTAAGATGTCTTCTGGAGCAGGAGCTGCGATTGTGGTGTCACAGACTTCTGTGGCACCGCAAGGCCCAGCACGGCGCACAATCAGACAACGCGACCGCCCTATAGATAAGAAAAAAGGTTAGTTGAAAAAAAAATTGTAAAGTAGAGAGAGCGAGTGCTGATCGGTGATTTGCGTCACTGATCAACTCTCGGCGGCCGCTGGATGCACGCACGGAGATGGTGCAAAATGGGGGGGAAGAATTGACAGGGACAAAAAAAAGTACTGAAAAGCAGCGAGCGTGGACGTTGATCAGCGACGTAGTCACTGGTCAGCGCTCAGCCGCTGCAGGACGCACGGAAAAAAAAAAACTGGGGAGAGGGAGATTGGGGTGGGAAGGGGGGTAAAAGGAGGGTGGGGAGAGGGGGGGGGGATAGGGTTGGATGAGGGGAGAACAGAGATGGACTTACCAAAGTCTTCTCTGTTCTTGTTTCAGCAGCAGGATCAGCAGCAGGTTCTGGAAGAGGCTCTGGAGCAGGATCCGCAGCAGCAGGACACGGAGCTGGAGACCCAGGACCCTGGAGACCGCAGCAGGATGCCAGAGCAGGAGACCCAGGACTCTGAAGACTGCAGCAGGACGCCGGAGCAGCAGCAGTGACTAGAGCAGGTGAGAAGAAGGTCTTGTGGTGTCACAGAAGATTCTGTGGCACTACAAGGCCCAGCACAATGCAGATTAGTGTGACCGCTCTGTACAAATCCTCACCAAGTGTGAGGATCTGCAGGGCGGTCACAGGGGGGTGATAGGGTGGTGACAGCCATGTCACAGTCCAGTCACCACCCGGTCAGGTACTCTGATTGGTGCAATCGATGATAACATCAATCGCACCAATCAGAGATGGCTGGGGCCTGGGCACGCACCACTGGGGGTCACAGGGAGGTGACAGGCAGATCACAAGCCGGTCACCGCCCTGTCACCTGTGTTCAGATACTCTGATTTGTGCGATCGATGTCATCATCGATCGCTCCAATCAGAGCTGGCTGGGGGCTCTTCTGACATCACAGGGGGTCATGGGGCGGTGACAGGCAGGTCACAAGTCGGTCACCGCATGGTCCCGCTATGATCGGTGCGATGTGATCGGCGATCTCACCGATCATAGCAGTTTGGGGCCAGGGCTGGGGTCTCCTAGCAACAGCATAGGATCGGTGCTCTTAGGAGCACCGATCCTATGCTGCACATCACAGTTTCCGGCAATCTGATTGCAGGAAACAGTGAGAAATGCTGTGATTGGCTGTTCAGAATTGAACAGCGAATCACAGCGATCTTGGTGCGGGGGGGTGGCGACACCCTCCGAGATGCCGGCGCTATCTACACTGAGGTAAGCTGGCGCCGGAAATTTAATGCGATCACCGTGACCGAAGTCGCGGTGCCGCATTAAAGATAGGGCGTACGAATACGTATCAGGCCCATAAGACCCAGGGCACAGATATGTATTAGTACGCCCAATCTCTCTTCTCAGTAGAAAGAAGAACTCAGAGCCACAACCAAAGCCACCAGAGAAAAACATGGCGGGATTGGATAGATTTTCACTAAACTAATTTGCCTCCATCAGATAACAGTCCAATGTGGACCTCCCGACAACCCCCAACTAATAGATGACGTCAGGGAAGCGAAGGTTCTGGCCTGCTAAGCTGAATCTTTCATTCTTCCTGGAGATGACCACAATTTTCTAATACAAAACATAGGAGCACACGGCCATTCATGTATATGGGGAAATCGGCAGTGATAGATTTCGGCAGAACAACAGCTTCAAAAGAAAATGAAGGCCCCTAACCTTACATTGACGATTAAATTATTTTTTTCCGTTGATCCACCTTTCTACTCTATCCTTGCTGGTCTCTCCATCTACCAATTGCTTGCACATAATGTTACACCTTACCTGTATTCCCCGTTTTCCTATTCTATCTCCACTCTCCCTTCTCCTTCCACCCACTTCCCAAGTTACAGCTACCCAGGTCACATGAGCCACTATCCAACTGCTCTTATTGACGTTATTGATTGTTTTCTACTCTTGTCCTGAAAATATGAATACAAATTACATTTTGAATGGTGGTCAGTTGCTATGGGTAAGTAAGTAGGCAATTTTGGGGCTTTCTTAGAAATTCTCTGTGTTGAAGCACAATTAACTTACCTACTAAGACCACAAAATAAAATATTTATTATTTGTAATCTTCACATCATGTAATTAACAGAAATGCAACACTTAATTAGTCCCATACGTTCTAGGACACTTGACATTACTGCTCATGTGCCACATATGTATAGGACGAAACCTCTCTGTATGATTGCCACAATTGCAGGCAATTTTCCTACATTTTTTAAAACTGCTGTTCTCTGCACTTGACTTTTGACACCTGCTCCCTATATACCAATGTCATTTCTTACTGATTACATATATATACTGCACTGACTGTCAGAAAAGATGAAAAGGGCCATTACAATCGGTATAGAAACAACAAAATACTATTATATACCCTGATGAGAAAATCAAGAAACATCCTCAAAAAGGCCCTACCATTCACTGATGTCCCACTATCTCCAGATGCAGTGATGACATCCCACCACAAGGACAAAGGACCGCTGCAGCAATGGCATCCCGCCACAAGAACATGTAATCGCTGCAGCGATGACATCCCGCCACAAGGACATGTGACTGCTGCAGCGATAACATCCCGCCACAAGGACATGTGACTGCTGCAGCAATGGCATCCAGTCACAAGGACATGGGACCGCTGCAGCGATGACATCCCGCCACAAGGACATGGGACCGCTGCAGCGATGACATCCCGCCACAAGGACATGTGATTGCTGCAGCGATGACATCCCGCCACAAGGACATGGGACCGCTGCAGTGATGACATCCCGCCTCAAGGACATGTGACTGCTGCAGCGATGACATCCCGCCTCAAGGACATGTGACTGCTGCAGCGATGACATCCCGCCTCAAGGACATGTGACTGCTGCAGCGATGACATTCCGCCACAAGGACACATGACTGCTGCAGCGACGACATCCCGCCACAAGGACATGGGACCGCTGCAGCGATGACATCCCGCCTCAAGGACATGGGACCGCTGCAGCGATGACATCCCACCACAAGGGCATGTGACTGCTGCAGCGATGACATCCCACCACAAGGGCATGTGACTGCTGCAGCGATGACATCCCGCCTCAAGGACATGTGACCATTGCAGCGATGACATCCCGCAACAAGGACATGTGACCATTGCAGCGATGACATCCCGCCTCAAGGACATGTGACTGCTGCAACATTGACATCCCGCCACAAGGAGACGAGATTGTTGTAGCGATGACATTCCGTCACCATGAGAAGGAGATGTGATCGCTGCAACTATGATTCGCGATAGTGATCTGCCGAATTGCCAAGTTGGGACTGGCAGGTATTGGTTAGCATTGGAACGAGAGAAGTGGGGCACTGCTGAGGTTGATATCGCTTCCTTATATATAAGGGATGCCCCACATCTCCCATTACAATGCTACTCAGTACCTGCTAGTACACACACACACTTTTTTTTGTATCTGCTTATTTTGTAATTTACTTTTACTTCCAAGACAACTTCTTTAACCACATATAACTGATCATTAACTGAAAACCTGGGAAAAATCCAAACAATATGGAACACAGAAAAAAAATGTAGAAAAGTGGGAGCTGTTGACGAACACACAGTGATACTTTTGAGCCCTTCCTACTCTCTTACATACAAAGTATAATACTGAAGAAAATAAGAGGTGAAAGAATGAAAACCTCTCTAATACTCTTCAATAATGGAAGTCTACTGTGTCTCCAACACTTGGGCAGAGCTTTCAATCAACTTACATATAGTTCTCTTCAAACTGCAGAGGCGACTGAGGAAAAACTCAACCGGATTCTTTGAAGTTGAGCTAAAGCCATTAAACCGTTAGCCCCCGGGCAATAACTCACGGATCTCATCAGCTCGGCCTTTGAACTTGAATGTTGCTGCCACAGCGTTGGTGTAACGTTGTGTTGCTGGCACTTGCCACCTCCATAAAAAGTCGCTATTGTGATTTTTTTTTCCTCCGCTCACGATACATGATACAGGAAGTGAAAAGATTGTCATGTATGAGAATGTGAATTGTTTATACTCTGAAAAGTATTTCATTTTAACAACATCTGTTGAAGTTCAGTAGGAAGCACTTTAAGAGCACGAAAGCTGCCACATCTGAGGAGCAGACTGGCTTTTACCAGGAATGGCTGGATTACACAGCTGACTTTTCTCTGTGACTTTTCTCACTTGGTACCACTTACGTGCGAGCTTTCAAGTCTGGCGATGGTGCCAATTCCATTCAATGTCATGTATTATTTCATTGAGAACTTGATTACCTCTATTTGCCAGCCTCTCTGCCCTTGTGATCAACATGGTTTAAATCAGGAGGTGACAAAAACCAGAGCACGGTATTTCACAGAAAATCAGTAAACTGTGATTTTTCCTTTAGAACTTTAGATTTTTTTTTTCCAGCTTTGATCCAAAGTAGCATCAACAGTCCTGTGTTTCAGATGCTTATATTTAAAGTAAAACAATATATATATATTTTTTCATTCAATAAAGCTAAAAAGGGCCTAACCATAACAAGGTGTTGCTGTCAAGTCCTTTGTTTGAAGTACAATCCTATAGGAAGTAACGATATCACGCAGATTTACACGAGACAATTATGACAAAACGAACCATTTACACCTGATGATTTTTGGGTCACGTCACTCTACATCTGTTCACAGTAATAATATTGAGCATACAGATGATATAGTCATTATCAAGATCGGGTAAGTGCCAGGCACAATGCACCTAGAAATTTAAGGCTGACGCCAAACTTTTTAGGATCTAGAAAAATTACAATGAGTAAAAAAATGTTACTTTATAAACAAAAATGTTAAAAAAATCAAGAAAAACAAAAACAAACAAGCCCACATTGATAACATTTTGAAAAAAATCCCATTATCCCAAATGGTGAATGCCAATGTCCGGGGGGATTCACTGTCTTAAGTTTTTAGCTATGTGAAATAAGGAAGAACCTTTTCATCTCTTTTTCTACTGATATGTTGCCGGATCCAATTTTAAACTTTGTGGCTTCAAAAAGACTGAGAATTTTTTGCTTTGGAGGTAGGATAGTTCTCAAGCGGAGATCTTAGAGACTCCATCACCAGAGTTCTCAGATTGTGGACTGCACTGGTAAAGTAAGTTTGCACTGGGTTCATAGGAGTTTTGCCCTGAAATTCAACATTTCATTTAGTAGCATAAATGGATTTTGTAAAAGATAGGTTCTGAAAGCCTCCTGACATCACACAAAACTGCCCAAAATTTACATGAACCTTAGACGTCCAAAGCTAAATGCACAGTCCACATTTTCATTAAACATCATAGTTATATAGTTAATATGATTGTAAAAAGACAAATCTCCATCAAGTTCAATCGAAAGAATGGAAAGAACAAAGAGATGTGACACATGCACAACCAAAATGTAACATCCGGTAAACCAAGAAAAATACAAATTTTTCCCTACTGAAGCCAACTGTCGATCCACTGGAACAAAGATTCAGAAAAGAACTTTACACATTTACAGAATTATTTCTGGAATTTTCTTCTAAAAAAGCATCCAAGCCTTTTTTAAAACCACTGCTAGATCCTGAGCTCAGGTATTCCACAGATGAATACTTTTATGGTAAAGAAATCTTGTCTCCTCTGGAGATTGAACCTTTTTTTTTTTTTTTTTAGGGGATTTTACATGAAACAGCTTTTGACCATATATTTTTATGGGCCATTTATATACTTGTACAAATTAATCATGTCCCCGCTTAAACATCTATCATCAAGACTAAATAAGTATAATCCTTTCAATCTTCCCTTGTAACCAAGATCCCCCCAAACCTCTTATCAGTTTTGTCCCTCTTCTTCATACTTTTTCTAACTCCCGGACATCCTTTCTATGAACTGCCCAGAACTTAATTGCATATTTCTGATGGGGTCGACCTAACGCTTTGTAAAGCGCTGGCCTTAAAAATCACTGATTGACGTCTTGGTTCACAGTGTTCACATAAGAAATATACAACTTTTAAATTTTGTTATATGGATAGTGCCTTAGGTATTACTGTATTCCCTTTTAGTGTTTGTGTTCTGTTCTGTTTTGGAAATGGAAAATGTATTGAAATGGTATTTCAATTAAAATTATCTGATTTTAAAAAAACACTGATTGGCATTGCATGTCTGTGATCTACAAGTACACCCAGAACATTGATAAATTGCTATTTTTTATGAAATGTGCTTCATCTTTACTTACTGATAAATATCCTTTCGTAAGACACTCCGGCTAAGAGGGTTGTCTGCTTGTGGAGCCATGGACACAGAGGCAATCTTTAACACCAGCGTATCTTCACTGATATTCTGATTTGCTGATGGTCAGAACAAAAACATGTAAAAAAAACATATTCCACATAAAGGGATGTTCTACATCACAAAGATCACAAAAAAAAACAAGATAATTGTTCTAATAAGAAATATCAAATGGGCACTCAAATATGGTGCAGGGTCTTGCCGCACAGAGAGGCAAAATGTTTGTTTCTCTCTGCAGTATGTCATTTCTATCACCCTTGGCCCAATTTGGAAAAGGAAATCTTCAACAGTATTTCATTATTAAATAGCAATGTGTATTGGACTATCTACAGATGTGTTCACCTTTACAACTTCTTACACTTGGTTTTGGACCACAAATTCACAACTATTAGGTGGCCACAAATAGACACAAGATCTAGATATATCAAGACCAGCAATTTTCTCGTCAGTCTTGATGAGTGAGTGTGGGAGTCAGACCCTCCGGATTGATTAAGAGGCATGAGCCTCTTAATGAATCACTAGGGTCTAACAAGTGTTGTGTGCCATGCTAGAAATCTCACTCCAGTCTCAGTCTCTAAGATTTCTAGCTTGAGGAACCCCACTTCTCATAATCAATTAGATGAGCTGTGGTGTCAGACCCCTGTCAAGCCCCAGCTCTGCCCATTTTGGCACAGCTGGGAGAAACTGGCCTGAAAATACCAAAAATCGCAACATTTTTACACTACTCGGGAGATGAGCAAACATTTTGCAACTTTTGTAAGCAATGTAAGCCAGAACGCTGGCAAAATTGCTTTGATGAATTAGGCCCAAATTATAGGCATATTATGACATTGTAGTACATCTTCATGCTTTTTTTAAAAATTTGCAGTCTCCCATCACACATCTCAGGATATGTTGAGCCACAAGAAAAGGTAAGAAAGAACACATCTGTAGATCTTCATAGAAGCAACTTGGCTTGCTATTATGGAAAATATACTTTTGGTTGCAGAAAACCAGACCCAAGACTAATAAGTGATGAAGCCCTGATACTAACCTCCTATATGCTGCTGCGTTTCTTCAGTCTTAGGAACAAAGACTCTGATGACGCTGGTATTGATGTAAATAAGAGGCAGGTTGCGTGAAGTCAACGTGTGTGATCTCATGGGTTGTCCAGGAGATTTGTGTTTTTCTTTTTTTCTTTGTGGTCTACTGACATCAAAAATAGTTGAAATTGCATGAAGCAACGGGAAGAAGAGGACAACATCAAAAGCTTGTGCCGAAATTAGGATCTCATGAAGAAAGTGAGGGGAACTGTCTGTGGAACCCTCAGAAAGTTTTTGAAAACTTCTAGAACTCCTTTCATTTCTGGTGGTCAACTTGTGACGGACATTCCTGGTCACGGCTTTGGTGTAAGTTAGGGAAAGAAATCCATGCTGCTGATGAGAACTCTCTAAAAGCTTTGCTGTAGTCTGTGACAAAGAGGAAAAAACAGCTGGACAGTTAAAGGACATGAAAAAAAATATTCTACAAATATACAAAATACAAAAATATAGGGTACATGGCCAATAAAACCCTTCATCATTTATTAGGTGTTTTACTCACTTGCACTAAAAACAAAAAACAAAACTAAATTTCTATGTGTCATACTCTTGAACTCACAATGTATTAGAGAATAGGGTTGGCAGTTCCCTGGTCTTACACCTATAATCCTTATACAGGGGCATAGCTATAAGGAATGCTAAGTTATCAGTCACATCTCGCCCTGGTATAAATATTCAAAATAGTACAGGGTAGATGAGAGCGTATTACAGATTTTGCATTGGGGCCACTTAGGAGACTTGAATCCTCATAATCCCCTAGTCTCTAATAAAGTAATTTGGATAAGTAAATGCTTACAATTAAATCAGAACAAAAAACATAATAAAAACAAAATCTATTTGCATACTACAGAATATACGATAAGCCCATTTGCAATTTTGAAACTTAAAGGGGTTTTCCCACGAATGAAAGTTGATTTTAATCAATAGATCTTGGAATAATAACTTCCACAATTGGATGTGTTTAAATAAAATGTTCCTGTGCTGAGATAATCTTATAAATGTGCCCCTGCTGTGTACTGTGTAATGGCTGTGTCTGACCGTGCAGGGACATGGTCTGATCATTCCACATCTCCTGGGCAAGGGGGGAAGCAAAAGAGTATACAGACAGGACAGCAGGGGTCACAGCTGATTCTTTTTTTAAGGTAAACAATTTCACTGCCTGTTTTTAAACAATGTTCCACTTCAAAGAAAGAATCAGCTGTGATCCCCTGCTGTAATGTCTGTATACTCTTGTTTCCTCCCCTGCCCAGGAGATATGGTATGACCAAACCATGTTCCTGCACGGTCAGACACAGCCATTACACAGTACACAGCAGGGAAACATTTATAAGATTATCTCAGCACAGGGACATTTTATTTAAATACATTCAATTGTGGAACTTATTATTCAAAGATCTATTCACTAAAATGAACTTTTGTTCATGAGAAAACCCCTTTAAGAAGTTTATCAGGGGTGCTTTACTAAAGGCTAGAAGGAAACTGCAGAAAATAGCAGGATACCAGCTTTGTAAAACTCCCATAAAAGAGATACATCAAGATCTGCACTTAGAAAAACTTTAAAATAGCATCAATATCAACAAATCAGAAAGGAGATCATTGGGTGAGAAAAGGGATTTTTAGCAGTAAATGTGCCATTGAGCAGCTGGTGAGGTCAAAGGCTGGGTTCTCACGTAGCAATAGCATGCTGAGTGACTAATTACCATGAAGCAAAACTGTGCACCTTTTACTGTGAAATTCAACAAGTTTTCAATGTGGTTATTTGCTGGGCAGCACTAGTTTTATGGGTTAAACATGTTAATAAACAGCCATCCAAAAAAAGTATTGCAAAGCCATGGAAGTTAGCGGTAAAATGTGCACAGTTTTATTCCCTGGTACTTGCCCCCATAGCAGATTACTGCTAAGTGTAAACCCTACCTTTTAGTAAACTCATTAAGGCATTCACTTATCAAAATCACATTGATCGTAACCCAATGCAAGCTAAATATACAAATAACGATATGATCATTTGCGGAAAAATATTAAAAATTAAAATAAATATTTTGTTTTCATTTAATGATAGTTTTGAACCTTTAGTTTACACATATTACTATTGGATAAGTCCATTTTGAAAATTCATTAAAAAATTCCTGAGAAACCATACATTCTCCATCCATAAAAATCGACTATTCAGCTAGATCATATCAATGTGTGTATTCAGCTTAAGAACTTCCATTGGAATGAAAATGTAAAAACAACAAAAAAAAAAACAGAAAAAGAAAAAAGAGGTGATAAAATTCAATCAAATACAAAAATTTCCAACAAAAAAATGATTTCTTACAGAAGGGAAGAAGCCAGAAAAGTTACTGAAAGGGTCCTGCTTGCTGACGGGTCGAACCAAAGTGGTGCGTCTGTTCAGCTTCTCAGTACATGAAAGGAACACCCCGCCATACTGGCCCAGACACCAACAGTTTTCAACGAGGCTTAAAGGATCAATAGGAAAATAGAAAGGGGAGAAATAGAGAAAAAAATGCAAAATTTGAAGCTGATGGAAATTTTTTGGTTTTGCCATAACGATGTTGACACCTGCTGGGTTGCAAAAATTGGTAATACATTCTAATACACAATGGTTCCCACCCCCCACCCCAAAAAATGATAACCTACAGTCGGGCAGAGCCATGTTGTTGGCTCTAGTCAACTGAAAGACCAAACATAATGATATTCTATAAGAAAAAGTCTGCAATGTTGTGTATAAGATGTATAGTACAAAATTAAGACCAGCTGTAAAAAACGTATTTGCCATGCTAATCAAAACATTAACGTATAAGATAATGTCATGCAATGCTGAAAAGATGCACGAGGATCAATGAAGCCTTATATAATTCCTTATTGCAAAGAGTAAGAGAACTGTAACATTTCTTCCCACTTTAAATGTCTATTTATATTAAAAGGGATGTCTATTTTCAATATATTTTGCTAAAGTCTTGTGTCTTAAAGTGAATTTCCATAGAAAGACCTGAAAGTGCTCATAGATGTTCACTTGCAGAATCTTTGTAAAAACTTTCCCTTCAAATATCAGCCGGTTATGCTACAGAATTTTTACTAACAAGAATTTGTAATCGTTTTCTGCCATGATACAGATATAGCGGAGGTGCACTAAAGTCATTGATAACTGCTTCTATATTATACGTGAAATAGCTCAACTGCAGAGGCTGCTGTAATTACATGACTTCATTAATTAACCAATTTTCTCTACGGACACCTTTACAGTTCTCTTAACAGACATTCCTAATTTAGGTTACATTTTCAATTTATTTAATCTCAACGTATCTAGTTACTCATGAAGTCAACATCAGCAGGGAGGAAGCAGAGAATAACATCTGCTCCTACACAGATCAATCCTCAAATAAATGAAGTGTGCAACCTAAAATTAAATAAGCATGATACACTTTTTTCTTAACTATAGTTTGGAAATATGAATTCACGCAGTTAACAAGACTTATACAATATATTGATGGCCTATTGAATCCTTATCAGATCACTTAAAGAGGTTGTCCACTACTTTTACATTGATGGCCTATCCTTATAATAGTTATTCCCTTTAAATACATAACATAGAACTTTTTTCAGTTAATCAACGGAGGTACGCTTTACTACAACAAACCTTATTAGGCTAGTTTTTCCAAATTTTGTGTAAAGTAGACATAACCATTAACAAATAGATCAAAGCAGATCTGCTTGATAAGCAAATATACAAGAGACAGTAATGGTGTTGACACTGTGATTAGTATATACTTATCTTCTAGCAGCATTTTGTTTTCAGCCCTGAATGACATTATACAATGAGTAATTTGTAAAGTATAAATACCATGGACCTATTTCTGACCATTTACACGACTTTATTTGGCATGTGTGCTCAAATGTACCCAACGTTCGGCAATCCAGCAAGTACAGGCCACCGCTGCTCAACCAGAGGTTATAAGCATATGAAGAGATGGAGGAGGACGCTGATTTTGAATTGTAGACTTATCTAGAAGCTTGATTAGGCTCGTGACAACTGATTCCAAGAATTAGCTAAAGGTCTGTAATGCTCTTCATGGAGATGTCATCCTATAGAAGGCTTTAGGTCACTGGCTTGGAAATACAATTCTCATAATGCTGTTATATACTATGTATCGATATTAGAAAACATAGGGGTTAGTCTCGTACAAGCCGGTCAATAACTTATAGTCATCTAATGGAGGACAACCACCTGAAATGTAACAATAAAGGTTGGGCTATAAGCACCACTGATAACTATAAAGAGAGAATCAAGTAAAAATGTTGTCAATTGTCCTCTACTGATCCTGAGTTGTATTATCCAGAGGTGGATGACATGGTGGCTCAGTGGTTAGCAGCACTGGGGTTATGGATTGAAATCCCACCAAGGACAACATCTACAAGGAGTTTGTATGTTCTCCCCGTGTTTGCCTGGGTTTCCTCCCACACTCCAAAGCCATACTGATAGGGAATGTAGATTGTGGGGACAGTGATGATGTCTGCAGAACGCTGCGGAATATGACGGCGCTATATAAGCGAGCAAAATAAATATGTAAATAAAATTCCAAATCTGCCGCTTGCTATCGAGATAGAAGTGAGCTTCATACATTCAGATGATTTTCACTTTGCAGAACGAAAATTCAAGCTGGTGATTTATTTTATTTTAATTATTGATATAGCACCAACAGATTCCACAGCGCTGTGCAAAGATTGTGATTGTACAGAGGTGGGCTCTGCTCCCATTGGGGTTCACAATCTACATTCCTATTTGACCTACATGTATGTCTTTGATGTATGGGAGGAAAGTGGTGGAAGCCTACACAGATAGAAGACACAAAGGCCCTCATGCATGAAAGCTTTTCCGCCAGGAATTCTAGCATAAAAAGCTTTGAAATGTCGCAAAAATTTTGCACAATAAAAAATATTGCGATTTCTGTCATTTGCGCCCAGGTTTAACAAAGTGAGCTGAGATGGAGTGGGCATTGGGACTTCACAGCTTGCTTAGGTCGGACGCAAACCCAGGGCCAAGTGAGCGGAGCTAGGGTATGGCGACCACCAGCATGCAAAATTCATGAGAAACACCAAAGTTCCTTACACCACAAATCTTACAGAAGTCACTGAATACACACCCCCTGACCCCTCATCAAGATCAGTGTGAAAAATGCCAGTCTTGATGAATTGGGGCCAAAAACTCCATGCAAACGTTTTTGGTCAGACTCAAACCCAGGTCCAAGTGAGTGGCGCTGGGGCAGGGTGGGGCATGGCAACCACCAGCTTGCAAAATTAATGAGAAACACTAACGTTCCTTGCACCACAAATCTTACAGAAGTCACTGAGTAGACCAACCTGACCCCTAATCAAGATCAATGCGAAAAATGGTGGTCTTGATGAATCCGGGCCAAAAACTACATGCAGATGATGTTCTTGGTTGGATTCAAACCCAGGGCCACAGCCCTGCAAGGCAACAGTGCTAACCACTGGTTTGTTGGAGCACTTTGAGGCCAGCAAAATCTAACCTATGCTGCAGGGTGTAACTCAGGATCATTAAAAGACATGGACATTTCAAATAAAACTATTTTGTGCTGATTAATTCTACATTTAAAGCTCTGTTCGCATTGGCGTCATTACAGCTTCCATTTATATAGGAGATATGACTGCGATTCTAAATCCCATTAATTTATAATGTTTTTTTCTGTGCTCCATGTAGATTTTAGCATATAGTGCTGCAGACCACTACTAATGCAGTAAAAAATACACAAAACTTTGATGAATTGGCAATGACGCCAATGTGCTCAGAGCCTTAATGGCAAAGTCATGTTCAATGGTGCACAGACCTCAGCAGAGTGATTCGTGAAATCAGATTATTTAGGGTGAAAAGATCACACGGCTCAGATTGTAGGCCATCACTTTCTATAACTTAGTGACTACAATCGCCTCACCACATTTTTCTCTTTGCATTGTAGGAATATCCCAAGAAAATCTCCTGATTGCCAGCTTTCACCTGGCCTGGAATAAAATGTTATCACACGTTACCTACGTCTGATCAATGAAAACGAAGACCATTTAGAAGCTAAACGTTAAGAAGATTGCTCAACCCTCCCCTTCAGCACCTCATATGTCAGGCGATATTACACACTGTAAACGAGAGCATACATCATTTCATTGACTTTCTTGGGTTGAATACACTTTGCAGAACCAACACCACATGGAGAATTAGGAACACATTAGCGGAAGGATGAGCAAAAGTTGTTTTCAGGAAACTGGATTACTCCCGTCTTAAAATCAATTTATGATGTCAAATAACAAGCAGATAATGGGAAACAGGACCCGCACTAGTTTCTAATTAACAGGTTGTGAAGCTCAATGTAACTCAAGGCAGCCAACATGCTATGTATTAGGATCTCCTTCAACGAGACAAATCGCAGGGCACTTTAAGGACAATGTTAAAAGTATTGGCGAGGAAAACAAAAGTATAAATAACGAATGCAGCCCGACGTGCAGTGTACCCGCAGGGCAAGAAGGAGGGGAGATCATGTTATCGGCAAAAGACATGTCTTGTGCAACATTAAAACGTTGCGCCCAACCTTAGCAAGTTATTGTCTATTTGAAAGATAGGCAATAACTTGCCGATTGCTGGGGGTCCAACCATTAAGACCTCCATTGATCCCGAGAAGTGGGCTCTGAAGAGGTCTGTTTTAATGGAGTGATGGCTGTGCCAAAGAGAAAATAGAGTCTGATGGGTACGTTTCTTTTGTCATGCAGACACACACATTGCTTTATCTTTTTTTTCCGATTGGGCTCATTGCTGACATGAAGGTGCACAAGACAGTTGCAGTCATTGCCTGATTTCATGCATTTCCAATACCATGTTGGAAAATTTAAGGTCTCTTAAAAAGTTTTTCCCCAATAGGAAAAAAAGAAACTTCCGTCATTTTGTCATTGTATTTTAGCTTTAGGCTCCGCTTTTGCTCAGATACAAGTATCACTGTAAATAAGGAGCTAGAGCAACCTGTGTATTTTTCTAGGGTCCATAATCTCTTGATATTATAACTAAATGGCGAATAGAAGTACGTGCAACCTGTGATAGGTATTCAATGTGTGAATAGCTGCAGTGACCAATATTAGACACGTTTTCCGATCATATTGCTAGGATATACGATCACTTAATGGGGTTGTCTGGGACTTTTACAATGATAGCCTATCCTTAGGATAGGTGATCAATGTCTAATCATCTGATCAGTGGGGGTGAGACACCTGCCTTAGGATAGGTCATCAATATCTGATCAGTGGGAGGTGAGACACCTGCCACCCCAAAGACTAGCTGTTCCTGGTGAAGACAATGGCCGGAAAAGCTCAGCTGCAGAGCTGCGCGGCACAGCTCTGTCAACTGCATAGTGCTGAGTACTGCAATCCCCTACTAATCAGATATTCATGACCTATCATAAATAAAAGCCTTCAGTGTAAAAGTCCCAGACCACCCCTTTATGGATTTCTGGAGGTTTGTCCACTGGGACTCCCATAAGAATGAAGGGGAACTGAAGCAGTGTGGTTCCCCCTTCATAGCCTCTTAGTTCTGCACCAAACTTTTGCTGGCCATATTCACACTAATGGAGCATGTTGCCAGGAACACCAATTCCTTAATTCGCAGTATCAGTGAGGATCCCAAATATCAAACTCCCAGTAATCTAAGAGATGGCATATCCAACCGACTGAGAAGGGATATACACCTTAAATTCTGCATTCAGACACAAAATACCCTTGTGTGACTGTAAATATCCCTGAGCTACCTGCTCCTGTAATGGTCAATGTTAAAGCTTTCAATCTTGCACTTGACTTTAGTGTACACATCCTGGACATCCACCGAGGCATTGAGGTCTTCTAGCTCGCTGACAACACAGAGCTCTGCAAAAACACAGAGTGCATGTTAGACAAGGAATACCTGTTTGGTGACAATAGGGGTAAATAGTAATGTGTTACTATAATATAATGGTTCATACTTGTGCCTTTACATGTAGGGTCAGCAGCAAATAGCTTTATGGTAATTTTGGGTAACATCCACTGCATCCACAGACTGACTCGGCCACTTGACACCCCAATGTTACTTGTTGTTTGCTCAAGGGTAATCGAGTCAGAGAAGGGGGATTCTGCAGCTTGTAAAGAATCTCCCTGTAAAACATAACAAGCAATTGTAAAATAGTTGATCAAATATAAAAGTTACATACAATGGAAATAAAGCATATCTGAAATATGAGGAGCTTGGACAGTACTCAACCAAAGAACACAAATAACTGCTGACAGGAAATCCTGATGGACACTACTAGTACGCTCTAACACTACTAGTACGCTCAGACACAACTAGTACACTCTGACGCTACTAGTACACTCTGGCACTACTAGTACGCTCTGGCATTACTAGTACGCTCTGACACAACTAATAAGCTCTGGCGCTACTAGTACGTTCTGACACTACAGCTTAGGTATGTATATTTTCACTTTTGACATACTAAATTAATACTTTTTTAATGACAGTGTGAAAAAGGAACAATTTAAAAAACCATCACAGGTCTGAAGAAAACATTAAAAAGCAGATAATAGGGTTTTTAGAGCGCATTTTGATTAAATTGTTTGAGACCATACATCAAGGCCTATTCTTCATAAAACACCCTACATCTAAAACCCCTCATACACGTTAGATGGTTGCCGGACGATTGTTTGTCCGGCAGCTATCTCACCTGACTCTCCCATACACATGAGCAATCCCTCTGGCAAGCAATCCTAGGGCTGCCAGAAATCTTTGACGGCAGCTTATCTCTGGAGAAAAAAAAAGTATCGGCAGTCCGAAATCAGATACGCCAGATTCTTATATAACCCAACATCATCTATTAGGGACTATCACACACATATTAGACTGCTAGCCAAACCAGTCGATATTGACAGGTTCTGCTGATGTTAGTCTAATGTGTATGGGAGGGAACTCAATACACAAGTCTACAGTTAAATTTCATAAGAATTTATTTTATTATGTAAGCTAGTCATACCATCAGATAGCTGTATTCGGCTGACAGCAATCACTCAAAACTTCACAGAACACAGGAACTCTTGGCTCGGCCCAGCTGCTGTGTTCTTTATGAAAGAGCCTGATTCCTCTGAGAGCGGAGTATCTGCCTACCGGACAAAATGGTTTGGCCGTTCAATTCTGAAGGCCAGATCCCTATGTTCCACAACATCATTTGTCGGGTGAGAAAGTCAGAAGGCACTCGTATGCATAGAAAGTCCACCTATTTCTCAGAAATCGGTGGGTGCGCCTGACTCATCTAATGCAGTGTTCCCCAACTCCAGTCCTCGAGAGCCACCAACAGATCAGGTTTATTATATTGAATTAAAAACTAGATCATCATATTCCTTTCTCATCACTTCAAGCACATCCTATAGAAAAGGCTGATAAATTGTAACCTTAATTTAGCTTATGTATATACTATAGACACCTGGTTGGGAACCAAAACATCCTTGTATTTACCCAAGTCATTCAGCTTAATTATCCCGTTCTAAACAGTGTATACTAAGCCGACACTTGGACTATAAAAAAATACTACAAAGTATTTACTGAAGTCACTCAGCATGATTAACTAGATCGTGACGCAACATTATTGCAGGTTTATTCCTTCTTCCATCCCCCCCAACCATGAAATGCTGTAATATTCACGTGGCAGCACGGGTGGTCTGACGAAGGCTTGCATCATACTGGTAAGCGCTGTATACTTTTGAAGCAATTACTATGTTAGAGACTAGAATAAGCATACTTAAAAGATGCCACTTGGAAAAGTTCAACATAAAAGACAAAGGAGTGGGAACTATTAACTAGTTGAGTGTCAGAAGGTAGAAAAGGTCACAGCCAATTTGTAAGAGCGGAGATCATAAATCATTAGTTATGTTATTGCTAAGCAGCTTCTGAAACTGTACTGACTGCAATTATGGCAAATTTGGCTAAAATATTGGTAATTTTCCCTCTATGTGAAAACATCTGACATCATTGGAGTCTTGTTGGAAATGAAATCATAGGGCAAGAGGGAAGTGATTTTTTTATGTTTTTGTATGTGATTAATTAGGAACAGTCCCTGTTGTTTTAGTTTTTTGATATTTGCAGTCCAGCTTTGGATTTTATTTTCCCAATGATTCCATTAAAATGGATTGATCATATATGGGTAAATCACTTGCCATCACTCACTGGGGAGGCAATAGGGTAAGCAAAGACTCCTAATTATGAGTTCATTTTATTTATTTATTTTTTTCAATCCATTTTTATTTTTTAAAGGTTCTGCCTCAGATTCCAAAAAAGAATCTTTTGCAGCACATCCCTTTTTACTTAATGGCAGAAGTCACGCGGTTTCCAGAATGCAAATCATAGAAAAAATAAAAATTTCTCCTCCAAAAACCTGTCAACTTTAACATGATCCGGGATACTTTTTGATAATTTACTTTTTACCTTGTAACTTTTAGGGTATGTGCACATAGGTCGTAAACACAGCAATTGTTTTTTTTACAGATGTTCTAGATGCAAAATCTGCTGCATTTTGCAATTGCTCCATTATGAATGACAATACATAAAATCTTGTCCAAGATGTAAAGTGATTGATCCTTAGGCTGGTTTCATATGGCGTTTTTTTCACTCATGGGTAAAAAAAAAAGTCTTTTTTAGTGTGCTAGCTCCACTTTTGATCAGTGTCTCAATTTTTATCATGGTAGTATCTGTGTTCCAAATGAAGAAAAAAATTCTTAGCTTCTCCTACCCATTAGGGCGAAGTCAGACGGTCGTATAAATCAGAGTGATATCGGACCGCAATGTACGGACTGGCACTGGCTCTCCTGACCCGAGCGTGACCGCTTCATATATTTTTATGCAGCTTTTACTCTCGGGTTGGGAGATCTGCCGGCCAGTTTGAGTATTGCGATCCGATCTTGCTCCGGTTTATACGGCTGTCTAACTGCGCCCTTGAATAAAAGTTGACAGCACATCAATGACATTTTATTTTACCTGCATTGGCAAGTAACACCTGCAACGGTAGCTCAGTGGTTAGCACTGCAGCCTTACAGCGCTGGGGTCCTGGGTTCAAATCCCACCAAGGACAACATCTGCAAGGAGTTTGAATGTTCTCCCCTTGTATGGGTGGGTTTCCTCCGGGTTCTCCGGTTTCCTCCCACACTCAAAAGATATACTGATAGGGAATGTAGATTGTGAGCCCCAATGGGGACAGTGCCCATAATGTCTGTAAATTGTCTGAATAGTAAAGCACATGAAAGAAAAAAAAACACATGTAGAAAGGGCAACATTCACCGTAATGGATTTGTGATCTATCGGATAGCACACGTCCCAAAAATATGATATATGAAAAGAGCTCTTAGACCGCATGTGAATTTACACTGTGGATCTTCTAGATGGATTTTTGAAAGTGGAAATTCCCGTGTACATAAGGTAAATCTGACATTCTTTTCTTTTCATAGGTTTGCATTATTAGCGCACTTCCATATTGATTTCGATATTCTAGAGGAAGAGATTCCCAACATTCTCAAGCTCTCTCTTCTGTCTCCTTAACTTTCCCACACCTTCTCACGCCAAGTCCCAAGATAAACAATTCCATTCTTTCACCGATGCTCAGCAAATTGGTCCAAATACAAAGTTTATTTTCTTAGCCAAAATTTATCTTTGAGCATCAGGAAGAACTAAACACATAAGGTCTTCATCCTTGGCCCGCCTCAAGGCCCCAAGATGATCGTAGCTCTTGGCCACACTGGTGCTATATCTTATCAAAATAACTTCAGCTTCTTGTTCAATCACCAAGTGTCCCCGAGGACTAAACACTTCTACCACTGTTTAGGCCTATATAAACAGTAACAAGTGGTGTGTTGTAGTCTGAATTACCTTTGCTCTCCAAGCTCCTAATCTGAACTTGGTAAAGGGGGAAAAAAATGATTAACTCTTTTTATGCTTTCATCTAAGAGAACTACCCTGTACACGTTTCCCCCTCCCTCCTCCACCATACCCCCACACGCCACCCAGACTGAAATGAATGCAGGAAGCTATGGAGCTCTCCCATAAGCACACACAGGAGTTCAATGCTCACCATAAACTTGTCAGCGAGAAAAGAATTACTCACAGCTCAAAATATAAATCATCTACGGATATTGTAAGCAAATGCCTCCTTTTCCAGTTTAATGTAAACAAATGGTCAGATGGATTCCCTGCCCCCTACTTCAAGACAAAAAAAAAAATCATTTAAAAGTTCACTACACTTGAAAGAAGACTTTGAAAAATAATCAGTGAGTTTCCAAGCTCCGGAGAACAGAGGATGCCTTCTATGCAAAACATACAAAGTTGAAAAATTCATAAATATGGCCTGGAGAAACTTAGCTGTGTTTGACAGCACTCAAGGCTTTAAAAGCAAATTGGAGGAATACACATTAGCGGATGTACTGTACATGTCTGAGTGGCCTTTACAATCCGCTGTGGGCAACTTACACGGGGCCCCAATTCTTGCTGGTCACACAAACAATTTAACTGGTGTTCGCCCGCCGGTGTCCTTCACTTTTCATCTCCAGCAGACAAATTAAAAGTCACAAATATTTATTCCCAGATACCACCAACAAAGACTGATAATCTGTTCAAGGCCTAAACGTAAATTATCAATGACAGCCGGAAAGGGAACATAGGATCTAAAATAGACCAGAAACGGTCCTAAGAGAAAGATATGTAATGAACTAAATAAATACAAAGAATGATAAAAAAAAAGAATCTATCAAAATATATAAAAAAAATATTTTTAAATATTGTATTGTTCATTAGAAAAGGAAACAGAATTTATAAATAACTAAATAAACAACTTCAGAAAATATCAGTTTGATCACTTATCAAAATAGGTATTTTACCATTTAGTTTTAATATTTCTTGCATTTAAATATTAACCATAATAAACGGCACAAAGAATTATTTGTTACCCGTTGCCCTCGTATAGTGCCAACTTGTTTTACAGCCCTGTACAGGGATTGCCCCTATTCACATCAGTTAGTGTCTCCAATGGAGCTCGCAAACTACCTTCCTTAACTTAGTCACTTACATTCTAGGATCACTTTCATAAAAATCCATATACAGGTGCATCTCACGAAATTAGAATATCATCAAAAAGTTAATTTATTTCAGTTCTTTCAATTCAAAAAGTGAAACTCATATATTATATAGAGTCATTACAAACAGACTTCAAGAGTTTATTTCTGGTAATGTCGATGATTATGGCTTACAGCCAATGAAAACACAAAAGTCATTATCTCAGTATATTAAAATAATTAACAAAAAACACCTGCAAAGGTTTTCTAACAGTTTAAAAAGGTCCCTTAGTCAGTTTCAGTAGGCTCCACAATCATGGGGAAGACTGCTGACTTGACAGATGTCCAGAAGGCAGTCATTGACACACTCCAAAAGGTCCCTGAGTTCAAATTTTCATTTGGAAATCAAGGTCCCAGAGTCTGGAGGAAGAGTAGAGAGGCCACAATCCAAGCTGGTTGAGGTCTAGTACTGTGAAAAGTACCAATACCTGGTTTAAAAACAACAGTATCACTGTGCTTGATTGGCCAGCAAACTCGCCTGACCTTAACCCCATAGAGAAAGGAAGAGGAAGATGAGAGACACCAGACCCAACAATGCAGACGAGCTGAAGGCTGCTATCAAAGCAACCTGGGCTTCCATAACACCTCAGCAGTGCCACAGGCTGATTGCCTCCATGCCTCGCCGCATTGATGCAGTAATTGATGCAAAAGGAGCCCCGACCAAGTATTGAGTGCATTTGCTGAACATACATTTCAGTAGGCCAACATTTCGGATATTAAAAACATTTTTCAAGCTGTTATAAAATATTCTAATTTACTGAGATAATGACTTTTGTGTTTTCATTGGCTGTAAGCCATAATCATCAACATTAACAGAAATAAACACTTGAAATAGATCACTCTGTTTGTAATGACTCTATATAATATAGGAGTTTAACTTTTTGTATTGAAGAACTGAAATAAATTAACTTTTTGATGATATTCTAATTTAGTGAGATGCACCTGTATATCTATCAAGCAATGGTATAATTTGTATGTATCTATCTATCTATCTATATATATATATATATATATATATATATATATATATATGTATATATAAATAGATATATACAGTGCCTACAAGTAGTATTCAACCCCCTGCAGATTTAGCTGGTTGACACATGCGGAATTAACTTGGCATTGTGACATTTGTACTGTAGATCAGCCTGGAAGTGGGAAATGCACTGCAGCAAATTTTTTTTTTTTTTTTTTTTTTAAAACGTTAAAAGTTAATTCAGAGTGTCATTTATTATTCAACCCCTCAAACCACAAGAATTCTGTTTGGTCCCCCTAAAGTATTAAGAAGTAGTTCAGGCACCAAGAATAATGAGCTTCACATGTGTGGATTAAAGATCTCTTTTGCCAGCCTTTTCTGACTATTTAAGACCCTCCCCAAACTTGTGAACAGCACTCAGACATGGTCAACATGGGAAAGACAAAGGAGCATTCCAAGGCCATCAGACACAAGATCGTGGAGGGTCACAAGGCTGGCAAGGGGTACAAAACCCTTTCCAAGGAGTTGGGCCTACCTGTCTCCACTGTTGGGAGCATCATCCGTAAGTGGAAGGCTTATGGAACTACTGTTAGCCTTCCACGGCCAGGACAGCCTTTGAAAGTGTCCTCCCGTGCCGAGGCCAGGCTTGTCCGAAGAGTCAAGGCTAACCCAAGGACAACAAGGAAGGAGCTCCGGGAAGATCTCATGGCAGTGGGGACATTGGTTTCAGTCAATACCATAAGTAACGTACTCCACCGCAATGGTCTCCGTTCCAGACGAGCCCGTAAGGAACCTTTACTTTCAAAGCGTCATGTCAAGGCTCGTCTACAGTTTGCTCATGATCACTTGGAGGACTCTGAGACAGACTGGTTCAAGGTTCTATGGTCTGATGAGACCAAGATCGAGATCTTTGGTGCCAACCACACACGTGACGTTTGGAGACTGGATGGCACTGCATACGACCCCAAGAATACCATCCCTACAGTCAAGCATGGTGGTGGCAGCATCATGCTGTGGGGCTGTTTCTCTGCCAAGGGGCCTGGCCATCTGGTCCGCATCCATGGGAAGATGGATAGCACGGCCTACCTGGAGATTTTGGCCAAGAACCTCCGCTCCTCCATCAAGGATCTTAAGATGGGTCGTAATTTCATCTTCCAACAAGACAACGACCCAAAGCACACAGCCAAGAAAACAAAGGCCTGGTTCAATAGGGAAAAAGTCAAGGTGTTGGAGTGGCCTAGTCAGTCTCCTGACCTTAACCCAATTGAAAACTTGTGGAAGGAGCTCAAGAATAAAGTCCACATGAGACACCCAAAGAACCTAGATAACGTGGAGAAGATCTGCATGGAGGAGTGGGCCAAGATAACTCCACAGACCTGTGCCGGCCTGATCAGGTCTTATAAAAGACGATTATTAGCTGTAATTGCAAACAAGGGTTATTCCACAAAATATTAAACATAGGGGTTGTATAATAATTGACCCACACTTTTATGTTTAAAATTTAATAAAATTCAACTGAGCAACATAACTTTTTGGTTTGTAAGATTTATGCTTCTGTTCATAAAACCTACTCTCGTTTGCAGTTTGAAGGCTCTAACTTATTTGTATCTTATCAAACCAGCTAAATCTGCAGGGGGTTGAATACTACTTGTAGGCACTGTATATATATATACATATATACACACACACACATATATATATATATACACATACACACACACACACACACACACATATATATACACACATATATACACACAAACACACACATATATATATATATACACACACATATACACATACACATGGTCATTATCGAATGTGTTGGCACCCTTGTAATTGTTCTAGAAAATGAAGTATTTCTCCCAGAAAATTAGAGCAATTACAAGTGTTTGTTATACACGTTTATTTCCTTTGTGTGTATTGGAACAATACAAAAAAAAACTGAGAAAAAAAAGGCAAATTGGACATAATTTCACACAAAACTCCAAAAGTGGGTTGGACAAAATTGTTGGCATCCTCGTCTTAATATTTGGTTGCACGCCCTTTGGAATAAATAACTGCAATCAATCGCTTCCTATAACCATCACCAAGCTTCTTACACCGTGCAACTGGAATTTTGGACCACTCTTCTGGAAACTGCTCCAGGTCTCTCATATTTGAAGGCGCCTTCTCCCAACAGCAATTTTTAGGTCTCTCCACAGGTGTTCAATGGGATTTAGTTATTTATTCACAATTTTTGAAAAGTGGCAACAATTTTGTCCAGCCTATTTTGCGGTTTTGTGTGAAATTAGGTCCAATTTGCCTTTTTTTCTCTGGAACAATTTCAAGGTTGCCAACACTTTCAGCCATGACTGTATATATATATTTTTTTAAAGGCATGGATGTATTCAAAATAACAAATGGAAGCATACTTATCTTCCAATGCTCCTGGGCACCAAGCGTAGGCGGCAGAGTAGGTCTACGCCGGCTCAGGAACAGATTTATGCGCTGTTCAGATGTCAACCCGGATAGCTGAAGTTTGTGGTTGGCTGCTGTAGTCAGGAGCCTAGGAGATCGGATGTCTCTCCGAAGACACGCTCTTGGCTGTAGCCAATCATAGGCCTCAGCAGTCATGTACCGACTAGACTTGCGAGGCCATGCTCAATGCAAGTGAATTGACTGAGGCAAGACACGTATAAAAGATGCCCGCACTGTGAACTAAAGCTATGTTTATACTTACTATTTGACACTCAATTTATCTGTTACGTTTTTAGGAACAGACTGCAGACTGTCAGACTCTCTATGTGACTGCAGACTTGTGGAACCACACAGCGCGCAATGCGCACGCTGCTAGGATTCTCTTGTGCAGGCACCTGGAGTGGGCAGGTGAGTGACCACAAGTATGCGATTTGCATACATGCAGTAACGTGCCTACTAGACTTGCGAGGCCATGCTCAATGCAAGTGAATTGACAGAGGCAAGACACATCTAGTCGGAATGTGGCTTAAAGTATGCAAATCGTATACTTGTGGTCACATGACAGCCCAGTCCTGGTGCCAGAGAATCCTCACAGAGCACTACATACAGTGACTGCAGACTTGATCCCCAAGGCCGGACAACCCCTTTAAGAAAGTTACACTCAAATAAATTAAGACACAGTTCCAGGACATTTCTATACAGACATCAGGATACTTCTATAGTAGGCAACAAAAAAAGTAATAATGCATATTAATGACAAATTTTTTTTCAACTTCAGAATTACAAAACTGTATTCTGCAATTCACATCCAGAGCTATATATTAAAACAACATGTTCACATGTAAGAAAATGGGAGTTATAATCATCTGTTCTCCTTTCTGGCATTTGCTATACATTTAGAAGAGAGACAAAAAACAGAACTAAAAACGTGAGCTAAATGGGGGTGAAAATTAACACAAGAGGGAAAAAGAAAAGGAAAAAACTTATGAGCCGCACATGGTGTTGACACAGGCTGGCTCCTTTCATGTTTTAATGCTGTCAGTTATCTGAATGCTCAGCATGCATGAATATTGGGTGGCCAGAAGACGAAGACAAAGAAAATAGACTGGGATATATTTACTTTCTCGAACCATTTTATGATAATCTGTGTAGTATACATGTTGAAAGCCTAGCTCTTATTTACAGTAATTTCACTTTCGTCTTCCACTGGAATTATTCAATATTTTCCCCAGACATAGTTATGCTTTTTTTTTATTTTATCGGCAATGAAAGTTTCAGTGTTGCTTTTATGCAGAAACATTGTGCAAATATTCCAACCAGTTTATAAAGAATGCATCTGGTGTCAAGAACATTACTCCAGTTTTACGTTTGCAATGGGTAACATTGCTATATTGTTATCAAGTAGAAAACGAAATTTTTTTTTTTTTCATTTTAAAAAATGGAAATGTAGTTTGCCAAAATATTTTAATAGGGTTAATTACTAGATTTTATTGCCCTCCTGCAGTAAACAGGTACTAAACTGTGCTGTAACGACTGCTTGGATCTGTTCACCTTATCTTGTGTATGGACCTATAAACTCTGAGTTGGGAGAGTTAAGTCTTCCCAGCACGTGTTCTGCCTCCTAGAAGCCACAGTGAGAGGAGCAGAATCTGCACAACACTCTAGGGCTAAGTTCACACAAGAGTATAAAAAAAAGTGTCCGAATTTCATCCAGACGATTTTCATCCACATTGACTTCCGTGTGCCATCCGTGTGTCCATTTATCTAGGTATGTGGGACACCTGTTTTTATACATCAACATTTTAAAATGTACATGATAAAATACAGTCGCCTAGGCTAATAACGGCAATGAATCTGTAAAAAATTTATGCTATATGGTTGATCAGATTTTTTTTTCTTTTAAGCACTCATAGCTGAATGCAGGATCGGACAGGCCCACAGGAGAACTGGAGGATACTTCGGTGGGCCCCCCATGCAGGGATGGGCTCTCCACGCCACTTATATGGGAAGTAGTTGGCACAATACATATTTCATTATGTACAGACAAGGGCATCATCTCAACGTTCATTTCGCTAACAACCCCGTTTATTATTAGATAGAAATATAGGCAAATTTGTGAGTGAGGGTAATGTGATATTTGCATGTAGCTGAACACTGGGCCACCAGACTCTATGTTACTGGGGGGTCCTTGGCACCACAGTCCGGCATTGGATTAATAGGAAAGTCTCATCCGACATATGTAAGAAACAAGCACACACTGCGATTTTCTTCACGCACACATTCGGTCCATAAAAAACACCTGATTGAAGAATATTTGTCCTAGTGTTGCCCACGTGATGTCGTTTTTTCATGGACATAACTCGGGCTGAAAATACGGTTGTGCAAACTGAACTCACTGTGATTGTGATGATGGAGCTCTGTGCGGCTCTGGGTAAAGCAAATCAGAAGTCCGTGGCGCTGGTGACAGGAGACTGGATGGAGGCAGGGGAAGTCTTCACACATAGTGCCCTCCGCCTTGTATATAGCAGTCAGACAGAGGAGAGCAGGAGCGGACACAGACAGGAGGGGGCCCCTGTGTAATTTCAATATATGGGCCCTTAGCAGTGCAATTGCTCATCATGATGCACAATTCCACCAGCTTTAACCTCTTGGACCCCTGCGTGGCTGCACAGGTTGGCAGGAGTGGAGCAAGCAAAACGCTAAAGGAGGAGAACTGATCAAAGCAGACCTGCGGCCCATGGCCCTGGTGACAAGCGCAGAGGAGATGGGGGGTTTACGGTGGGTCGAGAGTTCTCACAGTGTGCACGTTCTGCCTTCATGATAGCAGCCATAGTGAGAGGATGGAACATTATCCCTGCGCCTGTCACTGGGGCCACTGACTGCTGATCTGCTCTGCCCAGTGCTCTCCGTGGATTTAGTAACATTATAATGCTGGAGAGAGTGTTCTGCAGACTCTGCTCCAGTGCTACATTATTTGTATAATTATTAAAATATACATTTAATAAGAATCAGTGAAGAGACAGGTATTTGCTAAGTAGTTTTCTTCTTCTTCTATATACACTGGAGTGGTTGGAAAGATGCTGGACGTATCCCATAATATAACAGCGCAGACAAATAAACACAAGTGATCGTACTGCTCCGCCAATACTTCAGTCAATAACTGCTCCACTTATAGACTAATCACAGAGGTCAGAGATCCAGCCAACATTGCTTGAGGCTCCTTTTTATGACCTTGATACTCAGTCTATACTAGCAAGCAATGCTTATAATAATAGAGCTACGGGACTTGTATTAGCTTTTAGTAACAAAAAAAAAAAAGAAAAACTTCCCAAACTTCATTTAGCATAAAATAATCAGTCATGTACGGAAAGGTCTAGAAAGAAAAATAAATTGCACATTTTTTTTTAATTCTTAAATAAAATGAAATCATAACTAGTTTGTGATTTTAGAACCACTAGAGATGAGTGATTTCATTCAATGCATACTGAATGTGTGTTGAATTTTTTCAAATTTGCAGATTCCACGAATTTGAACAATTTGCCAAAAAAAGTACCTGCTTTCATTTTACACACTGTAGAAGGAGATGACGCGCCCCCAGGGCCGTGGGGTACTCGGCAGCCGGGCCTCTGGTTGCCGGGGAATATGACGGTGGCTGGCCCGGTTCGTGGCCCAGGGCGGTCACTCAAAATGGGGGTATATGTACATATGGGGATTTGGGAAAGTTTGTGACGCAACCTGTGGTGTCTGGTGAGGATCACCAGCGCTGCAACAGTCCTCTGAGGCAGATGATAGGGCAGCTTGAGATGGGACGGCTCCCCACAGGTGTAGCAGGCCTCAGGGCAGTGTGGTAGTAGAGAGTGGGTCACGCTGGGCGTTGTGGTGCAGGGGGAACGATGGCGCCGATGAAGAATGGACGGAGGCGGTACAGTGCAGTCATCCAAGATTTTACTCACAGTTCTTTAGACACTTCACAGGTGCACTATACAGGTAAAGGCCTCCCGCGTCGCGCTGCGTTCACCGGGCAGAGGTTCAATCCTTCCTCAGGCAACTTGAGAATACCTGGCAGAACCCCACTTTCTCGTGTTCCTATTTTGACCGCTTTCACTCCGGTTTTTCTCCCCTCCTGCTCTGCGCTGCCCACTTTCAATCCCGCTCGGGTGCTCTGAAGTCCTTCGTGTACGTCGGATCCGGGACCCACTTGAATCTCCTGGGGATTAGAATGCCGCAGCGATCCCTCTGTCTTCTGACAGATGCGGGGTGTACGGGTGCCATCCTGCACGCGCTGTACCCCCCCTGGGATCCTTTCTGTAGAAAGGAGCCTGCTCCCTGCTTCCCTCCTGGGCCTCTGACACTGGGCCCTAACTGTGGAGCAGATCTCCTAATGAGACTTTGCTCCCGGACTGTTCTTCTGAACAGTCCCGAGCTGTTCCTCCGAACAGCTCCCTAGAACACACACTACTTAACTAATCTCTGAACTGAACTCTAAGATGGCTTCCCTATTTTATACTCCTACTAAAGTGCTCCCTCTAACTACTTCCTCCTCCCACACCCACTACTGGTTCCCCCTACCTTTGGGTTCCCTCCAATCCAGCCAGGGTCAGGGCTCAGCAGAAACATACATTGCGTCTTGCACCTCCAGCCGACCTGGAGAAGTGTAGTGTTGGATGCAGGTGTTTGGGGTTCATGCAGCACTCCCATCTTACCTGAGAGAAGGGAGACACCACACCTCTGGGTGAGGTGCAGTACCTCTGTTACGATTGAACCCTCAGAGGCGCCACAACTACATCAGACATAGAAGGCTGACATGACCTCTAGTGTGATTGCGTGGGCTTCCCCATAATGATCTGCAGCTTTCACATCTCACAGTAGAGTGTAGATAATTAAAGGGGTTGTCCACTACTAGGAAAAACCCCTTCTCAATCTGAATGTTTGCCTCCGTGGAAATAAAAACATCTATACTCGCCTCCAGTGCCGGCACTCGCATTCCCGGGGCTCAAGTGAGGTTGTTACTTCACGCGAGCCCTGCACATAATCAGTACCTTCAGACTAATCAATCATCAACAGGAAGTCAGGGCTGTGAGTGCTCTCTTACTTCCTCTTGACATTTGACGGCGGGAACAGTGAAGCCGGCGCTGATTAGGCGCAGGGCTCGGGTGATGTAACAACCTCAAGAGAGCCCCGGGAACGAGAGTGCTGACACCACTGAAACAGCACCGGAGGTGAGTATAGGTGCTTTTATTTTAAATGAGCCAAACATTCAGATTGAGAAGGGGTTGTCCTAGTAGTGAACAACCCCTCTAAGAAGGATTATGCAAAGCCTGTATAAAAGCTGAGGCAGGGAATGAACAACAATTTTAGGGTAATTTAGGTTAGTGACAGTTCATCAGAGATCACAAAGCAGTAGAGGTAAGAAAAGAAAGTCCTAAAACTTAAGGCAAATACTCCAGGCAGAAATATGTTGTACAACTGCAGCAGTAAAAAAAGATGCGTATAAGGCCACATGCACAAATTGAGTATTTGTTTTTAATCTCAATATTTGTAAGCCAAAACCAGGAGTGGAATGGTCAAAGGAAAAGTATAATTGAAACACGCATACCACTACTTCATTTTTCACCCACTCCTGGTTTTGGCTTACAAATATGAAGGTAAAAAAACTCACCAAATACTGAACATGTGCACATGGCCTCAGTCTTCTAATAATAGAGATTCAATTGATATAGAGGAGAAAAGACAGGAGAGGTGCCAGCAGCAGTGTCAGATTTATGGTATTGTGGCGATCAGTGATATGGTGTAGCTGGAATTTGTCCTGCTGCATTTAAATTAAAATTACAATTTTTTTTTCTTCATAATACACTAGAAACCAGCAGCAAGTCAGTGCAATGTTGTTTGTTTCCATCTGAGGGAAACAGACCAATTTTTCTTCAGGTGCTATCCTAGCTGCAACAGTTCTTTTCTCATTCCTTTTTTTTTCACTGAAGCAGGTAGTTGGATTTTTTTTTATCCATTGACTCAGATGAAACTAGGGTGGAACTCTAAAGTACAAAGCCTGTCTTCCTAGTTACAGTGGTGG
Source organism: Phyllobates terribilis (assembly GCF_046119375.1). Taxonomy (NCBI): domain Eukaryota; kingdom Metazoa; phylum Chordata; class Amphibia; order Anura; family Dendrobatidae; genus Phyllobates; species Phyllobates terribilis. The sequence goes on along the minus strand of NW_027362764.1, from coordinate 702,930,677 downwards.
CCAATAGTATTGGCACCCCTGCAATTCTGTCAGATAATACTCAGTTTCTTCCTGAAAATGATTGCAATCACAAATTCTTTGGTATTATTATCTTCATTTAATTTGCTTGCAAGGAAAAAACACAAAAGAGAATGAAGCAAAAATCAAATCATTGATCATTTCACACAAAACTCCAAAAATGGGCCAGACAAAAGTATTGGCACCCTCAGCCTAATACTTGGTTGCACAACCTTTAGCCAAAATAACTGCGAACAACCGCTTCCGGTAACCATCAATGAGTTTCTTACAATGCTCTGCTGGAATTATAGACCATTCTTCTTTGGCAAACTGCTCCAGGTCCCTGATATTTGAAGGGTGCCTTCTCCAAACTGCCATTTTGAGATCTCTCCAGAGGTGTTCTATGGGATTCAGGTCTGGACTCATTGCTGGCCACCTTAGCAGTCTCCAGTGCTTTCTCTCAAACCATTTTATAGTGCTTTTGGAAGTGTGTTTTGGGTCATTGTCCTGCTGGAAGACCCATGACCTCTGAGGGAGACCCAGCTTTCTCACACTGGGCCCTACATTATGCTGCAAAATTTGTTGGTAGTCTTCAGACTTCATAATGCCATGCACACAGTCAAGCAGTCCAGTGCCAGAGGCAGCAAAGCAACCCCAAAACATCAGGGAACCTCCGCCATGTTTGACTGTAGGGACCGTGTTCTTTTCTTTGAATGCCTTTTTTTTTTCCTGTACACTCTATGTTGATGCTTTTTGCCAAAAAGCTCTACTTTTGTCTCATCTGACCACAGAACATTCTTCCAAAACGTTTTAGGCTTTCTCAGGTAAGTTTTGGCAAACTCCAGCCTGGCTTTTTTATGTCTCGGGGTAAGAAGTGGGGTCTTCCTGGGTATCCTACCATACAGTCCCTTTTCATTCAGACGTCAACGGATAGTATTGGTTGACACTGTTATACCCTCGGACTGCAGGGCAGCTTGAACTTGTTTGGATGTTAGTCGAGGTTCTTTATTCACCATCCGCACAATCTTGCGTTGAAATCTCTCGTCAATTTTTCTTTTCCGTCCATATCTAGGGAGGTTAGCCACAGTGCCATGGGCTTTAAACTTCTTGATGACACTGCGCACGGAAGACACAGGAACATTCAGGTCTTTGGAGATGGACTTGTAGCCTTGAGATTGCTCATGCTTCCTCACAATTTGGTTTCTCAAGTCCTCAGACAGTTCTTTGGTCTTCTTTCTTTTCTCCATGCTCAATGTGGTACACACAAGGACACAGGACAGAGGTTGAGTCAACTTTAATCCATGTTAACTGGATCAAGTGTGATTTAGTTATTGCCAACACCTGTTAGGTGCCACAGGTAAGTTACAGGTGCTGTTAATTACATGAATTAGAGAAGCATCACATGATTTTTCAAACAGTGCCAATACTTTTGTCCACCCCCTTTTTTAGGTTTGTTGTGGAATTGTATCCAATTTGGCTTTAGGACAATTCTTTTTATTTTTTTTCATTGAAGACAAATTAAATGAAGATAATAATACCAAAGAATTTGTGATTGCAATCATTTTCAGGAAGAAACTGAGTATTATCTGACAGAATTGCAGGGGTACCAATACTTTTGGCCACCACTGTATATCTGTGTCTCACAGATCCTTAAAAACTTTAATGGCAGAGTCTGAGCTGCAGAATGGATGAGAATAGGACATGCTCTAAGTCTCCTGGACCCATTTCTAAAACCGATGTCTGTATGGCTCAATGAAAGTCTAAGGGTCAGTGTGCTGTCCAAGAAAAAAAAATGGACAGCATTTAGTATTATATACGGTAGGTATGAAAAATTCTCCTTCTGCACTTTTTCGTGCAGCCTTCCTCACAGACCGCACAGCTCTCAGGACCATGAAGTGGCTGCTGGTGGAGGAGCATGTGATAGCTGGGCAGTCTGTATGGAAACTCCATGAACGATTTCAAGAGAAGAACATGTCATGTGAGCACCACAATATCATTTACACATCTCATCTGCTAAAATAACAGACACAATGATCAATCCCTTTAAAAATATTATTGAAAATTTTTGTGTTAAAACACGCCTCATTCAGAATTCTAAACTATTAATCAAAGCTAAAAAGCTTTGTATTGTTGTATTATTTCTGTTGGCACTGCAAAGAAAAATGAACACTTGCTGCCAGGTTCACCTGCAGATTACAGCTGATGTCACTCCCAGCTGTGGGAGACTTTGTTATCTGCCTGAAGGCATATTTTCGAGTTTCACGTATTCAATGGATATGGAATAACTTCCCAATTACTGGGGGCTCTAACCAATGGGACTCTCAGCGATCCAGAGAAATGGAACTTTCAAGAGTTAAGAATAAAGCGCATGCAATCATGCACACTGGCACTCCATTCATTGTTATGTGAGTGCCGAAAACCAGCCGAGCCATCTTTTGTGGTCCCATTTAGGATAAATGGAAGGGCAGTGCACATGATTGACTCCGTTAAATTCACATGGTTCTCAGGATCGGTTGGGGTCTCAATGGTCATACACCCAGCAACCAGGAAGTTATCCACTGTCCCACAGATAGGAGATAGCTTCCAAAGTTTAGAATATCCCTTTAACATCACAGGGCCTATTTTTTTGGCAATATTTGACCATCACATTCCATTTTTGAATAAATCTAGAAAGAAGGAAACAAGCCATAATAATATAAAAATAAGAAGGATTAGTTGGATTGTTTGAAGCTTTGGATGGGACTCATCCATCTGTGAAGCATTATCTGTACCAGCAGTGACGGCCGGGCACACTACTCATTGATTCCTCACCTATTATGCTGTAATGTTGTGTTTTAGTCTTTAGGGAACTGGGAGACAAAGGCAGATGAGAGCTGATTGTCTTGGCATTTTAATATAAATAATTCTATTCTAATTCAATGCAGCTTTCCAGTAGAAAGTAGAGTAATGATTTATGTAGTATCTGCTCGACATTTTCAAAAGTTAATAGGGTAATGTCTTGATGCATCTCCCTTTATTAACATGATGCAAACAGTGTTCTCTACTGGGCAGATAGGGAATGATTGGAACAAAACAACCCTTTCCCCAATCATTCTGTACAAGAAACACATGTAGAACAGAGCTGGGTTGATAATGAGATATAGTACCATCTGCCTGAGACACAGCGTCCTCCTGTAATCATAGGCTAAAGTTGGCAACCGCTTTGACCTGTTCTCCCAGAACTTAGGTCTCATTCACACTTTTTTGGTTACTTTTAATTAGAGGTACAATTTAGGAATATTTTTTGACATACTGTATATCTTTGAAGAAAAGATGGCAAATCTATATACAGTACAGACCAAAAGTTTGGACACACCTTCTCATTTAAAGATTTTTCTGCATTTTTATGACTATGAAAATTGTACATTCACACTGAAGGCATCAAAACGATGAATTAACACATGTGGAATTATATACTTAACAAAAAAGTGTGAAACAACTGAAAATATGTCTTATATTCTAGGTTCTTCAAAGTAGCCACCTTTTGCTTTGATGACTGCTTTGCACACTCTTGGCATTCTCTTGATGAGCTTCAAGAGGTAGTCACCGGAAATGGTCTTCCAACAATCTTGAAGGAGTTCCCAGAGATGCTTAGCACTTGTTGGCCCTTTTGCCTTCACTCTGCGGTCCAGCTCATCCCAAACCATCTGGATTGGGTTCAGGTCTGGTGACTGTGGAGGCCAAGTCATCTGGCATAGCACCCCATCACTCTCCTCCTTGGTCAAATAGCCCTTACACAGCCTGGAGGTGTGTTTGGGGTCATCGTCCTGTTGAAAAATAAATGATGGTCCAACTAAATGCAAACTGGATGGAATAGCATGTCGCTGCAAGATGCTGTGGTAGCCATGCTGGTTCAGTATGTCTTCAATTTTGAATAAATCCCCAACAGTGTCACCAGCAAAGCATCCCCACACAATCACACCTCCTCCTCCATGCTTCACAGCGGGAACCAGGCATGTAGAGTCCATCCGTTCACCTTTTCTGCGTCGCATAAAGACACGGTGGTTGGAACCAAAGATCTCAAATTTGGACTCATCAGACCAAAGCACAGATTTCCACTGCTCTAATGTCCATTCCTTGTGTTCTTTAGCCCAAACAAGTCTCTTCTGCTTGTTGCCTGTCCTTATCAGAGGTTTCCTAGCAGCTATTTTACCATGAAGGCCTGCTGCACAAAGTCTCCTCAAAACAGTTGTTGTAGAGATGTGTCTGCTGCTAGAATTCTGTGTGGCATTGACCTGGTCTCTAATCTGAGCTGCTGTTAACCTGCGATTTCTGAGGCTGGTGACTCGGATAAACTTATCCTCAGAAGCAGAGGTGACTCTTGGTTTTCCTTTCCTGGGGTGGCCCTCATGTGAGCCAGTTTCTTTGTAGCGCTTGATGGTTTTTGCAACTGCACTTGGGGACACTTTCAAAGTTTGCCCAATTTTTCGGACTGACTGACCTTCATTTCTTAAAGTAATGATGGCCACATGTTTTTTCTTTACTTAGCTGCTTTTTTCTTGCCATAATACAAATTATAACAGTCTATTCAGTAGGACTATCAGCTGTGTATCCACCTGACTACTGCACAACACAACTGATGGTCCCAATCCCATTTATAAGGCAAGAAATCCCACTTATTAAACCTGACAGGGCACACCTGTGAAGTGAAAACCATTTCCGGTGACTACCTCTTGAAGCTCATCAAGAGAATGCCAAGAGTGTGCAAAGTAGTCATCAAAGCAAAAGGTGGCTACTTTGAAGAACCTAGAATATAAGACATATTTTCAGTTGTTTCACACTTTTTTGTTAAGCATATAATTCCACGTGTTAATTCATAGTTTTGATGCCTTCAGTGTGAATGTACAATTTTCAAAGTTCTGAAAATACAGAAAAATCTTTAAATGAGGTGTGTCCAAACTTTTGGTCCATACTGTATATATATATATATATATATATATATATATATATATATATATATATATATATATATATGTATATATATATATGTATATATATATGTATGTGAGACATGCATTGCTCTTTTCTTTTCTTCTAAAGGTCTCTTTATGATTCCAATACAGTGGCACAAGAGGTAGGCCAATGCGGACCAGCCTAAAGTATGCCAAACTGACCTTTTTTCTGATACAAACCTAGACATCAGAGCCCTATGGATAAGTCAGACATAACCATGGGAGTTTTCCAGACATATAGGCCAATCATAGTGAAGACAGTCTTATAAAAAGGATTTTCATTGATTTTGATGGCACCCACCAACATTCCTATGCCTATAAATGTAAGACTTTTACCTGCTTATTCCTCTGCTTCTCTCTTTCTTTGGAAGAAGGACATGCCAGAAGTAACCAAAAAACATTTATTTCTCTTCCTTTACAGGCATAACATGGCCATATAGCTTAGCTTAAGCCGGCATGTTACTGGCAACATCAGAAGAGGGGAGAGCTGCTGGCCAAGGAAGTCAAGGAAGAGCTTTGACAGCCGGGTTAGGACCCTTAGGCTATGTTGACAATTCTGCTTTGAAATTCAGTTTTTCTGTTAGTTTTTTTTTTAAGGAACAAACGGAATAATGTAAAACCTGGATCTGTTGCAAAACTGATGCAAATTAAAGTGCCTCGTACAGAACTTTGTCTTCCGTTCTAAGAACATACACATAACAGAACCCAGACAGATCCTGTAATCATCACTGGGGGTCCCTCTACTTCCGTGTGGATCAGATATGTAAAATATACATGTTTTACTTTAAAGGGTTTGACCAAGCTTGGGGTACAAGTCTGCAGTCACTCCAACTGCGTGCGGTCAGGATTCTCTAGTGCCAGCAGTGAGCGGTCATGCGTTTGACAATATGCTATTTGCATACTTCTAGCCACATTCCGACTAGACATGTCCGGCCTCGCTCAATTCACTTGTATTGAGCCAGGCTGTGCATGTCTAGTCGGCACGTTATGGCATGTATGCAAATCACATACTCGCGGTCACTCACCCACCCACTCCAGGTAACGGCATCAGAGAACCCTGACAAAGTGGGCATTGCGCGCTGTGTGCATTCACAAGTCTGAAGTCACAAAGAGAGTCTGACAGTCTGCAATCTGTTCCTAAAAATGTAACATAAATTGAGTGTCAAATAGGAAGTGTGAACATAGCCTAACTCTTAATTTGGAAGAAGGGCTTAATTCATAGAATTAACATTACATTACGATAAACAGAAAGCACACGCCTGGTAGCATAAGAATTATACACGTAGATCAATATCCTCAAATTATGAGTCAATAAAGAGCATTTAAGTGCAAATTAATAAAACCTGAAATATGTAATTTGTGTGTGGTAATAAAATTTACAAGTACTGTATCAGTAAAACCAGACTACAATGCCACAAAGAAGAACTGCTGTGAAGCTGAACTAAAATCATGAACTCAAAAGTTATAGCACCATCATAAAACATGTGGTTATTCAAGCTGATTGTATTCCCGAGGAAGGGGGCGTATTGTGACACCCAACAATCAGAAGAAAGAAGCGCCACACACCTTCAGCTTTAGGGTGAGATCATGTTGACTGTGCTGCATTACCAATCTTTAAGACAGCAACATCTAGACCTCAAGTGACAAGGTGTTCCTATGACAGAAAATCCTAAACCTAAGTGTCACTAAATGCAAAGTACAAGGTGAACACAACACTTTTTGGGGATATTTCAGAATCTTAGAGGCTTTACAAAAATATCTAATTCTGGTAAGATGTTACTGTAGCACCCCGAGGACTCGGCTGCTACAGGGGTATTGCACCTCGAACCAGAGGTGTGGTATTCCACTCCCGGGTAAGGATGGAGTGTGGAACAGAGCTCAGATAGCTGCATGCACTACACTCACCCCATTTCCGGGGGACAGAACAACGGTACTCCCACCAAATAGTTGTGCAGGTACGACAGCGTCTGTCCCTGGCTGGAGTGGGGAGGGGGGAGGAACATCCCAGTAGTGTAGGGGCAGATAGGGGAGGGGCTCTGGGCATAGAGCTAGGAGCCCATTGGGTGCTAGTCACCTGGGCTCACACATAGAGGGAGTATATATGGTGGGCACCATCTAGAGACAGGGTGAGTTCTGAGGGAGAGTTCAGCCAGGAGGGCTGACAGGGAGCTGTGGCTCCGTCTGGGCCCAGCTCCAGGGCCAGGCCTGTAGTGGAGAGAAGGAGGAAGAGAGGCCCAGAGACACAAGACAAGAGGGAACCCTGAGATCCCAGAAGTAAATCAAAAGGGTGAAGGGTTGGCAGAAAAGGGTACCGGAGCCCAAACTGGCAGAGGCAAAATATCCTTAGCCAGGAACCGGAGGTCGTGGTCAAGCTTTGGCACGACCCTCACCACATCCACCAGGAAGGCATACCACGAATAGGGTCAGGAAAGCCAGGAAAGGTTTTGCCACCAAGAGGCCCGAGGGAGCCGGACAAAGGTGGGTCCCTGGTGGGGTCGGCCAGTAGGAAGAAAGAGAGAGGGGAGCTCAGGACCACGCTCTGGAACTGCCCGGGAGTTGACCGAGTCCCGCACCTGGTGGACGCAGCACGGCCCGGGTGGTCACCCTTGGCCGAAGTGACCGGAGCAACACCTGTGAGTAAAAACCCTGAAACTGCATCACACGTCTCTGAGCTTCCTTGCCGCACCATCACTACCACTGTCATCTACATCTGCTGCCCTGAGGCCATACCCCTCCCGTTGGGGGTTATACCATCTACGCTGCACAATCCTATCACCGGCCTCAGCGGTCTGTCCTGCAGCGGCGGCCTCATAGCCGCAATCAACGGGTGGCGTAGTCGAACATTTTAACATCTACTGCAAAACAGTGCCGCTCAGTTTGACTCCCTGGGCACGGACCGGGTCACCGCCACGAGACTACTACTCCCATCGGATCCGGCTCCGGGTAAGCCCTCCCCCGTGCGCGCGATGCCGCGCAATGAAGGCCCAGGGGCGCGTCATTACACGCACACCGCTAGGTTCAGATAGGGCGCGACGGGATTCATGAATTCTTTGGAATCCTGGGGGAACCGTTCCTCAGGGCGACCATAGGCTGCAGCTTCTCTCAGGCACACTATAGATTCAATTGCCAACCAGGCACATCTGACAAGAGTCTTTTTCAACAGTTTAACAGTGGAATTTAATCTGAAGCACGGCCAGTGCAATTCAGGGATATTACAGCAACAATCTTCATTACAGTACAGACTGAGTTTCTTGAGCAACCGGCTCCAGTAACAATACAGTAGTTTCCTCACAAGGCACAGTATTACAGTCTCTTCAGTAGCATAATTCAGCATAGATTAGATCTCTTAGCAGCACACTTCTTTGCATACACAATCACAGGCTTTTCCTTCACAAGGACCCAATAGTACACAGCATTCTTTATCCTGCATGGAGATGGAGGGGGGGAGGGTTTGATGAGGGAAATGATACCTGTGACGCAATTCATTACAGTCCTTATCTCCCTGCCCGATAATACTCTGCACTGTTAGTTCAGGGAGTTTATCTGACCTGTGTTTAATTTCTCTCCTGATTTGAATCCTGTTCAGTTGCCTTCTGTCAGATCCAGATAACACACCACCTTTCTCTTCGGCTTCAGCCAGACTACAATAAAAAACTCCCCCCAATCCCCCAGGGGCTCTGCTAAAACACTCCCTGTCTCCTGTGACTGTGTTAACCCCTCTAGTTGCTGGATGCTTCTGAAGCACAACACTTCCTGTCTCCTTTGCTTGTACTATTTGTAACAGTTGCTGTATGCTTTGGAAGCAACAGCACTACTTTTGCATGTCAGAAAGAGACCATGATCAAAATACAACGGAACTCTACGCAGTGTATGGAGCCGTGGAGTTCTGCTCCGTACACAGTTTACACCCAGTCATTGCCGTACCTAGTGTAAGCTGATCAGTGAGTGTGATGGGTGTCAGACCCCCATCAATCTGTTATTAAATAATAAATCCAAAGTAGTCGATAGGCCCTTTAATATTTGCCTCTTTGAAAGATGTATTGATCCTCATTTGTATACATCACATTAGATACACTCAGAATCTGCTGTACACATCATATAGGATACACTGGACTGCTGTATACATTACGTCAGATACACAGACTCTGCAGTATACATTACATAGGATATAGTGAGACTGCTGTATACACAACATAGGATATAGTGAAACTCTACTGTATACATCACATTAGATACAATGAGACTCTGTTGTATAAATCACATAGGATATGGTCAATCTATGCTATATACATTACATTAGATACACAGACTCTGCTACATACATCACATAAGATACACAGACTCTACTACATACCAGGGCTGTGGAGTCAGAGTCTGAGTCGGTGCCCATTTTGGTGGAGTCGGAGTCGGTATAAAATGGACCGACTCCGACTCCTAAAATATATAATAAATTGGGTACAGTAGTTCAATGAATAAAGAGAAAATTTCAGCTCACCCCTGAGATGTAATCCCAGTCTGGCATGGAGCACGGCGTCCTCGCTGCTGCACGGCGCCTGGGTCAATGAGAAACTAAGGAAATCCTGAAAACATGATATGTTGGGGGCCATGAGGACTGGAGTTTGGGAAACACTGGTCTAGACTTTTAGCTGAGATGAATCTGTGATACAGTAAATTTAGCACAAACATGAGCCATGTAGGAGGGAGTCGGAGTCGTGGAGTCGGCGTTGGTGTCATGGAAATTGAGGAGTCGGAGTCGAAGGTTTAGCTTACCGACTCCACAGCCCTGCTACATATATCACATTAGATACACAGACTCTGCTACATGCATTACATATGATATAGTGAAACTCTGCTGTATACATCACATAGGATATAGTGGAACTCTGCTGTATACATCGCATTAGATACACTGTAACTCTGCTGTATACATCAGGGGATAGCAGCTCTATTTCATTGATTGATCACGGACTGCCATTTGATAGGGCATTATGATGAGACTCCATGCTCTACAAAGCCAAAGACATCATGGGATATGAAATCTACACAAAAAGGGAAAAACTAATCAATATCGGCAGTCAGCAATTGCACTCTTCTTGTCAGACAGTAAAACCCCTTTTAAACTCTTTACACTCCACGTATTAGTCATGAAGTGAGTCAGAGTGTGTAGAGTGGACGCAATCTCCAACATCAGCATTCAAGCTGTACCATCCTGGTGATACGTCCATTCAGGCGCTCATCGCCTCCTTTGGTGCAGATGGGTTGCTATGGCAGTTTAATGTTTAAAAAAAAAAAGTAAAAATTTAAAAATAAAAAAAATAAATAAAATTTGGATCACCTTACTATTTTATAGTTAAAAACTGCAACATTCGTAAAAGTCTGATCTACAAAAATCTAAAATTACTCAATTCATTTTGTTTACACGGTAAACAAAGGAAATTGAAATGCCAAAATTGCCTTTTATTCTCGTTACACCCCCTAAAAAAAAAGTAATAAAAAGTGATCAAAACATTGTAAGTGGTCACGTTAAAAACGACAGTTTGGCACTCAAAAAAGAATCCCTTACAAAGCTCCATCGAAAAATAAGAAAGTTAATGGTCTCTGGAAATGGCAAAACATTTTACTTTTTTTTTTTCTTACAAAGTTCTGAATTTTTTTAAGCCGCAATGATAATAAAAAATAGCTACTCTTGTTTTTTTTATCGCCGCAATAGTACTGATCTGGAGAATTATATTGTAATCTTTACTGCATAATGAACACTGTAAAAATGAAACAAAAAAAAAACAATAGCAGAATTATGGGTTTTTTTTTCACCATTTCATTTGGAATTTATTTTTCTGTTTTTCAAGTGAATGGTGTCATTCAAAATGAAAACTCATATGACAAAAAAACAAGTCCTCATACGGCTATGTCGAGAGAAAGAAAAAAGTTATGGCTTTTGGAAGAAGAGGGTGAAAAGACTTAAAATGCAAAAATTGCCGATGTCGTTAGAAAGGGGTTGTCCGCTACTGGGAAAATCAGTTTTTAAATGAAGTAGTCCCCTTGTAAAATAAAAATAACAGATACTTCCTGAATCAGTGCGGTTCCAGAGAGGTAGGTGCCAGGTCCTGTGTCACATTGCTAGGCCATGTGAACCCTGCAGCCAATATTGGGCTGCTGCGCTCTCACTTCTTTCGCTTGTCTGAGGTTTGTGCAAAGGAATTAAGAGCGCTAAAGACCAATAGTGGCTGCTGATTGTTGTGCCGCAAGAGCGCTGACAACAATGTCACACAAGCCCCGGCAGACCCGACACCAATGTCACGCAAGCTCGGGAGACCCAACACCAATGTTGCGAAAGCCCCGGGAGACCCAACACCAATGTCACGGAAGCCCCCAACACTAATGTCACGCAAGCCCCGAGAGACCCAACACCAATGTCACGCAAGCCCCGAGAGACCCTACACCAATGTCACGCAAGCCCCAGGAAATCCGACACCAATGTCACGCAAGCCCTGGGAGACCCGACACCAATGTCACGCAAGCCCTGGGAGACCCGACACCAATGTCACGCAAGCCCCGGGAGACCCAAAACCAAAGTTCTGCAAGCCCGGGAGACTCTGCACCAACCTCAGTGGAATGGCACCAGTGCACGAGGTGAGTGTCTGCTATTTTTATTTTACAAAGACGACTACTTCATTTAAAAAGGGGTTGTCCAGATGGTGGCCAACCCTTTTAAAAGGGTTAGTAATAGCCTATGCTTTACAATATAAGCAGGAGTACATCTTAAATTCACATCATAGTGCCACCAGCTATGCTCTGGGCTTCATGTAATCCAACATATGTTGCTGTGGATCAGCTGAGATCCAGCATTACTAATGAACACTTCTGCTTCTGTCTGTGCAAGGGAACGTGTTCATTCTAAACTACGATCGTACATCACGTGCAGACACGATACTGCTAAGGAATCTCAATATGGTGTGTCAAGTCAAATTTCTATGTTTTATAAAGCCAGAAAAAAAAATTAAAATTTCCAGAGCGTACTAAAATAGTCCTCGGTCATTTTTATTGTAATCAGAGAAAGAACACAGAAAAAAAAATAATATGTAGATATACTAAAAGCAAAAAAAACAATTTCCTAATCTAGTATGTAACATCAATTTTCCACTGCCTGGGAACAAACATGTGGGATTCTTATTGACAATCTGGTAGAAATATGTTCGCTTCTCTTAGAAAAAACGATTGTTTTTACATTTGCTTTCTAGTCTCATGGTGTTGTATTAAATTGCACCAGCTCATTTTTCAATTGCCAAAAGCAATTTCCCAAACACTTTGCCCCACCCTACGCTCGATCTTCTGCCAGGTTACTACGAGACTTTAGCCAAATTAAGCAGCCCTTAGCAGGAAACATCGCTCCAGCTTTTCTGCTTTCCAGAAGTGGACAAAAAGGTATCTGCAAGTTAGTAGACCGCAACAGAAACGCAAAACAAACATACCTGGCCTAATACTTTGCACCTGACTGGATATGGGCCACGTGTGGAATAAATTGTCCTTTTCAAAATTATTACAGACATTCGAGCAGATGGAACGGAATGTAACTGTGAAAGACTGCACTGGTTCGTTCACACTAGGGGGCGCCGATTACATTTCATCAGTCCCTTTTGAGGTGGCCATAGAATGAACAATACTTAAAGCACATTTCCCATTTAAAGGGGACCTGTCGCCAGGTCAAAAGTGACCAGTTTATGCCCTTATTTCATTCCCGCTGCTCATGAGTGTATTATGTTTTTTGTTTTTTTTTTCAAAACTGCTACATGGATTCAGAGATATGGACCTATTTATTTAGTGCCAATTTTTATGGTCTTTACTGAGGGGTCATGGCTCACAAGATTTTCCTGGGGGATGGCTTTATCCCGCTCTACAGCATTAACTTGTGAGCCACCCCTTGAATTAACATCACGGTGGCTCAGTGGTTAGCACTGTTCCTTTCAAGTGCTGGGGTCCTGAGTTCAAATCCCACCAAGGACAACATCTGCAAGGAGTTTGTATGCTCTCCCAGTGTTTGTGTGGGTTTCCTCCTGGTTCTCCGGTTTCCTCCCACACTCCAAGACATACTGATAGGGAATGCAGATAGTGACCCTAATGGGGACAGCGATGATAATGTTTGTAAAGCGCTGTGGAATTAATAGCGCTGTATAAAGGAGTAAAATACATAAAAATAAATAAGAAAAAAAAAGACCCATATCTGTGGAACCGTATTGCGGATATGAGGAGAAAAAAAAAAAAAAGGATTTCTCAGGCAGGGGTATAACGATCGTGGTTACAGAGGGTACAACAACGCCAGGACCCCCCTCCTGAACGCGTCCCATATTCAGCTGAAATGTATTGAGGCGCAGAGAGCTGCCGGCTCCCTGCACTGTAGTATACGCCACTGACCAATCAAAGGCCGACAGCTGATGTCAGCATGCCAGTCACAGGTGGCACTAGGCCGTGACATCATGCGCCAAGCCGGGCAGGAAGAAGTCAGCTGCCAGCTCCGCACCAGCTAAAGAAGAGGACGCCACATGTGGCGGAAGCAGAGGAAAGTAAGAAGAATCATCTATTCCTTTTCAAATGTGGGGAATATTATTATTGGAGGGGGCCCAGGATGAGGACATTATAACAGGAAGGGGCCCAGGATGGGTGACATTACTATATGGGGTGCAAACACGTCTTTATAGGATACAAAACGCTACAAGGGCCCATACATCTGTCAGGGTGTAACAGGAGCTGGCATGTGCCTCTCCCCTAAAAGACATTGTCTGTCAGAATTATAATGTAAATAATGCTCATATGTACCTTGCGTATAATATGAGACTAATATGCTGTGTGCGGGTTTTTACAACAGTTTGGCATGTTCTAAAAATGGTTTCATTGTGTGTGATTCATGTACATACTGTGATGTAGCAGACATCCCTTTAATGGTTCAGTGTGTTTGAATGACCATGTATTAATTGACTGGTCACATGACCGTGACATCACACAGGTCCTTATGCACACAGAGGGTGTGGACACATGACTCTGACATCAGTTAAGGTCCTATCTATGGATGTGTGCATGTGTGCTGTAAGATATAAAAACCCTGTGTGGGGGTGTTCCGGTGTGTAGGAGTTCCTGGGTGTGGGGAGCTCCTGTGTGGGCACTGTGTGTCAGGCACGAGGCTGTTCCCTGTGTGTGTGAGGAACACCGCTCCTGTGAGGCCTGGTGGACTCCGGTGGAGGTGAAGCCTGGATCCCTCTGTGAGAGTGTGGGGGATGCCAGTAAGCCTCGGAGTGCCACACAAGCGTCCTGAAAGGTTAAGCCTGGATATATGTAGTATGCCAGTAAGCCTTAAAGGGTGGAGGGCTGGAGACCACGTGTGGTCAAGCCTTAGAGTCACAGTGGTGGCGGACTAAAAGCAGCTGAAAGCCGATAAAGGTAATACTCTTTATGTTATGGACATTTTCATGGACATTGTTTTATTACCTTGCGGAAGGCTGTAATTAGAGCCAAGTGGGCCGGTCTGCCACTTGGGCTCGTGGACATTATGTATGTGAAATACGGTTTATGAAGTGTAATAAACTGTGGATTGTGAAACACGGCAAAGTAGTTGCTGGTGTGCAGTGATTGACGCAGCAAAGCGAGTATCCCCCAGGATAATAAGTAGCGCTGCCTTACATGTGGTTTGAGAGTGCGGGCAGCTGCAGTCTGGTTGCTAGGGGCACTCTGCAGTCTGGTTGCTGGGAGCATCTGCAGTCTGGTTGCTGGGAGCATCTGCAGTCTGGTTGCTGGGAGCAACTGTACAGGTCGACGAGTGTGGTAAAGCATCTGGCTACAACTCGGCGGGGTTGTGAAGGTCGTCGTCGCACTCAAACCTGGTTTGCTGTGGCTCGGTGGGGCTCACGAAGGTCAAAGCATCTGGCTACAACTCGGCGGGGTTGTGAAGGTCGTCGTCGCACTCAAACCTGGTTTGCTGTGACTCGGCGGGGCTCACGAAGTTAAAGCATCTTGCTGCAACTCGGCGGGGTTGCGAAGATTGATGTCGCACTCGAATCCTGTGTTGCGGTGGCTCGGCGGGGCCACGAAAATTTTTTCGGGGAGAGCGGTGAAGTTCAAGTGTGAACAGTGTACCGTGATGGCTGTGAGCAAAGCAACAGAGGTGTCTGGAGCTATTGAGCGTTTGAAGGGCCGGTTGGGACCGGAGCAGGTATTTGAGAAACTGTTACTGGACATGGTGCGGGAACCGCAGGAGCTGTGGGCACCGTATAGAATGGCGGCGGTGGACCATTCTATGGACTCTCCGGGGGCACCCGTGTTGTCCCAGAGTGCCCGGGGAGGTGGTAAGAGGTCTTGTGAACTGAGTCCTAAGACTGTCGCTGATTTTTTGTGTAAAAATTACCCTGCCGGTGTGGTTGTTAAAAAGGGGGCGGATTTTCACAAGACTGTGGAAAACTGGAAATTGTTGATGATGGTGGGTTGGTACCTCCTAGAAATGATAATTTGACCGTTGAGAACGGGGTGACTCCAGTGGAGGGGGTTGATGTCAAAGTGGGAGGTGACCTGTTAGTCCACAACACCATGGGGAGTGACACAGACCCCGTAGCCGACTGTGACACTACGGAAGTAGAAGGAGAGGTCAGTCAGGAGGGGATAGATGAGGTGAGAAAGTCAACCTCGCGTAGACGGCGCAAGGGCCACAAAAAGGTTGCTCCTGTGGTCTTGACTAAAAGTGAAAATAATGAAAATGTAATGGTGTGTGCCGTTGTTACAAGGGTGGATCCTCCTTCAGAGGCAGAAGAGGAGGTGACGGACCTGGAGAACGGAGCCTGGAGTCTGAACGGCAGAGCGTATACCAGGTTGTGAAGGACTTACAGCGAGGTCTAAAGGAAAGCAACGAGGAAGTTGTCCAGTGGAAGGAGATGTTCCACGCAATTATGGAGGACCGCCGCAAAATCAAGGAGGAGGTTTTGCAGTTGAAACTTGAGAAGGAGACGCGGCAGGATGGAGTTTCTGGACGTTATCAGAAACTAGAACGACTGCGCGAACAGTTCAACCAGGAGCTGTGTAAATCTAAAAAGGAGTATGATGAACTCATGAGGGAGCTGCAGCAGTTCCAGGACCAAGTAAAGCCTCTAATGCAGGAGAAGGAGCGGCTGGAGGACTCTCTGTACCAGCGAGACCAGGAGCTATCCACCCTGAAAGAGGCAATAAAAGTTGAAGTGTCTGCTCATGATCATGAGGCAGAAAAGAGGTATGGAAAGTTCAGTGAGGAACTGCAACAGAGTAAGAGATTATGAGGATCTCCTCAAGGTGAAGGAAAAACTAGAGGAGGATAAGGCGGATGCAGAGCAAGTGCGTCAAGTGGTTGAGACCACTCTGCAAGATATCCGTGAGGAGAATGATGATCTCCGGGGAAAGACCCTAGATCTGAAAGCTCAAGTGAAGGAGTTACAGATGTCCTGTGATACTCTCCAGAAGGCGGAGACGTACCTTAAGGAAACAGTCAGCAAGATGGAAGCTGAGCGAGAGAAGATGGAGGAGTCCATCGGAAAAGCCACAGACCAGGGCCAGGAGTTGACCGCTGGTGATGGGAGGTATGAAGCAGATAAATCCTCGAGTGATGTGGGCTCGGAGGATTCGGTGGATGTCGGAGTCGAGATCAAGCAGCTCAAGGAGTTGCTACAAGCCCAGTGGACGCAAGAGAAGCGTGAGAGACTGGCTATTGAGAGCCGAGTGGGCGCATTGGAGACAGAGAGGTCTGAGAGAGCTCTGCTGCTGGAAGAGCAGTTGAAGCAGGAAGAGCTTCAGAGATGGACTGCTGAGAGGCGAGTAACTGAGCTGGAAGGAGAAGTTTTAGAGCTCAAAGGTCGCCTAGCAAAGTGTTACATGGTGAACGAGGTCTCCTTGGAGAAGGGAAAAGGCAAACAAGTTGCACGTACTTCCTTAGACCATGAGAAGGTGGACCTGAGGAGAGCTAAGAGTATGGTGTGGGAAGATAATGGTGAAGTGGAGGTGGTCAAGACGAAAAGCTGTGAAGTTGTAGCTGTGAGTCCGCTCAGGGGAAGCATCCAGGGTGAAGAAGCTGGAAGTCAGTTGTCCCTGAAACCTGAGCTGGTTGATCGTCTGGAAACCACTGGTGAGACCGAAACGTCTCCGTACAAGTGCCTCGTAGATGTACCTGAGGACTTGAGGGAAGAATGCACCCGTGAGTTCGTGCATGAGGAGTTTAAGAAGGCCGTGGGAGCCTGTAAGGTGTACTTGACCTCAGAGGCTAGACAGCTGGTGGTCCTGTCCACGACTGAAGTCACGGTGAAGAGGGTGGCGATCCTGAGTGACATACATTGGCGATGTATTCGCACAAAGCGGTTTCTCCGGTTGAAGACGGAGCAAGCCGCTAGACAACTGGAGCTGATGAGAAAGGCTCACAATCTGCGAGAAAAGGTCATCTGGGTGCCTCGTGTTCTGGTGAGAGAGCTCATTGGGAGAAATGGCCGAGCCATGCAGATGATGGTGAAAAAGTCTGGTGTGGTAAAAGTAAGCAGTCCACGTGATCGTCAGAACTGGATGCCAGATGAAGGCGGCATGGTGTCGTTCTACGCTGTAGGAACGGAAGAAAGTCTTGCAGATATGAGCATGCTGGTGGGGTACCGAGTGACCTACCTGCAAGAGGTGGAAAAGTTGAATCTCTCTACACTCTCGCTACACTGAGAGTGGATAGACAGCATCATCTCAGCAGCAGAAGATGGCAGCCGTCTAGAAAGTGTGAGACCAGACAGAGAAAGGGCTCCCTAAATATCAGAGCAGCTGAGGTTAGGGACCTTTCAAGATGTCCTGGGAGTGGGTTTGGAGGTAGTGAGACCTCCAGTGACTCAGGGTTGAGTGGCCCATACAATCGACCCAATAGAGGACGGAACCATGTGGAGTCACACTGTTGTATTGACCGCTGGGAGCAGGGGAGACCTGGTAGGCTTTCGACTGACCGCTGGGAGCAGGGGACACCTGACAAGGTTACGACTGACCGCTGGGAGCGGGGGAGCCGCTGGGAGCGGCGGAAGTCTGACAAGTTTACGACCCGAAAATGTGACTTGACGGAGTCGATGACATTGACAGATGGTAGATCCCTAAGGAGTGGGCTAATGTCAATGTTTAATGTTCCAGGGGCTGGACAACGCAAGGGTCAAGTGCATGGTCTCAGTGTGAACTGTGGGATATAGACTGTTTTATATATTATGTGTTCAACCCCACAAGTTTGAACAGAGGGGGGGAATATGTGATGTAGCAGACATCCCTTTAATGGTTCAGTGTGTTTGAATGACCATGTACCTTCCCCTTTAATTGACTGGTCACATGACCGTGACATCACACAGATCCTTATGCACACAGAGGGTGTGGACACATGACTCTGACATCAGTTAAGGTCCTATCTGTGGATGTGTGCATGTGTGCTACAAGATATAAAAACCCTGTGTGGGGGTGTTCCGGTGTGTAGGAGTTCCTGGGTGTGGGGAGCTCCTGTGTGGGCACCGTGTGTCAGGCACGAGGCTGTTCCCTGTGTGTGTGGGGAACACCGCTCCTGTGAGGCCTGGTGGACTCCGGTGGAGGTGAAGCCTGGATCCCTCTGTGAGAGTGTGGGGGATGCCAGTAAGCCTCGGAGTGCCACACAAGCGTCCTGAAAGGTTAAGCCTGGATATATGTAGTATGCCAGTAAGCCTTAAAGGGTGGAGGGCTGGAGACCACGTGTGGTCAAGCCTTAGAGTCACAGTGGTGGCGGACTAAAAGCAGCTGAAAGCCGATAAAGGTAATACTCTTTATGTTATGGACATTTTCATGGACATTGTTTTATTACCTTGCGGAAGGCTGTAATTAGAGCCAAGTGGGCCGGTCTGCCACTTGGGCTCGTGGACATTATGTATGTGAAATACGGTTTATGAAGTGTAATAAACTGTGGATTGTGAAACACGGCAAAGTAGTTGCTGGTGTGCAGTGATTGACGAAGCAAAGCGAGTATCCCCCAGGATAATAAGTAGCGCTGCCTTACAATACTTACGCATGTTTTGATATGACAAGATTAGGGAAAGATGTTAGGGTGAGGAATTAGTACAGAGATGTAAAGTAAGCGGAATGTTAATTGTTATGGGAAAACCCCAGTTAGGGAGGAGGGGCAAGGTTATAAAAAGGGAAGTATTTCCTGGTTGTGGGTAGAAGTGTAGTGTAGAGGAGTTGCAACGCTAAGATAGTGCTGGAGAGAGATCTGTAGGTCAGTGGGCCACATAGTTCAGGAAAAGCATGAGCCTTTGGGAAACCAGAATGCGGACGGCCGCTACTACTTCAGCGGAGACTGCAGGTACAAACAACAAACATGAGTGTTATCTGGTACACCCAAATCACACGACAGACCGGACTCTATTTGTGGGGTGCCAGGGTGTGGGAGAATAGACCCTCGCCTTGACTGCCACCCTGTGCCCCTCACGCATCTGACCAAAATGCAGGTGGGGGTCCATCAGACTCTACTTACGCCACTGTTCAAGGGAACAATAGGAATAAAATGAAAGCAAAGACTGGTCATTTTTATCCTGGTAGCAGATCAGCTATAAATTACAATGACTTGGTTGGTAATTATTATATTATTATAGTGGCAATAGGGGTTAAAATTTACGATTTTATTATGGTACTCTAAAAACGGATAGATCACACAGACCCATAAACAAACTGCATAGACATATTTCCAGATATAGGTGTACATACGTAACCAAAGCTTCCTCCTGTTTGCCACCAGTTTCTCTGGAGCACAGATTAAATTGGGGATGACCAGATGCTTTTTTGAGCTATTAGACGGATATCTAGATCCTCAAAGAGTATATAAAATATTATCATCTTTAGATAGGATTAGTAGCCCATTTTCATACCCGTGGCCATTTATGATGTTGATCTCCAAGTAAGGGCTACTGTACTATACCACACACAGTGCAATCCGTACCTCAATCGGTATATTGTACATTATATGACTGTAAAGTATCAGCTATTTGACAATAAACATTCATATATGGTCCCGGAAAAGTACCATATTATGCAGACGTAGTCCTTCTCAATAGGTACAAAAAAAATATTGGCAATTCATTACGTTATTAATCTGCCAACATTCTAGTTACACAGGAATATCACTTAACATATCATTGGAATTATAACTAGGCATTATTCAGAAAATGGAACATTCTCACCAGACTTTTAGGAAGGACGTGACCATATCACTCTTACTGATGCTCCTGTTAATGTCAGTGTCTGTATGTACGGGGAATCAACACCGACAATGACGGGATCCCAACTACCAACCTAGTCCCCCAGCAGCGATTAGTAGCTCTCTATCACTATACAATGAAAGCTGTCAATCAGTGATGTGGGCAGGGTTATACAGTTATATCAGCATCAGAGAAAACTGATTCTATCACAACTGTTGCACCAAGTAAACAAAGTGAGGCATCACTGGAATCAAGCTCTCTGTCCCTATTTAATGCTGGTATCAGATTACAGGTAAAGAGCTGCTGACAGATTCCTTTTAGCAAGAATTCTTGGTCACTAGTAATTATTTATGCTATATCTGTTTCTAGAAAAGCTTGGAGACAATCAATGTAGCATATTGGTCTTTCATGAGGTGACACAAAGTTATTTCAAACTCAGAAATGCAAAATTGTAAGAATAAACGGGTTTCTGGGAATTTTACAAGGATGGCCTATAATTAGAAAAGAAATTCCATATTAGTTCAGTGGCAAGGGTCAACAGACCCGCTGAATGAAGGGGCAACATGGCACTAGTGTGTGCTACATCTTTAGCTCATACATACAGTACAGACCAGACCAAAAGTTTGGACACACCTTCTCATTTAAAGATTTTTCTGTATTTTCCTGACTATGAAAATTGTACGTTCACACTGAAGGCATCAAAACTATGAATTAACACATGTGGAATTAAATACTTAACAAAAAAGTGTGAAACAACTGAAAATATGTCTTATATTCTAGGTTCTTCAAAGTAGCCACCTTTTGCTTTGATGACTGCTTTGCACACTCTTGGCATTCTCTTGATGAGCTTCAAGAGGTAGTCACCGGAAATGGTTTTCACTTCACAGGTGTGCCCTGTCAGGTTTAATAAGTGGGATTTCTTGCCTTATAAATGGGGTTGGGACCGTCAGTTGTGTTGTGCAGAAGTCTGGTGGATACACAGCTGATAGTCTTACTGAATAGACTGTTAGAATTTGTATTATGGCAAGAAAAAAGCAGCTAAGTAAAGAAAAACAGGTGGCCATCATTACTTTAAGAAATGAAGGTCAGTCAGTGCGAAAAATTGGGAAAACTTTGAAAGTGTCCCCAAGTGCAGTTGCAAAAACCATTAAGCGCTACAAAGAAATTGGCTCACATGAGGACCGCCCCAGGAAAGGAAGACCAAGAGTCACCTCTGCTTCTGAGGATAAGTTTATCCGAGTCACCAGCCTCAGAAATCGCAGGTTAACAGCAGCTCAGATTAGAGACCAGGTCAATGCCACACAGAATTCTAGCAGCAGACACATCTCTACAACAACTGTTAAGAGGAGACTTTGTGCAGCAGGCCTTCCTGGTAAAATAGCTGCTAGGAAACCACTGCTAAGGACAGGCAACAAGCAGAAGAGACTTGTTTGGGCTAAAGAACACAAGGAATGGACATTAGAGCAGTGGAAATCTGTGCTTTGATCTGATGAGTCCAAATTTGAGATCTTTGGTTCCAACCAAAGTATCTTTGTACGATGCAGAAAAGGTGAACGGATGGACTCAACATGCCTGGTTCCCACCGTGAAGCATGGAGGAGGAGGTGTGATGGTGTGGGGGTGCTTTGCTGGTGACACTGTTGGGGATTTATTCAAAATTGAAGGCATACTGAACCAGCATGGCTACCACAGCATCTCGCAGCGGCATGCTATTCCATCCGGTTTGCGTTTAGTTGGACCATCATTTATTTTTCAACAGGACAATGACCCCAAACACAACTCCAGGCTGTGTAAGGGCTATTTGACCAAGAAGGAGAGTGATGGGGTGCTACGCCAGATGACCTGGCCTCCACAGTCACCAGACCTGAACCCAATCGAGATGGTTTGGGGTGAGCTGGACCGCAGAGTGAAGGCAAAAGGGCCAACAAGTGCTAAGCATCTCTGGGAACTCATTCAAGATTGTTGGAAGACCATTTCCGGTGACTACCTCTTGAAGCTCATCAAGAGAATGCCAAGAGTGTGCAAAGCAGTCATCAAAGCAAAAGGTGGCTACTTTGAAGAACCTAGAATATAAGACATATTTTCAGTTGTTTCACACTTTTTTGTAAAGTATATAATTCCACATGTGTTAATTCATAGTTTTGTTGCCTTCAGTGTGAATGTACAATTTTCATAGTCATGAAAATACAGAAAAATCTTTAACACTAGGACTACTGGACTCGTGACCCCGCCTAGAACTACTGAAAGGAGTCATTTTGACTCCTTGCTTGTTTTCGTTTATTTTTAGAGTTTCATTTGTGGTTATTTATTAATAATTATATTTTTTGTAATGTATTATTATTGTGAGATCCAACAGTAATGCTTTTGATTATTTTTTTTCTGCTTTTCTTATTTTTCTACAGAAAATAACAATAATTATAATAGACGTTTTTCAAACATTTTTTTTTATTCAAGTGCACACATATAAACAACAACTGAAGAACAAAAAGCAGAGAAAATGTAGGTGGAGGAGCATAAAAATGAAAATATGGCGCAGAATTCACCTTCTAAACATTTGGTGTTTCGCATTTTAGGCATTGCCTTTGATTTATGGCAGTACATTTCCCACACAAAGACTTACCACAAGTCTTACAATTTCCGACAGATCTATTTTTCTTGCACTTTTCTTTGATCTGGCAAAATTTTGTTTGAACCATCACCTCTGAGCATGTAGAAACTTGGGACGTGGAACCCTTTTCCCTATCTGTGACATAAGGACCACTCAACTCTCTCACAAGCGTTTGCAAAAATGCCTTGCGTGACATTTTTTGGTGGCTAATCTCCTTGAATATTATCCATGCATTTATACCCGCAAAGTCTAAGGCATTTTCAAATGCATGAACAGGCCATCTCCTTGTGCATGTTCGTGTGGTATATTTTCGTGCCAT